>NC_064538.1:8312434-8972434 GCF_023856365.1 Brienomyrus brachyistius | reverse complement strand
TTTTAAACATTTACTAGATAATCTTGAAGAGGAATAATCAATAAAATTGAAAAAACTTACTAGGTTTTTTTCCTATGACAGAGTCAAACCATTTTAGCAAGACCTAAATTCCCTGCACTATAAAATCCATACCAAACTGAAGGTAAGAAAAAGCCTAATCTTAATATAGCTGACTAGCGACGTAAGAATTGGATGTGCATAACATGCGATGTTGGTATTAATATCGCACATTGTCCAGCCCTTTAATATACTACAGCAATTTTTTTAATTCAGTACAAAATACCCCACCTCGCGTTGTGATGTCATTCTGCGCTGGTACCAGCTTATATGTCAGTGGAAAACCAATGAAACCTTGAAATTCCATACTTTTGGTACCTTCCGTACCAAAAGTACGGTGCCAGGTACGGTGGAAAAGTGCCCTTTAGTTGAGCGGTGAATTGGACAGCTTTACAGCGCTGTACATCTCATACGTGCCGTACGTCCTCTGCTACACTCCAAGCTTCTTCTGTGACTTCAGGTCAAAGTCCAGGAGGGAAACTGTGGAGCATGTGCTGAGTGCCTAGGCCAGTTTGAGTCCGATTTAACGTATACGTGCCAGAGTAAATCGACTCCCAATCTCATCTTAGTCTGATTTTGAGAAATTCGATTTAGTGCGATTTCAGTCAGACTAACATGTTTTCATGTACTTTAAAACTCTGGTTTTAATCACAATGATTCGATTTTCTTAGTGTGCATGTACTGTAAATGTACTGACAGTGAACAAGTATGGCTTACTGCCTGGAATGCAAACTAAACTCTCAATTTGGTTATATAGGGACCTAATGGTCTGTAACAATGGACCTTGCACCCCGTATTCTTGAAGAACCATAGATCGAACCCCCAAATGAACATGGTCATATGTCAAAAGTCCAAAAAACATATGTAGGCTGGTTGGGTAAACTCTCGTGAACTATCTGGTATCCTTGCGAGTGGAAAAAGCTGGTCCAGTGTACCGCGACCAGGATAGAATCCGCATTCTGGATCTGAGACTTGACCAACAGATGGAATCTCTTCTCCAGTAGATTCTGGAGTGTGATCCCCCTGGAGCTGGAACTCATCCTCCAGTTCCCTATCTTAAAGACTGGGAGCACCAACCCAGTCAATTGTGACAGTGCAGGTCCAGAAGACACTGTCCCAACAAACAGAGTAAAGAATCGCGGACCCCTGTTTGAGCCCCTCAGGCTGCCCAGAGCAAAGCAAAACCACAAGAAAATAACATACCATAACAGCTGAGCTCATCATGATATGCATTTGGAAGATTTAATATAAAAATGGCCTCAGACTTTCTTTACAAATGGGGAACAGGACTTTTGGCCTGCCCTAGGTAATTGTAGGGGCTTGGGCCCCCCAAACCCATAGTTAGCACTAACCAGTTCGCTACGCCCTGGGTCTCTAACAACTAGCACTGCACAGTTAGTGGAGGATTTTATCCTAAAGTAGATGCTGATAGTCTTCATAAATGGGGGACAGATGAGGGGAATGCTTTGCATGTTTTCGTAATCTCAATTTGTAACAGTTCTCTGTAATCGACTATGGTCACAATCTGCTTCTTTTGTAATCTTTATATCCTACTGTACTGTGTGGTTTATATGTTCATGATATGTTGTGTCTTCTAATAAAAAAAATGTTAATCACAAAAAATAAATGTGGGACAGGACTCAATTCCACCTCTAAGTAATCGGAAGGGCCTTCGGATCCCAAAAACCACAACTGGCCAAAACCGGTGCGGTACCTGAAACAGTCCTGGACCTTATTAAATAGCTAGCACTGCCATAGATACGGGATGACTAAATCTAAAGCAGTCCCGGACTGCATTCGCAAGGTGTGGGGCATCACTTGGGTACACTAATGCTTGGAGCCCAAGTCGTAATCCACCCACAACTGTTCCCAACTTCCACATGATGTGGAAGAGGCATGTCAGCCAAGCCTAATAACATCAAGAACCTTCAACATGTCAACAGCTCTCCACCTCTTCTGTAAACATTATGGATACCGCCCTATTTCTCCCTCCTGAATCACCTGATGGATTCCCAGAATCTCTTTTAGGCAGACCAACAGTCATTTTGCATTGCCTCACCAAACTCCTCCCACAGTGTTTGCTTCTGCAACTGCCAAAGCCAAAACTGCTTCAGGAGTCCCACCAGACAACCAAGCTTGGAAGGTATCCTTATTCAGCAAGATGACTTCCTTTGCTGCCGATGTCCACCATTAGGTTTATGGATTGTCACCACAACAGGCACCAACAACATTATGGCCACAGCTCTGCATAGCCACCTCAGTAATGGAAGAACAGAACATTGCCCATTCAGGTTCAATGTCCCCAGCCTTTCTTCGGATGCAAGAGTTCTGCTGTATGTGTGAGTTGAAGATCTCCTGCACAGGAGCCTCTGCCAGATGGTCCCAGCACACCCTCACTATTTGTTTGAGCCTACTGGGTCTGTCCAGCATCAGGTACAGACCACCAGTTGGAGATCAGGGTGCTGTGGTGCCAGGTACACTTATGAACACACTTATGAACAATGGAGTTCCCAGAGGAGGTGCATTCCAGCACCCCTTCCAAAGAAGAACGGACACTCTGAGCTGGTATTCAGTGCAAATACACAGACAGCAGTCAGAGCCCGTCCCCTGACTAAGTATTGAGGGGAGGTGACCCTCTAATTCACCATGTTGAACTCCAATGAAGTGGCACCAAACCAGGGGGGCCATGAGTGAGCCCACACCTGCCCGGTGCCTCTCACCCAGGGCAACTCCAGAGTGGAATAGAGCCCAGCACCTCTCCAGGAGTTTAGTTCCAGAGCCTGAGCTGTGCATTGAGGTGAACCCGACTATATGAAGTTGGTATTTCTCTAACTCCCGTACCAGCTCCGGCTCCTTTCACACCACAGAGATTACATGCCATGTCCCTAAACGCAGTTTTGGTAGCCAATGATCGGTCGACCAAGGCCCCTACCTTTCACTGCTACCCAGTGCAAAAGATTCAGTAATAATCCAGAGCTCAATACCATAAACAAAGCAGAATTATAATTGATACTGAACCACAAACATCCTCACACTGCTCTCCATTTTGACACCAATGAGTGTGCTTGAGTTTCTGGGGACAGAAACATCCTGAACCCTCAGAATGGATGAAAATACAATTATAAAGCACTAATTGCAGTTTAAGTAATTTCTAAAATATATGAATAAATAAAAATGCATGAAAAAAAAATCAAGCCTTCCATTCTGGTTCAATTCTAATGAGTCATCAGTGAAAGTCTCTGAACCTCATTCATCACCAGCCATCTCTCCTATCTATAGAAGAAAGCTAAAATGTTAACCTCTCCTACCCAGAGTACCACCTGTTCCTTAGGGGAAATTTCCTAAGGGTAATTTCTGGAAACGGCTATTGGACCATTCAATTCACTGTATAGACCAGTTCTTACCTACTTATCACACAAGCATTCCTAGAGCAAGTACAGCCTCTCTGTACATTCATTAACCTCCCTTTTTGTTTTTTTATAGTCATTAATATACATGCTATCTGCATTTTTTCACTTTTTGCACAAAAAAAATTAGCTTGTATTACACAATGTATATTCAGTTGTCTGTTTATGCATAAATGCTAATAACTTACTTTCAGCAGGTTTCATTGTTTTCAATGTTGAGAAAGATGTGATGCCTGAAGATGGTGTTGTATTTGGCAAAAAAAGGTTAAAAAAAAAAAAGCTATAAGATCAACAATCGTACCACAAAGAAGATAGGCACTCGTTGTTGATTGGCTGAAATGGATATCAATCATTATTCGTTGACTAGAAAGAAGTGATTGAAGGGAAATTTGCTAAGTTTATAAATATGTAGTGAAATGTTAATGTTAATTTTCTTTATCGGTAAGGTGTTGTATTTGGCAAAAAAAAAGTTTAAAAAGCTGTAAGATCAACAATCGTACCACAAAGAAGAAGGGAACTCGTTGTTGATTGGCTGAAATGGATATCAATCATTATTCGTTGACTAGAAAGAAAGATTGAGAGGAAATTTGCAAAATTTATAAATCCATCCATCCATCCATTTTCCAAACCGCTTGTGCTACTGGGTCGCGGGGGGAAGTTTATAAATATGTAGTGAAATGTTAACGTTAATTTTCTTTATCAGGAAAATACCAAACGTAAATATGTTTTGCGCTACCGTTTTATGCTTTGCGGACTTGTCTGTCGGTCAATCTAGCACCTTGTACTTTGTACAGTGGGTTACTCATGTGTGTATATTTCAAATTTTATTTTTGGCATAGTGTAATTTATTGTTTGTGTAATGTCATTTATTGTTTCTGTACTAGCGAGTCTCAAGAAGCCGGAAGCAAATTGTGTGTCCCAGCACCCTTGGCGAATAAAGCTGATTCTGATTCTTAGGCAAAGTGAAATTATCTGGTCAGTCGTAAGATGGTGCCCTGGGCGGTCGCCTATGCATCCCATAGGATTGACCAGCCAGCCCTGGCAGCGGTGGTATTAAAACCCATCCAATAACAGTACTTAAGCTACATTAGGCCACGTAAAAAAAAAAAAAAATGGTTCTCGTCCCCGCCCGACCCACCGAAATGCCTCCGACCCGAATTTTTTTTTATTTTTTATTTCGTTAAAATCGCATGGAAAATGCCCAAGTATGACGAAATTTGATTTTCCCGCACATTCCACATCGACGATTGATCCACATTGTGTAATCCTAGTCTTGGAATGGTTTCATGAACCTAAATTTGTCTCTACCTGAGATGGGCTGGTGTAAAGATTTAAATCTGGAGAAGTGATGTGGTACATGTTCTTAAGTACTTGTTTGTAGAGTTGCATTTCCTTGTTCAACCATTCAGGTTCCTGTATTTTGTAAATTCCTCGTGTTTTAACATGTTTTAATACACTTTCTTTCTAGATATATATTTTAAAATCTTGGTTGTTCATTTAGAATGGGAATGACAAACAGAATATTGGTTTCAAATAGTATCATTTTTATATTCACGAATGAAACATCAGCATAAAGTATCCAAATCCATAGTTGGGAAGGCATTTATGAGATACACATGGATCAAGGAATTTACATTCTTGTATTTTCTTACATTTAATATATTTGAAACGCAACAAACGAAGAACTGAGGAGGCGTACTAAGTAGGTCTGCCCTATTCGGTATCTATTTTCAAATATGTATTTTCTTACATATTTGAAAGTCCAAACAGTCAATCAGAATTTGTAAAAAATAAAAAATCCCTCCCGCCCGACCCACCCCCTACAAAAAAAAGGACGAGAACCAATTTTTTTTTTTTTAAGTGGCCTTATAACTTTCTACACAGAAACTAACTCACAAGAGAAATTTCATCTGGCTAGCATTCATGCACGAAAACCTCATTCGATGAGCACTACTCTCACTTAATAATGTTGTTTCTTATACGTAAATATGTAAAACTAATCAATATTGAAGATGCAGAGGCTTACAACTATTAGTTAAAAGGTGGATGTAAACGGAAAATAATTTATTTGATTATTAAAATCGCTGTCTTGAGACAGACAGTGGGTGGATCGTGCAGGTGCAGCAACAGAAACGAAAAGATATATTTCTGAAAATCGTGTAGGTTATTCCCCATTATAACTCCTGAAACGTATTTCCAGCTTTCCCTGATGAATTTACATAGGGAGTAGCTGATGTTAATTGTAATTATTTATTAAATTAGCAAATGTAAGTGTTAGTAGTAAGGTAGCTAGAAACACTCTGCTCCACGGACCACAGACACACCTCGATCACTCGGACCTATAGCATTGTTGTTAATTACTCTCATTAGTAATTATTACTTATGTCTTTTTCCCATTTTTCCTTCTCTTCCTCTTTTCCTTCCCTGGGTACCGGAGGAATTTGGATCGTATCATGCACTATACGAGTAACTTAAAGACGGACAAACCAAAAAATATCGTTTATTGAATAAGATCTGCTCATTTAATATTTTTTTTGTCGTATGTGCATGTTTTATAAATATAGTAATGGTTTTCTTGTCTTTTGTTCATTTTTTCTCCTTTTCCTGGGCGCCCCCCTTGAATGGACGGCGCCCCTAGCAATTGCCTATACTGCCTATGCCACTAAATTAGTTAATTTTTGAGAATTAATTAATTGGTCAAATAGAGTGTAGAGCCCATTACGTGGGCGCCGTTAGGTCCGATCACTCGAAGTTGTAGCCCCGAGTATGTGCTAATTATCCTAATTCAAAAAACAAAAAGACTGTCAAGTCCCAGGTAAACTTAGTCCCTTATCGTTTCAATAACTACTACTATTACTACAGGAATGTTTTTAAAATTCCCGATGCCTACAGTACTGACCTTTACTTGCCAGCCTCCAATAGACGTCGCTGTTACCCCATCCAGCGAAGCAGAACACTGTTAAACCGTTCACCTGGCAGATTTAAACGTTCATGAAATGTTTCAGGATAAATGCTGAGCTTCTGAATAGCAGTCAACAAATATTAATGATTAAAATATAAAAGTTTGGATTTCCCCGTGTTATTATTATTATTATTATTTATTTAAATATCAATGGTTCTCCAAAAAAGATCTTAGAGGCCAGCAATAATCAAGCCACATCAACCATTACCAGCGCACTATGAATACGTTCTTGAGTATACTGAGTATATTGTACCCAGGGGTGCTGTGCAGGGAGGGGGTGGGTGGGGGTTAGGACGATTGGCCCTGAAAAATTTGGAAAATAACTGGAGGGGCTAGTATGATATGCTATTATGGGGCCGGAAATCTTTAACAGCGCCTCTGACTGTATGTTCTATATCCATCATTTTTACCACCATCAGTGTTTTTTAAAAAAGCTGCTTTTCGACATATGACTAAGTCAGCAACATAGAAAGTAGAAACAGCAGTAAAAATGGGGTGTTGCGGAGAACACAGTAACTGGTTGTGGAATTAGTACAGTTGTAGCTCTGGCTGGCAAAGAGTTTGGCTCTGTAGTGTTGTGCAGCTAACTGATGCAGTGCGGTTCTCCACTCAGTACTGTGACTCGTTGGTGCGGCTGAGTGTGACCTATGGCTGATGCACTATCCAGCCGTCCTCGAGTGACTCCCTGAACACGGGCTGTGCTTAAGTGAGGGTCTGTGCAAGGAAACTCCACCTCAACAGGAGCCGGCCTGCCTCCTAGAGAAATGCAGAGTTTCGCATTTCAGTCGGCTAATGAGGGAATCAGCCCTGCTTTGTTTGTGAGGTCATCGTGACATTTTCACGGGCCAGGCATGGGGACCTGTAAAGGTTTGGGCTTTCCCGAATAGTCACCCACAGCCTTGGCCTTGTCACTGTGAATTATTGCTGCTGATGTCTTCGGCGAGTGTGGAGGAGTTTAGGGTCAACATTAAGCAGTTATTATTATTATTATTATTATTATTATTTTTATTATCATTCTGTCCTACTGTGACTATTGACAATGGTTATAATGTATTGTTAGCCACAAATTAGGATCGCCTGTGTGGAGCTTCCAAAATACGAGCAGGTGATGTACGCTGTGATATTATTATCTTGTAACACTCTTTTCTTAAAATCTTAAGATATATATAACTTTTTTTGAATTATTTTGACGTACATGCATTTTATGTCAGAAATGGTGCAGGAATGACTATGGATATCTCTGGTAAAACCAACAATATTAAACTCATAAGCAGCTACCCAGAAATGTGGTCATTAATAAATGGTGCTGTAATATGCCTTGGGTGTAGAAGGCTAGAAATAAGAACTGACTAAGCACACACCAATATTAACAATAATAATAATAATAACAATAATAATAATAATAAGAAGAAGAAACTTTCTTTCCTGTATAAAATCAGCTGTTTGGGGGCTCACATTTCCAACATGAGAAGCAGTCCCACAAACATTAAAAATGAGCTAGTCATTTAACTAAATATCTATGCAATTATTAAACACAATCTTAAATTTATTTCTATTGCATGTAAAAATATATTATAAAATTATATAAATTATATATATTATAAACAAGGGACCATTCCGGATTCACTGATATTTAAGCAGTCTAGCTAATTTTTTAACGTTATGATAATTTACTTACTCGTGAGGCTGATCTCATTCCAGTGGTTGATATTAAATGTAACTGTGGAGAACTGTGAGATAAGAATCATGAATATTATAAATAGACCTTTCAAAGAATTACTTCACAGCACCCCCAATACAGAAATATACAACTATAGTTATGTAGTTACAACAATGCACATTGCTATGCCCTGCAGAGTACACTGTGTTACTGCTCAATTTGGGGGCAGAAATAATTTAATAAATAAAAAAAAACCGTTTTGCATTCTTGGGGAAAATGATCTAACTGCTTATGTCACTGCCAGCGTATTGTCCCCCTTACAGATGTACATAAACCGCCAACACGTGTTCCTCATTGGCAGGTTAACTACACATGTTGGTACTTTATCTGCATTTTCACAGTATATGTTATGTGTGCTGGTGGTATGAGAAATTCTGTCTGACTCCCTGAACAAGGATGAACAGACATTTTCACAGTCATTGCTGACATCAAGAATCAGGTCTGACATTTCAGCTTGAAAACATTTGCCCATGTCAAAATACGTTCCTTCCATTTTCCCACTTGTGTGCAGGAAATATTTCAATTCATCTAGCAGGAAACAGCTGAAAAAGTCCTATGGATTCATCCGTCCTTTAATGTACATGCACATAAATATGTTTTATGGGTGTATAGCTTCGCTCTTGAACTTGTGCTATAATTTTCCCAACTCCGAACCCTTCTGTACATATTCACGGCCAGAAATGACCACATTTGCGATCTGCAAACGACGTGTCGGTGTACATGTCAGCAGTACTTTCACGGGAACAAACGTTTAATGATATCTATGCTTTTCATGCAAAACAACGGTGCGGTCAGTCATATTGAACAGCAATGAACAGGGCTGACATATTTTGCTGTATTTATTAGATATATGCTTTTGTCTGCCTTGAAAGGCCTATTCAGAGGGAAATCATGGAAATGTGTTCAGAAAATCAGCCTGACAGATATAGACTGGACCAGTAATGAATAAAAGAAGATTGAATAACATCCAAGATTATTTCAAAACAATGAAGCATTATCTTGCCTCTGTCAAGGGTCTTCTCTGTCTGACAAAAGTACATGTTCTAAATTTTAAACACATGTACCCATCCACATAAAACACTTTTCTGGAGATGTAAATACAGTCCCAGCAAACAGAGAATATTTGTTGTTTATATTCAGTTTTTTACTGCCAAGTTCCAAGTTATTTACCTGTTAAACATTTAGTATCTTATCTTTCTAGTATTTCAGATCAGCACAGTGGTTTCTGCCCTTATTTAACCTTTCAGGTCCTAGGAGGGAAGTCTTTTGTACCCTTGCAAACATGCAGAATTTCTTCCACAGAAAAAAAAAAAATCTGGATATTTAAATGCTTTAAGTGCAGCTGAGTCACTCTGGATTAAGGTATCTTCTAATCAACTGCAGTGATTTTAAAAATCTTCCATTAGAGAGGCTCTAAGGCATATCCACCAGGTTTGGTTTCTTTTAACTTTTTGGTGTCATTGAAAGTGTTTTAGAGAGATCTGTGTCTAGTGTGCTGTGTCAGAGCTGACTGCGCTGTGCTACTCAGGACAAATGCGCAAAATCTGTCACGCAGAGACTAAAACAATGGGAATCCATGCACAGGCGCCTGAATTTTTTTTCTATTTATCAGCCCAAAGCAGTGACATGACATCATCATCCTGTCCCTGAAACCAATATTACACTTAGTGTGGTGGTCTGACACTTGGAGGCACAGGACCGTGGTTGACCGTGGCTTTTTGTAGAAGTATAATACTGTAGTATTGTACTGTAATATTATAGCCATGGTACTGTACCAGACTGACCCCCTTTCTACACTCAAATACAACATGCATACACACAGGTTCCTGCAGCACAGCAACCCCCCCCCCCCCACTAACATATCCTTGACCTGGTCTGCTAGGGCATTAGAGCATTTCCCTTTGGCCAGCAACAGCAAGACTGTGGAAGGTGTCTGAGCACAAGGGCCGCTGTGGGAAGGCAGGGGCAGCTGAACTCTCACACAGCATTCTTCCCATTTAACACTTCCTACACCGCCTGCTCCACATCAGATAGATGGGGGGGGGGGGGTTACCAAACAAAAAGAGAGGTAGAATCCAGGGGGGATTCATAGAAGAATAGGAGAACAGTGCTGAACACAAAGCCTGCGTGTTTCCTGCGTCTCACAGCACTGGAGGAGACTCTGGGGTGACATTAATGTCTGTTTGATTCTGCTGCGTCTTGATTTACCTTTCGGAAAGTTTCTCTCTCCTGTGTTTCCGAGTCACTTATTTGATAGCACCCCATGTGAGAGTAATATAAGATGGTGGAACATTTTTCAAACTTTACTTCTCAATTCGCATATCGGGTTGACAGTTTGGAAGCTTAATGATGGTCCAGTGCTTCTAGACAAACCCACACGTGATGCCCTGCTTAGGAAAGCAAATCTCATATCAAGGAGGAAATTCATTAAACTTCCCAGTGGTTCTTGTGCGTCTCCTGTCCAGATTCACTATACATGTAAAGATAAGGCATCTTTACTGTCAGCGAAAGGCTTAATAATTCATCTTAAAAATGTCTCGGGCGCAGTGAGCTCACCAGTCGACAGGCGGCCGTTCTGATCCCATTGATTAGAGACTGAAAAAAAGTGAAAAGCGGCACTTCTCGTCTTGCTGGAACAATGAATGCCTCCCACCCCTTCAAGCAGCACAATTCCCAGAAACCCCCCAGGTCCCAGACTGCGGCCCTCCCGGGGGAGGCCAGTGCCCGTCTGCTTGTCTGCTCGACCAAGGGCGGCCGATGGCCCAACCCAAGAAGAACGGAGCCCCGGCATGTTCCGCACATCCAGGCCTGTTTGTTCTTGTGTGGGCTGGTGTGTTTGTGTCACGCTCTCTATGCCGTCGTGCATGATCAGCACCTCTGTGGCCCCCCTCAACACCCACCATGCCCCTGTGTGAGGCGCATTTAGGCTCCAGAGCATCGAAAGTAAACCTTGAGGTCAGGCTGCAACATTACAGCAAGGTCCCTGTGAGATGCTAAACGCCAAGCACTCTATATTTAAATCTAATTGTTGTTGTGGAGACTGTAGGAAACAACACTGTGTTTTCCTATTCTGCACTACAGTTAGGCCCTTTCACACAGATTGTAGTATAACCCCCCCCCCCCACCTCCATGTATTTAACATTTTCCAAATAGCTGTGCAAACCACAAAATAGTTTCCCCAGTTTTGTGGGGAATGGGATGCTGGAGACTCTCCCTTTCTAAGATGGCCACTAGTGAATTTAAGTTTTGCTCTACAGTATAAGCTATGCTCTTTATCACAGGGGTTGACTATTACGGCATTGACACCACAACAGGTAAAGAAGGATTATCTGATTGTAAGATGAAGCTATCCTCTCAGCTACGTAATTCCATTAGGCTTAAATATCTTAATCCTTTGTCTTGTGGCTGGTTTTCACCTTTCTCTGCGACTAAAATGTCCTTTAAAACAACAACAAAAAAAAAACAGGCCATCCCCTCCCCGTCTGCATACTAAGGCTCACCATCTGTTGGTAAAACCAGCACAGGCATCATGTAGAGCAGCCGCCGCTCCTGGGCGACCTGAGGTTTGATTGGTGCGATTTGGGCTGAAGTCCATGTGTGTCTAAGACTCATAGCATTGACTTGTGGGACAGGCTTGGGGATCACCAGATCTATATATATATATATATATATATATATATATATATATATATATATATATATATATATATATATATATATATATATATATATATATATATATATATATATATATATATATATATGTAATACATGTATATATTACTCCTTTGCTCATTTTAGAACAACGTTTAGGTTAATCTTCAAAATACTTTTGGCCCAAAGCACAAAAAATAAATAACAGTCTTTCCTCTCGTTCAAAGCTAATGCCGGACTGCGCGACCTTTTCAAAAGGGAAAAAGAAACAGGAATCGGATGACCTATGAACAGCAAAAAATCCTGTGATGGGAAGCTGACCCACACCACACCTAAAGGCTGAACTTGTGACAGCACAGTACTACAGAGAGCACAGTGCACTGATGCACACTGCACTGATGCACACTGCTGAACGATCGCCAGGTGGCCATCACATCGCCTGTTGTTAGTTCAAACCCCACGACGAGCCCTAAAGATGGGCGACTGAGGAATGACTGCATTAAATGACTGAATTTAATTGTTTAAATGTGTCTGCTGATGTAATAAAATGAACCACTTTCTTTGGAATTTTTACTTACATATGAATAGATGTTAATACTGTCTCTGAAAGGAGTCTGCAGGAGATCTGAGAAGAGCAATGAATAAATCCTGATCAGCTTGTTGGAGGTACAAACTGTCATTCATGAAACCCACTGTTTCGCAGTGTGAAAATACAGATAATGATATGATTTCCCGTATTAAAGTTGCAACAAAGGGGCTATTTTCCCACTATTTAAAGCAGCGATCGGTAACTCTTTACTTAAAGCAGTCATCGTAATGCATTAGAAATACTTTCATAATGCATTATAATGATCAGTACTACCCATTAATTATTCATGAATTAAGAAGGTATGGTGCATTAAAGATGAGAGCTTCATAAAGCATCATAATGCATAATAAACATGCCTAGAAAGTGTTATGCCTTTTTATAAATAGTTATAGCCATGTTTATAATACTTTATAAATGCTTTATAAGGTTGGGAAACACTGATTTAATGGACAGTGAATTTTATTCACCTTGACTATCTCCTGCTCTTTGCCTTATTTTTCACAGAGTGAGTTATTGAACAGGGAGTCAGGCTGCGTAGACCTAACAAAACGTAATAGCTAAGTAGGGTGCATGGCTTGTGGGTAAAAACCACGGTGCTGAAGTGAGTGTTTACTCTGCGAGTGTATTCCTGTGAACAGGGGGGAGAGAGGAGTGTGGTCGGGGTGGTGGGACTCCCAGGCACATCGTCTCATCCATCACCACACACCCCTCCTTGATGGGGTCGAAAATAGCATTGTGTGTGAACATGACCTCTCCCAGTCCCAGCACAGAGGCTCGCGCGCTCCCGCGTGCGTCTGTCTGTCTCCAGCTGTCTCTCTCTCTCTCACACACACACACTCACACACACACACACACTCACACACACACACACTCTCCCTCTTCCAGTCAGCATGTCTCAGTGTGAGTTCTCCACTTCACAAAAAAAATGGAGGGAAGCAAAGTTCTTCACAGCCGCTGAGTCTGGAGCCATGGCCAAATTTCCGCTGTGGTGTAGGTGTGGTGCCCCAGATCTGGCAGAGAGAGAGAGAGAGAGAGAGAGAGAGAGAGAGATGGGGGTGGATAGAGATGGAGCGAGAGGGCGAGCGATGGAGACAGTGGTAGAGAGGGGGTGCTGCTTCGCTCACTGGGATGCAGGCCAGCTCCCTCCCACGCCAGGCCTGGCATGGTAGCCTTGGGTGGGCGTGTGGGTGTGACTTAGGTTGGAAGAAGCCCCCCTCTGACCTGCCCGCCCCCCACCCCCCCCCCACCACAGTTCTCCATCCAGCTTTCCCTGTAGCCGATCTTATCAGACCCAACCACTGTGGTCAGCAGGAACATCCCTGTCTTCCTGTCTTCCGTGTGCATGTGTGTGTGTGTGTGTGTGTGTGTGTGTGTGTGTGTGTGTGTGTTTGGGGGGGTGGAGATGTTTAGAGAAAATCTGCGAGAACATCAGGCGCTCAAGTGAAGAAGCAGACAGGCGAAGCCCACGGCTGCACCTCCCACTTCCTGTGTGACCACGTCACCTCTTCCTCCATCTCCCGAGGTCTCCCTGCACTCTGCTCAATTCCCATTTCAGTAAAATGACAGAATGTTTGAGCGCCTTTGCTACATTCCTTACACACACACACACACACACACACACACACACAGGCTGCTTGCATTAACAGCCAAAATCAGTGAAAGACTGATTTACCGATAACGCCCCCCCCCCCAAGTCTAACTTTCCATGTTTCGCCACAGAAAAAACTTCTTAAACTTTTACTGGACACAGCCATTAACACTCTCCTGGGTGATATAATGTTTTTAAATGAACAATTCTTCCAAAAAAACATCATTTTACGGAATCTTCAAAATCATGCTTTCGTATATGGATCTTTGGCTAAACAGTCTAGATATCTCTAGAACTCAGACCATTGGTTCCTCTTTTCTGTGATCCTCTTCCAATCATGCAAATGTGGAGTATAATTAAGATTTAATTGGCTGAAATACACCCATTACTTGAAATGGCATAATTTCAGCCTGCTGTTTTAGCTTATTTTGACTTCAAAACACATTGCTGTTGGAAACCTCTGTTTTTTTGCTCCCCCATGCTGGCTCACATGGAATCAAATTTAATACCCAACACGTAATACAAGATTTCCAAACATTCAGTAATGTCCAGGTTTAGTGCTCAGCACTGGGTACACATGCTGCCTCTCTCTGCAGGTAATGTAGTGATTGGACCCATTAGCCAAAGGTTAGAGTCTCATAAGGGATTTATTATATGGTTTAACATGGTAATGTAACTACGTAGGTGTTGAAAAGGAACCAGAATTCATTTGGGTGCATTTTCTTGGGCCAAATTAGTGAATGTCCTCAGTTTTGAACGAAAGCCACCTTTTGGTAGGTCTGCTGGTGCTGAGCACAGGCCGTCAGAAATGCATCCACATACAGAAGGCCTGCATTCTGACCCCTGCATTGAGAAAATATCACGCAAAGGTTCAACACTTGTGTGAAGAATCCCCATGACAGTATTCGAGAGAGAAAAAGCCAATTTCTTCCATTTCTGTTTTGAAGCATCTTTTTTTTGACAAATATTAAGCACGGACAACGTGGCCAGTGACTCAACTAGCAGAGGCTTCTATTGCCGCGGAGCTCTTTAAATAGTTGCAGTAACGCACTCGGGGCTCTGCTAGTAATGAAGAGCAGGCCTAGATATTGTTTTTATGTCTGTCCTTTGTTTTTTGTCACAAGGAAGGGCTGAAGAGATCCCATTCTTTCCTGGAAAGGCTCTCTGCAGCACACGTTGTCCAGTCCCGTGCCATTTTCCAGAATGGGATTAGAGCAGCGGTCAGATTCGCGAGCCATCGTTTATGTTCGCTAAAACCCGACGATCTCGCTCCTCAGTATCTGTATTATATAAAAACCAGGTAAACTTGTCAGCGTCTAAGAAGTTTTTTCAATGTCACATATTTTTGTGCCCCTGTTTGAATGTAGAATAAAATGCTCTGTTCCACATTTGAAAATAAAAGGAATTGTTTCAGTATTTACACTGAAGATAGAAGGTCAAACGTTCATTCACAGGCCCTAAATGCATCAGAAGTTTCTGTCTCCTGATAAATAAATAAAAAAAACGTGTTTGCCTTTCCTAGTTCCCCAGCAGCCACACCACTGCGTTTTTCCCCTGTGAGTTTGCGTTTCCCATTAAACTGTGCTGCTAATGAGTACAACTGTGGCCACGGTCTACATCTGCCACAGTCTATTCCTCAGCTGGGGCTGACAGCTCCGCTGCTGCTTCGCAAGAGGCACAAAGTCAGCGAGCGCAGAGCAAGCCTCCGCCAGAGCGCTCCTTCGCTCCCGGCTGCGCTGCTGGTGTGGTGTAGAGAAACAATGCCCCTCTCAGATTACACCTCTCCGTCGGACCGGGGGGTGATGGCGGGGGGGGGGCTCCTCCCCCAGCTTTCCCAAAGGCAACCACTCCCTCCTCACTGGCGCCTGATTGGTGCAAGCTTCATATATTTACACCACGGGTTTATCAAGCCTCACCACAATTTTTGGACTCGGGAATTTAAAAAGGCCCCGGAACACACTTCTCCTGACGGGAACCCTTTAAAAACAAAGCTGCTGTTTTGGATTTCTGGGTCCTTCAACTTTCTTCAAAGGTGCCGACATCAAGTGCATTGTTTGTGTCTCTGCCTTCAGTTTCTTTTTAGTTGTTTGCCTCCCACAAAAGAAAGACAAACTCAACAGCAACTGCTAAAAACGTTGGACAAAAACAAGGCTGTCTTGCTGGAATGAATATATCTGAGTCTAGTTACTGCAGAGAGGAGAGTTCTCAGCCCAGGGGCGAGCGTTCATGGGTCGCTGCCCCCAGCCCCGGTTCTGACCGTGGTCTGGGCTTCGACCGAACCCTTGTCGGACACTTGGGACCAGTGGTTGGAGCAGGACTGGGAGCAGAGGAACGGACTGCCAGCCCTGACTCTGCCAAATCGGGAGCTAAGGTTCTGGGGATCTCCGAAGGGAAGACAGGAGTGGAGAACCGCATCCGCAGGCCCATGAACGCCTTCATGGTCTGGGCTAAAGATGAGCGGAAACGACTCGCACTGCAGAACCCTGACTTGCACAATGCCGTGCTCAGCAAGATGCTGGGTAAGATGTGACCTGCTTCTTATCACTTTGCCTTCTTGTGCACTTTGAAGAATTACATAACTATGCTCTTGTTTTGCTTTGTTTTGCTTAGTCAATAATGTGACATCACCTTGCTTACCTTTGCTGGCTATCAGACATCTTCATTCTAAGCTGAATTTTACAGTAAATTAACTCAGTTACTGCATGCGTTTGTGTGCAAACCTAGCCAGACCTGCTCTGGGATGCGAGTATTTTTATCTCTACACCTTTTCTTGTGGATGATCCCTACTCTACAATGCACGTTTTTAGTCTTGTGGAGCTGCCAAAGGCAAGCCTTGATGCTATGTAGCCTTGCTTAGATTCAGTTTTAATCAGCCCGTTTCTGCGGTTCACAGGCCAGTCATGGAAGTCCCTGAGCACCCCGGAGAAGCGTCCGTTCGTGGAGGAAGCGGAACGCTTGCGGCTCCAGCACCTTCAGGACCACCCCAACTACAAATATCGGCCCCGGAGGAAAAAGCAGGCCAAGAAAATCAAGCGTATGGAACCTGGACTGCTGCTGCACAGCCTATCCCAGCCCTGCAGCGGCACCGGGCGTGGCAGAGCGGTCACCGAGGGATACGGTCGGCCCGGGCAACAAGCTCACCACCACCGCTTGCTGCCGTCCCTCAGCCACTTTCATGACCGGCATCCCAGCGGGCCAGACTTCGAGAACTACGGCCTGCCCACGCCTGAGATGTCACCCTTAGATGTGCTGGAGGAAGGAGGGGACTCGGTCTTCTTTCCTCCGCACATGCAGGAAGACCTGAGTCTGTCACCGTGGATTAACTACCACCACCATCACCACCAGGGACATGGGCTCGGGCACAGTCAGGCCCACAGGCATCCTCAGCAGGGCCAGAAGGTGGCCCTGGAACGCCGGCCAGACAAGTGTCATGTGCTCGGGGCCACAAACGGTCAGTACTCCCAGGGCCCCAGTGGCCTACTGGAAGTCGACAAGGCTCCTCTGTCAGCCAGCAGCGTGTACTACACCCAACTCTACACAGGGGGCCAGCAGGCCGGCTTCACGTCCCACCTGGGCCAGCTGTCCCCTCCACCCGAATCCTCCACCACTCACTCTGCGCCCCTTGTCCCTGGCCTTGACTCTGTGGAACAGCTTGGCCCCTCCTCTGAGTTCTGGACGGAAGTGGACTGCAATGAGTTTGAGCAGTACCTGAGCACGAGCCGGACTCGTCCAGAGGGTACGGCGACAGCGGCGCAGGGCTACGGCGCCGTCGTGTCTAAGCTGGCCAGCAGACACATATCCTGTGAGCAGAGCAGCCCCCTGATATCCGCCCTGTCGGACGCCAGCAGTGCCGTCTACTACAGCACCTGCATCACTGGCTGAAGCCAGCAGAGCTCAGGCGTGACCAATGAGATTTCCTGTCCTATGCATTCCTCCGTTCTAATTTGCAGATATGACTCATTCATATATTTTCAATAAGCGTGAGGATAATTCCTCCTTTGTACACTTCTTCATAATCTTTTTAATTCTGGTTTCATTTTTTTTTTGTTTCCAAATGTAGTTTTGAAGTGTTAAAGTTTAAGGGCAAAAAATACTTTCTAATTTAATTAAAACACTGGGCTTTCAAGTACTGAAACATGGGTTTCATCCAACATTCGATATGCTTGTACATTCTACAAATTAAATTCATTCTCATATCATTTGTCCTCGTGAGGAATATTCTCTCCAAAAAATAGAACATTTTTGGAAATGTAAATTTTATTTATCATTAAAAAATTGTTTGTACTTTTTCCAAATGGATTATGAAATTTATGTTCTTGTTTAGGGATGTTTTAGAAGAATTTTTATATATAAAGAAACAACAGTGCAGTTCAAAGTAACTCAGCAATCAAAGCTTCAATTTAAATTAAAATTCCAGGTCATGTACAATAATGAATTGATCATAATTGTGTCTCTTGCCATAAAAGAACTTGCAATAATAATTTGTTTATTATAACTCTGACCCTTGTCTGTAAATAGTCTTTTTTAAGATGTCTTTATGTGAAGATCTGCCTTTAGTAATTTTACTAAATAAAATTGTTTACTACAATGTGTGTTCTGTGAATTTCTGTAGTTATACACTTCAGAATAGTATTGTGGTAGGTTATTATAAGGCTTTGTCACCCTTGTATTTTCAGGAGAGCCACTGAAATCATGAGAAGTCTGAAAAAGTCAGGTTTTTTGTCTTCTGGAATAGGCATGATGTTTAAGCTGTAATCCACTCCACTGTCTGATTCCATTTTCTTGGATTTTGATCAACCACAAAATGAGTTTGGCCCATAGAACAATTTTTCCCAAACCACTGACAAAAAGAAAACATTTTATAGAGGGGAAAAAAATCTCCAACTTCTTCCACTGTTCTTTTTATATAAAGAATATTTTCTTTAAGAATTTCAAATCCTTTGAAAGGAGGAAAAAAAAGCATTGTTCTAATTACTGGCATGAATAAGTTACAAAAAACGGTACAGTGGTGTGTAATATTTAAAGGGGACGTCAGGCCAGGATGTAGATGAGATGCAGGGCGTCAGAAGCATTTTGAATGTGGTGGGGGGGGGGGACACTGGCATAAAACGAATAATTATGAAATGCGAGGGAGACACGTCCCCCTCAGATTTAATGGCGGCGACGCCCATGATGAGATGTCAGCAGCATTCTGTACATGGTTAACCTTTAAGTATTGACTAAATTCTTCGTTGCAGTTTAAGTAGAATTCACACATTTAAATACGCAAAAAAACAAAGGCAGTTGACTGCATTTGGAGGATTTCCCTCTAAATATGGATGGGACAGATCTGGCCTCATGCATGTACAGTATAAAGTTATGAGAAGAATTTTACAACTCCTGCTGAACAGAGCGTTAACTAGGCGACTGTGGGGAAGTGTGGGTCAGGTGTGAGTCATAAACTTTCATGCAGCCAATTAATTAGCGATAAAATTAGCAGGAATGTCAAAACATAGGAAAATCCTGTTAAACCCCAGGAGGTCATTGATTTTTTTTATGCAGGAAGGATGTCGATATGAAGACAGGCTTTTTCTGTCTGAGAGTCTCACCTCTGTCCATCACTGGAGTTTTCCTTTGGTGGAAAAGATAACATTGCCTGACAGAAAGGCAGGTTGTTCAATTTTCTCTTCCAGTTGGAAATCGTCGACTCTCACCTCGTAGCTAACGGGGGGGCGGGGGGGGGGGGGGTGCACTACATACTAGTGCATTTTTTGGGCATCCTTTCTTAAAGAATGTAATGGTAGTTTTACCAGTAATCTACAGCAGCAATGTTATCATTATAATTTAACAATAATATAGGAGATCATAAAGCATGACATATTGCACATAATCACAAACAAAATGTCACCTAATGTTACTTCATTTTTATTTTGTTAATTACCTGCTCTATTGTTGCCAATTTGTCCTTATTATTCAGTTGGCTATTTCATATTCTTCAGATTAAGTTCCCGAAATGCATATGCCAAGCGTACGGCATGATGTCATTGAATTAAAACACCAGGATATGTGGCCCCTTCCATACCCCCTCTTTTCCCTTGCAAAGCAGGACGTGAGGCTCAGTGGTCATCCTGTGAGAGCAGGCCTATCGCTTCTGAGAGTAAATAATGTCCTTCAGTAGTGCACAGGCAGTAAGAGAATCATAACCAGCATTTGTAAGCAGTGTCATAAACTCACACAGTGTACAGCTAATGCAGTGGGCAGTACAACAGATATCCCATCCAGAGCACAGCAGATTTCCCATCCAGGGCACAATAGATTTCCAATCCATTAATTTATTAGGTAACACTTTACACTAACTATACCTTCATAATACATTCAAAGAACATTCATAAGCAGTAAGTTTGTATACCTTAACATCCTAACATACATTAATAGCTTTAATATACATTAATAACAAACATCATATTATAAGATTATACAGTAATGTTTATTATCATATAATGTTTGCTATTAATGCATATTAAAACTGCTCAGGTATGCTAGGATGTTAATGTATATTTACATGTCTGATGAATTTTCTATGAATGCATTATAATGGCATTATGAAAGTGCACTGAATGTTCTATGAATGCATTTTACAGTAACAGTATTATGAAGGTGCACTGAATGTTCTATGACTATATTGCAGCGCCACACAGACCGAAGCATAGCAACAGAGAAGGACAAGAAGACTTGCTTATCCAGGCAAATGCGGCCATTAATAGCAATCTTTAACAGGGCTATGATAGGCACCCAACAAGCACCGAACCAAATACACAAGGCAGAAAGACAAGGTTATCAGATGCCGAACTGTAAGGTGCACACAGGGAGGGGGGAGTTTCACAGGCTAAGAACATGTGAGGATCGTACAGGGTACACACAAGACACGGACAAATACACACCGAAAATATGGAAATGTGACCATTAACAACAACACAAGGGCTATTTCCACTTGTACGTGGGGCATGATTGCACAAGCACCCCTCCGGCGATACAGTGTTATAACGGCATTATGAAGGTGCACTGAATGTTCTACGAATGCATTATAAAGGCATTATGAAGGCGAACTTAACATGAAGTGTCACCCTTAATTGTTGTCCGCCTGTAGTTGAGGGCAAGTGAAGAGGACGCTGACATCACTGTCAACCAAAGATAAGATTCATCATATTATACTTCTTTGGGCTAAAATGAATTTATTGGTAGAGTGACTGAAAAATAGCGGCAAATGTATTAATCTTATTTCTTCTCTTTTGGTCTAGCCATAGGCCCAAAGAAAACAATATTAAATGAGCAATATGGTCACATTATCACTGTTATTTAATAATCAGCAGTGGGTGGCACCAGTTTAGCGTAATTTTCAAATCGGGTGTAAAGTACCTTAAGTCTTATGTTGAAACTAGTTAGTTTGAAACTAGTGCCACGTTCTTTGTCGGTTGTACCACTGCTACTTAAGCTACATCATATTTAGTACTACTACATAAAAATATTGTCACACAGAATGACGATTTCATCGTGGACACCCAATCCGTCAAGGGATGTCAGACGTCAGTTGTCTCCACTAGTTCCTTGTCAACACTTTTTGGACATTTTGTCATGCTAGTTGCCAATTTTGTCATTCTAGTTGAACATAAGCTCTTATTAGTCACTCTTTTTCAGCAACTAGTGACTGACAATTTTCTACCCTAGTCAACTAGTGAGGCTCAAAATGTTTTCTAGTCAAACTAGTGAAAGCCAAACTGCTCACTAGTTAACTAGTTAAAGCCTTCTGCGGCTGACTAGTCAAAAGGTTAGTAGTGATATGTAACCTAATTTTCTGAAGTCTCGATTTCTCCAATGAGAAAAGAAAGTGCGCTATATGCGCGTATCGATAATAAGTAATCAATAATATTCAGGTCATCTCTCACAAGAATAGTGAAATACCTACGGATTAAAAGCAAACTGCCCCAGCAAAACTCAAAACAGATAAAACACGGGAAAAGTACTGATCCCGCAATTCTTTAAATGGATTGACTCAGGATAATTAAGGTTACACATTTTTCATGAAACAGCACAAAATTCTATGAAACAGGTAATATTCATATTCCAAACAAAGTGAATAGTCTGCTCTTCAATGGCCAATAATCCAAGCAGAGCTTAAAATAATATTAGGAACTTCAGAAACTAGAGTTGTTTCAGAGTCTACTTCGATTAACTCTCTTTTCACACTTCCAAGTTCGGAGGTGCGTGACTGTAGCTCTATAGCTACCGTGCCTCATCTTTCTGAAATACTTACGTTGCACTCTTAATTTGAAATGACGTTTTATAAAGAACATTAGTTTTACTAATTTTACTTTTTAAAGTTCTACAGAAGTTAGTGACCCTTAAAATATATGTTAAATAAAAAAATGTCCCTAATCCTGCTACAGACTTTGAGACATGCAGGACCACTGCTTCACTTGTTTTGATTATGCTGTTACTACTGTTTCAAGATAGAAACTGCAGAAATAACTAACTTCCACAGCTTTACCCTCCCAGGTCTATCAACAAAACTATGAGGCCTGTCAAGTGCCTAAATTTTACAGGATTGGACACAATAGGCCATGAAGACAGCAAAGGGCCGGTAAGGTTGCCTTTCTCTCCACTTTGACTTTTTCTCCATTCCCAACCTACTGAGAATAACAAAAACAACTGGCTCAGGTTTACCCCCCCGGTGCAAGCATATCATTCCACGCTCGCCCAGAGGGCCCTGTCCACTCCACAGTCACCCACGCACTCCACCGAGAGCCCAATCCTGCCTTGGCCCTCAGCTGCAGACGTGGTCTCGGCCAAATGGATGGAGGGCAATATTTCCACCGCACACTTGACAACCCCAAATTTCATCTTTACGGTGACTCGCGTCAAGAGAAACAGTCTCTTTTCCAGGGCCGACGCTGACCCCCTTCACTGATTCCTGGTCCAAACATAAAAACATGCAGTTTGTGCAACAAACTGTTTTCATTTTCTGCTGGAATGAATTTAAATGCTTTCGTCTATATAATTGTATATAAGTAAATATGTTTAATAGATGAATGCCTCATATCTGCGTCCTTGTCTTTCACTAATATGGGTGACGTTCTCTGCTGTGATGTGACAGCGCTTTGAAAACTGAAAACAAGCTCCTTTTTTGTTTGCATTAAGTGGGTTTTACTGTGAGAAGAAGCGATGTGACCGCGGGAGCTTGGTGAGTGGACTGGTGCCAGCCGGAGAAAGAGAGAGAGAGAGAGAGAGAGAGAGAGAGAGAGAGATGGAGAGAGAGAGGAATAGTTCCTTATAAAGATGTGTCCCGCAGGACCTGAGGGTAGGAGTTTTCGTCATAACCAGCATTCATCCCTCTGCATTCCCACCATCCTAACCTCTTCCTGACTATATTTTATACTTCTTAATGAGATGGAATTCAGATCTATGACACAAAGTCTGCTATGTTAGCAAAGCTTTTCCAGTATGTCCAATTTAAATCGCAAATCGTACCTGCAAGAGCCTTCATTACTTGTTTGTTTGTTTGTTTGTTTGTTTGTTTGTTTAGTTGTCATGGGGTATATGACTTTGCTCGACTTTAATTTCACTGAGGAAAAAGAGTGCTTTAAGAAGGCGACCTGCCGTTGCAGTGGTTGTAAGTTCATCCACCGTCCACCCACACGCGACACAGATGCTCATCAGGAAGAATTACAGCCTCTGATTTAAAGAAACACCCTCACCCAGCTGCTTTCTGAATGTGCCTTTGGTGCTTTTTGAGTCGGGGCTGGGTTGTGTGTGTCTGCTGTCTAACTGGATTCCTTTTGGGGTTCCAGTTATTTCATTCTTTGTCTTTGCATATATGTATATGTAGCAGATATTAATTGTAATAGTGGATCCTATTTCCAACCTGCCAACTCCCCCATGATAGATACAATAAATTGATTATAGCTTAACGCCGAGCAGCGTAATAAATTTGGTCGTGTCCCAGTCCTTCTCATTAAATCTCCTACACAATTTTCCCCTCGAACAGAGACCGCATAAGAAAATTACCACTCTGTTCCGGGATGCAATGAACTCCCAGATTGAGTCTCAAGGGATGTTCCACACCTTACAAATTAAGTTTCTCTGCCTCTCACTGTCCCCTTTGGTAAAATCCAAAAGGATCTGACTTATAAAGTTTTTTCGTGAATATAGCTGGATGCTGTGCAGGGTGGCGTAGCATAACATTTCTTGTTATAACTCATTAAAGACTAAATGTATTGCGTTTGTGTATATAACTCTGCTTCTGTCACCATATCATCATATTGACAACTTTTTCTGTCAATATTACTTATGCAAAATAATCTGGGATTTACACAGGAGAGAAGAGACAAAACAAGTTATTTTTATGTAAGTGACAGGCTTTGTAGTTGTTATCTCTCAAATGATACCTTCCCAAAGTCTAGCGCTCCGATCTACAACACCAGTTAAATAACACTTCTGATAAATTTCAGTTTTTTGGAAGATTCATTTGACCTATTTAAGCAGGATGCCAAAAGGTCAGGTCCATTCCTACTTCCCAAGAGTGTTGTCCCATTTTCAGCTGAACTCAGCCTCTCCTAATAACCTAAGAATCACCTGTGGTTCATGTGACTTATTTCATTAGCCAGTGTCGGTCCCACTTCCTCTTCCCTGTTATTCCAGTTGCTTCTCTGCTTCCTGCTGCACAGAAAACTCACAGTACATAGAAGGAAACAGAAGCAAACTTAGAGGATACGTAAGTCACTAGACAGGTTGAAGTTGGAGCTGGATAATTTTTCGTGTTATTATCTTGTGCCATAACCAGAATGGCAAAGTGTCATTGGCTGCCAGCCCCTTTGAAGGTTGTAGCTTTTAAAGAAGAATGGCTTGGGTTTTTCGCTTTATTAAAAGAGGATGTTAAGTTATTGTTCTGCATTTCTTTATTTGCGGTTCCAAAGGTGGGTCTCACTGGCCTTGCAGCAGGGCCGCTGTCTGCCGCCTTGCATGAAGTCATGGAAGTCATCCCAAGGCTGAGACGCATGGCCACAAATTCCTGCATTGCCCTCCCCACCCACATCCACGCACACTGACATTACGACAAACACCATCTTTTGCGCAAGCAAGCTTTGTACTCTTCCACAGTTTTTATGGCAAAAGTAGCTATAGATGTGTGGTGGCCCTGTGATCGTGCCGAGAGCCGTAGGGAAAACAGGAAACAATGAACAGTGAGATGCTGACGGAAGAGCCACAGAGGGGACCCCCCTACTGGGGGGGGGGGGGCAGGGTGGAAGGCCATGCAAGGACACTGACAGGATATTTTGAAACTGGGCTACATGCGAACCTGTGTTGAGCTCAGAACTGGAGTCACTGGGAGCACAGCGTAACCAGCATGTAAGATGACGTGCGAGGTGTGTGACTGTTCAAGGGTGGGGATCAGATTAAAGCCCCAGACCATAATATTTTTGATACTTGATTCTCTGGTTATCTTGTCCCTCTAATTCCTGGTCCATTATACTCCATGAGCAAACTGGGAGTTTCGTTCGTTTATTAATGCACCAGCTTTTGTCTGTGTGCGTGGATTATGTTTATATTACGACCAAATATCCCCCATAATGTAATAAAAACCTGTTATTTTGACGTAGTGGGGACCACTTTTCAGAACATATGAAGAACATATTTAATCACAGTTACAGAGAAACATGCACTTCAAGATACAGTCTATCTCAGATGACTGACCTGTTGGTGTGGATCATATGTCAGTTGTTAAACAGCTGTTGTTCAACAGTTGTTCTTATTGCTAAGGAAACTTCTCTAGGTGTCTCACCCCCCCCCCCCATTTAGTTGGGGGCCCTTGTCTATTCTGTTATCTATAAAGTAATCAGTGTTAAATATTACTTTCAACTTAAAACGAAGACAGCATCTGTATAATTAAGATCACAGCTTCCTCCAATTACATAATTTGACCATTCTGCTTAATTCTCTTTTTGACTAATGAGTCATCTTTTTAAAACATAAAAAGAAAGAGGAAATTGTTTTTTGCGTGTTTAACCCACTTGCATCGTGCCTTTCCAGGCTAAACGTCAATGTCACGGTAAATGCCACATTCAGGACAGAAGGGGGCGCTGGTGCGCAATGAGGCGATGACTTTGGGAGTGGATGCCGGTCGGCTCAGCCGCAGTCCGGCAAGCGCCCACCGCGGCGGCGATTGGTCATCGCTCTACTCCACGGGTCTTTTTGTTGTGGCTTATCGCCCGAGACTGTCTGTTTACAGCAGGCACGGAGCCCAGACAGCTGCTGCTGAACTGATAAGACCAATCGTCTGGGGCTGACCTTGGCAGATAGACCCATTCCTGTCGGTAGCTAATCATAGCGCTTCCGCCTCACACTACTGAACAAGGAGTGGGGAGGTAGAAGTGGGAGAGTGGAGAGAGATGTGAGAGAATAAAGAGAGGGCAAGAGGGGGCAGTTTGGGGTCTTTAGATTCTGTTTTGGAGCAGATGACTGCAACAGGTTCATAATTTTACACTTGGTTTTTTTGTATGCAGATGTACTTACAGAAAAGTATAATCCAGGGGAACTTGCAGTAAATGTATCCCATGGTGAAAGTCAGATAAAGCCAGAAAAAGTAAAAGAAAAGTTAAAGGGGTGGGGGGTGGGGTGCATGATTTCCATCACCAAAATAGATATCAGACACATAAGAATAGTTTTCATTGATTTTTGAAGCAGTTAAGTTTCTTACGCTTCCGCAGCCTAATGTTGGGCTTGAGGTAAAACCGTTAATGCCGATCATCTGATAACTAAGACGGTCAGTATAGTGCAAGTTTAAAAATTGACCACTAGGTGGAAGTATCGCATTTTCCACATCTACAGGAAGGGCAGTGATATTCAGCACCTGGAAAATGTTTGTGGGGTCATGTGCTACCCTCTATAACATCATCAAGACACCAAAAAAGGAGTAAATAATAAAACAAATATAAATGTTATATACTTTTCAAGGATATATAAATATGACATATTCATCCACTATCTCTGTGCTGTGCAGAATTATTAGGCGAGTACTTTTCCTGGAGATTATTTTTAGCTAAAGTAGACTTATAAAAGTGAATTCTGAAGGTTTCTTTTGCTTCCAGTAAATTCATTTAGGGAGAAAATGTTACATAAGTCTGTTACAAGCAAAATATAAAAAAACACTTGATTACCAGCATGCATAATTATTAGGCAATCAGACACTTAATGGACTTTTCTCTCTTCAACAGAAATACAAATAAAACAGTTTTTGTTATTACTGTAGGTCTAGGTATAAAGTATAATGACTAACTATTGAGCCCAGTAGTTCTTAGTGGGGGTTAAGTAAGGCGAAGAGGTGATAATTCAATGACCTTCCAAGCCCTTCTTGGCCAATCTGTGAAATACTTTGATGCATGGTAACAAGCATTATCCTGTATGAATATCAGGACCTATTTGAAAGCTGCTGACTCCTTTGCTTCCTGTACCAATGTTCGAAGATGTTGTCATCTAGAAATTGGCATTTGATCTCGTAGTTTTTACACCATCTGATAATTTCAGGCCACATCATCAGCTTGTTGGTGCTTGAAGAGGATCTCCATCCACAGGCCCATCCATCTGCTCCATCAAGAGTCACTTTCATCTGTACATGAAGCCTTTGTGAAGTCCTGAGGTGTGTCTGTGCCTATCCTTGATGCTTTAGCTTGCATGCCTTATTGAGTGGAGGTTATGTTTCAGCCTTTGTGACCTTAGCAGTGTTCCGCAGCACACTGCACCTCGTACTTCCAAAGATTCTGCTCAGATTGCAGTTTTAACAAATGGTGGCATTTAATGCTAAAAAGTTTCTGAAAGTCCCCCTTTAATGTGACACATTTCTTTGCCAGTTTATTTGTATCTACTTTCTACGTGCTTCTTCTGTCATCTTTGGCTGTTAGCCGCAAAGCTTCCGTTTGTATGGTGATCACATTTGTCGTAGTTTAAAAGGTTGCTTTGCATTCATCTGACGGGCACATTGCCGTTTTTTTCCACTCTCTGTAAGATCCATTTTTTGCCCAATTTCTATAGTAATAATATGCCTAATAATTCTGCACAAAGAAATATATATATGGTTTCCTGTTTTACTCCAGACAGAAAATACTCAGACGAAATATTGAGCATGATCTACATTTCAACCATCCATTCATAACCGGATGAATCTGGACTGAAACGATTGGCCGGATCGAAACGTATAATCAAAATACACATTTGTTTAATAATTATGCATGTGAGGCAGGACATTGTTTAATTTAACTTGTAATCATATGCATGATTTTCTTAGTTAAAAATCTGAATTTATCAAAGGGTAAAATACATAAACTAAACATTTGAATTAAGAGATGAATGGGGGAATGTCTGGCATGGAGTGATGGTGTCCGGTGCTTGTGAATGTTAAAAAAAATATATATATATATATATATATATATATATAGGGGCGGCATGGTGGTGCAGTGGTTAGCACTGTTGCCTCACACCTCTGGGACCCAGGTTCGAGTCTCCGCCTGGGTCACATGTGTGTGGAGTTTGCATGTTCTCCCCATGTCATCGTGGGGTTTCCTCCGGGTACTCCGGTTTCCCCCCACAGTCCAAAAACATGCTGAGGCTAATTGGAGTCGCTAAATTGCCCATAGGTGTGCCTGTGTGAGTGAATGGTGTGTGAGTGTGCCCTGTGATGGGCTGGCCCCCCATCCTGGGTTGTTCCCAGCCTCGTGCCCATTGCTTCCGGGATAGGCTCCGGACCCCCCGCGACCCGATAGGATAAGCGGTTTGGAAAATGGATGGATGGATGGATATATATATATATATATACAGACAGACAATTTGAACTGCTTCAAATATTGGACATAATTTAAAAAAAAAATGTTAATCTAAGGGAATATTGAGTCATTCACTGTATGGAAATCATTTCATTTAAAGTTGTTGTATACTACAACACATTATTTTACATAAATTGCTGTATTGTTTTGTGTGCAATTGTATTGGGAGATCTTTAATTATACAAATTACGCCTTAATGATTAGCTATTAACTAGTGTTAGTGCCCATTGGGGTGATATACAGTATGTGTTTATGACAGCAGTCTACAGTTTAATACTCATCAGATATATCGGTGTATTGGTTCATAAGCAATCAGTGGCATGTGACTGCTTTTTGTATTACTTTTTCTTGTTTAATTACACCATGGTTCTTGTCAACTGTCAGCAAAAAAGTAAACCCAGTGCCCAGACAACCCATTAGGCTATGTAGACTAGGGAATCTTCTGATGACATGACATGACATGACATGACATGACATGACATGACAATTACTTTGACCGACACTCTGTATACCTACTAATATCTTCAGCTGAACAGACAGAATAAAACTCTTAAAAACAGGGTTCTTCAAGTCATGGGTCCTCGAGGTCCGAGCCCTGCTGATTTTCCAGCCTTCTTTTGCCTGTGAACCAGGTGTCAATCAGAATCAGTCAGAATCAGTAATTATTAAACTAACTGCCTGGGGGAATGGAAAACAAGGCCTGGATTTGGAATCAAGGTCCAGATTTGAATAGCACTCTCTTAGAAGATTGTTTATATATATATATATATATATATATATATATATATATATATATATATATATCCATCCATCCATCCATTTTCCAAACCGCTTATCCTATCGGGTCGCGGGGGGTCCGGAGCCTATCCCGGAAGCAATGGGCACGAGGCTGGGAACAACCCAGGATGGGGGGCCAGCCCATCGCAGGGCACACTCACACACCATTCACTCACACAGGCACACCTATGGGCAATTTAGCGACTCCAATTAGCCTCAGCATGTTTTTGGACTGTGGGGGGAAACCGGAGTACCCGGAGGAAACCCCACGATGACATGGGGAGAACATGCAAACTCCACACACATGTGACCCAGGCGGAGACTCGAACCTGGGTCCCAGAGGTGTGAGGCAACAGTGCTAACCACTGCACCACCATGCCGCCCCATATATATATATATATATATATATATATATATATATAAAAAGCTGCTTGGTCTAGAAACATTTTAAAAGTGCATTTAAGTGTATTTGTACTGCATTGACCCTGGGTGTCTTGGCACACTAACCCCAAGCCAATATACAGTGGCGACATTACCTCAGGTGTGCTAGGGCACTGTAATTAGACCCCACTTTCCATTGGCTCATCACATCGGCCATTACAGTCATTATGGCTCCAGATGTCATTAACACCAGATCATAAGGCCACTTATCAGACATAATGGATGTCGTTCATAAAATCTGCCATTTGCCATATTTGAAAATGATGTAACTGCCACATGCAGCCAATCCACTGAAATCCCCCCCTCCGTATTTTAGGCTCTTTTTTTCCAATATTCAAAATATCGAATATCAAAAAAATATCTAAATATACTTGTCTGATTTCAGATAAGCTCAGCAGATATATTATTCCCTACCTGCAGTAATAGCTGTTTTTACAGGCACACTGTTATTACGATAGACGCACAAAAGATTCTCTACGTTTTCTTTATTCTTTCATTATCTTGCGTGCCGATTTTCCTCATTTCCAGTGGTTTTGCGCTGCTGGCATCAGTGTAAGTGTCATTGCAGTTCAGAATAACAGAAAAAACGTCCGAACTGTAGACATCTCTATACCGCTTCTTCTTGCATTTGCTGTGAATCCTAACATTTACTTAAATATTTATATTATCTACAGCTTTTGGGGTAAAGTCATATAGTATTGCAACAGATTTTGCTTCTCCAGAAATGCCAGTTAAGTTGATTCTTGCAGCCCACACTCCTGCACAACTGTCAAACCATTGTCCCAACCTGTACAACCCCAGAAGAGTGAAGCAGTGCTGTGAGAATAATTACTATCAATCCCCTCACTTTGGAAGCCGACACTTAGCCATCCCCACCTGTCATATTTGCTTTATTCACAAAATAAAGATCCCCACCATCTTCTGAAACACTGGAAATTCTACCCTTGTGTGTAATAAGGTATTAATCACTTATATACTGTATCAGTCTTTCCGCATATGCATGCTTTAGGGTTCCTCCATGTCTATGCGTTCTTTCATTGCAGACTGGCAGCACTGTCCTTCTTCACACTTTCGGCTGTCTAGTTCAGGTAGAGCACATCCCACTTCATATGACTCTGGGATCATCACACCGGTATTATCCAGGTAGTCTGAGCCGTGTCACTCTGAGAAGCCCAGTTACATACCACTAGGTTGGAGGAGCCCATTGGCCATGATTTATCAACCAGCGGGTCCATACTGTAAATGCCTTCCAGGGATGTTTTGGGTGCCCGTGAGCTGCCGGCTACCTATGAAATTAGGTGATAGGGGGTGTGGCGTAAAACTAGCCATCAGATGATAGATGTATCACTTAAAAGCACATTCTTTGCCCTTAGTGGCTCATGGAATTTCCAGTTTCCTAGAACTGAGAAATGCCAAATATTTAGAAAAATGAACATTGCACCAAAAACAGATAATCCAAATTCTGAAAAACAGTGTAATCTCTTTCCCATTATGTCTACAGGCTTGTGATCTAGGGTATGACTTCCGGGTTAGCCTTCAAAGTTCTGCTTAACAGTGTTAGAAGTTACACATTTGAGGCTATCTTTGAATTAATATATTAATGTACAAACAGTGAAGCAGCGATGTCACTGTGAGGCACAGAAGGGTGTGGACATTTCGGGACACGGGTGAGGCTGGGGTAGTCCCTCTATTCGTGTGGTTTGTTCTGCGTGTAAGAGAGACTAGGAGCAAAGGTCTTGCTCTTGCAGGTTTCCTTGGTGCTCATTTAAGTTAGCAAGTAAACCATGCATTTGTATCATCCCTGCTTTGCCTATCCATTTGCACCATGAGGATGCCCAATGAATCTCCTTGTTTCTTACTCTGACAACTTCCCTGTGTGATCTATTTGTTGTTTTGAGTAACCATGGATTTCACAGTCATATATTGTTATCTGGCTTGAGATTAGTGGAACGTGGTATTGTGCTGTGAGAAAGCACTGGTGACTGGCATTGCATCACTCCTCGTTTGTCTCTCTCTACTGTCTTAGGAACTTAAACAGCGTTTCCTGCGGTCTTATCACAGCGACACGCAACAAAAGTGAGCTCTTTTAACTGCAGTTACTCAGCCACATGACCACATTTAACTGCATGCTGTTTCTACGTACTGCACTCAACCCTAAAAATGTGCTTAGTATTTTGTTTAATTAATTAAGAAATTAAGGCATTGAGTTTAGCTGGGGAAGCAGTTTTCTTTCCAGAATACTCTACTGCACCATGGAAATGGATGGCAGTTCTGTTGAAGCAGCACAAATCGGTACAAATCTTACATACAGATAGTAATTAAACTAAGAGATTATAAAAAAAACCTAAAATAAATTAATGAAAGAAGATCAAATAAATGTAATGGTTGGTCTGACTTTAGAGTCGCTGTCTGGCAGCTAGAGCCCTGAGATATTGTTCATTAAGATATCACTTAAATGTATCTGAAGTGCAGATTCAGCACTGTGGACATCTTCGAATATTCAAAACCTGACACAACCACTCCTACATTCATCACTTAAAATTGTCCTACAACCATTTTCTCCTTCCATCATGTTTCACTACGTTGTATTTCTTACTGTTTTCCAAAACCCATCCGAGCTCCACTGACTTGCTGTACGCCGTATATGTATTCTCAAATATCTTATTTAAGAATTCATATATGACCATTATGTCTTCCAGGTTTTTACTGTCGCATGAAACAATTTTCATATTATGTCTATGCAATTAAATATAATTACTGTAATTCAGCTATTGGCATTATTCAAGCATGCTGGAAAACAAGAAGATTTATGATCGTGCCAATTCGTGCAGGCTTCATAAAGGTATAAAACAATGTTAAAATGACAAATTAACATCGGCATAGAAAGCAGAATGATATTCTTTTTATTGTATGTGGAATTCCACCGAGCCGTAAATCACAGGGTTGATATCGCATGATATAGTGCCATTTAAATTCTGCCCGAGGTCAGATGCTGATGCTGCATCAGGCAGTCATCCATGATCACGAGATGGCAGCTGGATGGTAATGCGTTGTTCTCAGATAAAGGAATTGCCTTCTAAAAAGGCTGTTCAAAAATGACAATGAGAACTAACTTCTTTAAAGAGTTAGTTCCAGTTATTTTAACACGCATTGTCATGGGACATTTGCTCGCAATGAAAAATGCATCCAAGACATGCACTGAAGTTCTGGAAGATGTGGAAAGAAATTGCAGTAAGAAATGCTTAAAATATGAAGGTTTTTGATGGTCACTTAACCAGTAAGGATGTAACACCAAAGGTGATTGCCACTTATAATGAACGGTACAACCATTATACTTAACACTACGCCTCACTTGGACTGCATGCTGATTGGTTGGCTTGAACAGAAAACAGGTGCCGGGGAAAGTGTGTATGTCTGTAGGGTGGGTCCATGTTTCATTTTATGATGTACAAGTGGGTGTCATTTTTCACTTGCAAACTAAGCCAGTGTAACCTTGAGAGCATAACTGGCAAGTGGTTTAAACACAAGTAGCTGGCTCTCTGAAATAGTTCATAGTAACTATGAATAAGTCAAGCGGCACAGGGAATGCTAATGCATGTATTTCCATCGGCTTGGATGCCTTGTGTGTTGAAACCAAGGCTCATGTGCTCCTGCACCTCTTTGGCAGCTGCAGCACATTGTGTTCTGGCTTTGCTCTTTTTTAGATATGTAGTTTTTTTTCACCCTCAGGCCGTTTCACTTCACCACAGCACCGTGGGGAGTTGGGGGCGGGAGTTACGGCACAAGCGGTGATTACAGCGGGTGTGCGAGCAAAGCAGACGCACAGGCAGACGGCCTCGGCCGACCGCTCCTCCTCCGCCTCACTGCCGATACCCACCGGCCCGGGGAGAGACTGCCAGCCCAGACGGAGCAGCTTGCCTCACCATAAACCACTTTCAAATCCACAGCTCTTTCGTTGTCGATTTCGGGATCCAGGCCTCGTCACAGCACCAAACAAACGACACCAGGTGTCTTTTGTATTTCCTTAAAGTTTTGTTTAAGTTTTCAGTTCTGCTCCTGTTATTAATAAATGCTGTGATAATTGCTTTACCAGAGATTTTCAGCTACTGTGGCTCCGAGGGGTGGGGGTTTGCATTCGGGTCAGGCAAAGTGATTTCTTTGCATATAACTGAGGTGCAGGTGCTTAGCATTTAAAATCCTTGCATGAATGTTGTCTCATAGGAACCATAGAACCATATGCAAGTCTCTGTGTGTACAGCTCCTCATTACCTACCTAATGTTGAATGTATTGGTTCTGTATGTTGTACATTAATCATGGATGCTTTAAAGCACGGGCTAACCCCAGGGGCCTCTGTTAAAAAAGGAGGCCGAAATAACATTGATTAATAAAATTTTATACGCCCCTACTCTTACTATTGCCACCCGCCCAAATATTTGGGAACTTTTACCGCCAGTGGGAATTTGCCGCTGAACATGTTGGTGGTGGGGGGCGGGGTTTACCGAGTTGATTTATTTTGCCACTGATATACAGTACCACGTAATATACCGATATACAATCAGGTAATATGTAGCTATATATAATGACTGGGTTTGGGAAGAAAGACTGGCTCCCACAAGACCGACCAACGGGGAAAATTCTCATCATTCCCAATGGCCAGTCCACGCCTGGTCATGTTAATGTGCCTCAGATGGTACCTTACAGTGTTACTCCTCTTCCAGATCAGTCCACCTGCTTCATATTACTGTAAAGTGTAACAGTTCTGCTGTTATCTTTGAATGGCAGGGCTCCCGTCTTCATCATGCTGCTCACTATCATATAGGATGGAAAAATCCAGGGGTATCATTATGCCTCTTTTCGGGGGTCTTTACCCCCCCGACCACCCCCCCAGGGAAAGACTCAGCCCCCCCCCCCCCCCCATCCATCCATCTCTAACTACACCCCTGGAAAAAGCTGTGTATCGCATACACTCAAGGCTGCAAATTTTACTTCAAAATTTTTTTTGGAATAACTGGAATAATGTGTGTCCACTGTGTCTAGAATTGGTGACAAGCTCTTTTTTAAATAATAATAATGATAATAATAATAATAATAATAATAATAATAATAATAATAATAATAATAATAATAAAAGGATTAAAGAAAGTAATGCATTGGATTAGTCTGCTAGAATGGAAGCATCGTTTTGGTACAATTACAAAGCATACAGCCAAAAAAGTGCCCTTTACAAAAGGCCGAAGATGGTAAAACTCATAAGCTGACAGATGCTGGCAAATTTGTTCTAATTCCAAGCAAAAGAAGCGAAACGCGCTCTCTCTACCAGACAATAAGCCCGCAATGCTCTCGCCAAAGAGCACCGTGACAATTGGATAACTCCGGCGGGATACACATGAAGAGGAGTTTCACAGAGACTGCGAGCCATAAAGGACATCGTGGCCGAGAGGAGTCGCAGCTGCCATTAATCGATATATTGTAGTATAACCGGAGCCCTGGCAACATACACACTCTTGCAGGGTATTTAGGCATCCATTTAAGCGTCAGCTGATCCCGACGCCTGCGATAGGAAGAATAAGATGTAGCGAGTCCTGCAGATCAACGCTAATAAACATCATATTAAAATATGATGAAAAGGTCTTAAAAATGAGAAAGAAATGTTAATTAATTGATGACGTGTGCTAGCATCTATGCCGGGCTCCCGATCCAGGGAAGACTTCTAAAACCCACATGCATAGTGCAATAATGTTTTAGAAATACGGAGTGCCTGCCTGGCGGATTGGTGTTGTCTTCACATCAATGGGGACAGATGAGAAAGCTTAGCCTTTAAAAATACTGCCTCAGTTTCGCCACCAAATCCTATCTTTTGCTCTCTCTCTCTCTCTCTCTCTCTCTCTCTCTCTCTCTCTCAGACACACACACACTGACTCGCGCGCGCACACACACACACACACACACACACACACACTGCACCCCTCCCCATCCTACTTTCCCTCACTCTCTCTCTCTCTCTCTCTCTCTCTCTCTCTCTCTCTCTCTCAGACACACACACTGGCTCGCGCGCGCACACACACACTGCACCCCTCCCCTCCTACTCTCTCTCTCTCTCTCTCTCTCTCTCTCTCACACACACTCTCTTTTCTACAACAAACATGGCCGCTAAATCGGATGGAGCAGCCGTGTCTATGCAGAATGAGACCCTTCCCCGGTGTCCGGCTGTCGGCCACCAGCGGCAGCCTCCCGCCCGCCAAACCGGGAAGCGCTACTCCCTGCAGGACTGCTGCTGGGTCCTGTGCGCCCTCCTGGTCTTCTTCTCAGACGGGGCCACCGACCTGTGGCTGGCCGCGGACTACTACCTGAGGCGGGACTACTGCTGGTTCGGGCTGACGCTGGTCTTCGTGGTGGTTCCCTCCGTGGTGGTTCAGGTGTTAAGTTTCAGGTGGTTCGTCTACGATTACTCAGACATCCCGGGCGGCGGTAACGGAACGGCGGTGGTGGCGGCGACGTCCGGGGCAGATTGCAATTTCAGCACCAAGGGCAGCGAACAGCGAGGCGCTGGCTGCGTTGCCGGGTCCCTGCCTGCGACGGGCACCAGGAGCGGTACCCAGAGGTGCTGCAGGGCGTGCATGTGGCTCTTTCAGTCCCTCATTCATATCCTGCAGTTAGGACAAGTCTGGAGGTAAGACGCTGTTACGTTTCCCGATTAGCACATCCAGGTGTGTTAAGACATCTTAAGACCGATCTAAGTGAATTGCACGGGCTGTGTATTTTCCCATTGTAGTGGACAACAAAAAAGTACAGATGGGATAGGATGCTTCTCATGTTTCCATAATTTGGCTGGTTCTTCGGTGTGCTTTCTTAAATCGTCCAGCCTGATGTGTCATTGCGGTTTGCTTGTTAGTTTGCTGTGAGGATGTATGCATATGTTATGGACTTAATCGGGAGATCGAGACTTTTGAGATGGGGCAGCAGCTGGCGTGCTGTATGTCTCCATCTCAAGTGACTGTGAGTGCCCGTCTGCCGCCGGCATGGTGGTGTGATCAAACCTACTTTCTCCAGGAGTTCAAAACTCGTCGTAAACAAAACAAACAAACAAACAAACAAACAAACTGAAAAACTCCCAAGGCAGACAGCACTGTTTTGCTTATTTGTCCGCTGCTGCCAAGTCAGATATGAACAGTCATGCTGATTCAAGCACTGAGGAAGCCTTAGACGAGGATCTCGGACGCATCGGCCTCCCATATTTCCTATTGCCTGGCCAATTCATCACTGCTAAGTATAGGAAGTCTGCCCACTCGTTTAACAGTCTAGTAGGTCAATAATCTCTAGCAGAAAACATCAATCTGACATTTAACAGTTAATTGCCGTCTGTGAAATCCCTTTTATCTTTGCAGATATCAATGCATTTATTTCTTTTGTGAGGTCTGGAAAGTTAACAAATGTTGCGTTAATGCACAGCTACAGAAATGTAATGTAACGTATATAAACCGCACATATATACAGGCATGCATTTTTATAGGTGAAAAACACTGTCCAAATAGTCAGATAAATTTTTTATATTTGTATTCATGCAACTATAAAACATCACAATAATCAACTTGGCTTTGTTTCTTTCTACCTGTGACTTTGGTTTTCAAACTAAAAAAGTCTCTTTTCATAACCGTGTTTATATGGATAACCTTTGGTATTACCTGGTTTGCACCAATAATCAAACTGTAAGAATATCGACATATTTCTTCTAGTATTTTAACTACATATTATTGAATCCATCAACCCATCCATTTTCTATCCTATCCATCTTCTATAACCACTGGGCCACAGTAAGCCTGGAGCCTAATCCAGGGCTCAGTCATCTTGGGAGGGGGACATCCTGGATGGGGGTCATCCTGGGAGGGGGACATCCTAGGTGGGGGTCATCCTGGGAGGGGGACATCCTGGGTGGGGGTCATCCTGGGAGGGGGACATCCTAGGTGGGGGTCATCCGAGGAGGGGGTCATCCGAGGAGGGGGTCATCCTGGGAGGGGGTCATCCGAGGAGGGGGTCATCCTGGGAGGGGGTCATCCGGGGAGGGGGACATCCTGGGAGGGGGACATCCTGAGTGGGGTTTCAGTGGTGCTGTAGTCCTAATCATTATAGCAGTTACTGATGGTTCTCTGAAGACATGGCCTGTCTGTATTTGTGTCAGTAGGGAAATAATATTTCAGCGTATCACTTGACATATGCATGTTCTTCAGCATTACAGAGGTCATGGTATGCATAGCTTGAAAACAGTGTTTGGCATATTTGTTGCTTTGGCATTGACTGTACAGGCGTGTACTGTAGCTTGTGTTTCCCCATCTTTGCAGAACCACATGCATGTATTCCTGTATCTTAAAGCTTTTATTTATGTATCTCTAGGTTCATTACTCCCACTAAAAGCCCAAGAGGTTTTTTTTCCATTTTCAGTGGAATAGTTAAGTAAAGGTGGCCTGTGGAATTTCTAATCAACATAGCTGGAAGTGTAAAATTATTCCCTGCTGTTAGGTTAAAGGGGTCCAGATTAGGTTCCTTGTACTTGTAACCCTCTTAATATGCTGTGAGCAAGTTTGATCCATTTTTAAAAGAAAATGGTGTTAATTTCTTTGTTTCTTGGTTAAATGTGACTTAATTTGGGGTCATGAGTGTATAAGTCTATGATGCATTTTTGATGCTATTTAGTTTATTTGATGCTATTTAATTTGTATCTCGAGTAGATGCTTTGGCAAATATCTTAATGCACCTTAATGTAAAAAGAGCTTTCTTGGCCTTTTCCTTACCCGTTTCAGCTTTGGCAAGTGCTTGACAGTGAGTGCCAAAAAACATTCTGGAATACTGACAGTCAGCAGAGTGTTATCTCTAGTTCTGGATGATTGTGGTGACATGCTGGAGGAGGTTATGGAGACAGAGGGCATTTCAAAGACAAAAGGCATGGATTTTTAGGTGACCCTGATGGTATACTATCTTTGGATGACAAATCAAAAAAGGAACATGCCATGGCTGAGCCTCCGTCAAATAAAAACAAAAATGGAAAAACAATGTCTTCAAGAGAAGAGATGTAGACAGATAAATATGGACTTGAACAATGATATGTGTGGCCACAAGAAAGGTAGATTGTTAGTTTCCAGTTTAATCAATATGGGATCAGGATCTCTATGATTTGCAGCTATTAAAACCATACCTTGCGCTCATTATTTTCTCTTTTACTCTTTACAACCTCAAGTAATATAGACAATTATATTAGCCATGGGCACATTGGAGAAGAGGTATGTATTTCAAGAGAACTGCAAGTCACTTGATATGGTTATTTTATGCATAAGTTTGTTTATATTAGAGTCTGAAAATCAAGAGGAGAAGCAACTATTACTTGTAACACAGTGAGTGGAATGAACATTTTCCTGGAGTTGCATCAAAGGAGTCATTTCATTTCCTCAGGGTAATCCTTTGTTTGGTAACTACTGTATGATACCAGAGCCATTTGACATGGCACAAGTTAGCTGCAATCAGAGACATTTGGAATAAGGGGGGAGGATCCTGCTTCTAATGTAGAATCTGGGCCCTCATGTTACCGTAGATAAGTGCCTTGTTCTGACATTGAATATGCAGGCCCATAGTGAAAAACCATCTGGAGAAGCACGTGAGAAGAATCTGGGATGAGAGTGGCTCTAGATATGAATGAAGGTCATACTGTAATGTGAGACCGCTTTGTCACGTCCTACCAACTTGGACTTAAGCTTAAAAAAGAGGGAGGAATAATGCAGAGCTCACAGGTCAGACCAAAATTACTTAAAAATTAACTTTCTCTCATAGTATAATGTCAAACTTCATGAAGAACAAGCATGTTGTTGTTATGGGAACAATGAACAGGTATGCAATGAGCACCAGACAGGATGCCACAGTGAGCTAAGCAGAGGAGGGGTCTTGGTGAAGCTACAGCTTCAGATTAGCGATTATACAATAGTTTCTGGTAGTTTTTGACGTCTTTGATATGTCTGTGAGTAAAGCCCATGTATGCTCACTAATATAAAAATCGGCCGAGGAATTATGCAAAATTGCATGAGTGTCAGATATTACTTGAAGTCCACACCCAGATCTGGAGGCTACATGAATCTCTAGAGAGCTCAGACCAAGGCACCTAGGTCCTCCTTCAGTACGACATCAGAGGATAGAGGTGCCAGCAAAAATAGTTCAAACATGCCCCCCTGCCCTGATATTACAGTAATTCCAGTACCATATGTACCAAATGCAGGAAGTACATTTAGAAAAAGTGCACCCGGCAGCACTCTGCCCTTCACGTGGAGTGTATAGCAAAAATAAATGGAAGAACAGTAAAAAAGGTTATTTTAATAAAGTTAAAGGGCTTTTACAAGTGTTTCTTGGATGGCATGAATGCGTACCTGACATTTTAGCAAACTTAAAACAATAGTTACTGAAAAGGAAATATGTTCAGTTCATAATGTCTTGAATTACATTTACAGTGTTTTGAAATTTAAAAAGTTGGTGAGACACATTTCAGACTTGATAAATTTCTTCTCGTTTCCAGCCTGTTATTCATGCATCCAAGCTCTTTTTGCAGTGAGAGCTTTTCCACAAGAAAATCTGAAAATAATAGACACTGTGGGAATGGGCAGATGAGGAAAAGTGTAGTAGCATGCATATTTTTAGCAATTCTGTGACTTGGAGAAGAGTTAATGAAAGTGACTAATTTGAATAAGCATGAAAATACAAGACCATTAAAAATCCTCAATTGTGATTTAAGATGGTGAACATGCAATGCGGTGCTTTCGTGAGATTTGGCCTTTCACAATGAAGCCAATGAACCTTCTGTACAGTATGTTGGATCCTTTTTAGAGTCCAGACCCTAATACAGAGTCAGGTGCATGTTTTACTAGGGTTATAACACCAGTGCTTCTCATGGGTTTTTATAAGTCTGATGCCTTGGTTAAAAAAAAAATCCAGCACAATAACTGCTGTTACACCTTATCCTCCAGTGTCTGATGCTTTTACAACCTTTGTGACACGCAAGCATGCAGATGAGAGAGAAATATGCAGTAGCTGGACCCCATTGCTTGCAAAAGCTGCACTTAGCTAACTCAGTCATTTTTTTGACTGCCTTGATATTTGCATACAAGAGAAAGGCTTTTATGTAGAAGTTATTCAGGTTGAGGGGTAGAAAAATCAAAGTAACCCATGCAGTTGAAGTATTTCAGTTTATTCCAGTGATTTTTGGTGAACTTCTAGCTTGAAAAGGGCACATGCTTTTTAACCGAATAGTTCTTGCCAGTATTGGCCCTCCATCTTTTAATTATTATACGTCACTGTCTTTACTAAGGGTACATAAATTATGTACTTTAGACAGAATATGTTGTCTATATTGAAAAGCTCATCTTCATTATTTCCAAAAATTCAAAACCCGTGCAGGAATTCTGCTCTGTAGGGTATGAAATCCTTGTCTTCACAGATACTCATAAGAGCATATTATGGCATTTTTCTAAAGGTCACTCTCTGTTCTCTTATGAAGCTCATTGTGATTACGTAAGTATTTTCTCCGTGGTAGTTCTGTCACTCCATCAGTGATTTGACCTGCAATTTTTCTCTAGTTAATTATGATTTACTGAAGACGTATGTTTCTATGTACTTTGGACACAAATATGTACTGACAAGGCATTCACTTCAAAACACTAAGAATGCTTGCAGTTAGAATAGCTTGTAATATAAGTACAGGGCATCTGGTAGTAGTTAAGACTCTTAACAGCATGCTTGCATGGTCATTTCCCAGGAGGGAGCTGTAATCACCTGACCAAGTTGCTTAACCTGTATCATTCTGGCAACCCATCCAGATGCATAAATGGATGAAAATGCTTCAGTTAAATGCATCAGCAAAGTCAGGCAGTGCAAATGAGTAAGTGAAACGTCTGTAGCAAAGTGTAATGGGGACAAACAGAAAAGTCTGCAGAAAGCTGCACGGCTCAGAACTGAGTTTTGCCATTTTTTTGGTGCATATTCAAGGACATGGCTTTCACCACTGCAATTTTACTCCATCGACATCTAGCCAGACCTGACCCACTTCTCTGTTTGCCCACGCTCTTGGTACAAAGAAATGAACTAAGAGGAAGAAATATAGAGAATTCCATGATGTAGTCAGAGAAACTGGTATTTGGGTGAGCCTAATCCCATGACAAGGAAGCTTCACTGAAATTTCTGGAGATATGAGCGAATCATCAGGGATTTCTGGACACAGTAAATGACCTGGGAATTGTGGCTTTTTTCAGTATGTAAATGTCAGCGATTCACCCTCGCTCTTCATTTACCCCACGCCGCAACTGACTTTGACACCTCCTATCTTCCGCAAAGCCGTAAACAGCTGGAGGTGCTGCTGTGGGGCACGCAGGTTAATTTGGTTCCCAACTAGTGTTACAGAGGCCATAAAATGTATATCAATCCCCTTTCTGTTGCTTTTCTTATTACATGCTAGCAGCATTTGTTTCATGAGGCTCATGGAGCCTCTGAAGTTTTACATTCATTTGAGGACGTTGAAAACTGTATCCCAACCCTCTGAATACTAAGGAAATACGAAGACTTCCCCACATTCAGCATGCAGTTTTTCTAAGAACTCACAAATATTGCCGAATCCTGTACCTGTCTATGACCTCACGATTACCTGTCTATGACCTCACGAATACCTGTCTATGACCTCACGAATACCTGTCTATGACCTCACAAATACCTATCTATGACCTCACGTAATGCATATTCATGATTATTTTAATATTTTGCTGCCCATTTTATTTTCAAAACAAGCCTAGCATACAAATGCGATGAAACCATTATTACAAAGTTCTTAGCTTAATAAATTGACGTTTCGTCAGAAATAGGCCACGCTAAAGCATGAGTGAGTATGAGGAGCTCCACCCACTCATGTCCAGATTAAAAGCCCAGGTCTGCTCAAAGCCCCATAGCAGGGAGCCCTGTCACAAATGTTCACTCTCACCAGAATCCCAGGCAGCCATCACTGTCTGTCCTCCTCCTTGCCCTGACAGCCAAGCCCAATGGTCACTTCCAGCTGGTAGTAAGATCATCCTCTCCTTCTGGACACACTCCTCTGTTCTTCTTTGTCATCTCAGAAGAATAATGAGCAGGTTATTGTGATATACCGTGTTTTGATTATAAATGGCAACTGAGCTGCAGTCAGTGCTTTAGATTAGAAAAATTCTATCTGATTCAGTTTAAACAAGCATTAAGACACTGACGTACAAACACACGCGGTATGAGGGGTAACCAAAGCGTCACTTACCTTCACACATCATAAGGCCTTAAGATTCCTTACATTTTCTCTTGTAGAAAAACGTGAAAACTAACTTGAATATATTTGTGTTGTCATGCAAAACACAGATTACTGAAATCTCCTACTTCAGTTATTAATGCATTTTGGTAGCCAGGAATGACTTTTAAATCAAATTACATAGCCATTGCATAGCCCCTTGGTTCACTGTTGCAATACATTGGTGTGCCATGCTTTACCTTTAACACCAACGGTATGTTTTTCCTCATGGATGCGGGACCAACAACAGCCTGAGGAAGATAAAGCATTTTGCATGTTGATGCAATAAAATCTAATTTAATTTGTTGCCTCAAATGAATTTCACATTGCGTTCGCTTTAACAGAATTTCCATTGAACCCGAACAAATGACCTGCTGCTTCTGAATGCGTATAAATCAAGCCGCTTCATTTTGTCCTTTGCTCTTTCGTCTCCAACACAAGGAAACAGAGTGGATTGAAATGGGAGGTGTTGTCAATATTTTGCGCATCTTGCTGTTAGATGGCCTAATTGTCTGTGAGTAGGTAACTGATGGAAGTGGACCAGTATGGAGCCACTGTATAACACATACCTAGGGCTTCCCCACTTAATATGAATTTTTGCATAGAATAATGGATTTTCAGGGATTTTAAATAGAGTAAATCAGAGTGTCACCATGCTAATAAAAAGCATAAATAAGTCACAGTGATTCTAGAAGTGCGTGAATCCAGTTGGCACTGGCGAAGGTCAGAGAGTAGTATACAAGTACAAAGGGCTCATTTCCAGATCCAGCATTGAGAAACATATCATTACTCATGTATGTTCTGCATAGAATAAGCAGTGTTGTAGGATCAAAGACTTGATCTGTGCCCCGTAAGAAAATTTGTAAAACTTGGTGGAGTACAAATACAGTATGAGAATTTTATTGTTATTAAATAGCCATTTAACATACATTTGGATTTATTTCCTTCTTTAAAAAAAGTTTTATTGATGAAAACATGCTTTGAAAATTATTTTTGTTTCTGTTAATCCTTAGTGACGATGGTCAAATTACAAATCATCTAAGAAGAATTTCCTTCACTGTCTTCCATCCTTCTCTGTCGAAACACTGCTTCAGTCGAGTCATGCGAAACGAGAACCTACCGAGGCAGCGGCCCAGTCACACTTCATGCTGAAAAAGGCAGCGAAATAGATTCCTCTTATACTGCAGCACACGGCCGTCTGAATACAGTAGGATAAAGGTGCAGAAAAATACAGGTTGACCTGGGTCATATTTGATTGGAATTACATTAATGCTGCTAGGCTTGGCTGTCCCAGGCTGCAGAAAGCTGGTTAAGAGCTTTACCTACTCCTAGGCTGTAAAGCACTACTTATGAGACGAGCATGAAGCTTGGCGCTGAGCCAATCCTCTCACTTGACTCCAATGGTTTTGACGGCAGTGTGCCAGTGGAGTGTGGCAGTCACGCTGTGGTAATGAGTAATGGGGGGAGGGAAAAAGCCATCTCCAACACTCTGGTCCCCATATGGTGAGAGCCGGAGATGCCGGCCAGGCCATTCCTGCCACGAGGCGCAGGGACGGGGGGGCCTGCATGATTGCTCTGGGCTTAGAAGAATCCAATCAAAAAGCACTGCGCTTCAAATTCTATTTCTGGGGAGGGCCGGCCAAAGCATGCGCCTCCTGCAGCGGGTACTCGGGTTCGAGCCCCACTGTGCTGCATTAGCCATCTGTGGCTAGGCGGCCTGGAGACCGCAGAATTGGCTCGCACTCTGTCGGGGGCAGGGGGGGTGTGGTACGTGGCCGGATTTCTTTTCCTCTTATTGTCCCGCAGCAATATCTGCTGCTGATCGGCAGCCCTTTGGGGCTGTGGGGGAAATCAAGCGAAAATGGCACCCTCCTCCAGGCTCACTACGTCCGGGGGGGCTGCCTTTCGTTTCCGGGTTTGTTGGGAATGAGGGAGAGGGGACTCAAAAAATAAAAATGCCCATCGGCTGTGAGGTGCGGTGAGGGGGCAGGGTTCTGCTTCCCCGTGCGAGGTGTTGAAGGTAACGGCGGCCATGTGGCCCTGTTCCTGCCGAGCGTGTGTGATACATGCAGGACACATGGTGGCATGCTGCTTGCAGACAGGTAGGTGAAGTCATACACTGTTGGCTGACTGCGAATACAAATGGACACATCAGAAGGGCACAGAAGTACCATGTCAGGTGGAGGAATTAGCAGCCCCCTATTTGTTTAACAGGACAAGAGTGGAAGTGATTTATAAAAAGTTACTTAAATGAGTCTTCTTGTGGTCTAAGCCTACTTGGCCCAGGTCCTACTAAAGCAGAAGGAAGTACGGTTGTTTTGAAACGTGCCCAATGATGCCCTAGAGCAAGGCTGCTTGGTTAGCCCCTCCCCTTTTAAATAATGCACAATCTCACCTGTTTATCCCATTGCTTTACTGGAATGAGGTTAAGTACCTCATCTCCGCTAAATGTTATGGTGACTGAGCTCAGCATGTGGAGATTGACAAAGAAACAATGGTGGGCTGTATACTGTCTGGATGCTTTGGACAAAAGAACCTCCTCACCAATTAAATTAATGAAAATTAATTGCTTACAAAACACTTGAAAAATGGCTAAAGCAACATGCAGTTTCACAATTAATCTGTTTATATGGACATATAAATAGCTATTTGGGCTAAGTGCATTGCTTAAGAGCACCTAAAGGCCTCTCCAGGGATACATATTACCAAATTAAAGGCCCTTATCCCATTCTGATAGCACCAAATGGTCAGAGGCTAGAGTGTATATATACACACACACATATGTATTTTTTTAGGGTTGCATCTTATAATAATGTATTTTTTTAGCAAACTCCAGCCTGCCTCTTCCATGCTTCTCATTGATGAAGGGCTGCTTCCTTGCCTTCTGATACTTCTGTCCTGCTTCTAGGAGCCCTATACAAACTGTCTTGCTGTAGCAGTGCACTTCAAACTTGCATTTAATGTTTCCCGTTCCTTCTGATGGTCACTTGATGTCATCCTCCAATTCATGACAAACTGTCCAATTACTTAACCGGCATCTTTGGCATTAGAACGTTACTTATGCCGTCTACCAGGCTGGTGTCTGGTCGTTCCCAGTGTCTCCTGCTTCACCGTATTCTTGTGTACTGCTCTCTTAGAAATTTTGAACCTGGAAGCAACTTGCTGCTCAGTGTAGCCTTCTGTCAGGAGAACCACGATTAAACCAGGATTTAAAAATCCATATTTGTTTGAAAATATGGAGTGGTCTCTTAATTTTTTCCATGGCTGTGTGTGTGTGTGTGTGTGTGTGTGTGTGTGTGTGTGTGTGTGTGTGTGTGTGTGTGTGTGTGTGTTTTACCTTTTTGGTCCAAGTGTTGACCCTGTGACATTCTTGAATGTTCCATGTCTTACTGTTTCAGAGATAGGAAGTGTAATGAGGTAGTTGACCTATTTATGAAATGATAATACTTTATTGATCCCCATGGGGAAATTCTCTTTTCGCATACCCCATCTTGCTCTCCTTAATACACAGACATGTAGCAGCTGAAAGTGAGCTTGGCAGGGAATGGCAGCCACCTGGTGCAGTGCCCAGGGAGCTGGGGGTTAAGGGCCTTGCTCAAGGGCCAATAGATGTGATTATTCTGCTGAGGGTGGGGCTCAAATCAGTGACAAACCAATCACAGTCACAGAGGCTTAGCCCTAGCGCACAAAAGCAATACACACTCTGTTAGGATGCAAATGAAGAGGGAGGAGTTACGAATTACTACTTGAAACAATGGGTTGTATTAAGCTACAAGTATATCATGTCACTATTTGTGCGTAGCAGCCATTTTACGAAGGAAAGTTGAAAATGTCGTATGTTGTTCATTTGGGGTTTTGTACTTTTGTTCTATCAGTTGTGTGCATCTTCAACTCTTCTTTCATGAGAGGGTGCATTAAAAATAATAAGAATACTACTGTACCAATCCCATTTAAAAGTGAAAGCCTGAGCAGGTACTTGCTGTACGTCCGAACCTGGTCGCCTAAGGTACCATTTCCTGAAGGGACGCCGACTTAGCGAACCAATTCCACTTTGGACCAGCACCAAAGCTTGCCTAGGGCGCCTCATGGTCTTTGACCAGTATTGCTCAGACGCCATTACCATTTGCAGATGTATGAGCTGAACTGGGATCAGCTTTCACTTTTTTTTTTTTTGTATATCCGCTCCTGTAATAAGACGGGTTCCGCTTCATTAGCACGTTTATGATCGTTGTCGCATCAGGTTACTCTGATGAAAGATTAAAGGGGGATTATCAAAGACCTTGTAGGCCAAACAGTCACTTAGGGATGTCCGGAAAGCATGGAAGTCCTACAGTTTGGATGCAGCCAGTTGCAATGGCTGTTGGCTCCCGGTTTACATGGCTGCTAGCAGCTCAAGACAGTGGGTCGGCTGGGCTAATTACCTTCCTCTCACACCGAATGCAGACCTTCAGGCGTGCATCCTTTGGGTCTCTGGATCCTTGGTTAGTCTCTGGCAGGCCCTGATTCTTTTAATTGTTGTATTCTTTAAAACTTTAGAGATCTGCCATAACATTTGTAGGAAAACACATACTGTACAACCTGGTTTATGTGTTTGGCAAGAGGATTAATGTTTTATTCAGTCATACTCACACAAATTATGAGGAATTAGCCTATTTGCATTTATAATGCTAGGTTATAGCTTATTACTCGTTAATATTTCAGTAGCTATGAAGCATCAGCTCAAACTCGTCATCAATCCACAACCTGCAGGGCAACTAGCTACAGCCACGTCCAGGCTTAGACCACCATGGCTTTAGTTTTTCTCCTTTGCCTCCATAGACAGGGAATGAAAGGCAGCTGGTGTGAAAGAGGGTGGACGTCATCCAGGGACACCTTTAATGCACTGTCCATTCATACCTGCTCTGAGGAGATTGGTGACTCAAACATTCAAGTAATGGGACCAACAGCTGATAGTCAGCAGGCAGAGGTGCAGTACACATAATCAGTAAATGTGCTGCGAGGACAATGGGCTTTAGACACATTACAGATGATGTGCTGAACTGGCAGAGTACTGTCTTTCAGGTGGTGCTTAGAACTGCCCTTTATGCATCCCTTTAACTCACTATGCTGGAGTTTTTTACTTCATCTTTTGTTTGTGTTTAAATTATAGTCTGTATGTCTGCACCTGGACCATTCTGATACCACCTGTGTGTTCCCCTGGCCGTGTTCCCACATTTAGGGAAGCCTATAGTGGAAGGGGCTGAGAGTCTTCCCCTCAGATATTAATGATTGTTGACAAGTCTTCGGCGGGTGGTGGGGGCGGTTAGTGGAGCTGCATGCTTGTGTTAAATATTCCAGTGCATCCATCACTATGATGGCAATGAAAATAAAATAATAAAAACAATGGCAGATCATTTTCATCAAAGTCTGTTGTTTGTTTTACATATTTCTCTGTTGCCTTTGATAAAAAATATTCTGCATGTAAAGAACATATTTCAAAAAGACTTGATAAAATACATTGCATGTGCCATAGTAACAGTATCTTGCTACATGACCATTTACAATAAAAAGAACTCTATAGCCAGTATTAGCATTGGGTGAGGTGAGGTTTCAAAGGGTGTAGATTGACCTCAGTAGCAGATCTTGTTAACATCAAAACACTGCTGCAAAATGCATGAGCACTTATGATCTAGCGCGAAGAGATCCTGGCATCACAGAGACAGCGGGACTTTACATGGAATGAAACGGAACTGAACTTTTCACCTGAGCGACCCTTATCACATATTCAAACAGCTCTGTCCTGGATTGGCCACCAGGCAATACTTGTAAATACTTGATGAAATAGTCATTTGATGATGAGTTACATCCACATCCGATGGCATCCTGGTTGAAATAAAACTGTGACTAGAAAATCTGAGAGTATCCTGATAACAAAAAACGAAATGGGGCGACTTTTTCTCACTGTTGAACAACTAAAGCACACTAAATGCCAGAAGAGTTTGGTTACAGTTTAAAGCTTTCTATGTTGCTCTGAATATCTTGTGATGTGGGCAGAGTCTATATGAGTTACACTGATGACTTGTTAATTTGCTTCCTTTGAAATCAGTTTCACTGCTTCGGATTTACATCACTTTAGAAAGGAGTATGCATTCTGTGGGCTCTTAGGACAAAGACACATTGTTTTTTGATCTGAAGGCCCATGTTTTGTGAACAGTACAAAGGTGAACATCCAGATTAATGTTTACCGTGTTTATAAGGTTCAAAAGCTTCCATCTTAACTGGGCTCCCTGCTTCTATAGTGAGAATATTCATTGACTTCCAAGACAGTATTCAGATCTATCCATCACCATATATGTTATCATCCAAGACTGAACAATTCAGACCAACCAAAAATTTACTTTCAAATAATTTTCCTGAGTTTATTTTAATATTGGGCTGCATCTTCCAATGAGTTCTCTGTTTGATAAGTAAGAACAATGCACTAAATCTACGCCATCAACTCCATATACACAAAAAGTCAGACGAGGAGGACAGAAACCATTAATGATTAAAAAGAACAAAAGAAAAAAACCTACATATACTGTATATTCAGTACAGCTTACAGCCAAAAAGTCCAGACCCCATGAGTAGGCTCACTATGTACAGTAGATAGTATGTCTATAAGAATCTATGAATATATTCATAGCATGTTATAATGCATTCTAAAAGTATCATAAACGTCGTTATAAATATTTATAGAAAGGATGGGGCACCAACTCATTGCATGGCACACCTTAGCATATTTTTTGATTGTGGGGGGAAACCGGAGTACCCGGAGGAAACCCCATGGAGACATGGGGAGAACATGCAAACTCCACACACATGGTGCCATGGTGAAAAGACTCAAACCCTAGTCCCAGAGGTATGAGGCAACCGTGCTAACCACAGCACCATTACGCCACCCCTCAGTGCAACTTATGAAGTATCATAATTAACACTATGATGCCTTATGACTGTCAATTGAAGATGCTATAATGCTTTATTAATTTGTATACTGACCCTTATAATGCATTATGAAGGTATCCCGTAGTGCATTATAGATGAGAGCTTCATGGGATCTCATGAAGTATAATCAATACTATAATGTTGTATGACTGTCAAAAGAGGAAGCTATAATGCTTTATTAATTCTCATACTGACCCTCTAGCTATAATCTATAATACATCATAAATGATAGCCTTAAATAAAATGTTACCAAAATTCCCATGTGCTGAAGACAAGCAATGTGCATTTCAGACCATTGAAGAAACATGACAATTTGACTGATGTGCAGGGAAGCAGGACAGAGAAAATATCCCTGGAGCAGCACCTACTTTATTTCTTGTTTTTTCCTATTAGAGTCAGTTTTTGTGATGTTATATAGAATGCAGTACAAAGCATCCTTTATCCTTATACCAACCATTATAATGCATTATGAAAGCATCCGTAATGCATTATACAGTAGATATGAGTTCCTAGTAAAGTGTTACCAAATAGTTTGTAAGAAGCCTCCTTATTTGAAACCTTTGGTCCACCGTAGTCAGTGTTCCAAAGAAATACATGTAATTCACTTAACTGAGAGTGTTCCAGTAAGGTTGATGGCATGTGTGTTAATCCGATCACTGTTTGCACAACTTCTGTTTGCTCTTCGTACAGATGTTTCAGGAGTAAAGTAAAAGATGGAAGATATTTGAACATTTTTTACAGATGATTGTCATAAACTGAAACATGGGGTATGCATTAAGGTAAACGCTTTGTTTAAGTAGGTGCTTAGGCAATTGACAATGTAATTGTACACTTTTCTTTTAAAGAATTATTATTTGAAATGTAAGAAGGTACCTATATTTTAGTACATCAATATTCTAAGGAAGTAATATTTTTATGTGTGTGCCTTGTTGCATTTTTTGGTACAATCAAGACTAAGGTACTGAAAAGAATTTGTATTTTATGTGTATTTGTGTAAGAATGTACTCCATTTTCTATCAGTCATATCTAGTTGTTGTTTTCCTTTCTGAAGAGAATGTGTAGTTAAATTTGTCACTATTTTATAACATTTTTTGTCATAACAAAGCATAATAATTTTATACCTTTTGAAAAATGTTGCCATGTTGCCATATCTCCATGTGTATAATTATCTGCCTGGTTTTCTCCCCCCATTTTGGCTTTTATGTAGCCCATGCTGTGATCTAGTGTATATTATGGGATGTTTGTGTTGTGACTCCGTGGCCTACCAGATTCCATTCAGATAGTCTCCTGTGTGTCACTTCATCCAGTATGTAGCTACCGTTCTTCTAAGAATTTCCTCTTCATTTACACTGAATCATTTTTTTTTTTTTTTTGGGGGGGGGGGGGGGGGGGTTCTCCAGCATAGTTCTATAATAAAGGGTTTCTTTTTCCTAGTGGAGTTCTCAGAACTAAAAACCCAGCCCTAGGAAACCAGTTGCTATTTTTCAGGACTTTCCTCCAAAACATCTGATATGGGTAGAACCTACAGGGGAATATACACAGTAGAAAGGGCTGAAGAAAACTATTTTTGCAGGCATGAGATTACTGGAACTCACTTTGCTCTCTCTTTGACTCTGCCCAGGCCTTTCCACAGGACAAAATAGCATAGAATATTAGAATTCAATGTGAGTCGACTGGTATGACCCTAGTGTGGCATTTGTTGGCTGAACTGAATTACAAATGTTATCTGTGCACAGTGCTGCAAACATTGACTTGATCAGTGTATGTTATAATGTGAAGGTTCTGTAAATGTAACAATATACTTAACAGTAATTTAACCTTTTCTAAATTTAAGTTGAAATATGAACCAACCAAACCTTTTTTTCAATAGTGTTTCTTTTTGGAAAACGGCTACACTGTTATATGTAGCTACTATTATAAGCATGTATATGTAATTCAACATTAAGTCATTGCAATATGTAGGGCCAACTGCTTCCCAACTAAGTTCGCTTCAAGACTTTGATCACCTAGGTAAATCTGACAAATATGTACATGCGAATCAAAGGAAATTGAGGTCATTTTCTAGCTTGAAAATCATTTTCTATTTTAATAGCTGCATGAGACCCTTTTGTCCCAAGCAAATGACAGACATTTTTTCCATTTAACCCTTTTCTCTTATATTGTATGTCCTTTTGTGGTAGCAGATGGCTTTCCAAGACTTGAACCAGCAGTAACCTTCTGTGTTTTTCATCCTACTGCCTTCTGCCCAAAGCCAAGAATCCGGCAGTTTTTTATTTTTTTTTATTTTTTTTTATGTAAATGAAAGAAATACAAAACTCTGTCATGGACAGGATGAAAAACTAAGCACCCAACATAATGTCTGAGATGAACCCAGTGGGTTATGAATCCTCATGGGATTGTGGAATGGACAATGTTAGGAGCAGAATAGATAAGAATGGGGCATCAGTGAAATATGATTAAACAAGCAGGGATGAGATACAGGAAGTCACTGAAGGAGTGGAACACTGAAGTGAGGCAGCTGCTTTGTGGGGACACGGGCCTGGCCCTTGGTTCAGTCACAGTGCAACAGTAATCTTTGTGATACCTTCTGTCCTGATAAATGGTTTGAAAGTGTAAGCATAAACTTTTTCATTCGCGCACTGGCATCCACAGCTAATGGGCTCTATTGATGTGCTTCTTTCCGTGGCTGATTTAAAGGCCAGTGCCCAAACAGCCTCCCTTTCTCCCCTTAGGATTTACGCTGCACTTTTTCTAATGGCTTACAGCCCTTCTCTTTCCTCCCTCTTTCACATGAAAGTAATTGCAAATTTGGGGGGGGTCGGTATCGACCCAGCTGCGCCACCGGCACCGTAAAGCAACTTGAACGTAACATTTCGCTGCATAAATCCCTTTCTCGTTGGGCAAATCAGCATGCTTGTTTTAGGAAAGATGTTTACGTTTTAACAATGTCTCTCTCTTTCCAGACCTTTGTGGGCAGTGTGTGTCAAGCAGCCTCAGTCATGTTGCCGTTGAAGTTAGACTTGCTTAAAAGAAAATGCGTTTTTGATCATTTTTTCAAGTTCTGGAAGCAACATGAAGTAATAATTACAGTTCCATTCTGATGGAAATGTGATTCATGTTCAAGCTGTTGTCTCTGAATATGAAGTACTACTCAAGTGTAAACTTATTTATTTATGGTAATTGCTTAAACAATACTTTTATCCAAAGCAAATTTCACAGCTCACAGCTATTTACCAATTTAAAAAGCCTGATAACTGATCCATGTTAAATACCTTCTCACAGGTACAGGCAGCAATGGGACAGACCCATGGCTTCGTCTCTTAACATTATGTTACCTGCTGTCCATGAATTTTCCTAAATTGTTATTTTTCATTGCGGTTTTCCCCTTGAAGTCTAAGGAAGGAAATCTTTTTTTGGGAAGATTTCTCTAGGGCAATTACATTCAGGTTAGGGGTGAAGGCTAACAGCTCTGTACTGCTGCTCGTGCTTCATTTTTTACTTTGTTAATAATTGAGACTTTATTGAGTAGAGATACAGTTTACAGGTGATCTTTTGGATCACAGATCACGATGGCATCATAAATAACACATTTTAAATATCTAAAGAAATCTGATGTTCACTCAAATTTACTTTTAATAAAAAGCACAGTTCTTTTCACATATAAGTGAAATTACGTACATGCTTCTGGTATACTATGGTATTGTAGTCGATCGTCGTGTAAGTGATTAAAAATTTCCATTCTTGTGTACATTTAATTGGGCCACCAGCTTGAATGTAGTCCCCGTGTTACAGCACAGTCTTAGGGACAGTTTAAAGACTCCAACAGAAAACATGACCAATCATATTAAATAATGACACTCCTTTAGTCTAGTGGTGTTGAGAAACTGGGAGTTTGCCTTCCCTTTCCAGAGAAATCTGAATCACACTGCTGTAAGTGTTTCCTGCTCGCTAAGTTTTCAAATGCATGGAATTAAACTAGACCTGGGCAAAAGCTGAGCTATTTTTTTAGAAGTTTTATGTTGAAATCTATGGAGGTGGACAGATTTTTTTTTTTTTTTTTTATTAAAAATAATTGCGTGACTTAAGATCAAATATAAAAAATGCACAGATTCTATTGATTTAAGCACATACTGTCAAAAAAAGCACATTTGTTTCACGGAACCTGAAAATCAACATTTAGAAACAGCCCCTGTTGACTTGGTGAAGGCTGGATTTGGCCCTACATAGGAAATAATTGTCCATGCCTGAACTAAACCATTTAGCATATATTGGGTAAGGTTTTACACTCTATCTGCAGCCACATATGTGCTTTGGATACCAGTGAGTGTGAGAGTGCGTTTGTGTGTGTTTGTGTGTGTGTGTGTGTTTGCGTCGAATGCAGTAATGCTATGCAGGCATGCTGTCCTGTGGAGGGCTTGTCATATTGCACACCATGTTGCAGGAGCAGGCTCCTGTGAGCACGTGGCTCTGCCTGGTTCATTTAGCCTGGTAGGGGAGTGCTGGACTGGAGTATCCACCCACACCCTTCGTCCCAGGATACACAGGGACAGCCACTGTAGTGGGTGGGTGAAGGGGGCTCAGCTTCTGTCAGGGTGCGTGCTCAAGCACGCATGTGAGTGGGTTATGTATACATTACAGGGTGGGGACCAAATGTCCCCACAATGTGAGAAAAACCTGTTATTTTGACATTATGTGAATTACTCTTTTTCGGTTCCCATAAGGGGAAACTCAGACTTATAAAAATCTGTGACTGCAAAAAAAAAAAAAAAAAAAACTAAAAACGTCAAAAGGCACAATGTATTTTGTTTGGTTACTTGTGGTTAAAGTTAGGGCTGGGTGGGGGTTAATGGTGTCATTGTAGGCATTGTCCTTTCAGTAGTTTTGCCCGTAGAAATTAATGTATGATCCCCACAAAGATATAAGTACAGGTGAGTGTGCATGTGTGTGTGCATATGTGTGTGTGCAAGTGTGTGTGTGTGTGTGTGTGTGTGTGTGCGTGTGTGTGAGTGTGCGAGCAGGTATACCTATCCTTATGGGGACACAATGTTCCAATAACGTGATAAATATACGTTTTTTTTTCCTGGTCCCCATAAGGGAAAACTCTATTTTATAAAAATCAGTGACTGCTATGAAAAAACTAAAAATACAAAAACTCTTGTATTTTGCTTGGTTACTTATGGTTACGGTTAGGGCTGGGTGGGGGTTAAGTTTGCCGTAGTTAGCGTTAACATTTTTCCCATAGAAGTGAATGAGCGGGCCCCATGTGTGTGCGTGTGTGTGTGTGCGTGTGTGTGTGTGCGTGTGTGTGTGTGTGCATGCATGCACCCTGCAAGCACAGTCTCAGAGTCACCATGGACATACGGGAAACAAAATCCTCTGCGGTCTGTTTGCTGTAGGAAATGCCTGTCACTGCTTTGGTACTGCTAGTCTTTTTTCAGGTACGAAGCCTGTCAATTTGTACAGTTACTGTATATGGGGGGAAATACCCAGTTAACACATTTACAGATTTACATACATGGGGGTGTATTAAAAAAAATACATCCAATATCTGTAATAATATATTAATTGTATTACTATTATATTGGCTAAATAGCAGGGGAATTGACACACAGAATTTTCTAAAACACAGAGAAAGTCATTTCCTTTGGCCTGCCTGCCCAGCAGTTATTGTAATGAAGAGGACATCCTGTGACTCACCGGATGCTTTAACATAAATGCTTTACCCTTTTAGCTGAGGTGCTCATCCAGATTGCCATAAAATGTAAGACAATGGAGAAATCCTGCTCAGTTGCAAGATATGTCTGCAGCTGCTCTCTGTGTTTTCGAGTTTGGTGTTTTGTGCATCCTGCCTGTAAACTCCCTTCAATCTTCAGACATGGTTTTCGAATCTCCCAGATGTTTATTTCATTTGCAGTAAGAAGAGGGAGAATTGGCAGCATTATTACGTATCTGATTTAATTTGCATAGTGATGATTCGACCAGGTAACTTGCTGAACAAATGAAATGCCTGCATCACATACTGTACAGTATGGGCACATCAACAGATATATGTTGAATGAAAATCAAACCAGATGAAAGTCAGTATTTAAATATTTGAATTTCTGCTGGAATTCATTACAGATTTCTCTTTGATTAACATTACTGTACTTGTCGCTTAATAGAGAAAAATCTGGAGAAGGAAAAACTCTCAGCAGCGTAGTTATATGTGTGAATGTGGTAAATGGTGTCTTTGCATAGCAATGCCTGGTAAGCTAAGATATACTGTTGTTCTATATGCCGAACCATGTCATAATGGAACTAATTAAAATGCCAATTACTGTGTTATTTACCATCATGGAAAAAGAGGCGTGAGATTGCTTTTGTTATTGTAGATCTCTTCACTGATTTGCTGTGGCAGGGAGAATGTCAAGGGAGTAAACTGAGAGAGATCGGCAGGACACTGTTAATAATGTGCAGTTCTGGTCATGAGTTTAATGATGAAGCTTTAGCATGTCCCGGGGACAGGTTGCGGGGTGGAGGATGAGCGTGGGGGCCGGGCGCTGATGCGTAGCGCCGTCGGCGCGGCGGGCTGCCGGGCCGCAGAGCCATGTGGGCAGACGCGTGTGGTGATGCGGTGCAGTTGAACGGGCATGTGGGGCAGCTATGTGAGATGCAGCCCGTAGAGGATGATCAGCAGCAAGAAGGGCACTAGACAGTCCTACACGCTTGCAGCAAGAGGGGGTGTTCTGTCTGTTAGCCATATTTATGTGCTGGCTGAATATACCACTGATAGATAGGGAAAAGAAATACATAACTGATATTATTAGGTATTAACTTAGTTATTATTAGGCTGTTGGCCATGTAGCACATGCCTCAGACTCATAGCCGCCCCCACTGTCTGTATGGTGTATGAATGTTCAGTAACAGTTAGACTAATTGGGGTCTCTAAGTTGCATGTAGTGTATGTGATGGACTGGGTGTCATAGGTGTGGCCTGGAATAAGCACCAGACCTCACCTTGACCCTCATCAGGCTAAGTGACTGGAAGCCATCCATCCATCCATACTTCCATCAGTCGCATATCATGTTCAGAGGATACCTTGTGCAAGGTGCCAGTCCATTGCAGAGCACCCACATGTTAAGGAGGATTTAGAAACCGCAACTCCTTGTCTTTTGACTGTGGAAAGGCACCAGAATCCCCACAGGAACCGCCGATGGTGAGAGAGGGGGACGAGGCAAGCTCCATGCAGGGAGTGCAAGCGGGAGTGAAGCCCAGGGCTCTGCGGGCCTAACAGCACGGCGCCTCCCACTGAGCCAAGGCGCCGCACTTACAAAAAAGTAGCGGCAGTAGGTAGAAGGACATAATGAATGGTGGGAGGATGTAAGATTTCTGTATGAGCTGAACTGCATAATAAATGCAAAAGCTGTTTTTCATTTCCCCTTCGTTTGAACGACCTGCACCGGCAGACCGATGCTAGCCACACACTCCAGCCCCCCCCCCCCCCCCCCCACCCTTCTGCAATCTTGTTCTGAATTATGTTCAATAGAAGGCAAAACTTGCGATGTTGGAGTTCTATCAAGAAAGGCGTAATTATAAGGGTAATGAGAATACCCTGCTCCAGTGGAATGTTTCGTTCCTTTAATAAAGCATTTTCTCAAGCATGTGCTTAAGAGGCAGAGAACACAAGGAAAGCAGGGACAAAGTTGAAAAAAGGAAAGAAATAAATCGAGAAAGAGGATGCAGATGTGTTCAGAGGTGGCTGTATGCTGAGTTCTTTGCTTGATATATATTGTTTTCTTTAATATCTTCCAACATGGCATCAAAGTCTGGAGACAGTTCCAGTTTGGCAGCAGATCCATAACCATCGTATCTTGAACGTCTGAAAGAAAAAAAAAAACAAACAAAACAATGCTGAATGCTGATATGAAGATGTAACAGGGAGGAAGTAGGCAATTACTGTAGCTATACAGTAATTAAGCCATGTGCTCTTTGCCCAGAGACCATAGGGATATCTGAGCATTTTTATTGCAGTTGTTCTGAAATTCATTCCAGTCTAATTTCTGCTGAAACTTTTCAATGTCTGGATGTGATTCAATGGAGATCAAATATGAGAGCATCAAAAGAATAAGAATTCATGTGCATTACTGTGTTCTGCGAATACTGAGGGTCAGAGCTTAAGCGGTTTATCTGCAACCAGAGTTTAAATCGGTGCATCGTATTCATTTAAGTCCTCTGACTTCATGCCATTTGATCCCTGTCCTTTGATGTGCTGATTTACAGCAACTAAGGGAACATATAGCTGTACACAACTCAGCAGGATTACATCATAAAGTGCAGCCGGGAGTCGGATTGAAATCACATGTTCAATCGCTGCAAATTCTTCAAGCATGAATTGTAAGCAAAGCAGTTACAAAATACATCTAACTGTAAGAGACCTTTAGCCTGTCCATGAGCTTCAATGTTCTCGGGAAAATCCAAAGGGTAACTGAGGAGATTTCCCATCCAAGCCCATAGCTATTTCATTTTCTTTATGAAATTTTATTTATACTTATTGAGGAGCCTTTCAAGAGGTAGTAGGAAGACATGTTCAAGACGTAAAAAATACTTCACACTCTGATTAGCTGGTGAATGTGAGAACAGGTTGTCTTAATTGGCCCTCTGGAAGCGATACTGTCAGCAATGATAGTTTCATATTTTGAGTAGATGTTCTTGCCGGCCTGCTGTGCTTTCGCGGCACAGTGTCACAAAACCTTCTACCTGGTCTATTAACCTCTGCTACCGAAGCATTAAGTCTTCATCCATACTGACCATCATGTTGCAAATTTGCCTCAAGGCCTAATCATGGGAATGTATGAAACTAAACAAAAGCATATTGGCATAGTATTCTGTGCAGACTTTAAAATTATATATAGCACAATGGTGTGACAGCTTCAGGAAAGTATCAAATCACGATAACAATCTCCTGGGTGCTCGATGTACTTGTTTATGATTGTTCATATGTTGAAAAAGGTCCATTTATAATGTGACTCAAAATGTAATGGAAGAGCGACTATAGCTGAGACATTTTTATTGCACACAGAAGGAGGTCGCGTAACAGCTGCATCAGCAAGTCCTCAGAAGGTATGGATTTATGGATTTAAGTAAATATCACTCTAAATATCTCCCTGACTTGGTTGTAAAGGAGCCAGGAGTTTCCCAGGATTTGACTGCAAAGAACTACAGCTGCTACTAGTGATTTATAGCTATTTCTTCTACTATCAGTTCATGCATATTTTTTACATTTTTCAGTGGGTTCTGGAATCCCAATTTCCACAGGCTTCAGTTGGTCCGTGCATTAACATCTGAGTAATTCCAGTATCCTTGATGTATGAGTTTGCAGCATGGAATTAAATATAATGTAATTTTGTGGATAGAACACAATGAGGTGGGCATTTACCGAGGAACCTGTCTAAGTATTATGAATGCCTGACATTTCCGCCACATTGGCTACGTGTGATATGCAGAAGAGAGCTTTAGCATTGCACAGAACATTACAAAACAATTGGCAGGAAGCCTTTTGGACAGATCCACAAATTCAGACTAAAAAAGAACAGCTTTGTCATCTGGCATTGAATATTGAGGAGCCAGCTGACGTTGAGTCCCAGTTTTTACTTTTTTTTTTAATTTTATTTGTTTATTCAGAGGATTACAGGAGAGTGCCAGACTACACAAACACAGACTCATCGTCGGTTCATGCTCGCTGTCATATCCTCCGCACCTTTGGAGCGTGTGAAAGTGGGAATGGGGTGCGGTTCCAGTCTGCCTTGCGCGTTCATTCACAGGGAGACCTTCAAGCGCGTATTATCCGCTAAGCAGATGGCTGACGTGCACAGCCAGGTAAACTGCGAGCACACACCTATGGTGCGATAGCTAGGGGAAACAACGGAGTAAACCATTTTTTTTTCTGGAATTAATCCAAGGGAGAGGAGGCCTATAACGTTTCAATTTGGCATGCCCTCCACAGTGCTGTGCGGGCCATATGCCCCTGCACTGGGCTGTAGCACAGGCCAACACCTGCTTCTCTTACAAAATCACTTTCATCGTGTTTGCCAGCTGCGCAGCCATCACCTATATACACTTGCATGTATCTCACTTCAGGATGTGTATCGCAGACGTACTGGCAGAAACCGAATGCCTCAGATTCCAATGCTCAGCGCAAAGACCATTTTGTTTCATTGCTTATTTATTTCGGTGCATTTCTCCTCTAGGTGATTTACCTTTTGAAGTTTAGGTCAAACAATAGACTGACAAAGGAAATGAAAACCTAATAATTTGCACTGATGCACATTTATATACTGGGTGATGTATAGTGAAAATGGTGCAGATGAAAAGAGTACCAGAGTGTTAAAAGAAATGTCTACTGTTCATAGTATGATAAGGGGTTCTTTGTGTTTCTGTCACAGAATAAGGGCATTAGAATATGGTGCTGATTAAAAGAAATATATTTCTAACGCACCATGACCTGCCTGACTTGAACAGTTTGAAGCATGCATATTAGGAGTTTGTTCATTTGAATTCATCTGCCGGCCCCTGGAGGATGGGCTCCCCCCTTTGAGTCTGGTTAGGGTTAGGGCTTCCTCTGCTGCCCCCTGGAGGATGGGCTCCCCCTTTGAGTCTGGTTAGGGTTAGGGCTTCCTCTGCTGCCCCCTGGAGGATGGGCTCCCCCTTTGAGTCTGGTTAGGGTTAGGGCTTCCTCTGCTGCCCCCTGGAGGATGGGCTCCCCCTTTGAGTCTGGTTAGGTTTAGGGCTTCCTCTGTTGCTCCCTGGAGGATGGGCTCCCCATTTAAGTCTGGTTCCTCCATAGGTTTCTTCATACTAAGGAGTTTCTCCTTGCCACTGTCACTTCTGGCTTGCTCACTGGAGGCTTTGGGCCAGGACAATGTAAAGCGCTTTGAGACAGTGTAATGTTGAATGAAAATGTGCTATAGAAATAAAACTGACCTGAATTCCCTGGGATAGGCACTAGAATGTCAGGATGAGCAATCGGTAGAAGGATGGATACATTTCATATTTCAGTCAGGCACATTTTTACTGTTCCATCAGTGTATCTTTTTTCAGTTGAGCCTGTTGTTTAAATTTTGAGAAAAATTAATAGTAAGCTTTTGGGTAATCAACATAGGTGACTGAATTATCATCAGACAGATGTAGTGTTTTATAATAGACCATTTAATTGCAGTTGAAATGTAAATTAAAGTGGAGGGCAAAAATGACAAAAATAACAGATACATACAGTACGAAAGCTGTAATTACTAATGATGGCTAAATTATCTACAACTGCAGGATACTAGAGTGAACCCAAAAAAGGCTGACAAGGAGCACTTGCTTAATGGTGTTTAATGGATAGTGGCGTTACTCTGTGCATACTTCTGTATTTATGCGGGAGCCATTAGCTTCCTGTGAATGGCTGCCCATCGTGTTTGCCACACATTTGTATCTGTGGCCTGCGGCAAGTACCTGTTGTACGGTGTGGATTTAATGGAAGAGTACAATCCTACATCAGGAGAATTCAAGAATGAGCATGTACTATGCTCAGAAGAACAAGGAACCAGGGCTGAATCATCCCAGCGGGCTAGAAAGACCAACAGAGATGAAAATTTCTGTCTCTCTCTCTCTCTCTCTCTCTCTCTCTCATCCATCCACCAATCTTCCAATCACATACTCTGTTCAGGGTCAGAGAGGGCCTGTTACACAGGGCACTTGTGAATGAATGAATGAATGAATGAATGAATAGTGCTTTTCAAGACACCCTCTAGGCTGGTGTACAGGATATTGGTACTGTCTCTCTTTTTTAAATTGAAACTGTAATTTAGTTAGTTAACACAGTGCTATATATAGTTTGGTTACAAATGAGAACAGTGGCCCCTACTATAAAATGATTTATGATCTCCTAAGTACTAGTTTAGATATTTTTATTATTTTTAGCAAATCTCTTGTTCATAAAACAGCCTTTTTCAGGCCGAACATAAGCTAAAATCAATCCTACAAGTAAGTATGCCAAATGGGCCAGGGTTTGGACACGGTTCATGTTATTATTATACTTTAGTAAGTATAAGTTTATGTCAAGTCACTGGTACAGTGTCTGTGCTTTAGTACAATTTTACATGCTCAGCATATTGATCCATTGTTCCTTAATTGAGTGATCAATGCATGTGTGTTCATTGTGTGTGTGTGCACGTGCATATTAGTAAGCATGTCTCTGACCATCCATTGATCCATTAATCCATCCATTCCCTAACAACGTATCCAAGGCAGTCACAGCGAGCCTGAGGCCTATCCAGGAGGCACAGGGCCCAGGGAAGGGGAACACTCTGGGTGGGCTGTATGGTTGCAGAGAACAGTGAATCACATTTACAATCGTCTTTGCCTTTATTGATGACCATCTTTGCCTCCATTGAAGAGCATCTCTGCCTCCATCGAAGAGCGTTTCTGCCTCCATTGAAGAGCGTCTCTGCCTCCATTGAAGAGTGTCTCTGCCTCCATCGAAGAGCGTTTCTGCCTCCATCGAAGAGCGTCTCTGCCTCCATCGAAGAGCGTCTCTGCCTCCATTGAAGAGCGTTTCTGCCTCCATTGAAGAGTGTCTCTGCCTCCATCGAAGAGCGTCTCTGCCTCCATTGAAGAGCGTCTCTGCCTCCATTGAAGAGCGTCTCTGCCTCCATTGAAGAACGTCTCTGCCTCCATTGAAGAGTGTCTCTGCCTCCATCGAAGAGCATTTCTGCCTCCATGGAAGAGCGTCTCTGCCTCCATTGAAGAGCGTCTCTGCCTCCATCGAAGAGCGTCTCTGCCTCCATCGAAGAGCGTCTCTGCCTCCATCGAAGAGCGTCTCTACCTCCATTGAAGAGTGTCTCTGCCTCCATTGAAGAACGTCTCTACCTCCATTGAAGAGTGCCTCTGCCTCCATTGAAGAGCATTTGCCTCCTCTTCTTTGGTTTCCCCAGTGCTTCTTCCTTCTGTTCCTTGATCCTCATGTCTCCGGATTCTGCAGTTCAAGACATTTCATATTTCATTTACCACAGCGTAATTTTGTGAATTAGAATTGATTCAAATAGCACCCCCCCCCATCTCCCCACCCACACCATTCTTTTGTCAACCACAACACTGACAGCCAGAAACAGAGGCATCCACAAGAGCACCGACACACACTGTTTCTCCAAGACTGCAAGGCAGAAGCCTGGTGGTGACCCCCACTCGTATGCTTCTTTGGACAGAAGCGTCTGCCACATAAAGTACATGTGAATGCAAATGATCCGACCACCTCCTTGGAGTGTATTTCAGCGACTCTAACAGAACTCAGTTTGCTTCCTGTCCTCTCAGTTTAAGAGAGTAACACTAAGATCCACTGACCACACAAGTTTGATATGACGTATCAATTGGCAAAAATCTAATATATGCTTTTTACAGATCTTGATGGCATTTACTATTGAAAATGATGTGGACGTGTGCACCATGAAAAGAATGTCCTTGTGTGTGTGTGTGTGTCTGATTGAGAACTCGCTGCAAGTTGCATTGGGGAAGGCGATAAATGCCAGTAGGGCACAGAAGGGCATGGGTGATTATGGAATTCTTAAAGGGACAGAGAGAATGGCATGATATTGGCAGACAGGCGTATGAGAATCCTGAATGGTGGCAAACAATGCTGCCTGACCACATTGCAAACTCCATCCCATACTTCACAGGGTTTCGGAGATTTACATTTGTTTCATTAGTAATATTTGTCTCTCCAGCAGCATCACTGACTTTAAACAATGCTGTAAGCAAATAATTCTAGGCATATTCCAAAGAATTTGCAACTTCCCATTTACATAAGGAGATCCGCTGAGGCTCTGCTGCCAAGTCAAATTCTAATAGATATACACAGTGTTCCATAACCAGCAGTCTGTCAAACAAACCACACTGAGCAGATCTCAATAACAGCAAGATTGGGAACCATAGTTAGATACACCCCTGTCGTAACTCTTTTAATTTCCAGATTGCAAGCAATCCAGTGGCTAGGATGTATTTTTAAGCCATTGTCACTGCAGAATTTTAGTACTGCACCATATTTAAACCCGCCGTAGGTAACAATTAATGTCTATACTGATTCATATTCTTTGGTTCTGTGTTATCTAGTTATTTAACCCCTTTGTTATTGTTTATTGTGTCATTAGTTTTCATCACAAAGTTAGTTATTGTGTATACGCAGGAAGAACAAGAAGTGCTTTATTTTCCTGAAAGTTCTTATGGTTAGAACATACTTCAAAACGGCACCTCTATTTTCTTATTTTCTTACCAGCAAAACAAGGACCCTTGTTAATATTAATGAGCTCTGGTTTACAGGCGCATGGCATTTCATTGCAGTTGTACGAAACCACATTTCTTCACAGGTCAGACTGTCCCAGGATATTCTAGGTTACGGTGAAATATCTTACTGATCTAAATATAGAAATCAGGACTATTCATTAACTGTTTTTGATGAGTCCCTCATTGGCTAAGAAAGGAAGGAAGATTTCCGTTTCTCGGCCGTCCCCTATCAGTGTGCTTTCTGAAGGACGCTAAATGCTGCGTGAAATGACCCGGCCTATTATTCTGCGTTAAATTGACTTCTGTGCACCCCGGAACATTATTTTGGATATCTTTTTTTGCTGGAGGATTCTTTTTCAAAGCATCAAGTCCCTTAAAATATGCTTTTTTTCCCCCAAGGACCTATTGTTTAGAATGAAACTCCGGTATAACTTTAATAAGAAGCCGTCCCACTTGGCAGCGCAATGGCAAAGTGAATCAGAACCCATCTCCATGGAAACCCACAGGCACGGTATTGGCTAATTCAGACGGGGGCTTCTACCCGCCATTCCGCAGCACACACTCGCCAAGATAATTGGCCTTAATTGCTGTGCAGGTGTGTAGTCCACCTCTACCCACTGTGGCTTTCTTCATTTTTGTAATTGTCTGGAATTTTTTTTAATTTTTTTTTTATTAACTGGCTTTTGTCCCTTTATTCAATGTCATTTATATATTATCTGTCTAAAAATATATACAGCTTAAGCATTTTGTAGTACATCGAATTGGAAATGCATTTTCACATCCCTAAATGCATACTATACAATTACTAATCTGACACTTAGTTTAATCCAGAGACTTGTACTGATGTCATTGATTTAAACATCTATGTCGTTCGTGCAATGAAAATTTTGAATTTGGCTGCTATAGTCTCTCTGAGCTTAGCTCCTTTTTGCCGCTGGTTAGTTTACTGAAGCAATCTAGGTTACGCACTTCCTACAAGGGTACATCATAAAAGCCTCATGGGACTTGAACCTTTTCTTGGGAATTGCAGCTCTGTAATACGGTGTTTCGTTCTGGCTAGTATGGGTGGCCAATTAGCGATTTGATTGAAACTGTTGAAATTTTATTTGCCAATATGTGCAGCGCACTATCAAAGTCAATCAGCGGGAGTCTATTTGCAGGGCTGTGGGATGCGGGGAACGTGGGGGAGGGGGGTGATTTTTTTAAAGGCCTGCCAAAATGTGCGGCCAATCAGCGCAGCCAGCATGCTCTGCCCATCCCCCTGGGGGAGCCACACGCCCCAGGGATCATGTGAGCGCCGCTGAAGGTGAGCGAGCGAGGGAAGCGTGGCGCCATGAGCCTGACGGCATGAGCGCGGCTCTCTGCCCCGCATGACAGCTGCTCCGCGAGGGTCCCAGGTGCCGAGTAAGAGCTCGTCACGCCACGCCAGCTCGCCCCACTTGCCATTTTGTCACAGTTTAGATGCCTGTCAGGCTGTGACCAGCCAGCAGTCCTGCTTGCCTTTTGCTGTTCTGTGTTTCTGTTCTGTCCAGGTGTTCCTCAGGGTAAAAGTAGTATAATATGTGAGAAAATACAGCCTTATTCTATGCTTTCTTGCATCAGGACATAAAACAATCGTCTGGTTCTTACCAGGTTCTTAAATTATTTAAGTCTAAACTCCGGTGTAAAACGACACACAGATTCCACCATGTCAATAATTATTTAACAAAAATGAAGCTGAAACGGAGAAGCCTTGTGTGAAAAACTAAGTAAACCCAATAGCTTGTAGAATCACCTTTAGCAGCAATAACTAGACATAAATGTACCCAGCATGATTTGATCAGTTTCTCACATCATTGTGGAGGATTTCTGGCTCACTCTTCTTTACATTGTTGCTTCAGTTCATTGAGGGCATTTGTTTATGCACAGCTCTCTTAAAATCCTGCCACAACATTTCAATCAGGTTGAAGTGACATGACAGGGCCATTGCAACGCCTCAATTCTTTTCTTTTTCAGCCATTCTGTTGTAGATTTGCTGATGTGCTTTTAGTTGCCTCACATTTGACTGTACAATCCTTTGGTATACAGAGGAGTTCATGGTCGACTCAGTGACTGCAAGGTGCCCAGGCCCTGTGGCTGCAAGATGAGCCCAAATCATCACCCCTCCACCCCCTGCTTGACAGTTGGTATGAGGTGTTTGTGCTGATTGGCTGTGTTTGGTTGTCACCAAACCTGGCACTGTGCATTATGGCCAGATATCTCCACTTTGGTCTCATTTGTCCAAAGGACATTGTTCCAGAAGTCTTGGTTTGTTCAGATGCAACTTTGCAAACCTAAGCCATGCTGCAAAACTCTCTTGAGAAGGTTTCTCCTGGCAAGCCTTCCAAACAAGCCATACTTGTTCATCCATCCATCCATTTTCCAAACCGCTTCTCATATTGGGTCCGGAGCCTATCCCGGAAGCAATGGGCACGAGGCAGGGAACAACCCAGGATGGGGGGCCAGCTCATCGCAGGGCACACTCACTCACACATGCACACTTATGGGCAATTTAGCAACTCCAATTAGCCTCAGCATGTTTTTGGACTGTGGGGGGAATCCAGAGGACCCCCATGGGGAGAACATGCAAACTCCACACACATGTGACCTAGGCGGAGACTCGAACCCGGGTCCCAGAGGTGTGAGGCAACAGTGCTAACCACTGCACCACCATGCCGCCCCCCATACTTGTTCAGTCTTTTTCTAACTGTGCTGTCATGCAGTTTAGCATTTAACATGCTAACTTGGTCCAGTAAAATTGTAGCTCTTGTGTGTTTTTTGTGATTTCTCTGAGCATTGCACAGTCTGACCTTGGGGTGAATTTACTGGGACGTGCACTCCTGGGAAGATTGGCAACCGTCTTTGAATGTTTTCCTGTTGTGAATAATCCATCTCACTGTAGAACGATGCACTTCAATTTTTTTTGGAAATGACCTTGTAACCCTTCCCAGATTGATGGCAGCAACATTTGCTTCTCTAAGATGATTGCTGACGTCTTTCCTTAATGACATTTTGTTAAAACACACCTGCATTCACCAGACCAGCATACTGCCAGAACTTCTGCTTTTATAGAGGTGGCCACACTTGCTGATCATCAGTTAATTTGATTAGCAGCACCTGACTGATACTTACCCCCTTAATTCCTATGGATGCAGTAAGGATGTGCTTAATTTTTGTCACAATGCTTCTGCGTTTTGGTTTAGTTTTTTATTAAATAAATGGGGAAATATGTCATGTGTTGTTGTTCATCTATTTACCTAATTTTAAGGCCTATTAAGTACCAGGTGGTTTTATTACGCCCTGATATGTAAAACCTTAGAATTGACAGAGGGTTTGCTTTCTTCTTCACATGACTGTACATACACACATACATACATATCTACAAGAAAATAATGTTTAAATGATCTTTATGTTGGTGTAAAACTATGATTTTACTGTATGCCTGTAAAAGGGTGTTAGCGTAACCATTTCAAAACCTCTCCTAAAGTCACCCCAGTATTTGCAGCAACCATCTAACACACCCATGTATTTTTTGGACTCAACCTCTAAAACGTCTGCTCTGGTGAATCAATACCTCATTGAGTGATTCAACTAATTAAGTTAAATTATTATGTGAGCCAGTGGTTACATTTTAACAAATACATGGAATGTCTGAGACGCCCTTGAGGAGGGGTTTGGGAACATAAGTGGTGTTCTTCAAGCCATCCAAAGAGATACGAATAACTTTTGGGGGAACAGAAGAAATTCTTGCTAGTTATTATTGTGTTACTCTTAATTTGAATACGTTCTAATGTTTTCTATTTGGAGAAAATGTGCACTGACTACTCAGATAAACAGCTTTAAACATTTTGCTTGACTGCTTATGCCTCTTGCAGAGTACTGAACATACAATATGGATTCTGTGTGAATCAGGCATGGCAAGGCTGTCCCTCACCTCCACATCTGAGGCTCAAATTCCATCCCCACCATGGGTGTGTGGGATATGCATCGTTTCCTTAGCTTATACAGGTATACTGATTTCTTCCTTTAATCCAAATGCGTGCAGTTAGGTGACTTGGCATACCTAAATAGTGTGTGAGTTTGTGTGTATTTGATGTGATGGACTGCTATCTCAACCATGACGTTCCCTGGCTTGAAACCTTAGCTACCTGGGAAGACTGCCAGGTGACTTTGCACCAGACATGTGGCTGGGAGATGGATAGATAAAAATCAGTGTACATCTACTTTACCTTGGCAGTTACCTTTGGTGAACTTGATTTCTGAACTGCTGTACTTGGGATGCTGGGAATCACTGAGAATTTTAAAGCAGTGTTATTATTTTCCCAGAAAACACTGGATTTCATGCATTATTTATTATCTTCGTAAGAAATTTAAGGCATCAGAATTTTTACCACACCACATTATTGTTAAAATGGCCGTTTGAATGGATGGTCTCTGAGGCACAATAAGTACATTTTTTGCATCTGGTGAGAAATGTGTATCATTAGTAATCATGAAAGAGTTTTGAGGGTGAGATGTAATGTATTGATTATGGGTCTGACGTCGAAGCTGCAGGAGTGAGGAGTTGCAGTGACTTCTACGCCAGTGATTCGCCGGCAGCCAGACGGTGCGAGTAGCTCTTCAGTCGCAAACGGAATTGCATAACACTGGGCAGGGGATTGCACAGAATAGGGTGCGTTTGTTTCAGATGGGTTTTCCTTTTCAGAGCAGACTGGGTCTGGACAGGGAGAGAATCAACAGAACACAAAAGAAAAGAAGGAGAAGAGAATGAGGAGCCCAGACTGCAGCATGTGTGTCAGGGATGAAAGGAGTCGAACGAGTGCAGCTGCCAAGGTGAAGTTTTGTCTGGGGGCCCAGAATTCCTGGATAGGGCTTTGACTACAGGTGTATTAACTTGCACTGGAACTGCTGTCCAAGTTATCGGTGGAAAAACAAAACAGAAAACAATGGTGTATATATATAACGTGGAGAACGAGGATCAGATATAACTAGCTCTTGATAGTAGCATGTGGCTCAGTGGGCCTTTGTGCTTCTCATTGGAAGGTGGTTGGTTCAAGCCTGACCTGAGTGTGTCTGTGGATCCTCGAGCAAGGTCCTTAACACCCAGTTCCCTGGGTGCTGCAATGGATGGCTGCCATTTATGGTTTTGCTTGCTGTCATGTAGAGCAATATGGCGGAGGTGGAAAGAGAATATCCCCCAGGGACACAATAAACTATTGATTATTATCAGTCACGAGATTCTTCTTCCCAAATTAGCAATAGGCCACACCTACCCCCGTTCATACCTCTATAGTGAAAGACTGCTCAGATCTGGTCTCTCCTTAGCTTGTAGACCACCATGAAGGGAAAAGGCTATACCACCACATCCTCAACGCAATTTACCCACGGAACAGGCCCCCCGCATTAGAAGAACACCATCTTGCACAATCATTTCCCACTGGGCTAGATCTGCAAATCCTTTTTTTTGTGTTGACATCTATGAGAAGGTTGTCCAGGGCTGAAAAATAAACTGGTAACCCCTTCAACCGACTTCAACCATTTTTCTTTTCTAGACTTGGATTTCAGGCAAGCAGTGATCTCTACCTTTTTATCTATGTGGGTCGAATCTGTCAGCAGCTCAGAAGGAATCCTTCACATAATTGCACTTTTCTCACAATAACCTGTTAGGCCTGCCTCCCTCAGTGAAAGCAGGATCACTCTCAAGTGTTTCAAATGCCAAAACTAATCATTGCTATACTCAGTGATGTCACCCAGATAGGTTATATCACAAATAACTTAAGAAGGTGAATGCGATGCATTAGTTATGGAAAGGTGATTGGTGAAACATGCGGACTGAATATAAAAGTATAAATTGAACATAATTCATAAGGATAAAGACAGGTTTCTCTTTTTAACAAAAACCGAATTATCCAGTAGCCCAAGGTCAAATCCAGTGTTAATAAAACAGTTATTCCAAACAATACAGTAATTTTTGATATGGGGAATTTTTTTTTATTGTCGGATAACCCACCTGGACCCAGCTTCTGTACAGTCTGACTGGTTGTCTCTCTGAACCAATCATTTTTCGTTCTGCCCTCAGAACAGTTTTGTGTAAGTAAAAAAAGGAGCAAGAGTGTCTTTCGCCAGTGAGAAGGTATGGAAAGACTTTATGAATATGGCTTGCATAGTCTACTTGCTCAATGGCACCACTCTTAGTGCAGTAAAAAAAGCTATCGCACTGTCAACTGTACAGTGTTTATGAGAGGTCTAGCATGACAGCATCTGTCTTCAGCTTAGGCAACCATGCATACAGCCTCTTGATGGTGACATTGGAAGGATAGGGTGCTTGTGTTTCCTCCTGCGTGCCTGTCATTGTTTCCCACTCATATACCTCAGCTGCACACATATTGAGAACCTTGCCAATGACAGAACTACCTGCAAAGGGAAAAAAAACAAAGTATTGCCACCACTTTTCAAGTACAGAATATCTCATTCCCCATTTTTGTTTTGACCCTAATATTACCCCATGGATACTTGTGAACTGATTCCCTTATCCTTATCATTATATTATAATATTACAGAGAACTGTATCATTTTAAAAAACACCCACGAATAGTTGGAATGTGGAGATAGCACACATCAGCTCTTAGACTGCAGCTGCTCATTTGAAATTAGAGACGCTGGCTGCTGAGCCCCGCTGCCTCTGGAGGGGGTTTTGTCACAGTAGCTCACCTATCCGAGGTGTCAGTTCCGTTTTGGCAACCTTAACCTCAGCATCATGCATACGAGAGCCGCAGAAACCGCGCTGGGAGAAGGCAGACCGGCCTCGCGCTCCACACTGTCACTTCACATGGATTTCCCTGCCTCCCCTTCAGCTGCTTCTCTGAGATCTATGAGCATCTAAATAAGTGTGGCACTGTGGAGGGAACCATAGTAAAGAATACATTCCTGCATGGTCGCAGTGATGATTTCCGCTTTAAGGAATGAGAGGGAGATGCTGTACTACGGTGCATCTTATGATGCCTCTGCAGGTAGCCTGTGTGCTGTACAGTGTTCATTTCACACTGAGTGCTCCAGCTGTCTAGCTGACTGGTATCCTCTGCACTACGGAGGCAGTACGAATTTGAGGTAATTAGCAGAGTTATGTTACAGTGAGATTTCTCTATGTTATTGACTCCTTGGTTTAAACAATCACTTTATTTTTTTCAAGCGTTGACAGGAGCTGATGGGTATACATTTATCACATTCCAGGCATTAATGTGACACTGTCAAAAAAAATTAATCGATTAAAGAAAGAACAAGATTACGATTCTCAGCCAGAAAACAGCATAACCTGAAGTTTTACTGTACTACTACTGAACAAAAATACACTTTCATAGGGAATTGGTTCTAAATTTTACTAGCTTAAGGCTCGGTCCTTTGTTATAAAATAGGCCAAACATGGTGTCTCTCTTGATTACCTCTCCTTATCTTAGTCTTATGTAATCTTGAGGGTATTGAGCTTTCATACATACTTCATAGCTGCTTATAAAACTTACAAAGGCAGCTTGAGCAAATGGTCCTCACAGGCCAGTTATACTGACTTCCTGCTTATGACTGATAGCATGAAAATTGGGAAAATGATTGTTGCAAAAAAAGTTTTTATGTAAATGAAGCTGTAGGCTTGCTGTAGGGTAAGTTTCATTAAGGCTCAATGTGGTCAGCTCGCGTTCTTCAATCTATGCTGTAAGGCTTTTTCAGTCATATATTTAAATGTAATTTTGTCTTGATTGTGGTAAAGCAAGCAATTTGCCAACTACGAGGAGTTTCTCTCTAGTTGGTTGAAGGATATGTGTATATACAGTGTACATATGCTGGTAATTAGTGAGGTAAGTCACTGCTATTGTCCCACCGTCAAGCTGACATGTCTGTGTCTAGCAGTCAGCTTGTGATCTTGATGGTATCGCTGCCAGCTAGGCAGGCAAAACCAGCAAGCTCCTGTTAACTGGCATCGCTTCAGGATAAACTGCTGCTAAAATCCGTGGCCAGAATTCAGCCGCCTCTTAAGTTTACAGCAGGAATTTTCTCAAGCTGTTTTTGATTATTTTCAGTTCATCACAAAAAAAAAAAAAAAGAAGTGATTATTTTTACACGTTGAATTGAGCAAAGTGTATTAGCCAGGCAATCACCAATTTTGATTGGTGCTTGAAGTCTGTATTTTCATGGATGTTGCTGGAGTGAAAATCGGTCTTTGGGGCAACATATGGAATTGTGAAAAAAAAAATGCAGTAAACAGTAATTGGTCATCATTAAGCTCTTGGTCTCACATACCAGCCCATTCATTAATTACTTGGATCTTTGGTCAAAATTAAAAAATGGATAACGTCTTCTCATTCAAACCTCTCAGTACTTTCAGTTCTGTAATAATAATTTATTCTCCCTCTCTCGCTCGCTCACTCAATCACTCACTCACGCAAGTCAGACACAATCAAGTTGCACAGCTCTTTCATGTCAGGCTAGAATGATTAAGATGTATAATTAGAGTATATTTGATTGGAAGGTTATGTCCCAGTATTTATCCCCTAAAAGAAGCCAGCGTTTGGGGTTTGGAGGGTGTTATGCCCGACCCCTTTTGAACCCTTTGATGAGTTGTGATGTAAACATCATGCTGGCTATTTATGAGTTTTTTTTTTTTGCTTTGGTGGAATCTTCTTATGCTTTTTTTGTATATTGGCAGTAGTGAAAAGAAAGTTTTCCTTTTGGAATTCGTACATATATTTCATTCGCATTTTTTATTTTTTGTTTTGGTGTCGGAATATCTGTACATCTCCATATTTGTTAGCGCTGTTTCAAAAATAAAAATAGCCAACGGAAGAAAACTATAAGACTCTAAGTTGACTAAGTAGCTTGATGAACTGTTTAGCGGGACATAATGTGCAATAGCTCTGGACCGAAAGTGTGGCTTTGTACAGAGGGAGGCGATGGCAAGAATGCATTTTTCATGACTGGATTATGTGAAATACAGAAGAAAAGCAGGATTATCATTGTAATGACAAGCATAGATATCACTGGCCTGTACACACTGTGTCCCTTTAGAAAACTATATGACAGGAACATCAAACATAATTTTAAAAACTGTCTTTTTTTGTTCAGGAAGATTGAACAACTGCTTTTATTGTGAAATATGCCAGGATTCTTTCAAAAGGAGAGTCCTGTAGCCTCAAACAAGAATCATTATAACATTAAGCTGCTCCATTCCCTTATTCCTTACAAGTTTTCCTGTGTTACTTTCGGGGGTCATTGTACAAATACAGTTTGCATTTTGGACCCTTCATAACCCCACAGTGAGAGTCTTTGTCCTCTGGTGCGCAGAAGACTAAACTCCATTCCGCAGAGAGGTGGTATTATGCTAAGCATAATTCTGTATGTCTTAAAGGACTCGAGGGATGGCACCAATCTCGGCAACATATTAAATTTGGCTCAGGTCAGAACCAGCACGTTATATCCTGCGATCAGTTTCTGGAGCAGTTTATGGAGTCCAGAACGACATAGTAATTTTCCCTGTTAGGGCCTCGAGCAGCCAGGGCTGGAATCTGTGTTTAAAATAAGCAGCAGCTGCAGTCTGGTGTCCCCAGTGCTCCAGTGAGACTCCAAGCAAGAGCGGCATTGCCAGAAACGAATTGATTCAATGCCCTCAATAGATAGAATCCATCGAAGAGATTGTGGGTGGAGGGGGAAGCACGTAATTCAAGCCAGAAAGCATTGGTTACTTCTTGTTGTTTTTAGGCATTAAAACAGGTAATAGTCCCGGCATTGAAATGCGAAGCCTTATTTTTCCTTTCAGCTGCGCGTTTGTGAAAGGTGACAGTGAAGCGGCACACTCACGCTTCCCCATTAATGTTTGTTTTGGTTTATGAGGCGAGTGTCTCTGGTGTCGAGCGTCAGGCCCCAGCGCTGGAGCGACTCGGCCAGCATGAGAGGCTTTTTCGAGAGCGGCAGTCGGGCCCCTTCACAGCTCACACCTTCGGGGACGCTGAGTGCTAAATGCCGCGTGGACAGAGCGTCAGGGCTGCCTCTGCGCGCAGCCGAGCCCTCCGCCACGGGCTGTCGATCTCCTCCTGTAGTGCTGGCAGCAAGCGGCTGCTGGGGGAGAGCCTGGGGATGCCTGTCATTGCCAGCCAGGCGTGCTGTCTGCATGTGGAGCGTTAGCCTGAGCTCGGCCTGCCTCTGCCTTATTTGTATTAGTTATAGCAGCCTGGGGTGAGTGCAGGGCTCATACTCCAATTTTTTCCAGCGTTCAACTGTTACTGCAGCAAGGAAACCCTCCTCCCCCCCACTGATGCACAGTTGCACCATGAGCTAACCTGATGTATTAATTTTACCTTTTTGAGTTGTATTCCACACCACAGTTTTCTAGGAAAGTAAAGTGACATAAATGTATGGAATTGCTTTGTGAATATTTTGAATGCAGTAATGAAGTATTCAGCATCCACACTATATTTAAGTGTGAAAAACCAATCTTGGACTTACTTTGGTCCAAGGAGTTCTGGAGCCTGGCCCGTAGCCCTTCCATAACAAGTGCTACACCTTTGTCCCTGGGCTGTCCAGGCTGTGTAGATATGTCGCACCAGCCCGCCTAAGAGTGGAGAGACAGGAAACTTGTAACGAAGATGCTGAGAAGGTCCAAGTGTCGAGGTGGTTGTCGTTTAATAGGAATATACAGATCTTTGTCAAACATGGTACAGTTGAAACAATCAAGACAATCCAAAGACACAATCCAAGGAGCAAATCTAGGTATTGTTGGTAGCAAGAAAGCAATCCTTGACGTAACAAAAACCTGGGAAAGACACAGGTAAAAATCAGTTATACATACACATGCACAGTTCAGTAACAAAGATCCCTCAAGACTCACAGTAAGGTGCAAACATTCAGTACTTCACTCAGAGGCAGTGATGTCACTGGCTTGAAACAAAACAGTAATCAGGTGAAATGAGCTGCAGCTTTTCAGAATTCTTGGGGTGACGATCACTGTAGGTGGGGTAATCAGGTGAGACTGGATGTGGTTGAGGTTGGATGTGACAACACTGTACACAGCTTGGGGTCCGCATATTGCTGTGGATGTGTACAAGACCCTGCTGCAAGCTTTCAGTGGTTCCCGCACATCTCTAAACGCCAAGGGAGGTGCCGCTGTGTACAGAGATATCAGCGGGATTTTGTACTTCAAGTGTGTCTGCCAGTGACAGCCATTTTGGATGGCATATTTTACCCGATGAGTTCAGCTGGAATGCTTAGCGAGAGCTTCCCCTAAAACCCCTAGAAGCAGCCGTGCCAGAGTTTCCCACAGTGTTTTTTGCGCTCCAACAAACAACTGCAGCCTTTCAGATAATCGAGGTTGCCTCAAGCTGCTCGGAGTGTAACAGAGAAGATGAGGCTCGCTTCAACGGCAGTAAAGGGAGGGGGGGGGAGGGAGAGAGGGGAAGGGGGCGCGAGAATCAGTCTCCGTTCTCCCTTGTGCGGTAGATTTCTGCTCTTTTCCAGGGGGGGGGGGTTGGGCTTCCAGACCCCTTGGAGAAAAGCTTGGGGCCAAACAACAGCCAGTGCCATAAAGCACCAGTGTATGGGGGTTTTAAGGTAAAACTGAACAAGAAGAGTGTTGCACTCATTGTGGCCACAGTGGGGCTGCTCACGTTTCTGCAAAGCAGTCAATGCGTTTTAAACCTGTTGAAATGCCACAGCAGTTCAGTAATTATTTGTATAGTGCTTTTGACAGCCTAGAATTTCGGAAAACACCACACGGAATTTGTTTTCGATTGGGAACAGGATTGGGTCAGAGAAGGGTTATGATCTGTGAAATCTTAGTTCTTTGTAAGTCAAAGTAAACCACTTAGAAAACTGAACATTGTTTAATAGGCAATATTTTATGTAGCTAATATATGCTAGTAAAATTGAAGGCAAAATAAATGACAGATTGCAAATCAAATATCAGAAGAATCCTAGAATAGGTACTGTTCATTACACGGCTTCCATTTGGACTTCCTCCACAAATATGCTTGGGCATTTGGGAGTGGGGGCACGTGTGGGCACCGGAATGGCAGCAGAGAGAAATGCCCACTGACCTTCACAGCTCCTGATGGTGGTCAGGATCATGGAACGTTACAGAAAGACACTGCTATAATGTTAACATCTGTATGTAGTATGTACTGTATAGCGTGAGCCTGATTTCAATGACATAGCATAAAAATACACATCACATGCCTTGCAGTTATAATAATTATCAGAGATAAAAGGTGGGTAATCAGGCCCACCCGTGGGTCTTGCTCATGCCCGGGAATGAGATGGTCTGCAAGCCTCCCATCTCCCCCTTACCCCCACACACATATTTCCCGACTACTTATATCTACCATTTGCATGTGGCAGACTAAACCATTATTCACATTGCAGGGAGGGAAAGTAAAAATGTTTTGAAGCACTACGTAAAGCAAAATTAGGCAGATATACCATATGAGGTTTTCACAAATATGTATTTTTGACAAATTATTCCGGGAAATTATATAAATGTTAGAGGGCGCTTTTGGGCCTCCCTTGACCCAGGGCATGAGGATCACTGATCCGGTTTCCACCCCCCACCCCGTTGGCGGCCGTGTTCATAGTTGTGGTAGCGATAAGCATTTGTAGGGGAAATGGACTATTGACCACTTTTGTTTTATTTTTGGTGCATCTGTGATGACAAATGGAAAATAAGTTGGAAGCCATATCTTTCTTTGTTTCTGTCATCGAAGATCATCATTATTTAACCCTGTGTGCGGGGAGAATGTGCAGAAACATCACTCTGTGCTTGTGATCGGGCGTCACCTTGTCATTGGGCCTTTGAGCAAAGCCCTTAACCCAGAAAACTGCTCCGAGGCAACAGATAAACAGCTGACCCCTATGCTCTGACCCCATTCTTCAGTCTGACCTGTATATTATCTGTGTCTCTCATAAGTCAGCAAGGTACGGTATGCAAAAACTGGATAACTTGTATGTGCAAATGGCAAATAAGGTATTGTCATCATTTTTGGCTAGAAGGGAGCGTTGTCCCAGTTATCGCTTTTTTGGCGAAAAGATTTATATAGTCCAAGATCACAAGGGTATTGAGCAGCATAGCCACGAACCCCACAAGTCTGAGTTTCAACAAAGCATGGAAACTGAGCTGCTCTTTTCTCCCTGTCGTTGCAGGTATGTCCATGCCTTGTACCTGGGCACCCAGAGTCGCTGGCACGGGGACAGTCGTCGGCGGCATTTTTACTGGCGTATGATGTTCGAGAGCGCCGACATCAACATGCTGCGTCTGCTGGAGACCTTCCTCAAGAGCGCCCCCCAGTTAGTGTTGCAGCTCAGCATCATGGTCCACAGCCAGCAAATGCACCCGCTGCAGGGTAAGGGGCCGTCCCAGACCCTATGACACTCATGGGCATCAATGGGAGGCTGGCAGCTGCGTGCCGGAGCCTTATGCGGATCGACGCCCACAGAGATCTTAGTCTGAGAGCGCAACTTCCCGCCACCCCACCAACAGCACCACCACCATACAGCAAATTAATGTCCTTGTAATTGCCATGTTAAAATTGCCTTAATGATCATAGAGCACAACAGCCAGGAGATAATGGTACGGAATGACAGCGTGAGCAAACACCCATTAATGTATAAAGCGAAAGAAAAAGAAGTGTTACCCAACCAACAGCGATGATCATTGTGCAGTGAGAAGTGTTCCGTCAAAAACCATTCCTCTTCATCCATGTTCTTCAGCCTCTTCTGAGCTTACTTCATCATCCCCTTTGGGCTAGAAGCACAGTCATACTCGTCTGATTCAAAGTGTTATCTCATTAATAATGCTGTTACGCTCTGTGAGAAAGGCACACATGATCCTTCTCCTTATCCTGTTAGGGGCCAGTTGGTGCTGAAAAATTTTGACAATTAACCTTTAATCAATACAGGCAATTCACTTGCTGTCAGTAGCACACTGGAGCTAAACGACCCTCAGATCTGACATGCAGAAACGGAGGAAACTCCCAAACCCTTTGTCATGTTTTGTTCTACATTATGATGAATCGGTTGCTATTGTCTCACACATGAGCATGCTGGCCCATGATAAATACAGCAGACGTCGACGTGCACATCTGCCAAGTGGTATTCCCCGTGTTGCTACACCAAAGGTGGTAGAAGGTGCTGAAAAGCTGTTCCATCCAGCGTTGTGCTACTAGATTCCAGCAGAGCAGTAGGTCCTATTAACTGGAGGCCGGCCTCTTCGCTGTCGCTTTCTGAAAGTTCTGGCTCCTTTCGACCCTATGCTGCTTTGCAGGGGGTACTGTTTTGTCCTGTGTTCATTTTTGTGGGCTCTGACACTGTAATCCTATGACTTCCATGGTAACTTAGGAACAGACTGTACCCTGCCATTGATTTGGCCTGCTATGTAGCGTTTCAGGGCTCTTAAGCAAACGCAATCATTTGGCACACATGACACGTTTATGTTTTTCATTTGCCATTATCCGTAGAGTTTTCAACTGGAAATAGCTGTACAAGGCAGGATGACACACATGCATTGACACACATACACAAACACAACGGCCTGTTCAGTGCATAATTGTTTAAATTCATTATTGCTTTTGCGTTTTCTGTTTGCATTGTGTTGTGATCCCTTGGATACATTAAGATAGATTTAACTGCTTGCTTTTCCTGTTTTCTACACTGATGCAAAAGATGTATGGTGGAAAAAGACGGATCTATCACATGGGACCATGGAAGAGTGTGAAATATCTGCTCTCCATCACTAAATCACATCTGTTGGTGCCTCTTTGTTGTCACAAATTTTTATTAAGATCTGTCCCTTCCATGTTGTTCCCCTACCTGGACAGCTGGTGTCGCTGGTAGACTCCTTTCTAGCGTTTGAGTCCTTCATGATTATGCCCCATACCTGAACATAGTCGGACATTTCAGCTCCAGAAAGTAAAAATCCAGACCAGGATTTTGTTTCAACCAATCAGTTGAGTTCTCTGTGACTGTGACTCTTCATATGCAACTGGTTGGTTGAAACAAAATCCTGGTCTGGATTTTTGCTTTCTGGACCTGAGATGTCCGCCTTTGTACCTGAACCTTGTTGGTCCTAGCCCCAGTGTTCGAGTTGTTAATTACCTGCACCCCTACCTTGTTGGTAGTCATTAGTGTTTGATTAATTGTCTACTGTATGTCTATACCAGTACTTGTCTAGCCTTGTCACCAGTCTATATACAGAAAGTGGCTGCCCTTGTCCTGTTCTTCAGTTGGTCATTGTGGAGGGTATGTGGTTGCTTATTACTAGCCAGTCTTTGTTTCCTGTATGTGCTGCTGTTAAATGTTCCTTGATTGGAGCCCAATTCTGAGTCCTTGTGTTCAGCTGATGCTTGTTCTGCCTTCTTGCCCTTTTGTGGTCCCTTTTGGTTCTGTGAGTTCTGCTAATGAAATCCCCTTTTGTCAGTGAGCCGTACTGTGGACCGTCTTTCCGCCATGCCTCGCCATAAGTTTCCGTTGGTACCCAGTTTTGTCACAGGACGTGGGTCCCCCTCCGCCAGCTCCTCAGCGGCAGGCTTGGAAAGGCCAGGTTCATGGAGAATCGAGCTGAGCAATGCCAGGACAGCATCCCAAAAGCCGTTTGCTGACACGCAATGGCCGCAGACAGAGCTGTCAACACAGGTCTTGGCAGAGGCTTTAATCAGCCATACAGGGTGTGTGAAGGCCGTCCAAGTATGAAAGTGCAGTGAAAGCCACCAACTGAAAGAGAGTAAATAGCGTTTTTTTTTTTTTTTTTCTGAATGCGAGCACGTTGCTGCATTGTGCTGTTAACTAGTGTCAGATCGCTCATGATGCACCCACAACACAAACCCATCGTGATCCTGTTTTTCATGTGATAGTCCCCCCCCCCCCCCCCCCCCATCACAGTGCAGGCAGCTGCGCAGCCGCCTGACAATGCAGCACGCCGAGCTCCTGCTTCGCCTGGATGCTTTATTTACCTCTGATCTTCCTGCCTTTATGCACGAGTCAGATATGCTCTCTGTAATGCTAGATTCAATTAAGATTGTCAGCCACTTCTTGTCCAAAAGGCTCCAGCACGCTGGGACAGTGAAAGCAGCCAAAGACTTTAAAGTGTTGACTAACGCGTTCAGTCAAGCTGCTAATTAAGATGTTTCTTAATCTGGATCTTCTCCAAATGGAGGGGCAGAGACAGGCAGAGGAAACACATCAAATATTAATGGCTCCTTTAGAGTCTTTAAATGCTCAGCACTGACCATTTTTTCCTTTTTATGAAAGTTTTTTTCTTTTTTCTCTCCTGATTTTAATCAAATAAGCAAATTGCAGCAGAATGTATCTGGAATAGACTGGGAAACAGGCTTTATCATTAATGAACGAAATCAGTATTGTCATGGCCATAGTATATAATAGCACATCACAAGTAACAAGTAAGAGGAATTCTGATGGGAGAACTGGAGCTTCAGCTCCCACAATGGGTATCCCACTGGGTCCTGTCAGATTTCCATTGATCCAGTATAGTGTCATTTTTTGTATACATGCAGAAAACAGCTACTGTACATAATCCATCCATTTTCCAAACCGCTTATCCTACTGGGTCGCGGGGGGTCCGGAGCCTATCCCGGAAGCAATGGGCACGAGGCAGGGAACAACCCAGGATGGGGGCAGCCCATCACAGGGCACACTCACACACCAGTCACTCACACATGCACACCTACGGGCAATTTAGCAACTCCAATTAGCCTCAGCATGTTTTTGGACTGTTGGGGGAAACCGGAGTACCCGGAAGAAACCCCATGACGACATGGGGAGAACATGCAAATTCCACACACATGTGACCCAGGCGGAGTCATAAAATGATGTGAATAATCCCTGTTCCAAATGTCATGTGATTCTACTTTGACTTTTACACCGAAGCAGGCGTCTCCAGGTGCATTGGGAGTTATGCTAAGATTCTGCCATCCACAACACAATAATTTCTATAATGAATTTCTGTTTTAACTTTCCAAATTTTATAGTATCGTAGTGGACAGTTTGTTTTTTGTGGTTGTAAATCCTTATAGAGCTGTAGGGGGTCTATGGGACTCATGCATGAACAAAAGCAATCTGGTACAGGTCTGCAGACTAAATACACAGTCATTTGGAAATGTATTCAATAGACAATCTCTATCCTATCAGGAACACTAGCAAAGACGTTGAGATCCTGCTGGTCCATGTCTATCTGAAAAGTGGAATAATGAACGTATTTCCTGCCATTGCAAACCATGATGTGTGTGTGTGTGTGCGTTCATGGTGGGGGACAACATTTACACACACAAATGTCACATTCACAGATAATTATAGTTTTATCCTTTTTGAGAGCAGTAATTAAATATGGTTTTGTGTACATTGTTGCTCTGCCCAGTCATGTAAATGTAACATAGATTTCACCAAATGTAACAGAAAATGACATGTATGAGACCATATGAAAGTATTTGAATATTATATTTGTATTTCTTTTTGAGGGGAATGGGGTAGCATATTGATCTATTTTATAATCACCTGCAATTTAGTGTAGTTTTCCTACAATTCTAACAGGAACCGTTAGTTAGTAAGTACCCCTTTTGTCCATGTATGTGTTCGGTATTGAAATCCATCTTAGAGGTAAAACAACTATAAAGCTAAGGAAAATTTTAATATGTAATGTCAGATATTAATCATTTAATTAAATGTCCAATTAGTAATTAATCATATTAAATTAAAACTCAATACAAAAATCTACTATGAACAAATGCATACTGAAGCACTTGAATGCATACTGAAACAGCGATTATATATAGTTGCTGTATACCTAGTTTGTTACTACAATTACAGTCACACTTCTTCTAAAATCAGGTCACAGTCATGTTATGTATACTTTGGAGCCCTGTATGTATGATTGAACTTCTATCTCTAAGACATCAAAAGCAGTTTTCAAAGACATCCAAATCCTTCTGAAAGCCTGGGGACAGCATTACCATATGTGACAGCAAATCGTGGACGTCTTAACATCTCATATATCTGGTTAGCCCACTTCTCAATGAATTCTCTAAATATTTTCCTCTCAGCACCGCCCCTCTCTGTCTTTTAATGAAACTTACCTTCTGCTCCTCTTTGTCTCCCTTACCTCCCTGTGTTCTCAGGCTTATCTGCCTCTGCTTCTTTGGTGTCTTTGGCCTGGATGATTGCATCATACCAGAAGGTGCTGCGGGACTCTCGGGACGATAAGATGTCGATGTCCTACAAGGCAGTGGTGGTTCAGATGCTGTGGCACTTCTTCTCCATCGGAGCACGCACCATCGCTTTTGCGCTGTTCGCCTCAGTGTTCCAGCTCTACTTTGGCATCTTCATCGTGACACACTGGTGCATCATGACCTTCTGGATCATCCAGGGGGAGACAGACTTCTGTATGTCCAAGTGGGAGGAGATTATCTACAACATGGTGGTGGGCATCATCTACATCTTCTGCTGGTTCAATGTGAAGGAGGGGCAGACCCGCTACCGTATGTTCATCTACTACTTCATCATTCTGGTGGAGAATGCGGCACTCACCATGCTCTGGTACCTGTATCGTGGGCCACAGGCCTCTGACTTCAGCTCCCTGATTGTAGTGTGTGTGGTGGTGTGCAGTTTTGCTTTGGGGATGTTCTTCATGTTTGTTTATTATTGCCTGCTTCACCCCAACGGCCCCATCTTTGGAGGCCAGTGGAGGGGTGCAGATGAAGATTTGGGCGAACCTTTCATGGTGCTGGCTCCTACCCCGGACGTGGTTACCAGCCCCCCTCGGACACTGCCAAGGACTACAGCACAGGAGCGGGAACATGGTCCAGGTGACAGAGACAGTTGCCTGTCTGTGTTCCAAGTCCGACCCAGTGTTCCCCCGACCCAGGTCCCCCGAATCCCACGGACAGAAGGGCCAGTCATACGTATAGACCTTCCCAGGAAGAAGTACCCGGCCTGGGATGCTCACTTCATCGACCGCAGGTTGCGTAAGACAATCTTGGTGTTAGAGAACACCTCCCCTGTGACGCCTCGCTTGCAGTACCGCAGTCTTGGCTCCCCAAAGGAAGTGATGGAGTATGAAACTACAGTGTAACTCATCTACCCTTTGGGGTGCCACCCAAACAGTTTGAGAAAGGGGGCTGGTGAAAGACGGCTCGTGTCGAGGGCCTATCTTTATCCGGCAACGTTGGCACCTGTGTGATTTCTGCTTCTCTGCATCTTGGATGTTACTGGGACTGGGCTATGTGTATGTATGTGTACTGCAGAGACTATATAAGGCAATGGGACCTAAGAGAACGATCGGGTGTCTAGTTGAGCTGCAACTACAGACACTGCAAGTAGTTAGGGGAGGAGCTATAGAACTTTCCACACGGCTGACAGGCTCCACAAAGAGGGTGAGCAATGACTATGACACAGCGATGATGGTGATGATGATGATGATGATGATGATGATGACAATGATTATAAAAAACCTTTAGCTCAGTAGTGCTTAACAAATACTGGCCCTGTGAAATTCACATAATTACACCCTTGCAGTAAACGTGAAACGAGAAAATGGCTTCCTCTTGATTTGTTTCTGTATCGTGAGAGATTTTATCATTTTGCGTGTAAGTATTTATTTTTATACTCAAGGTTCACATCTTTTGATATAATTGATATAACTATACGTATACTTTTTTTATTGTGTAGAATGATATAATATTTTGTTTATTGGTTGATTAAATTAATTTTGCCAAATTCGTATGCACTGGATTATGGCAGAGCAGACATAAACAGTATAGGGTATATTTTAACTGAAATGTAGCTGAACGTGAAGTATAGCAAAAGTTAAGACTGAACAGTCTCAAAATCACATATGAAATGTCCTCTTTCTGTTATAACAGAAACAAAATAATCACACTTAATATAGAAATGCAGCAGGCTGAGGTGTTGGATGAGATCTTAGAAAGCAGGAGTTAGGAAGCCAGCAGTATTGTCACTTAACATTGTTACACTGTTGACGACTTATAACATTAGTTTAATGGACTGTCTCACAGTAACTAGAAGTCTAGTTCACATCACTTTAGCGGACAACATTGAATCGTGCTGGTTTTTCTCAGTGAAATCACAACTGTAGACAACATGTGACTTGCAAAGCCTTATGCGCCGAATTCCTGACCATGGGCAGACTGTTCCTAATTACAAGGTAGAAATTAGAATACGAAGTTCATATTTAATTAGGAAAGAATAAACCGTGTTTGTGTGCCTGTTGGTAAATGTACATATGTCAGTCCATACCTTCTGTTTCCTAGTGCTGTGTATTGACTGAACTAACACAGCTCTGCGCTCTAAGGGTCCTTTAAAACTAAACGAATGCAATAAACCATGATTCACTTCGTTTATGTGGTAGACGCTTTGTGCCAGGATCCAAGTCACACATAAATATACTGTATGTGTGAATGTTGGAACCAAAACCATATTGTCCAGGATTAAAGCCAAGTAAGACAAAGGGTGTGACCAAAGTAGTTTAGGAAAGATGAAGAATCAGTGTTCTTGATACTGTAAATTAGAGCCAAATGAAATTCTCGGGTTTCTGAAGGGTCTGTCCTCTCTGTGTGTCATTTGTAGCAGTAAATACCATGTCTACAAACTTCAATACAAGCTTGTTAGCGACCCAAGACTTCTCACAGCGAGTATCCATCTTTTTGCTGTCAGCACATGGAAAACAAAGTAGCCCCCCAAAAAATCAAAGAAATATGTACATATAATCGATATGTTTGGCATATATTACAAGCATGACAATTATTGCAACTTCATGTAAATGTATTCTACATTTCACGAGGAACTGTGGTAATAATCGGTATGTGTTGGATATGTCATGCATATTATATATTTAATTCTATACTTTATTTCCTTTGCACTATTCATAAATTCTGAGCTCTGTCTTTCATCCAACAATACACTCACAGCAGCTTCACCAAACCGCTCCAATTATAAGAAACTCAAGGACAGATTGATCCTTAAGTACAAGGCATTGCCACTTTGTAGCAAATGACTTCTATTTACAAGCTGCGAGTGGATAAAATAACAGAAAACTTTTCGCAACTTACAAATATAGATACATAGGCAGCCCTAAAAATCACAACAGCATGTGCCAACATTGGGGTTGCAAGTTAATGCTCACCAAAAGGGTTGGGTGGAAGCTTGGGAAGATTGTTGGTAACCATTACGGAAGTGCAACCCCAGAAATGCCCACAGAACTGAATCAGCAGCTCTGTGATCTTGCCACAGCAGAAATTGTGCATCATAAGTTACCCTTTCATGCCTTTTCCTTGGGTTTGTCAAGGTATGCAGTCAACCTACAGTATCTATTGACACTGGCAAAAACCAGTGTCCTTGTTCTGCACAGGTGTGTAAAGGCCAAGGAATATGAGGCTAATTTACTGAACCTTGTGCACTCTGGTGCAAATACTGTTCCCTTTACTTTTCCCATATTCCTGGAGGATAATGAGAAAGTACACACTGCTGAATGCATCAAGAGAGGCATGAAATGCCCTACAAGGTCTCCTCAATCAGCAGATGTAAAAAATATAACATTTATTAGAAGATATGAACACAGACAGGTTAGGACTTACAGTATATGACACCATTCCAGGAAGGAATGAAGCAGTTCTGGAGCCAGTGGAAGGCCTACTCCCCATTAGGACCTTGATATTAATACATTATTTGGTGTTTTCTTTATTTTATCTACCCCCAATACATAGATGTTTACTGTAAGGACACCATGATCTCTCATCCCACTCAACTGGGAACAGATCTTTCGCAAATTGACTCTTCTGTTTTAAACAGTAACAGCTGAATGAAAACATTGTACTTATGTTGAGCATTCTCTTTAGAGAAGGAAACGTTAGCATTTATTTGAAGGATCTGCAGTGAAAACAATAAAAAAAAATTCACAATTGTCATCATCATCATCAATATACTATTGAAATAATAATGCACCTGGAGGTATATTAGAGGTATATTCAAATTAAAGACAATGCCTGATATAATTTACGAGCATCTTTACAGAAAAGTACTTATGGGCTGAATATGGTGCTGTCTGAGGCCACTCAGCATTTGAAATGAAGTGTGATCAACAAGCCTTACTTTGTTTTATACTCAGTAGAATTCTTCTCAAAGTCCTTTAAAGCATCCTCTCCACAATTGTTCCTGCATGTGCATTATGAGCATCATATTCCATACTGGTGCTGAATCGTTAAAGATTTGTATGTTGATAAATGAGTCTCAGTTGTTTCTTGGTTGTATGTCAACGTAAACATTCAGCATCAATCACAATAAAAAAGACTTAAAAAAAAATATAAAATGCTGTAAAGCATTTTAACTTAAGTTAAAGTATCACTCATTCCCCTTTTCTCCCAGAGGGACAGTGCCGCAGGAACATTGGACATGGTTTCCCAGAATGCTTTTCCACTGGACCCCCTGTCCCATCTGAAAGATCGACCACTTCAGTGGGGAGTACTGGCCGTCTACATCCAGTTGTTCTGGTGCTGATTTGGCTTTCCCAGTTGTTCTCGGATTGTGGAGTTCAGTTTCCACTTTGTGAAAAAGACCAAATTGAGGATTTATCTGTTTTTAATTTTAACCAGCTATTTATTTCTCATACGTCAACATCTTAAATGCAGTTTCTACCAGGCCTTGTTTGCTACAGACCTCCACCCTACTTTTTAGACTGGAACTCAAGTGGGAAATGTCTTTTGCTTTGGTTTGAAGGTCCTTTAAGGACTTCTTTTGATATTTGAGAGGCAGACATAAAAGAACAACAACATAAAAGACACAGGGGTAATTGTCCCTGACACATTTCTTGTTTTTTTTCGCGAATGTTTAGTGTACCAGAAAAGTGCTCTGTTTGTCTTGTTCTTGGTCGAGTCCTCATTGTAACCCAAGGCAACAGAAAGTCCTTTTCTTCCTTTTATTCTTGACCTTGCCTGTAATATTCAGGCACTCCCATAATGACCATTCAAAGGCAAATGACATGCAGGGCTGGAATCTCTCAACCCACCCTAAAATGGGCTGCAGGTGGTACAGTGGTTTCCCACCATTTCAATCCTCCCCACACCAATGGAGCCAGTTGCCGACTCAGGCACACTTATTTGTGAATAGTGGGATGTTAGTAGAGTAGACCTGCACGCTTGCTGTTTTGATTCAGATTCTGATTTATTCATCTTTACAGCGAGTGCCCCAATAGGGTCGAAATGCTGATTAACACATGGTTTTGAATAAATAAGGTCTTAACTCTATCAAGTTTGCAATGTCTGTCTCTATTTCTCTTCACCAATTGTAGCAGTTATTAAAAGAAGGTCTTACCGATGTTTTGAGTCTCCCTGCTTGACTTGATGTCTGGGATTTGATGTTAAGCCTGGTCAATTTGTAAGGAACTTAGTACATTTTTGTTCTTAAGGTTTAGCAAGTTCACTTTTTTTTATGATGATGAAATAATGTTATTCAGACTGAATATAAACATCAATAACATCAAATTTCATGGCCTTCTAATTCTCCAAGAGTTTCATATTTGTATAAAGATGATCTGTTCTTCAGTGATATATAACAGGGGTTAAAAGGCTTTTCAGGTTTTCAAGGACATAAGATGTGTAACAAGCTTGATGTGGCTGTAGATGACAGGAAACACAGTTGCGGTTATCATACAGAGAGACGTCGCCTCTTTGTTCTTTTCACCTTTGAAACGTCGTGGGGAAACTGTGTAAAAATCACAGCATGTGTTTGAGAAGAAAAAAAAATCAGAATTTATTCAGAATCTCTCATGATTGGACGGCAAGCAGCTGCCTATGACACAATGCCGGCAATTGTTAAGTCATTGATTTTAAAGATGCAATGGGATCCCTCTATGCACCTGGGATGGAAAATAACTCTACTTTCAAGTTTTTCTTCATCAAAGAAACATGCCCAGATTTTCATGTGGCTTCTGCAGAGCTCTGGAAAGTCTCATGAGGCATGACGTGCAGTTAATTTCACTTGTTTAGTACTGCAAGGCAAAATGGAGTAAAGGAGAACTGAAAGTGATATCAGCGTTCTGGGTGTTCCAGTTCAATTCACATTTCCAGGAGCTCAATAATTAAAATTTCAATATATTTACCTTTCATCGGGTACTGACTAATTATACTTCAGAGGAAACCATTCCAGCCAGTACCATTTTGCTCTGTATTTAGTGTTTTATGTGGAGTATATGAGCCTGTTTTAAAGTCTACAGGTGTGTGTGTGTGTGTGTGTCTGTGTGTGTGTGTGTGTCTGTCTGTGCATACAGAGAGAATTCACTGCCCTCTCCCAGATGGATTGCTGCACTCCCATATATTCAGTTATACATTTTTATATTGTTTGCATGTGTGCATGTATAGCAAAATCAATCAGTTTCTAAACTGAATACATTTTTAGAAGACAATTCAGAAGACAATCACATTATTTAGCAGATGCCTTTATCTAAAGTGACATACAATTGAAAGTCAGGTCAGCCAGACCCTGGAGGTACTGTATGGGGTAAAGGGCCTCGCTCAGGGGCCCCATGGTGACATCACACTGCCCACTCAAGGGTTTCAAACACCTTACAAGTATTTACAATAGTATTTACTTATTGTTACATTTTTTCGGAAGCATAAAAAGTCTATAGAAAATCAAAACAGATTAATGGAAATGGAGAAGAGCTAAACATTACAAAAATAAATGTGTGTAATCTGGGTTTCCTCTAAAAACTCCATTCCATGCAAAGACAGGCAGTTATGTGACTTCGTGTTTCTAAAATGCCCATACTCTGAGATTGTGTGTTTACCTTGTAATGGACTGGTATCCCCTCCTGGGTGTACCCCAGTCTTTTACTCTATGCTGCCTAACAATTCCAGGCCCCCTGTCCAGGATAAGCAGATTGGATGAGTAATGGATGGACGGATAGATGGATAATCTCTTTATCCGCTTTTTTGACGAAACTGCTTGTCCTGACCTCTGTTTTGGGTAGACATTGCCATCTTGTGGACAGCATGAGAACTGTTTCCTAGCGACTAGCCTTTGTCAGCTTTACACGTACTTCGCGTGTGGTTTTATCCAGGGACGGATTATGGGTTGTGTGGGCCCCTGGGAAAAACGTTCGTGAGCCCCCCCCACCACCACCACCACAACCACCACCACCACAATTCAAGGGCCCTTGGCAGCCAAACGCCCTCCCTATAGGGTCAGGGGCCCTTGTAGGCAGAGGATCAAAGAATGTAGGCCCTCTAAAATAGACAAACGAAAATACATTGTTGATAAGCCTTGCAAATTGTTTTGGGCTAGGGGCCCCACGGGCCCCCTGCACCCCAAGGGCCCCTGAGCAGCGGCCCCGCTGGCCCAGTCCGTAATCCGTCCCTGGTTTTATCTAAAGCAACATAAAATTGGAAAAGCAAAGTCAAGGGCTGAGCGGGGAAATCAGTCTATCGAAAATGGAACTCAAACCGGTGACCTTCTGATCAGTAGCACAATGTCCTAACTAGGGCCACTATAATACAGGGGCTTTCCTGAACTGCAGGGGCTTAATCAGGGACATAGCTAGAGATGAATGGATAGGGGGGCTGAGTCTTTACTGGAGGGGGAGGGGGGGATGACAAACTGTTCATGACTTAAGCCCATAAATACATAACCTGTAATCTTTTCATATTCTTTTTTGCTTTACATGTTGCAGTCGTGTTTTTGGAGAATGATTGTAAATGTACCATTTATCCATTTATCATGATCAAATTTGTTTATATTTATTTATATATTTGCCTCTACAAATTTGAAAGCTTCTTTCAGTAATTTTTTACCTACCTTTGCAATCGTTTTGTCGATGCTTTTTAAATCCAGTCTTCCAGTTTATTTTCATAACAGAAAGGAACATCTTTTGAAAGCGCACGGCCATGTTTCATTTATGTGTGTTTTGAGGACATTGTGCCCTGCTAGATACCTTTAGAGAGAAACAACTTTGCAGTTGTCTAATCTGGCATTTTTGGGCTACAATTTCTAATGACTAAATCAAGAAATAACATTGTGTATCTGTAGTGTACATTTGTGAGAATGCAAAATGTACTTGATAAATACTTGTGCTTATTGTGTATAGCAGTGCAATAGGTCTCAGTGGTTGCTAAGGAGAGATTGAAATCTACAACCTCAAAAATTGGCCCTGCTGACCTTAATTATAGGACACAGGTCCTCAGAGGCAAGATATGTAGGGTGTGCCTGATACTGTAGATAAAACATGGCACAGACTCTGGGGGCTCATTAAAGCAGTGACTCTTACATCATTTCTTGAATGTACACAATAAGAATGTACAATTCTGTTAAATGGTGCCACCTTTTGCCTGTTAAAACTTGATTAGAGAGCAATGTAATTGCTGCTTCAACATTATCCTGCTTCAACAATGTAACAATCCATCCATCCATCTTGGAGCCAATCCCAGAAGCTATGGGCGCAAGATAGGGAACAACCCAGGATGGGGTGCCAACCCATGTCAGGGCACACACATCATTCCATTATAAAAATGTCAGCTGTTATAGGTCAAAGTGTTCTTGAAATTATTCATTCTGACTCATTTTTATCTTGCTGTGATCTGTTTAGCATAAGAGCAAGTTGCCCAGGAAAGTGAATCGTGTTTTTTTTTTTGTACCTGCACTTATGTGATTGACAGTAAATGCAAAAAAAAAAGTTTGTGTAGAATGAGTGTGTGGCTGTATGTGTGTTTTGGTTTTATTACATTGTGGGGACCAAATGTTATTTTGACGCTGTAGGGACTATTTTTCAGGTCCTCAAAAAGATCTGTGAATGCAGTAAAAAAAGCCAAAAGTTTTGTATTTAATTTGGTTACTTATGGTTAAGGTTAGGGCTGGTTAGGGGTTAAGGTCGTCATGTTGGGACTAGAGTTTTCCCCTTAGAAATGAATGGAGAGTCCCCACAAAGATACGATTACGAACCTGTTTGTGTGTGTGCGCACGCGTATGTGTGCGTGTGTCTGTGTCTCTGTGAGTCTGTGTTATCAGTGCACAGAGAATGGAAGCTGTTGGGAATTTATGTCAAGATTTCTGGTGGAGTTTCCTCTGCAACAGGAAAGTCAGGCTTCCTTTGTTCTGCCACGGCCTGGAGCCTGGCGGTGCTCTGGACGCGACTGTAGCCTGCATCTAGTCTGAAACACACCGGCTATTTCACTACCGACCGACCGTGGACAGGAGGTATGGAGTATGAGCCCAAGAAACATAAAAAGGTGGGTTACATTGTACCACAACTTCTGTATGTACATTTATCTGACAGTAAGTCCTATAGATTATATTGCCTCCATTTTTGGTTGTCTTTGGAACACTACAGCTCCTAGTGCCCTTAAAAACGTAATCATACTTAACATCTTGTGATCACTGCAAAATATCCATGGAGAAGCGTTGTGCTGGTGTCATAATCTATTGTTTTACTTTTGTTGTTGCTATTTTTAGAAATAGCTTTACTTCTGTTGTTGCTTTTTTATTCAGTATTACATTGTTTCTGTGTGTGTGTGTGTGTGTGTGTGTGTGTGGTCCAAGAATACCTTACCTTGTGGGGACACAATGTCCCCACAACATAATGAATACCCGTTTTTTTTTCCCTTATGGGGACCAGTTTCCTGGTCCCCATAAGGGAAAACTCAATTTAATAAAAATCTGTGACTGCAATGAAAAAACTAAAAATGCAAAACCTCTTGTATTTTGTTAGGTTATTTATGGTTAAGGTTGTCGTAGTTAGCATTAGCATTTCTCCCATAGAAATGAATGAGCGGTCCCCAGAAAGATATGATTACATTACTGTGTGTGTGTGTGTGTGTGTGTGCGTGATATTTGAGCTGTTTAAATAAAAATGGTATCAAAACAGTATTTGTGAGCTCTACCTTTTCTGTGAGGTCCTTTTGTTATATATTTGTGGATGCTGTAATAATGCTAATATCCAACTGAGCCACGATATGAGACCAAATGCTACTTTAAAACAAGGCAAATGTTACAAATAGTGACTACAGTTGGCTACAGTAACAGACTTTTCTTCCATCCAGGGATTAGTTTCCCCCATCAGACGCTTGGTCTTCCCCAAGTCGGGGCGCAAGCAGGTGGACAGGGGGGGTCTGTACCGGCGGCCCCTCCATACTGTCCCACTTTATCCTCCAGATTACCTCATCCACCCCGAAAGGCTGATCTTCGATTATCTGGAAAAAGAGGTGAAGGTGAGCTACTCCAGGTACACACAGACGTGCGTAGCTTATGGTTCCAACCAGAGCATCGTTAATCAGTTTCTTCGTTTAGCGAGTTGACGTGTACACCTGACCTGCTGTATCTCTTCTATAAACCTCACACTAGGTACTAGCGGGTTCAGAGTCCAATCTCTTATTTTTTTTCAATATACTTCACACTGTGTACTTGTTGGTTCCGAGTCCCATCAATCAGGCTCCTTTATAGACATTTGTCACAAAGGCACTTTATTTATGGCCGCAGCAGCCGCTGCAGAAGTTGCGTAAGCTAGACTGCACACTGCGTAAATATTCACTTACGACACTCTTTATCTCACCAGTTCCTTGGCCATTTGACCTGGGTTTCCTGTTCCTTAAACCCATCTAGTCGTGATGAGCTGCTGCAGCTGCTGGACACTGCCCGGGTGAGAAGAGCTATTTACGCCAAACTCTGCTCATGCTTCTGTGTTATGCATACAGAAAGCAATGAAATATGCACTATTATAAGGTTTTAATACTGGAACAAGACTTCTCATGTCAGGCACCTACCCTCAGATTTGATTGCAGATTAGTGTTGTTTACTCATCCATCTGATCTGCCAGCAAGCTGTGGGGTGAGGAAGCAGGATGGGGCAGCCTCCAGCACCGCTGGAACAAATGCGGTTAAGGGTCCTGCTCAAGCACCCAACAGTGGCATCAATCACTGTTAGCCATGGGATTTGAACCAGCAACCCTCTGATCACAGGCACACAGTCATAGCCCTCAGAGCGATACAGCACCCCAAATAGACGTAAAAACCATCAGAAGTAAACAAGAGACCATCAGAAAAAGTACCTGGGTTATATATTCTTTGAAATGAAAAAGACAGGGGTTACGTTTATATTATTATTATTGTTATACGTATATATATATACACATTTAGCCCTGATATTTGGCAACTGAGCCTATATGTCCTCCTTTAGACGTTAAAGGTGCTGCCCTTCAAGTTGAGCCAAGAGCAGGACTGCATCCTTAGCCTGTCGGCTCGCTGCCTGCTGCTCACCTGGCGAGACAATGAGAAGCTCTTGCTGCGAATCCCCACACATGAGATTGCTGCCGCCTCCTATCTGCGAGATGATGCACTGCACCTCCTAGTGCTGAAAACAGGTGATGCAGAAAAATACAGAAGAAAATCACCCGGTTAAAACATCTGTTGCATAGCAACAAATAATATAATGGCGAATTATTTTTCACACTGTGTGTATTTTGTACATTAAAACATAGTATGCCTTATTGATGTGCTATTTTGATTTTAATACCTCTGTGTAATACAGGCCTGAATGTGGACACAGTAGTTGCAGATGGCAGTTTAGAAAAGAAGCCGGGAGGTATTGAGGGACGCCGGCAGACAGTCAGCAATACTGATCCACGCCCATCAGGGGGCACTATGGAGCGTCGACACACCATCTGTGGAGTGGATTGGAAGCCTTCTTCCAGACATGAGGCCAAACAAACGGCAGGTGGAGGTGGAGTAGGAGTAGGAGTCCAGGGTGGGGTCCAAGGAGGAGGTGGGGGGACAAGTACTGGGGGAAGCTTAGAGCGAAAGCGAGTGAGCGGGAGCTGGGAGCGCAAACAGACCCACAAAGCAGGAGGGAGTTGGGACCGCCGGCCCATTGGGGGGAGCTGGGAAAGGCGAAACACCAGTGCGATAGGTGGGAGCTGGGAGAAGAGGCACGGCGGCAAGCCAGGGGGCAGCTGGGAAAAAAAACAAACACCAGGGGGCAGCTGGGAGCGAAGGCACGCCTGCACAGGCAGCTGGGAGAGGGGCAAGTCCTACGGAAGCTGGGAGAGACGGAATCACAACCCCCTGGAGCCTACTCCCTGCCCGGACGCCTACTGTAACCTGGTGATACTGGCAGTGGAAAACAGGGTAAGGTGACAGCAGCCATTAACAGATACCAGAAACACAGATTTAGCGTGAAACAGTATGAGCTCAGGATAGATGTGCATCATTCTAACCTCACACTGAAAATGTATGTATATGTTCAAATGTATAACCCTGTTTTTGTGAGATTACTGTGGTTCCCAGTGCAGACATCTCTCCAGGGGGGGTTGGGTGCTGGCTATGAATTATTTTGACCAGGGGGAAGGGGAGTGCCGACAGCAGAAGTTGTTTAACTTGGGGGGGGGGGGGTTTGTGGGTGTCCTTTTCCAGGAGACTCTCTGAACTTCCAGGAGAGGTGGGATGTCTGTTACTGTTATATAACATTTCTGTAATATCCAATATTAGTGTGAGCCAATAATGTGTGTGCGCACCACCTGGAAACAGGACACCCTCTGCTGAAGTTTTTTCTCAAAAGTAACAGTCCTCAGCTGGGGGGATGTTGAGCTCACCAGCTGACCGCGTTGATAATCTTCCTCAGGATGCTGCGGAGGAGTACTGTGCTTTGATCTGCCAGATGTTTCAGATCATATATGGACACCAAAGTATTGAGTGTGTGGATCGAGCTGGCTACCATTACACTACCCCTGACAACTACTGGCTACAGAGGAGTGAGTCAGCTCAGCGTGAAACTGGCACCCGGGACCTCTCATACACATATAAACTTAGTCACGTACATGGTCAGACATACTGTATGTACAAGCATGGGGTTATCCTCAAGCTTGCTAGCCTGAGGTTAGCCTCATGCATGCAGTGTTTGCCTCACGCTTGTCAGCATGGAGTTAGCATCACGCTTGCAAGCAGGGGGTTAGCTTCCTGCTTGCAGGGCTAGCCTCACACTCAGAACCATGGGGTTATCCACACACTTGCTAGCATGGGGTTAACCTCACACTCGTTAGCATGGGGTTAGCCTCCTGCTCGCAGGGTTAGCCTCACACTCAGAACCATGGGGTTATCCACATACTCGCTAGCATGGGGTTAGCCTCATGCTCGCAATGTTAGCCTCACGCTCATCAACATGGGGTTAACATCACTCCTGCAAGCATGGGGTTAGCCTCACGCTCATCAGCATGAGTTTAGCATCATGCTTACAAGCAGGGGGTTAGCCTCATGCTCATACATTCAATTTCATATATAAGAACACGCAATATAGGTTCACACACGATATACTCATCATTTAGAATACAGGTACAAGCATTATCACTTCTGATAGAGAAAGAGATCATATTTAAGAATGAGTATAGCCCAAGCACGTTTTCTGGGTGAAAAATTATTTTGCAAATATGCTGAGAGACCTGTATGTACATCCCTTCATAAACTTTGCTGTGGCCTTCTCAGGTGACAGCTGCCTGACAGATATGACATATGGTTACGATGCAGATTTCAGCTGCTGCAGCTCTTTGTAAGTGTCGCTTCTCCTAAATCAAACAGTACCTGCTGACCCCAGACATTTTGCACTGACAGTCTTCCCCATCGCCATGTAAATTTATAACATTTTCCTAGAAAATTGATTTGGAATTAGAAGCTCAGGTGGGGAAGTTTATTTATATAACCAGCATTGGACAAGTGTGTTTTTGCAACTTGTCCTGAAATCTCTGTTTGCTCTTTCCTCATAGCGATGGATCACATGAGACCTTTGACCCTTACTACAGTGAGAACTACAGTGAGAGCTCCTCCCTCTCCCTCCATGACTCCTACTGCAGTGCAGCCTCAGTACACAGTGATGGAGAGCCTAGCAGCGAAGGCTTACAGCTCATGCAGGAGTACATGATTACAGTGAGGCCCAGGATTTGCCTACAGTGTCCGAATGCATGCCCACCGTTGGGCCATCTATTTCACACTCTATATCTGGGCTGTTCAAATCATGGTCCTCAAGGGCCAAGCACTGCTGGTTTTCCAGTCTTCCTTTCCCCGTGAGCTGGGTATGTAGCCTCTGAGGCCAATCGGAATCAGAATTATTAAATGAAATACTTGGGAGAACTGAAAACAAGGTCTAGATTTAGGATTTAGGGCTAGATTTGAAGAGCCCTGCAGTAGATTCACCCAGAATAATAGAAACCAACAGTTAGACAAAATGCACAAAATAACATAAAAACATTCTACTAATTTTATAATCAGTATATAAATTTAATATATTTTATTTATTAAGTAAAACAAATTTTGAACATTTTTTATTAATCAATGCAAACCTGTTCCTGTACATCTCATGATTAAACAAAATGTGACTCAATAGTATAGTAATTAGAGCTATTTATGGCATATCCAATCCTCAGTGTCCCTTTGTCCTTCACAGCTAAGAAGTAGACTGAGTCCCCAGGAGATCCAGCAGTTTGCACTCCTCCTGCGGGAATACCGAATGGGTGCACCTATCCAGGAGTTTTGTTCAGACCTCCTCCAGCTGTATGGAGATACCAGAAAATTCCTGTTGCTTGGTGAGGGAACTGTGCTAAGTAGATTTAATTTTCCTAGCAAGACAAAGTGTGTTCTGTTCCTACCTCAGCTAAAGGTTTCTAGCCTGTGCTACAAAGATCTGGTGAAGACTCATAAATATTCATAAGTGAACATTCTGAAACATGTTTTCTTGATAACGGTTAGCATTGCAAACCATACCAGGACTCCCTACTAATAAATATTTATTACTGCCCAAACATACAAGAACTGTGCAGATAAGGAGAGAAGCAATGGAAAAATCGCCCTATCTGGACCCTTAATCCGATTTCCTTGTTTGCATAACTAGGATCGAGTTCATCCATTAACCAGAGTCTACAGCATTGGGCAGCCCAAAGGGTCTACTTGTTGGCTATGGAAGATACAGCTGTATACTGTATGTCACTGGTCCAGATTCTAATTGCTTACAGCAGCAGTGGGCAATGGCCTGCTGTCACGTTTCCATGAACACACATTTGTATTCGCAAAGATTCTCAAAACAAATGTTTCATTTTTCCTGGGCTCTGAGTTGATATGAACAGATGAGCCTTTGTCAAATTCAAGTCTTCACTTGATCAAGCAAGCTGTTTTGTTCAGGAATATGCTTGGGAGTGGGCCAGCCCCACGGTACAGAGAGCAGTGTAGTTACATTAGCAAATCCCGTGCTTGTGTGGGTATCTCCAAGAATAATGACAGCATCACGGACCAGGGGCCTGAATCATAAAACCTGACTCCTTGCTTACCCAGATAACCTATCAGACTTAAGGTACCCCAGTTTAAATGGACTTTACCTTTGTTCTTTTACATTTAGGCCAGACTACCTTAAATCTGACAAGTTATCTGGCTAAGTAAGAAATTCTGGGGGGATATTCCATGAAAATAGCTAAAGAAAGCCAGACTTTCCCAAAAAAGTCAGACTCAAACTAGCGCCATCTCTAAACTTAGCCTCATGTTGTTCCACTAATGCAGTTCAGCTGTAACTAATCAAGGTTCATACAAGATAGTCGGAAAGCGTGTAAAACGAGAGTAGTATTTTTTTCCACTGCAGAACAATCGCTGCTGATGGAGCTGTATGAAGAATACAAAGATGTAATCGCTAAAAAAGGCAATACTGTGGCCATAAATACAGCCAGGGAGTTGGCTGGGCAAAGAATTGCAGACTGACTAAATGCGTAAGTTACGTAAATGTTACAAGTGCCTGGTACAGTGGCATTGTGGTACAGTGCTTCATGCTGTTGCCTTACACTGCAAAGGTTCCTGGTTCAATCCCCGTAGCCAATGGGGAACCTTCTGGTTTGAGTTCGCATGTCATTCTTACTGAATAATCTTTATTCCTGCTTGCCGTAAATACTTTCAATCGCATCTGTGTGAAATGTTCTACACAAATAACCGTGTCTTGTCTTTTCTTTTTCTAATAAACTTTCAAAGTAGACTGTGACTAAACAAAATATAAAAATATCTTCCTGTTCATATTATTTTATCTGATTTAGTTTTTTTAGTTTTGCATTTCATGTTTGACCTTTGTAATATGGGTACGTTTTTATTTTAATTACTCTGGAATTAATTAGAGTTCTGAGGTGTGATTTTTATAGGCTTTATTATATTGATCACACGGCATGAGTAGTGATAGCACAGAATTTTGTCCAACGGAACGATCTTTTGGGAATCTGCTCTCACATGTCGGATGTTCTTTGAGCCAAGGCTTAACTAAGCAAGACAGTTAACCTGGTCCGGAGCAGACTTGTTCACGCATGTAAGTTACCATGGTAACTCAGCGGGGATTAATTTAAGACACGTCGATGTAACGGAACTCCGACTTAAATGAGCCAGACTTGTCGAAATAAGTCAGACTTTCTCTTAATCCTGCTTCATTGAACACCCCCCCTGCTGTGTCATACAGGCACCAGCTATATGGGTTTTATTTCCATACTTACTCATGTATTTTAAAAACAGCTTAGCAGGGTGCCTTAATAGGTGCAGAGCACATGTCACTCATGTGGAATCAGAGACAAAGGAGTCCAAGAAACCACCACAACAAAAACAATACAATAGCAAAAGAAGACGAACAACAATAATAGCCACAATAATAATAATAATAATAATAATAATAATAATAATAATTAATTTGTTCATATGCAATATCCCTGCTTCAAATACAGGCATGAGGCCCTTCATCCCAGACAAAGACGTTGGCATCTTTGAGAGCTTTCTAGAAGGTATTGGGATACGGGAAGGTGGGATCCTGACAGACAGCTTCGGCCGCATCAAGCGCAGCATGAGCAGCACCTCTGCAACAGCCGTGCGTGGCTACGACAGCTGGTCCCTCCCTTCTGGCTCGCAGGACTTCAACAGGATGATCACTGACATCACGCATGACATTGAGGCGCTGGGCTTCGAGGAGGGTGAAGGAGACATTGAGGAAGAGGACTACTACCTGTGAGGCTAGCCTCTCATCCTTCCATCCTCCCTTTTGGAATATAAACGGGACAAAGATTCACTGAGACCTGGTTAGGACATCGTTCCAGTTCTGGAAAAACCCTGTAATGAACATGTGAATAGTTTCAGACTGATATGCAGCATTGGATAGTCCAGGTCCAGAAAGTACAAATCCAGATCAAGATTTTGTTTCGACTAACCACAGCATAAAGAGTCACAGTGACAGCATAAAGTGTCACTGCAGCTCCCTAATTAATTACTAATTAGACCGGGTTGCCGAAAAGTCCTTACTCCAGGGTTTGAACAGCCGACCTAAAGATTTTCCCAAAAACCTACATACACACTGTTTTAGTGCAATAGGACTGTTCAGGAGAGCAATGGAATTAAACATTTATAATGTGAAGACAGTATGACTGTCTGTTCCACTCTGTGATTATAGCTTTCCCAGATGGTGGCGCTCAAGCATACGGCTCCCAAAGGTCGCATCATGTAATGTGCACTTTCAGTCAAAACTGATTTGGACATGTAATTGAAAATTATGGATTTTTATTGAATAAGAATACCAAGAAAAGCTACACCAGCAAAAGTATTTTTATTGTTTAATGTGAATATTTGCAGCATGACAAATTATACAGTGCTGTGCAGAAGTCTTCAGCAGTTAAAGAAAGTGATGTGTAAATGATTTTCATGTTGGTGTAAAACTATAACACCCATATATTTTTTGACTCGACCACCAGCACACCTCGCATAGCTAATCAATATCTCATTGGCTTTTTTCAATAAGTAATTGAATTAATTAAGTGAGCTAGTGGTGAAATTTAACAAATACATGGAATGGTTGGGGTGCCCCTGAGGTGAGGTTTGGGAATTGAAGCCGTGTTCTTCTACCCGTTGAATGAGATATCAGTAACTTATTGGATAACAGAAGAAATCCTTTCAAATTTGTACTGTATTACTTTTAAATTGCATATGTTGTAATGATAAACCGTGTTGTGTGTTCTGTGCACGTATACACTTACTACCCAGATAAATAGATTTAAACATTTTTCTTTGACTGCCTTCGATTTTTGCACATATACTGTAATATCACTGGATATAACAACCACATAAGAAGGATGATATTGAACAGACAGAGAAATAAAGAACAGAATTCCTGGATATTGAGTTTACACAGTGGACATCAGATTTACAAGAGCTTACAAACCGAATCAGACATGCATAAATAACAAGAGATGCAAAAAACTGTGTGGTAGCCATGAAAGTGCAGAGGACTATGAGTATAGAGTTATGGCTAACTTGCTTTTTGTCACCTTTTCTTGCTCTAAAGTTGATTGATGCAAAACTGAGTGTGCAGTGTTTAGTCCGAGGAAGAGCTCCTTTGGCTTTACAGGATTACACACAACAGGCATGTTTTCAGAATACCAAACGGTGAACTCTGAAAGCTCAGCAGTTATCTTATATGGATACAGAGAAGCAAGCACTGATCTCACATCACCATATCACTTCACTCATTATGGATGTTTCTCTGTTCTTAATATTTTTTCCGTGTTGATCATTATATCGAAATTCACCTTCAAAAGATCACATTTTATTCATCTATACATTCTATGCAATTTCAGTGTTTCGCTCCTCTGGGCCCTCCATCAACTCCACACAAGGATCTCCACATCAGTGTCAGAAAACCAGAAAATCTTTGTCGAAAATGTCATATATCTTTATATGTAATATATAAATTCAAATGCAAAGATGAGAAACTTATCACATATCTTCGCTACAACACCTATCCTATTCAGTCTAGAGACCTTCTTTTGTTGTTTTTCTTGTTTCATATCACAAACGTTCTTACTCTCAAGAACTACTGAGCAATTTATCGTGAATTTTCCCCCCCCAAACTAATGCTGCCTTCTGCGTGAAGCCACTCACGTAACTCTGATGACATCCTCCTGCCAGCGCTGCATGTTCTTCCAGACCTGACTGCATGGTGACACTGCCTCGATCTCATCAGGTTAATAAGATGAGGTGTTGCAGTTCTCATAACATGCTTCATCTCGCATGATTACAAATGATGTGTTTTAAGTTTATGCATTTTATAACGAACACGGTGCGTGTCAATTAATAAGCGCTGCTGTGGATTTAAAAGCTACCTAAACTATATCATATTATTGCAAAGTACAAGTATAAATGAAGCAGTAAATCTGAATGTGAAAGACACGTATCTGGACATGACTTCTACCAGAACAGTATTCTGTTTTCACGGCCATCCAGCGCTCCGGGCAGTCTTTTATGAAAGAATTCTGGGCAGTTCCTCGCGCGAACACATTCAACAGCCAATCAGCTGTAGCCGAAGTCGTCTTACTTTACATAATAACCGGTCCGATCCAATTAGCGCGCAATGGGCGTGGCTTTATCAGCACGCCGGGTAGAATACCTTCGGTTCGTGATATTTCCGTCACTTGAGGATGGCGACTGCTGCCTTCGGCGAGCGGAGTGTTTCGGGAAATAGTTCAGTTAGTCCTCACAAAGACCACCTGCGGAAGAGTAAAGATTCGCGTAGGAGACAGGCTGCCCTCCTGTTTCTTAATAATATCTCACTTGACGGACGGCCTATTTACCACTACAGCAATGGGGAGAACGATGAGAAAGAGACGGAATTTCAAGGTTCCGAAGCCGGAGAGGCAGCAGGGAGACTCGGTGCGGCTAGCAGCTATGGGACCTTCCCCGGTCTGTCACCCTCCGCCAGCAGTAGCTCCTGTAACACCGCACCGAGGATCGGGGTTTTCAACGTCCCCCCGATTCGGGTTCTGCCCACGGACTCAGACTTTAATGCTGTTGAAAGGGGTGAAATGTTCCTGGAGAGGGACCGGGGCGCTTTCTCGTCCCAGGGGAATCTTCTCTCCCCGAGCGGGCAGACTCTCCTAGGGGCTCGCAAATCGCCGACCCTGCTTTCGGTGCAGACTTTCAATCCGATGACTCTGGATTCCAGGCAAAGGTATTTGACACTCGCTTAAAATGTGCAATATTAAGTTTTCGATTCATAGCATCATGTTTCTTGCATAGTTATATCAGTATTTTTTCCAAGTTGAACAGACCTCCTCTGCATCCTGCAGCAAGTGCAAGTTCAAGGGCTATTTTAGTCTCCAGAGTTGTTTTTCCGAGCAAATTACTTAGATATTTTCATGGTAATAAACACAGGGATGCTCTGTGTCTGCCAGCAGGTCCTTGTTAGTTAATTACTGGTGATGCGACTGGTCCTTTCACACTGTTGCTTATGTAAAATATGATGTCCCAGACACCCCGCCCCCCACAGGATCTTTGCTATATATTCAAGTATATAGGGTGTATCAAGTATTTCTCATCACTTTTTTAATACTTTATCGTGGGCTTTGCTGTATGGAAACCAGCATATTAATACATTTCCTAGCTATTTTTTTTCCTAAAAGGTGTCATGCCTTACGTATGAAATAATTTCCGCTTTCGTTTGGGTTGGATATCCATACCTATTTTAAACAAATAGGATATCACTCACCTCGCCTGAAAAACAATCATTTCAGTTGAGACTGTACTTAAAATCGATTATCTGTTACTACGTATGTCATTTGTATTTTTTGAAAGTCACACTCTTGAATAAGCAATGTATACGCCTCGTTTGTAAATACGCATGAATCAGTCATTGAGCACACTGAGTTACATTCAAGGGCACCTTATGGACAGTCTGATTGTGTATTAAAGATTTTATAACGATGATTACCCTTCTCCGTGTTAATTTAATAAGTGGCAAACGATAGGAAAGTGGGAAATTATTTAGAAATGTGAAGCATTACTTCCTGTTTGTTAAAAATCCCACTCACATGCTTCCACATGACATCATACATTGATTCAGTGCATGCCCAAACAAGGCTGTTTTCACTGGTTTGCGTGTCTTTTAGAACAGAGATAAGTTCTTTTAATTGCAATGGGTTCTCTCCTGTGCACAGCTGTATCTATGTAAGAGCCAACTTTTGCTTTTGACTTGCATTCCAACTTGTTGCATTTGTCAAAGGGGTCATTGTGTGCATGCCTGAATATTACAAAAAGAAAGCCATTTGGTTTCAGGTTTGACTGTAGGTGGTGCAGATATGTTTGTGGGGTGGTTTATTGGTAAAAATACAAAGAATTCAACTCATGGCACCACCAAATTTTGAGTTGAACGTCATGCATGAAAATGCTAAGTGGAATCTCAAAGTTAAACTACCGCACTCCTGATTATAAGCACAGCTGACTGTTTTGCCATCCGGTGTTGATTTTGTCAGCGCCAGTGGTAAATGCACATGTTAAAGATTAGAGAGTGTCCTTTCTTCTTTGACTTGCAATGTTTACAATCCACGACATTTTAATTAGGAGTGATCTAAACATCAGGAATCACTTTGAAAGTTAGTTAATAGTTTGAAAGCAAGTCTGATTTCCAGGAAGTCATTATGTAATTATGTTATTCTTGACAATTGGCTGCCAGGAGTGTTTAATTTTTTAATCATTTGCAAAAGATATTGCATGGACAATTTTGTACTGTATTCTCATTGTACTCTTTTTTTAATGATATATAAACCTTTTGTCAGGTTACAAAACTGTCATGTCTCCTTCAAAGTAAAATTTTGATCTTAAAGTGGGGAAAGATGCATTTTTTAACACGATTAAACCACTAATTTGAAAAGTCAGAGTTCCCATAGACCAATAAAATCGTGTATCTGAACCCCTGAAGGTCGATTATTATATTTTGTTACTTTGGAGAAGACCCAAGTTTTTTGAAAATGTATCATTTCTGTTGAACTGTGCTTGGCTCATTTGTTTAATTGTTGCCCACGTGTTCATTATACAAACTGAAAGATATTGCTGAGGTTTGGTAGTTCAGTTGGCGAAACCGGAATTTTAAAACTGAAATTTTAGCTTTAGTTCCTCTGTGAGGTTGTAGGGCTAATGGTTGTTTCCTGTGGATTCTGTCAGTTTTAATAACATCCAGGCATCAAACTATTTAAGTAAATCTACAACCAGCTCCACTTTGGGTACATGATAGCATCTGGGGGTCATGGAGCCTTTTCCCCTGGAGTTATAATATAAGCAAAAAAGGAAGTCATCAAGTAGGGTTCACAAGAAACAACCAGCCCTCAAGAAAATGTAGTATTTTAGATTTCCAGGGAGAACACATTTCCAAAATTGCAGTACCGACTTATGGCAGCTTCAGTTCCCAGCCTGTGTGAATTTGCCGAACAATTCCTGCTTCAGTTTTAACTGTCAGCTCCATGACATCACCCTTCAAAGCAGAAAATCAGACAAGTTCAATATATACATATATATAATCAGACATTTAATGACCGACATAGTAAAGCACATTTGGAGTATACCCCTTTGAGCAGCCATTTGACTGTGTGAATCACTATAGTATAATGCTGATTTATATTTGTTGACATGCTTAAGACATAGTCCTGTAAAGGCATGCTGAATGTCTGTACTTACTTTATAATGCATTGCATCTAAACATCTGGAGTTGAACTGTCATCCTCAGTTATTTGCAATCCACAAGAATTGTTTGTCATGCAATTTCAAGAATTTATATAGCAATAAAAACTAAACGGATCCTGAGAAGATCTTTAAATATTTGGTCATAATCTAAATATTTAAAGGAAAGTAGTTAGTCCTTTTGTGCATGCGTGTGTATATATGTGTGTATGGGAGTGTGGTTGCTTTTCGGTGTCTGGGTTAAAAAAAAATGTCCTGGCGAAAGGTGTAAGATGTACTGATATCTCCCTCTGCAGTCTGTGACCTGGAAGCTCCAAATCTAGACTAAATCTTTCTGCTTTTAATACTTAAAGCCCAGTACCTCTGGTTGGTCGTGCACAAAAATACAGAGCAGATGGAGAGCACTCTGGGGGAGAAGGGCAGGGGAACGGTTGCATAACATTGTCCAGTCCAGGCATTTCCAAGCAGAAGGTATTTGCCTTAATGCCTGGCCCACGGTCTGTGGCTGAGGTCGCTGTCTTGGAGGGGTGAGCCTATAATGGCCTCTTATGCAACAGACAGTGGAAAGAGCTGCTGCGTCTCTCTGACCATAGATGATGCTGCTGGGTTGTTTGCCAGATTTTATCTTAAGGGCACCAGGGTACTGCACGTTTTTGCCTCTAATATAATGGGTAAGTGCAGGTAACTTACATATGTGATCAGTTAGGATGTTGTTGTTTAGCAATTAACATAATTATTCTACCTTTTGAATGGTTAAAACATGAATGTGGGGTAAACCGCCCGGAACTTTTGATATCGAGTGTTAATGATCTTATGTTAAATAGGCGTGAACTTATACAAATAATACTTGCAGTTTAGGCAAATATGTACATAGTGAAATGTAACTGGATGTTTAGGATTAAGAGAGAGAGCCGATTAGTGCTTCACATTGATTTTCATATTTGGGAAAATTCGCTGAACTGCCTGTTAGGTTTCTAATTTCTTTGTGGAACGGATCATACTCTCTGGACGCAGCGGCTTCATGTTTCAGGAGTCCCCTGTTTCCTGGGGTTTTAATGGCCTGAAGTTTTCGGGGGGGGGGGGGGGGGGGTGGTTGCTGCCATTGCGCCTGTCTGTTGTTTGGAAATGTGCGATTATGAACTAAACAGCCGCTGAGTCTCTACATCCCTTATTCTGAGGGATTAAGTGCACAAAGACTCTTTCTCCAATTCCCATTTGCAGTTTTATGTCAGTGATAAGCAGATGTGGTGACTTGCACATTTTAATTGTGATAAGTAAATGTTGTAATTGATAGTTGCATGAAATATTGAAGAGCTGGGTGAGTCTCCTGCCTGTAAAGTGTGTGGAAGGTTTGCTGTGATGAAGGTTTGTAATTTAAATACTGAAATAAAAGTTATCACTCATCTAATTACTATCCACAGCCAGTCTATAGGTGCCATTGTTAGGTCAGCCGAGGGAATGCCCTGTGCTTATCCCCAGTGCTATGCAGTGTTGTGTAACGAGTCATGACTTCACACTAGGCATGTAACGATGAATTGCGAATCGGTTAAAAAATCGATGTAAATGTAAGATGATGTGGAAAATGAATCGCTACTTTAGGCGAACTTCACAGTACTTCAACAGAAAAACTGATGTTGGTTCCCGCCTGCACCCATCGTTCCCCCCCCCCCCCCCCCCCCCGCAACCTCAGTTGGGATTAAGCGGTTTCAGAAAATGGATGGATGGACACATCACCCGATCTTAAGTCGGCGGTGTGGCAGCATGTTAGCCTGCCGGTAATCACAAACGAAAACAGGGACTGTATGTCCCCAAATACTGGTAACAGTATGTAAAGGCAAAATTTATTACTTGTTTTGACAACGGTCATCTGTTGAAGCCAAATCTAGCCAACAAAACTTCTTATCATATAGTTATTATCATGTAATAAGTGTTGAATTACATGACCTTTACTATTTAAAGGTATACTGAAACTACATTTTTGTGGTATAACAGGATTGCCTTCCCTGCCCTGTTTCATGCATCTCTCTCTCTGTTGGCTCAGGTCACGCACCCTGTCAGGCTCCACCAGGCCGAGAGCTGTAAAGAAGGTGCATTTCATCAAGAACATGAGGCAGTATGACACTCGCGGGAGCAGGTGAGCCACAAGACCGCATGTCCCATGTTAGGGAGCCAGATCCTCGAGACAGTCATTTCAGAGGACCCCACAGTTTAGCTAAAGCCTTTTGGGATCGGCTTTTAAGTTTGTTTTCAGATCTCTCGGCCCAGATTACGGTTTGGCCCAATGTAGCATGCTACTAGTCGATGGTCCAATCAGAGACTTGATCTGTATATCAGGTCATCCCAAAGTGAGCCTAAATTTCAGCTGGTTCAAGAGAAATGAAAATAGCAGTCTTATTTGGGTGACTTTCTCATCCCTTCTTCCTAAGATAGTTAAAAATAAATCCATGGTTTAAGAGTCTTGGCTTGGGTCCAATGGAAAAATGAAGTCACAAAAGGGCGACAGCAGTGACCACATGATGATGTTTCTGATTGTTATTGTTTGTTTTCCTGTTGAAAAGTTTTCCCAAGGTTTTTTTTTTTCCCCCCTCGCCCCCCCACTCCCAAAAAAAGCAGATAAGACTCTGGCACTTGCAATGTGACATATTTGTCTGAAAGGGGATTTTCATTTTATATACGTTTTATATGTGTGTAGTTTTTTTTAACCTTGTCTAAGATGCCAAAAAATCAAAGAATAGAAACACTGCAAATGCAGGGGGCATTTTAATGCCGGTATTTCCTGGCTCACATGCTGTCAGGGGGAAAGTGAGAATTTTATGTTGCACAGACATGTGTCTTTCTCTGTACAGCTTAACCGCACTCTGCTATTGTGGGACACACCTTGGATGTAGCACGCTTTGGGTTTTCTCACGTCCTTTGCCTCCGTGCTTCTTGTCATGTGTTGCTGTTTCTAAAGACGCAAAGTGAACAGAACTCCTGTGCTCCCTGTTGCAGGATCGTGCTGATATGTGCCAAAAGGTCACTGCTGGCCGCCTTTTCAGTGCTGCCGTACGGTGAGAGCTTCCACATCAGGTACCGTATGGCCCACGCACCATCTCTGCATCTTCTCCCACTCTTTCTTTTTACTGAGATAACTTTAAGGTGAAATCTGATGGAAATTTGACCTGAAATTGAGTGATCTTGCAGCCCGTCTAACAGGTAGCTTCGGGTTTCAAATGTAAATGTTTATTCCTCGACACTGTTATAAGACTGAAGTTTTCTGTTTAAAGGAGTTGGGTTCTGCTTATCTGTAAGTGAATTCTGGAAGGAAATTAAAAATAATTGTTTGAGGGGAAAAAAAATCTTTGTTCCTTTTTTTCAAAAGAATTTCGTTCCCTTGATAAGTCATCTAAGCTTAATTTTATTACCGTGATTATGTTCTTTCCTGGCCAAAAATGCCCCTTGAATGGCTGCTTCCCTTAACTGAACATCAGCTGAACATCAATCAAACAGCTTAACCGGAGGTCACGCAGATCCACACTCCTTTTCAGAAGGTGGTAATATTGTTTTCCAACCTCCAAAAACAAAAGAACAGGTTCGGCAAGAGGCCAAATGTAAATCTGAAGATTTACGTGGAAGTGATACCGATAGATGGCTTCTTTTAACAGCCCAGCAATTTGGTTGTAATTACAGATAAAATAGTATAAAAATTTAATTTCACGATTATAGTGATCAAACTGATTATGGTTATCAGTATTGCCGCATTATCGTTCAAATGTGCTGAAAATATTCAAGAAGTACTGACACACAACTGAAATCATTTCACCAAGTTATATATCGAGCAACACTTTTTACTGGCCTTTTGGGGTTAAGCAGGCATGCCATGGGGTAGCAGCGAGCGTGTCCTCATTTTCTGGCATCACCAGACCATCTGAAGCGGTGTAATGATGTCAGAAGATGGGGAAAACAGAAGTTTCCTGCCTACCCTGGTGTGTTTAAATACCAATGCATGTAAATTGGTCACATAGCCTATCATCAATAGATAATTCTCATAATGAACGTGAAAGACCTTTTAATGATATGGTTCATTCTGCATTGGTACTGTGCTGGTATGAAACTAGCAAAACTATTTTCCGTCACGCTTTCTGCCGGTGCAAAATAGGGCCCTAGAGCATTTCTGATTTTTACTCCATCCATCCATCCATCCATCCATGGACCTACTGCCTAGCCTGATCAAGGAGCTGGAGCTTCTCCCAGGCAGCCAAGGGCATAAGACTGGGGTGCACCCTGGACGGGATGCCCGTCCATCGCAGGGCACCTGCATACTCATACCCACACATGTGCAATGAGACTCTATGAGCTGTTTAGAGATGCCAGTTAGCCTAATTGCTCATTTAGACTGTTTGAGGAAACCCTTCCAACAGACACTGAACACACACGTAAAATGACACTATCTTTTGTCTATTATATTGCTGAAGTAAGTACGTGCAATGAGTGCCGCAAGTAGTTTGTGTTTTGCATGAAAGATGGAATAGAAATGGAAATGATTGTTTCATCAAATGTCCAGGTTCTAAAACTGATATCTCCCTTCTGGAATTAATTTACAAGTTTATAGTTCATAGAATGTGACACGGTATGAAATTCCGTGTTTAGGACTCTGTTTAGGAAAGTTCCCCCTTGTGGTGTAATGATTGTTTTGGAGAACATATTCCTTATTTGAATATTTCGACAAAGTCTGGTTTCAAAAATATACATATTTTGTCATTTTGTAAGCCGTCCTGTGCAGGCCCTGTAAACTGCTGGGAAAAACATTCGTCTTGTAAAATGTAAAAAAATCGTCTTCCTCTTGTCCCCTGGGTACCGGCAGTTCCCAGAATCTGTCCTTGATGCACCGTACGCTCCCTCCGCTCTCCATAATGAATTTTTCCTTTGACAAAATAAACCCTCAAGCCTAAAGCGTGTGTACGTGTATGCTGTGTACGCACTCACACTGGGTCAGTGGGCGAGAGAGTCGTGGAGAGTGCTTTCCCACGCCGGGCTTCCCAGACTTTGGTGCGGAGAGCTGCTGAACTTCGACCCCACCTGCCCCACCCCCGAGCGCATTTAGGTGAAAAGGTGTCTGTGGTCATCCACTTACTCAGAAAGCAAACTGCCGATCGTGTTATACAAGTGGTCAGCGAGGGGATTTCTGCTGCCCACGCACCGAAAATGGCATTCGGCTTGGGGGCGGGGGGGGGAGGTGGGGGGCAGCGGGAGCGACGCTGTGCCAGGCTCTGAGATTTCAGTCACCTCTACATGTTAACAGAGTCTCATTGTGATGGTCACAGAACCCGTCACAGGACAGATTTACGATTCCAGTGAAGGACTAGATAGTTATTGTCAGTCATGATAATATTCTCTTGTATTCCTGTCCAGGATAAGCAGTTGTAGATTGGATGGATGGAAGATGATCTTCTGCTGACAGGACATGAGCTGAGATTATGCCAGGGTGAAATTTGAAAGTAATCAAAAAAAACAAAACAAACAAAAGTGATATTACACAAAATAAATCAATAAAATCGATACTTCGTGCTACCTCTGTTCTTCGTGCTACCTCTGTTCTTCGTGCTACCTCTGTTCTTCGTGCTACCTCTGTTCTTTGTGCTACCTCTGTTCTTCGTTCTACCTCTGTTCTTCGTGCTACCTCTGTTCTTCGTGCTACCTCTGTTCTTCGTGCTACCTCTGTTCTTCGTGCTACCTCTCTTCTCCTTTTCGACGTGCTTTGACATGGTGTGACTGCTTGAGAGAAGCCAGTGTGCAGCCGAACTGACTGCCACACTCTGCTGCTCGTTCTTTTGCCGTTTCAGCGAACCACAGCTGGACATTCCAAGGCACAGGCGCTCCTCTACCACAACCCTGGAGATGTTCCCCGGTCTGGACGGTGTGGAGCTGGGTGTATACGGCAAGGTCAGCCAGAAGGGGGCCCTCGGGACATTTCAGTTTCAGCTCCATCATCTGTGACAAGTGATTATATGAAATGATATTTATGTAACCCCCCCTTCTCTTGCTGGACATAATGTTTATACACAGAAGTTTTAGGGATTTATACGGTGATAGTTCTTGTTTTGCAAACAGGAACCTTTCTTGAAGTTCAGGGTTTCAGGGAATCGTTTTGTTGCTGATTGGATGAATACAGGTCACATGGCGTTAGGTCTGTCATGTGCTTTTGCCTGCAGCTATATCCAAGTACCTGATGCTCCAGGAACACATTGGTTCCCGTAATTATATTGTTTCTCTTTTTTTCAGCTTCTCAGTGAAATATGGCACATTGCAAGCAGCCTTTCTGCTGTCATTATCTCACTATGGAGCCTTCTAAGTGAAATATGGCATGTTCCAGGCGGACTGACAGCTTTGTCGATCTCCCGCAGACCGTGTCCTACGCCAGGTTCCTGTACCCAACCAATGCCTTGGTGAGACAGAAGAACGCACCAATAGACATCACTATACAAATGCCCATCTCTCGCACCAGTACTCAGAAGAATTGTGCACCTTCTAGGCCCAGCAGCACCGTAGGTTTGGACATGGGTATGTCATGATATCCAGAGACATGGATGTAGTTGACTGACTGAATGGAAACCATTACGTTATGCTCCCTCCGTGTTTCATGCTGCTATCGGCTTGTGAAGGCTACGTCCATGAGAGAACCGTAGCTGGCGAACGATCCAGTGGGATCCAGTTTCCAGTGTAGCTCTTCATTGCATTTGTTCTCAGGTGGGGATGATGTTTTGGAGTATGACCCCAATCTGCTGAGTGACCCCCAGTGGCCCTGCGGAAAGCACAAGCGGGTTCTCATATTCGCCTCTTATATGGTGAGGCAGCCCCCCGAGGAGTGTCACAGTCTGAGCTCACTGTGCGTCTCGTGTGTTACTCCATCTTGTCATTGTCACGTGTGCACAGCGCAGTGAATGTCTTAGACTTAAGTGTTTTGCATGACTTTTCAATTTTGTTTTCCTGAACTTACTCTCAATTAATATCTAAATCATTTCTGAAATGGACCATATAGTTATTTTCCATATTACTGGCTTTCTTTGGTATTTTTAGCAGTAGCGGCCAGTTATTGGGATTCTGTGTGGCTTAACAGGTTAGAGTGCTGTGTCTGTATCCAGAAGGTCATGGGCTCAAATCCTGTGACTGGTGAAGTAGCTGTATATCACTGGGCCCTTGAGCAAGGCCCTTAAGGCCAGCCTCTGGTTGATCCTGTGCTCTGACCCCAAAGCTTGCTCTCACCTGTATATATAGCTCTGGAAAAAAGATTGAGACCACCATATTGTTTCGAAAATCTGCATTGTTAAATCTTTGATTAATCTTGGTTCTGCTGGCAGAAGGCTGCACTCTAAGGCAGGACACTTCCAGGCTCAAATTTTTGAAGTCCACAGTACATGAGAACAGTGTGAATCAGGAAACTCTGGGAACGATCAAAAAACCCGCCAGGTAGAGGGCAGAAGTTACTTTCTAATGCCAGAGATGACTTATTCAACTTAATTCAACTTATTCAATAGTGCCTCATGAATTGGAGGATGACCTCAAGTGACCTTCCAAGAGAATGGGAAATATCAAGTGGTGTGAAGTGCACTGCTAGGACAATTCATAACAGGCTCCTAAAAGCTGGACCCATAAAGCAGGGAAGAAGCCTTTCATCAATGAAAAGCAGGGACAAGCCAGGCTGGAGTTGGCAAAAAAATGTATATTTTACACAGGCACATACCCTGTGGGCATCAGACCATGTGGGCAGTGGTGGCCTAATGAGTATGGAAGTGTACTTGAGTGTACTCGGCTTGAATCTGCCTTGAAGCCCTGAGCAGCAAGGCGCCACTGAGGTACCCTGAGCGAGGTACCGCCCCCAAGCACTGCTCCCCAGGCGCTGATTTAGCTGCCCCCTGCTATGTCACATTGTCACATAAGGGTTAAATACAGAGGACACATTTCGTTGTTGTGCACTGTGTGCTGTGGTGTGTCAACAATGACAACTAATCACTAATCTAATCACCCATAAATTGAGAAATGAGTGAAACTGAACATCTATGGTCTCTTAATTTTTCCCCAGAGCTATACTTGTGTGTGTCTCTCACAGAGAGCAAGCTGATGTGTTCCTCTATACCTGTATAAATAGCAAATATCATATCTTTGTTTTGTTTTTCTAAACTGCTTTGCGGTGCAATTTTCAATTGTTGGGCTAGTAAACCACCATTGACTTGGCATCTGAATGAATGTTCCCAACTGAACCTGAGCGATCAGTAATCCCACTGCGAAGCGATTCCTGTCAGGTTGCTTCCTCTTCTGATTAGCTTTGTCCGCCGGTGCCCTGCTGGCCGCCTGGAAGACCTCAGACCGTAAGAGAGTTGCCCCTTTCGCTCAGGGCTGTATTTGCCTCGTGAACAGGCTTATCCTGTCAGCGCTGCAGTCAAACCCAGTCCCCCTCTATTCACCGCTCAGGCTGACTGCCTCATAGGCCCTTGACTGCATTGTCATTGAGAAGCTGCCAAGCTGGCAAAGAGGCTCAAGTCTCAAAGTGCCTCTAATTCCACCTCACACTAAATATAAACAGGGGCCTCGCCGACCTTCCCGGACTGAACATGCAGCCTCCGCTGCCTCTGCGCCAGTCTTACCAGCCAGTTATGCAGAGGGACTATCAAGTGGGAAGGAATTGACTTTAATTACTTTGCTTGCTCTCTTTCTGACTGCTGGACCTTTTCTGGGATGAACATATTCTATTTTTGACTCCTGAGCTCAGGCCTGGGGGCTTGATTGTCTTGTGTAATTAATGAGGTACATATGACCCAGAAAGACACCCCCCCCCCCCATCTTGTTTTTTTTGTTGCATGAACTTGTTTGTAGTTAATTTGTTTGTTGGCTTATTTGTTTATTCAGATCAGAGCTAATCGGGTTTCAGTTCTAGATTCTATGGTTGAATTCTTTTTTAATTAAAAACCTGTTTTTTTATCTCCACCTCCTTCCCCAGACAACTGTTATAGAATATGTGAAACCGTCTGATTTGAAGAAGGACATGAATGAGACGTTTAAGGAGAAGTTTCCACACATCAAGCTGACGCTGAGCAAGATTAGAAGGTTGTGCTCTCTGTCTGGAATGCTTTTTTTTTTATAGCGCAAGCAAGCAAACTCCATGATAACAATCTCGTGTGTAACAGCTTGGAGGCTTGTGGAGCAGTGAAATGGTGCAGTTTGGTCACGCTACAATAGACTCAACTCTGTTTAATGCATGTATGTCAACTGCGTCCGCGTGTCTTCTGTCGTCAGCCTGAAGCGAGAGATGCGAGCTGTTAGCAACGAATGCGGCCTGCAGCCTGTCACCGTGGCGATGGCCTTTGTGTACTTCGAGAAGCTCGTGCTCCAAGGGCGACTCAACAAGCAGAATCGCAAGCTAGTGTCTGCTGCATGCGTGTTGCTGGCTGCCAAGATCAGCAGTGACCTTCGGAAGCCTGAGGTCAAGCAGCTCATCGATGTGAGTCTCATCACTGCATGTGCCTGCATGCATATGGGTCTCTCTGTGAGTGAAACGAAAGTATGAGAATGTTTCATTTCGAAACATATGCCTTTGTGGGCCTCTCATTGGCTCACACAGACAGACATGTAGGAGCATGTTTATCTGTGTGAGAATTGCCATTTTCTTACTTGTTTAGCTACTGTTCTATTAAAATATTCATTGCCTTTTTAAATTCTTTCCTGTGCTCGGAACAGAAACTGGAGGAGCAGTTCCGCATCAATCGGCGGGAGCTGATCTCCTTCGAGTTCACAGTCCTGGTGGCCCTAGAGATGGCGCTATACCTTCCCGAGAGCAAAGTCATGCCACACTACCGTCGGCTGGTGCAGCAGCCCTGATCAGGGGGCCCGCCTGCCAGCGAATGCAGACAAGGTCAGACAAGGTCACCAAGAAGCAGAGCGACACCCCAGAGCAGTCAGACACAACAGGATCTCTAACGGATGGGCCGCTCCACACCTCGAACCCGGGTTCCATCCAGCTCTGCCAGCAGCTTTCATACAATCAAAGACATTCTTTGTTGTTCCTGATAATCATACGGTTTTTATTTGCTGTCGTGTCTTTCTGAAATCACATCTGTTAATGCTACACACATATGTTTCAGTTTACGCAATACCAGATTTTATTTGTTACTGCTCCACATGCTTGATGGTACGTGATGTACAGCCAGGCTTCTACTACCTGGAGATCTAGTGTCTCCGGAGTCCAGCTCTGGTAAAGAGAATGACAACCATTGTTTGCAGAAATGTCCATTTTTTCCCCAGACACATTTCTGAAAAAAAGATAGTCTGAAAAGAAACATTTGGTCCCCACAATGTAATATAAACATAATCCATACACACACACATTCATTTTCATATCTCAGTGGGACCATCCAGTCCCAACTATGACAACCTTACCCAGATCTATTCTGAACCAAAAGTAATCAAACAAAATATAAGACGTTTGACATTTATAGTTTTTTTGAATGCAGTCACAGATTTTTATAAAATAGAGTTTCCACTTGTGGAGCCCTAAAAATAAAAGATCAAAATAACAAGCTATTATTACATTGTGGGGTCATTTACTCATGTATAGACACGTATACACTACTGGTCAACATTGTGGAAACACTTGCAATTTTTAGAGACTGCTGAACTTTATTCAACTATTGGTCAAGTTACTTATTTAATCATGCAGTGTATGATATTTGTCACATTCTTTGATCGTTGTAAACATCACCACCAATATTTGTGTAGTAATTTTTAGAGCGTAATGCCAAAAATGCTAGGTGTGTCGACACATACACACATTTTCCCGGTATGGTCATATAATTTTATCAAGAAGCGTACTGTTGTATGTTTGTTAATATTTCAGAAGGGAGACTTATCCAGTGTTTCAAGTAACTCTAGCATTTGGAGGGCCTTGCTGTGTTTATTTATTTTCCTCTCTTAATATCCAATTATTTATGCTTTTGTCAATGTTTTATATTATTTATTGCAGTTCATTATTATTTCTAGGTGTCACTGTTTAACCTTTAGCTTTATTAGATGCTCGTCCTGTTTATGTGAATCCTCGTTCTTCCAAAGCAGCACTGCGGCCCCCGTCGTGTTAGGCGAAGCTCTCTATGTTAGAGGTGGCCTTTTTATCCCTTATCAGCACATTTTTAGTGCTAATCTACTGCATCTTTCACTTCTCTTCCTTTAACACCCCCGCCCCCAGTTTGTGAACGTGCCATTGCATCACCCTTCTACCTGAACGCTTATCAATTGTATTTTAGTTGTCAGGTTAAAGGGAGCACAGCCATTTCAGTTTTATTACTGCGGTGAATTTCATGTACTTAAGTAAAAAAGGGATGACGTGGATTTTTTTTTTCTTTTTCTTTTTATAAAGCCATATACAGTCGTTTCCTAGGTGACGCAAAAACTGTCGGTTTACTGTGGAGAAAACTGCGCAACATATGAGACAAGTTGATTTGTGTACATTTTCCATCCTGTCACGTTCGATAAGTGGTAGAAGAGTTTTCCTTTTAAATTCTAATCCTCAACGACATTTGCCCTTCCTGCATTTGAAAAACTAGATATTTACACAATTCCTGTACTGTGATGATTTGAGGTTACACGTTGGTTTCCTCTTCGCTCATGATTTTATGGAGGAAAAATCTTCCACTGTGCCCAGTGTTTTCATTGCTCTCACATTTAAATGCATGGAACGAAATATTGAGCTATAATATAGCTAGCGCCACCTTGTGGTGATAACTGCAATAAGCAACTCGATAACGTGACAGAGGAAAGTGTTCCGTAGTTCAGTCAGCCATTGTGTTTATTTTCCCTCAGGAAATATTGTCATTCACTACAAAGAGTGCATTTTACTAAGCTGAATGCATTATACCTGTTTTAGTTTGGCCTTAGAAAATACTGTAGCCAAAGTCTGATAAGTAAATGATTTATGGTTGTGAGAAGAGTGCTACTTCCTTAATTATCAGTAGAGGTGGATTTAATTACTGCTGCACTATATAAATAATAAAAACACCTGGAAACTTCTTATCTATGTTAGGTATTCCCTCAGGGATGGAGGCATATCTAATAGAGAAAGATATCATTTATTTTCTGAAGCAAGGTGTCCAGTGTATCGCTATTGCCAGGAGATGTTTAAATTTGTAGCTTGTTTTATTTAACAGTTTGAGTTTGATTTTTGTGATTTAAGAGAACAATCAAGTCGTACCAGTAGCTCATGCTGGAGGATTTTGATGACGTTAATTCGGAGATGACAAAGATTTTTGCATTAATTTTCTGCAGATATGAATGGCACATTGTCAATACGTACACAGACACACTAACAGTGCATTCCATTACAAAGTGCCTGAAACAGAAGGTATTGATTCACCTTTTAAACTGATTTGGTCAAACACACTTCTCATTTGTTCATCGGTAGTGACCGTAACGAGGCAGCACTCACGCATAGGGACGGATTACGGACCGGGCCAGCAGGGCCGCTGCCCAGGGGCCCTTGGGGTGCAGGGGGCCCATGGGGCCCCTAGCCCAAAACAATTTGCAACGCTTATCAACAATGTATTTTCGTTTGTCTATTTTAGAGGGCCTATATTCTTTGATCCTCTGCCTACAAGGGCCCCTAACCCTGTAGGGAGGGTGTTTGGCTGCCAAGGGCCCTTGAATTGTGGTGGTTGTTTTGGTGGTGCTGGTGGTGGTGCTGGTGGTGGTGGGGGGGCCCTCGCGAACGTTTTGCCCAGGGGCCACACAACCCATAATCCGTCCCTGCTCACGCATATGCATATGTGACACTGTGACTTTTAAGGACAAAAGCTTTGGCATTGTGGTAACCATGGTGCTTCCAATACTAATATAATACTGGGTGGGTGGAAATTGAAAAGCTGTAAATGATTTTTCCTTGTAGCAAATCCCTTTTCAAGTTTAACTATCGACCCTGCTTTTGTGGCAAGTATAGTATCATTTTTAAATGCAGGTAAAGGGATAATTATAACGTGTATTAAGCATGGTGTTGGCGCGTAATCAGCCCACTGCTCATTTTAACTGAAGATTTATCCCTTTCCCTCTGTGTATTACTGTGCTTTACGTGATCACGTCATGTATCGTTAATGCACCCTGATTTCCATTTTTTCTCTGTATAACAGTTTGATTTAGATCATTGTACTAGTTTGAATGACTTTTTGAGGCAAAATATATTTTTCTGAATATTGATATGGATCATTGTGTTTTTTGCCCATTAACTTATTCCAAATCATTTTTCCCCGATGCTTAAGTATACATATGAAATGTCTCTAAATTATATATATACACATATTTGTGGTATAATAAAATGTCCCATATGCTGTATTTGACTGGCATCCCATCCAGGGTGTACCCCAGCCCTGTGCCCTGTGATGGACTGGCATCCCATCCAGGTTGTACCCCAGCCCTGTGCCCTGTGATGGACTGGCATCCCATCCAGGCTGTACCCCAGCCCTGTACCCTGTGATGGACCGGCATCCCATCCAGGCTGTACCCCAGCCCTGTGCCCTGTGATGGACCGGCATCCCATCCAGGCTGTACCCCAGCCCTGTGCTCTGTGATGGACCAGCATCCCATCCAGGCTGTACCCCAACCCTGTACCCTGTGATGGACCAGCACCCCATCCAAGCTGTACCCCAGCCCTGTACCCTGTGATGAACCGGCATCCCATCCAGGCTGTACCCCAGCCCTGTGCCCTGTGATGGACCGGCATCCCATCCAGGCTGTACCCCAACCCTGTACCCTGTAATGGACCGGCACCCCATCCAGGCTGTACCCCAGCCTTGTGCCCTGTGATGGACCGGCATCCCATCTAGGCTGTACCCCAGCCCTGTACCCTGTGATGGACCGGCATCCCATCCAGGCTGTACCCCAGCCCTGTACCCTGTGATGGACCGGCACCCCATCCAGGCTGTACCCCAGCCTTGTGCCCTGTGATGGACCGGCACCCCATCCAGTCTGTACCCCAGCCTTGTGCCCTGTGATGGACCGGCATCCCATCTAAGCTGTACCCCAGTCCTGTGCCCTGTTCTGGCCCCAGACCTTCTATGACCCTGATCAAGCTAAGTGGTTGGAATATGGAAGGATGCTTGTAATATATGTATATATATATATATATATATATATATATATATATATATATATATATATACTTGTATATAGTGCCATTATACATTACACAGTTAAAACAATCACTATGCAAACCTGCTTTACAGTAAACCCTCACAGTTTCTCAAAATTCCACAAACTGTCACATTTATTCTCAAATATCCCAGGGATATGCACTTGGACATCAGTGAAGTCTTTCACTTTATCTTCCCAGTTTTCCCTTGCAGTTTGATCCCACTGCTCGCCAGCTCCTAGCAGTTGGGCATCACCAAACCCCTGCAACAGCCTCTTGGTGGAGTAAGTTACACAATTCTGGCTGTAACGTCCTGTTCTGAGGGATGTCAGATGCCCTGTCACTGTGTTCCACTGAACTTGTATCTGGCTGTCATGCTTGCTTTTCCATGGATAGGAAGCTGCAGTCCAGATTTAGCAGTGATTTGCTGTGACTCACTGCTATATTTTTTTCAAGCTCATTTGTAACTGATAATTGCTGTTATAATGCAGTGAAAAAGATGTAACATTATTATTCTATCCAAACGTCCATGCAATTTACACAGGGTTTAGCTTAATATAAAAGTGATAAAGAAATGATGGGTTGGATCTGATCGGGTGTAATTACACACTGCGCAGATTATAAGGTGTGACTCTGACTTGTATGTTCCTTGTGATATGGCTAAAACATCCGGGGGCTTATTAATGATTTCATTCATTAATTCATTCATGAATTCAGACACAAGGCAATTCAAAGCGCTTTACAAAGGCAGAGTGATACATTTAAATGTATTTAATATCACATGGATAGGGTTAATCTATTTAAGAAAAGTCAAATTTTCAAGGGTGCATGAAATTACTGGGAACAGCTTCTTCCTCACGTTAAAGCGCAGTAGGATGGCAGTATGGGTATTAAATTTCATGTTTGCGGGGAAGTACATTTGACATCACTCAGGATTACTGTGCAGAGACCCGTAAACAAAACTGGAAATGAGGGGGATCATTTTAAACGTTGATTGGAATACTTAAAATACTTAAAAATTGACAGATGTGTTTGAGTCCATTTAAGGTGAAACATGCATTGACATACATACATTAAATGTAATTTAAATCAGCATTATATTATATTGGGGGCAGCGTGTGACTCTGTGGGCTAAGCATGTCTGCTTGTAATCAGAAGGTCACAGGTTCAAACCCAGCCTCAGCCTGTGGGTCCTTGAGCAAGGCCCTTAACCCCCAGTTCCCTGGGCACCGCTACAGGTGGCAGCCCTTCGCAGACAACTTCCTCTATGAAAAAAGAGCGAGTTGTGAGTTGTTGCACTTTATATAACCAATAGGGGGCCACTTCAACCACCACTGTGTAGCCCCCACCTGGATGATGCAACAGCAGCCTTCACCAGTACACTCTCCACACAGTAGCTAAGGGGCAGTAGAGAACTCACCTATTAGACATAGGGGCCAGATTTAACAGGGTCATACTGTGCATTTTTAGCCAAGACACTCTTATAAAATATGTCCATGGACCTTTTATGACCTCTGATAGTTAGGGCTTCAGTTTTACATCTTATCTGAAGGACGGCACCATTTTTACAGCACAGGGTCCCCATCACTGCACTGGGGCATTGGGATCCACACAGACCCCAGGATTGGCTAACTTGCTTGCTACACCATCACCTCTTTTAGCAGCAGCCCAGCTTTCCTAGTTGGTCTCCTAGTCCAGTACTGGCCAAGCCCAAAGCTGCTTAACTTCAGATGTATTACCTAGTCTGAACAGCAGGTGGTGTGGCTGCTGACCTTCCTGTGCCCCTCAGCTCCAGAGCTGGGATTTGAATTCCACCCCCACTCTGTGTGTAGAGTGTGCACTGTCTCCCTATGTTACACCGGCTTGTTACAGGCATCTTGATTTGAGGATAAGCTGATTTGGTATGGCTACGATCACGTAGGCTCTACATTATGTGTGTATTTCTTGACGATCATTGCACATCACTGTCATTTTAGACGTGTTGTTGCAGTTGTATCTGTGATGCATGAAGTCACAGCTCCACATTTATAGGGAAATTTCAGCAAAACGTCTTAGTCTCATTCATACTGTAAATGTATGTGCTGAGGACAGAGAAACTGGTATATGTTTCTTTATTTTTTAAAAAAGGTGATTTTGTGATTCCTTATTATACTTATGTGGTTGGTAAATTAATTAATTAGTGTCTTAATACTTATCAGACAAAATATTTGAATAATGAATTAACCACTAAGTTTCTTGTCTGGGATGGCCACAAACCGAGACTGTATGTTTACAATGTTTACTGTTAATCTGTTTAAGAAAACTTAAATTTGCAAATATTTTTCAATTACAAATACCAACAGTTAAGGCATAACTCTTGGTAAGTTAATTCATCTACACATCACAATTTTTCTCATATTTTCATGGGGCTCTTATACTCCAATCCACACCAACTTCATTTTCACTATAAGCATAAAAATACCTATCAGTTGAAATTCTATAATTATGGTTTCATAAGCGGTTGTTCCCTGCCTCATGCCCATTGCTTCCGGGATAGGCTCCGGACCCCCGCGACCCAGTAGGATAAGCGGTTTGGAAAATGGATGGATGGATGGATAAGCAGTCTCGTAACCACGTTCGTATAATATATACTGTACCATTTCACACGTTTAGCTATATTTTTCTTCTATAATGGCAAAGGTGGCCATAAGGAAAATGTCCACATGAATATAGCTGGTTACTTTTACCAACAAAACGTCGTGTCCTTGCTAAGCATGAGCTTGTCTTTTTTTCCACGCTGATACGGACCTTCTTCCCTAGACACATGCTGTCTGATTTATTACCCATCAGCAGCCGCCCTTAATATGCGCCGTCAATCTGTGCTCACTGCTTCCCCCTGGCGTGGCGACCAGGTAAAATCATCACCCGGTCAGGCAGGAAATTAATTATTGCAGAGTTAGCTAAAAAATACTAGGCAAAGCATCTTTCTTTGTCTGCATCTAATAACACTGTAAGCCTAAGGAGTTAAATTCCCCCGGATCACATCATGGAACGGGTTGATGGAACTCGAATATCAGCAAAATATGAACATCTGACAAAAGTAGGGCAGTAGTAGCTATTAGTGCCTGGCCATCAAAATATGATACGTAAAAAATAATGCAAGTTTTTTTTTTAATGACAGAACATTTTTTCTATAACAATCTAGATCCACACAAAACCTGACCCAGTATTAGGGTAGTTGGAAATATACTCTGTGGTACGGCAAGCATTGATGAATGGTAAATGTTCCGAGAGATCATCAAAAGACGTATATGCCATTAATTCACTCTTTCCAAAAATACTAAGCATCTTCCCTTCATGCAAATCAAGTCAAAGTCAAAGTAAACTTTATTGTCATCTCTGCTATATACTGTACAGGTACATAGAGAGACGAGATGACGTGGCTCCAGTTTTTTTCAGTGCAGACGAGAGAAAGACATGTAACAAATAGGCACGTGGTAAACAAAGTAAATAGATATAAGGTATACAAAAAAATATACTATACTCGGAGATAGAGGTAGAGGAGGTTACAATAGTTATATATGGAAAATGTGCAAATAAGTGGCAGAAGTGCAAAATTGCTTGTAGCAGAGTTTGTGTGTAAAGTGCAGATGTGCATGAGTCAATTTGTTAGCAGTCCAGGTGTGTGTGGGGGGGGGTAAGTGTGTTCAGGAGTCTAATGACTAGTGGGAAAAAGCTGTCCCGCAGCCTGGAAGATCGAGTCCTGATGCTGCGATAGCCAAATAATTGTTAATAATTATATATATTATATAAATAATTGATTTCCAAATAATGGAAACCAAGAATATCCTGATATCAACAAATGAACTGAATGTGAAGGTGAATGACACCACTGCACATTACGCTGTTGGTCACAGGAACATAAAGGGTTCAGTAAGGGTTTGTCCTACATCCTTTGGGGGTCGTTCGTTAAAAAAAAATGTCCAGAAGATGGCGGAAATGAGTAATGAATAGTTGTGCAACCAGTTTTCAGGTTCAAAGGTAGACACTAGAGAGGTACTGGTGGACTTCTCACTAGAATATCGAGTTTAAGTCGCGTGGTCCACATATTTTCAGGCTGCCGAAAAAGGTGCATTGGAATCAATATCTCCATGTGCAATTTGTCCTGCAAAGCAGAGCATTTTTAACTAAAAGCAGATTATTATGCCTAATGTACAGCATATTTTTATTTGCAACATAAACTTTGATGCATTAATATTTATATGTGACAAGAGGACAAATAAAACAGTGAGACGGATCTGGGAAACGGAGGACACTGAAAGGCTGGATGACAGTAGAGCAAGACAGCAGGTAAATCGAAAGGCAGGGGCACCGAGTGTTTAGCGGGGGACAGAACCTGCAGGCTGCTCCCGAAGCGTCCATTTGCTGGCGACGGGAGGAGTGAAAATCGGGATCGTAGGAAGGCATTTCCTGGGGCAGGGAATCAAAGAAGGGCAGAGGGCGAAGGAGTACAGTGTACTTGTAGCTATCTCTGCGGGGAAGTTAAAAAAATTATGTAACAGACATAAAAAATAATAATTAGTAAACTACAAAAACAGCTTTATTGTGAAGATTCACCCGCTTTTTCACTTTTTATTGAGGTGCAAATGAATATCACAAGTTGCTGTAATGTTATTTTAATGCAAGTATGCACTTAAAGTAAAAACAGGCTGTTACAATCCTATTCAGGGTTTCCCCTGCCTTGCGTTCTGTAATAGCGATTAAAGTTCATCATTAATTAACTTATTAGTAAATACAAATACCATCACCAAATACAGTACCGGTAACATAGAATTATGGGGTATCACGGCCACTACAATCAGCTCTTCCTGTCCTGGACGAGTAGCCGAGCAGAAAGTTGCCGCCGTCAGATAATCGTTTTCGCATGACAGTGGATCTGTAATGCGCGCCGCGGAGGATGACGCTCCAGAGAGCAGCGCAGGTCACGTAAATCAGCCGGCATTCTGCATACTCCATTAACAATGAGCCAGCAAAGATAAGTGTTCTTTTGAAAGGGAAAACTGTGACTAACTTGTCTGCAGAATAAATAACGCATAAATCGTGCATTTTACTTTGCGGAGAAATTATGTTCTTTTATTTAAAAGTGTTAATTAGTTTTATATGGTAATTATAGATTATATACCTGATATATAACTATAATATGACAATCAGGGATTTTATTAATTAGACTCAGGATTATTCTTCAATACTGAATTATTTTTAATAAAGAAAGTATGTAGTAATTAATGAATAGGATTTCAGTGGTTGTTTTATACAGATAACATTTTTATGATATTGCTAGTCTTTCATGAGTTCCTTAAGTGTAATGTATGTATGTATAAAATATCTACATATGGTTAAAAAAAAGTTTACAAAAGACATATTTAAAGTAGAAGGTTCATTAACTGTATATGGGAAAAAGTAGTTACAGTATGAGTGTTTCTGATACATAATTCCATCGTCATTTCCAATATTGCTCTTATCAAATATTTTTGATTGGGTAGGGGAACAATCTGCCTGCCCCTTGAGGTTAATCATGTAGCTGTAGGGTCAAAAATACCAAGGACAGGATGTCAACACAAAATATAGTCCACGTACATCTTGTTGTGGGTCAAGGAGACCCAGGAGACACTAGGTACAGACCAGTGCTGAAGAGGCAAAGTCTATCGTGGAGCAAGTGGCAGAGGTCCAGTAGGAGCTGTTTTGTACAGTAGGCAGCAGGCAGCAGGCAGTAGGCAGTAGGCAGCAGGCAGTAGGCAGTAGGCAGTAGGCAGTAGGCAGCAGGCAGCAGGCAGTAGGCAGTAGGCAGCAGGCAGCAGGCAGTAGGCAGCAGGCAGTAGGCAGTAGGCAGTAGGCAGCAGGCAGTAGGCAGCAGGCAGTAGGCAGTAGGCAGCAGGCAGTAGGCAGCAGGCAGCAGGCAGTAGGCAGTAGGCAGTAGGGAGCAGGCAGTAGGCAGTAGGCCAGGGGTGTCAACTTCCTGTCCTGGAGGGTCAGAGCCCTGTGTAGCTTAATTGTTTCTTTCCCTGTTCCCTCTCAAACGATTCAGCTCAAGAGCTTTGTGGCCTTGGCCTTTACTGAAGGATATTGAAATAAAATGTCAGCATAAAAATGCAGCATGTTTACTCACAAAACATGTTGTACAACATTTATAACGTTGCTAATGATTTCATGGGCACTGATTGATTGTGGGACAAGCTAGCTGAGTGGGAACGTTTTTCGTCTCGTTCAGAACCTTGTTACATCACTGTCAACATCCAGGTTGAATGTTGGCTTCGTTTCTCATTGGTGGAACAAATGGTTCTATCATCTATCTAGCTAATTACACTAAATGAGTCCCTGGGGGTCAGGGCTATATCAGCATCCATCAAGGAGTGAACTCTCATCTTTTCATTTCTAATGTTGTTTCATCCTTTCACAGTCCAGAAGCATTCAAGATATAACTGTTTTCATGACACTACCCTAATTATGGATGTGGGTTTATACTGAGGATTAAACAAGAATCTCAGGCACATCATCATATGATCCTGCTCTCTTCACTTGCCCATTTACCATTACAGCCCCACATTTTGGTAATACTCTCATTGTTTTGGTAATACTCTCTTTGTTTTGGTAATACTCTCATTGTTTTGGTAATACTCTCACCCATTTTATCAAGAGTGGCCAGCTTCTTTCTGCTGACAAAGTCTATTGTCTTTATGCTGCTTCTTTAGTTTCATTTTGACAGAAATGAATTCCAGCAACACGAAGAAAATTATTCTATTCTTCTTCATTTGCCCACATGATCATTAAGTATGTGGGAAAGCCACGTTTCATCCATTATCATGCATACTCCACGACTGATACATTAGTCATCTTATCACACAACATAGTGATGAAAAACATGAAACTCCTTTGTAAACTTCCAGAAACTCCTGTAATAATATTTTGAAATAATAAAATTCATCGAGTGTCAGCTTGTAGTCTTAGCACTCACTCATGTACAAATGTCACTACAATGCCCTTTAATAATGCTGCTATTAAAAAGAAACTAAAGGAGTCATCATCTTAAGTAAGTGGACAAAAATGTTATTCCCATTGTAAAAACTCGGAAACTACGTTAATACTAGACACATTGTGAAAATACAGATGATTTATTGGTTTATTAGATGTTTTAAATTTTGTGTATGGGAAATATGTAACTTTTAAAGGCTTTGTTGCAATTTGCTCTGTATTATTTTTTTTGTACAAAGTAGCATATGATGGCAGTATGTAATGCATAGTCAAAATTCCAATTGTTGATAATCTATATCCAGCTAAGGGTATCAGTAGAAAAACATGCAAAATGTTTCAGATTTAATTTAATGTTGAAAGAAAAAAAAAGGACTAATGAAGTTAATAATGGGTTTTGGGAAACTATACATTAATACTCTTTGCCCCAGGAGCAAAGGTGTATGAGAGAGTTTCATATGGGAGGCAAAGGTTTATTTTTTGTTGGAGGGTGGGGGTGGGGGGCGTGCAACCCCCTGTCCCCTATGCCCCTGTCCAGAAATCACGATGAGCCGTACCACAAAGAGAGACTGCTTCCAGTGCCACTCCAGCTCACTTTGGTTTTCCTCTTTAGTGGTTAGTGCTATAGCCTCATAGCTTCAGGGTTGGTGGCTCTGAATCTCAACTTTAGCTCTGTGTGCTGGACATTGCACATTCTCCCTCTGTTTATGTATCCTGAAAATATGCAGTGAGGTGAATTTACATTTACAGCATACGCTCTTATCCAGAGCAACGTCCATTTTTCTAAATTCAGGGACAGTACCCCTGGAGCAAGTTGGGGTTAAGGGTGTTGCTTAGGGAGCCAATGATGGTAGTGCCTGAGGTGGGACTTGAACCCATGATCTCTTGGTCCAAAGGCAAGCATCCCAACCACTCTCTGCCCCCAATGGTCACTTCAAACCACCTCAGCATGTTTTTTGGACGGAGTGTCGAAACCGTAGTGGCTGGAGGAAACACCACAATAACATGGGGAGAACATACAAACTACACAGCGGTGTGAGGCAACCATACTAACCACTGCACCACCGTACCGTGTGTGTGTGTGTGTGTGTGTGTTAAAATTGCCAATGTGTGTGGGTTTGCCCTGCTATGGACTGGCATCCCATCCAGGGTTTCCCTTCCCTTGTGCTGTGCACTTTCTGGGACAGATGCCAGCCTCAACAAGCCTCTGAATAGAGAGAAGCATTTATAAAAGACAGATGGATGAATTTATGGACCAACTTACAAATATTTTTAAAACATATTTAATTATGCCACAATAAAACATGTTGCAGTTATTTAAACTGTACATTTCACAATAAACACATTTATAAATAGCATCATTATTTTTAACTAAAGTTATTAACTTGTAATAACAAGTTCATGACAATAACTAAGTGTATGAAATCCTAATTAATGACCAAGTGGACTATTTGTGTGGGCTGAAGTAAAGGAATCTGAATCTGCATTTTCACAAGCGAACATAAAATTGGATCTGGTGCAACTGACCGTTGGGCAACCTAGATATTAAGACTGCTGACTTGTACACAAAAGACATGTTTCCAGGAGGGGTAACCCTGCCATTGCAACCTCGAGTGACACGCGTGAAGCGAATCGCCTCAGTAAACACCCAGCTGCATGAATGAGTAAACCCATATTTTGCTGAGGTTTCTTTACAATGCACTGGCCCGTCAGACACACAGTCTGTGCACTTGTACCTCATGTTATATTCAAGTGACATGAAGCGGTTCTCTGACAGCTCAGCTCGTACTTTGAGAGTAGTAGCATCAACTCCTTCCGGAACACTGCTGCTAAGCCTGTAAGCAAGGTACTTAAACTGCTTCTTATGCAGAATGAGACATATCATTTCCCCCCAGGCAATTAGCACATAAAAATGTAAGCAGTATTAGTAACCGATGGACAAGTCATCTATCCAATGAATGTAAAGTGATAATTGCACATTTGCTGCTTTCCCATTCTTTTGTGAACACTGCACACACAGATCTTATCAACTTTAATTTGTTTTCTCACGCCCTGCAGAGTTAGGTGAAGTAATCCAACAACAAAGATAAGTAATCTTCAATGTAAAAACTGTAAAGTGTAAAATAAATTATTGAGATTCTGTTTTTTTTTTTTAACTCTGAATTAAAGGCCTTTTCTTTCAATGCTGAAAGAACTGCAATTTGAATGCTACTTACAAAAAACAAAATGAAATTGAGAACGAATTTTTTGGCTGCTGTGTGGGAAATTTCGTCTGTGTGTGCCTCATTGTTTGGGGAAAACGTGTGATGCAAAGGAGCATGAAGACCTATGACATTTTAAATGAATGACCAAGCCTACGTCCACATTTTACTGTGTGAACAGAGTTGTCTATTATACATATTGCTACACGTCCACACAGAACCAGAAAAGGCTGCGTGAAGGACCTCATCAGGCTCTAGTCATAGAAGTGTTTTATTACTATGGTAACATACGACACTCCAGAATACAGACAGGGGTGATCGGCACATTCTTGGATTTTAACACGTAATGCGGAAAGTGTAAGCTGATAACGCTGATTCAGATTCATCAGTTGTCACAGCAGTGTCAAATATGTTCGCATGAGAAGTAATTTTATCCTTACCGGAACGAAATTAAATTGTTGAGAATATCCGATCGCATATCACTTTTTAACTTATATCTTAGTATTTATACACTTCGAGAAAATATTTGCACACATCAGAACGCATAGCCATTTCAAGCAAACGCATTTTGGTTACGTAAACATACATTTTACGCTGCAGAGCCCTTTAAACTCTAAAGAACAAAGCTTACAAACGAAACATCTTAACCTTCCTTGGCTCGGTTACTGGGTATTAAAGAATTTATCATTTATACGTCACGAGGGTAAACTTTTACAATTAAAACGATTAATTAGATCTCTTAGCTCGTCCCCACCCATTTTTTAAAATAGGAAAACAAGGTTAGTCGACTCAACATGAGATGGTAATGCTTTTATTTACTAATTTGTTTACACTGTTAATTTTTATTTCATGTCAGTTACTATGTATCTGACAAGTATCTCAGGGATGCGGGTTGCTGAAGTTATTATAAAGTTATAAAATGAATTATAGCGAATTAATATGGGTATGATCTAGTGTACGGTTCAGTGTTTGTTAATTTCCAAGAATTAGCTATTAGCTGGACAAACAAAATACGTTGCTCGGACAGCTATTTACGAGAAACGGGAAATAACCTGGTGCCTTAATGTTAGTAAGGCTGAAATGCATTTAAAATAATTCATAAAACAAAATTAGCCACTGAAAAGCAAGAAGGCGCGCCGTTTTGGCGGATGCGGCTCGCGAGCGTCCTACGCCGCGCTCCTCGAGCTTCCTTTTCTCCCACAATCCTTGTTGTCCCAATGATGTCATTATTTTTTAACTGGGAAGGGAGGAGATCTAAATTATTCCGAGGGCTGCACCGCCTCCCCAGCCAATAGGGACGGGGCGCAGATACGCGGAGCGGCCGTTCCCTGGATAGGTGGGAGGGCCTTATATTTCTCAGTTTCGTTCCTTAGAAATTTTACTCGCCTGAAATACGCTGCAGCAAGGTCGCGAAATCGTGAGAAAAGGAAAGCCGTAGTGAGATCCTCGGCATTATATCTGCGGAAACGGTAAGACGTTAACGTTTTCGGGGGGAGGCCGCTTAAATTTGGCGTTTTTGCGATTTATATAAGTAGCGAACGGTACTTTACGTGAAGGGGGAAAAAAGTAGGTGTTGGCTGCTTTAGTCGGTACTTTGACAATAAACAACTTGAATCTTAGCTTTGCTTTCGTTTCGTATTTTTATTTTCATTTTTTTTATTGAAGGGGTCCGTAGGACATTTATGTGATGCGTCTGAGGAAAAACTTTTCTTTTCTGCGGACTACAAACACCTGTTCTCACTGTTTTGATGCTGTAATACTTATTAAGCAGCGTTCGGCACAGCTACGTGAACTGTTCAAATCTGAGCATTTACACCGGTGATTTGAGGTGTTCCTGTCTGATGTCCAGATGTGTTAATTTAAAAAAATAAAAAATACGTTAGCAGCGATACTTTACCACATTAGAAACTTCAGTGCTTTTTAATTGTCGTAGACCTATCTACTGTTGTATACAAAAACATCAGTTTCACCAGCTGATAATTGCAGGGGTGGGGGCGGTCGATGGGATAAATATGATCTGAAAAGACTGAAATGGTTTTTAAATAGTTTACGTAAAATGTGCAGATGTTGCTATATGACAGATTGAGTTCGTATTGCTTGATCGAGAGGCGGCGGTATGTCCGAACCCCCCTTGATCAAGCCTTGCTTCGGTTCTGGTTCGCTAAACGGGGTAACTGCATGTTGTGACATTAAGCGGTAGTGAAATGGACTGCTCACGACATGGCAACATTCCTGTTGCCTACATGATGGTTAAAAAAAGTTTTTGTTTCAGATTGAACATAAACCTGTAATGATAATGGACGGCAATGGTTGTTTGTGGGCGTGGTATTTTCTGTCTGGTTACTGACTTCTATTTTGAATGGAGACATCAAAGTTTTATCAGAGCTCTCCTTTAACCCTTTCTAGCCGTTTGCGGACACAGGATGTCTTCCACTCATGTTACACGATGGTAAACAAACAGAAAGACTTGGTGTGCGGTGCCGGTCATATTCCTCGAGGGGAAAATATAGAACTGCATGCTTTTGTTAACGTTAGTAAGTGTCAGTGGATCTGTTGCTTCGAAGTAACAAGTTAACCAAGGAAGCCTCTTAATGTGAGTTGTATAGTGGTATATCGATGCTGACGTTAAAGGCATTGAACTGGCCAGTGGTGTTGCTGTCTGTGAGACACACACACTCACACCTTTGTAATTGTATCTTTGTGGGGACTCTCCATTCATTTCTAAGGGGAAAACTCTAATCCCAACATGACAACCTTAACCCCTACCCAGCCCTAACCTTACCCATAAGTAACCAAATTAAATACGAGACTTCTCACATTTTTACTTTTTCTTTGATTGCATTCACAGATCTTTGTGGGAGTCTGAAAAATGGTCCCCACAGCATCAAAATAGCAGGTTTTTATCAAATTGTGGGGGGCATTTGGTCCCCACAATGTAATGTAATCCTAATCCACACACTCACACCCACACACTCACCTTTCGGACTTCGATGCCATTTCTTTACTTGCTCTCGGGACAGCGCTCATTTACACCTCTACTGCAAGCCTTTCATTTTACAGGAATTCGTCCACTTGCCCCAATACAGAAAACTTAACCACAGTTGGACCTGTTCAAAGGAATGTGTACATTCTGTGCACTCTAATGGCAAATTTGAAGTAGACTAACAACAGATTTTGTTTTTGCACTAGTTTTGGGCAGAGTCGTATGACTTGCCAGTAGTTTCACTGATTTCTTTTGGAATGAATTTGTTAGTTTCCGCCAGTGAGTCACCCTGACCTGTTCTACCATCTCCAGGCTGTTAGTTGAAATTAGTGTAAATATTAATTTCTTCTTCTTTTTTTTTATTTTGCCATTTGATCAGTTGACTTTTTTATAATTGATATGCTTGTACATAATAGTTTTCACTTTAGGTTTGAAAAGCACTGAATCTGTCATAAGCAGTTATTGTTTGTACATATCATGCTGGTATAGACCGAATGGCATTTCAAACATGCTGTCTTTCCTGACTTAAATGCTCATTATGGCTGATATTGCACCATCTTGAATTGAGCCTGATTTCAACAGAAGGGATACTGTTTCTAGGCATTGTGGTTAAAAGTGGAGCAGTGGACTGCTCTGTAAGCAATTTCAAGACCTGCTTTCCATGCTGGGTAGCATTTGTGGTGTCACACTTCTGAGAAGCTTATTGCAACAAAGCAACCAGGTTGTGTGGGTCTAGCCCTGCCTGTGCTGTGTTGCAATGGTGTCCAGTGAGCATTTGGCCTGATGAACTCTTATTACTGCAACGAAGGTTGATAAGTTCACTTTAGCCAGGGAGCTGCACTTCATATGTGAGTTTCATTATGTCAAATCAGTGTTAAGTCCCAAATTTTTTAATGACGTTAGTGCCTCACTCGCCAAGTTAACTTGTCTTCCTGGACCTGTATTGGTGCTCCACAGCCTGTCTATTCTTCAGTCTACTTTTGTCAGTCCAAATGCTAAACCACCACCACTTCTGGTGTACTTATTGGTAGCCTGACGTATTAAGTACAAGATCTTAATTGTGCTGTCTGTTTGCATTGTGTTTCTGGTTTTTCAGGTTTCAAATTTTTTTTCTCATTCACAATCACGCTAAAAGTGTGCTGTATTTATGACAGTGGTCTTACCAAAATGTGTCAGTTGTTCATAATGTTGGTTCTGCCCAGGACCAGTATTAACTAGCAAGTAACTGAGTAACTGACATTGTGATGTTCTGTTTTATGGTTTCTTAGTGTAGTATGTCAGTTGAACTCTTTACTTGCATATGTGGCTGGATATTGCTAACTTTGTTGAAAATTGTACAATCCTGTTAATTCCTACAAGCAACTGGGGGTAGTTGTATTTTGGTTTTCAAATACATGTTTGTTTATGAAGGTCATTGCAGTGGAATTTGAAAGTATATGCAATAAAATTATGATTTTTCTCCTCTTTGAATCTGGCGGCAGGGGTTGTGGCCTGGTTTTAAAATCATGAAGATACAGTAAATTTCTAATTTTTCTACACACTATCACTATTTTAAAAACCAAGCTAAGGAAAGCTATTCTGTGTATTCTAAGCATCTGTCCAAGTTACTGAATTGTTCATTTTCATTGGGGTGGCATCTGTATCAGCCGATGTCGATTTATCAAAAAGAATTGAGTCTCTGTAAGAGAACAGTTTGTATCTAGGGCAGCAATTGATGTACCAGTTGCTGGACTTCTGAAGATTAAGGTTCCATGTTTTTATCAAATATAGTGGCTGTGTTCTATAACCTGAATGCTACAGGAACTGCATCAGCTCTGTAAATGTTCCGGCCAAAATAATGCCCAACATCAGATTCACACTTTCTTCTAATCTATTACAATTAGCTGCTAAATTGTAATGGATCTTTCACCTTTTAAGAAAAGTATTTAAACTGAGTATTTGTTATGCATACTGCATGTTGTCTGGTATTACATGATGTATACATCAGTATTTTCTACAGAATTTGTACATCTTGTTCGTTGTGTTTATAGATTAGGTGAAATGCATCTGCTACGTGGTATTTATGAAGTGTAGATTTAAAACCCTGATTTGATTGTAAAATTCAACTTGCAGGATTTAAAATTCAGTTATGATGAAACAAAATTCCACCCCGGATTTGTTTTGAATTTGTTTCAACAGCTTTTTCCTGATTTGTAGCATGTGCTTTTTGAATATGAAAATGGTGTTGCGACAATGCCAGAGGGAGTTATTTTGGGACGTGTAGCTATATTGATTTTCATTGGTATTAATACCGGGTTTGCTCACATTTTGTATTATTCAGACAGGGCTTGATGCATCTAGTAGGCATCAATAGCAAATTAGGTCATGAACTGTGAACAGCCAGTTTCTTTCAGGACCAACCCACTTAGATGAAAGAGGAAAATAATTGCTGAATTATTTATTATTTATTTTGCCTTTAATCTTTTAAATATGTAACCTGATGCTTGGCCACACGGGCTGCTGGATTTCACCTTTTTGATTACTATTTTGCATGACAATGGCAGCAGCATTGAATGTGTAATCAGATATATATAATTTACTACATGGCTTCCACAGTATTTTTATTCTGGAGGAGTGGTCGAGGCTCTGTTGTTGTGACAGTGCAGATTGGTATCTATTGTAATTTGCCATATGCACTTTCCTTGATCGATTTCTGACTCTTTCGGGGAGGGGGATGTCAGCAACCCAAGTGCAATAGGAATGGGTAATTGTTCTATCACCCCAAAGCCAGTGATAACTTACTGTTGTCTGGCTGCTTAATCCAGCATTTCTTTGGACAAATCTATTGCTTTGCCGTTGAATAGGGGAATGGTTCACTTTTGCTGTTATTTCAAACCAGTGACCTTGTCCCTAGTTTGAGCCTCTTATGTGCTGGCAAAAAGGCGGAGGTTTTTCTTTGAGCATTTCAAACTTTCACTTGACTTGGTTGCTGGACTTATTTGTGTGGCAGCAGCTTGGCCCCTGTTATTCTGTGTGTTATTTATTTTTGTTTGTTTCCTGACATTTGTTAGCCTTGTGTGCTTTGAGATTGTCCTAGTGAAATATGACAGCGCCTCGAGGTGCCTGAAGGGGGTGGGAAGATGAGCAATGACAATGTAATCTGTTAAGAGCACCTCGGTATTTTTGACGGGGTGCCCAGCTGGTATGGAGGAACAACCTGTTGGATGATTGCACCCTCGTTCCTCCCCCCTTAACGTCTTGCCTGTTGAGCTTGGAAACTACCTGACAGGATTGCCCATGGGAGGCTTGACTGAAGCCAGGGCCTGGTTTTTGAGCGGTCTCTCCTAGAAGGGAGGACGGCGAGCCTGCGTGCGTGTTTGTGACTTGCATGGGAACTGCGTGTGTAATAACCATTTTATTTATTTTGATGGCTCTCACATTGCAGGCTGTCGGTGGTGGTGGCAGGGCCTCTGAAAATGGGTTGCCTCCAGGGCCGAGCCATCTGTTAAAGTCTGGAAGGGAGGTGGGAATGAGATATACATCATCAAAGGTGATCCATTGAAATTCGCTGACTTCTACTCTGAGATCCTCGTTTTAGTTTACTGACGCCCCTAAAAATTGGCAGCCTTTATCTTAGTTTTCCTTCTATCTATTTATTTTCCCTCGTGTACTTTTTTAAGGACCTAAACTGATCTGTCATTATACTGGGAATGTTGGTAAAAGGTGTGTCATGGATGCAAACCATTATAGTATCTCCAGTAGCTGCTTTGTTCATTGTTAGTAGTGGAGAAGGGATCAAATTTCAGGAATTCAGGAAGTTCGCAACTGCATGTCTAGTGTGCAGAAAATGAGTGCAGGAGAGGTGCAGGGACAAGGGCAATGCAGTATCTAAATGGGCCACACTCTACTAGCACAGGATCAAAATAGACTGGGGGGGGTGTTTTTGAATATGGAGAGGGAGAGGTCTGCAGTCCTCACTGGACTGCAGGCAATGGCGGCATGTGGTCTGTACAGGGTTTGCTGCAGTGAGAACTTGGTTGAGCAACATGCCCAGAAATCTGGACAATGGGGAAAAACGAGTTGGGCTGTGGAAAGGAATCTGGATTTGAAAGCCACAACTCTATTGGATGTTCACACTGACGTAGAAAAGCCTCTTAGAGGGAAAAGGATAATTATTTCTTTCTTAACCAGGCATTACTGTGCCAGTTACTGTGTACCATGCTCCGTATAAAGGTAAGCCACCTGGAGCCAGGTCATGTAAAGTGAGAGCTCTCTTGCCAGGATACCAGTCCCAGTGGGTGATAGAGCTTTAACTGAATTAATGGTCACTGCCCTTGAGATTTCTACATAATTTGTGGCGTCATCTGCAAACGGAGCTTAGTCATTGGGAAGGTGTCACACCTACCCTATAATGTGAAAAACCCTTCAGTCTGCTATGGAAGAATTATATGGGGGGGTGAATTAATAACTTAGTATTTGTGAAACAAGGAGTTGAATACTTACACAAAAAAAAAAAAAGCTGGCGGCGTTGGATTGAGTTGTGCCAACAGACACAAAGTACTGCTGACAAATCCCCTGCTTTTCTTCTATACCATCTCCATGGAATCCAATATATTTCTGTACAGTGGAAGATGAATATCTTTCAGTGACCAGTTCTTGTTATTCTCACTTTTTTTTCTCTTTATTTCTCACAAATGCACTACACTCAGTCCACAGCAAGGATAAATATAATTAATGGGCTCAGAGAGTGCATGAAAAGGAACAATCATTAAAATAGCAAATCTCACAAAGTTTAGTTTCCTATGACTGAATAAAAATGTTTTGGTGTCACATAGTCACCTGGCTTGAGACCATCAATATTGCAGTCCATGCAGTGTGGCAATTGTATGTGCATAACATGTGACGTTTAATATTAATTATGCATGCCTGGTCTGTACTACCACAACCTCAAAACTACCCTTCCAAAATCATTCACCAAATGAGAGCTGATGTGGGACTGCAAGTACAGGATCAACCCAAGAAACTGCATGACGTATTCATTTATTCATTTATTTATTTGATGTAATTGAGTATTAATCAAAGTATATTTGTATATTTGTATATTTAAGGCTCTTTTCTGATCTCCAAATGCTGCTCTGAGGTTTTTCTCTGCTATTGGAAGCCCAAAGAGCTCTGGGTACTTAAATCTGAGGTTTATTTTCTTCCCCTAATGCTGGTCTGTAGCATCAATACGCAGCATGAGACTCTCGGTGACTCTGGCCTACATGGGCTGTTTACCTGAATATGCTCTTACCCATACTCTCGTGGTCAGTTTTAGTCTGTCACTTTATCCATTTTGCCCCAACATTTGCTAGGTGTTTTACTAAAAATATATACGTATTTTAAACAGTGTGGTTTTCTGGTTGTAATCTTGTTCATATCAATCTGTTCCTGAACTTGGAAAATGAAGAACTTGCCAGGGAGGATGTGATCAGTATAATCTTTTTTGACTTTACTTGTCCTTCAGGAGATCAGCAAGCCCCTGCCGTTTTGAGTCATATTGTCATATTTGGTGAAAGTGGAAGGTCATGCCGGCGCTTTTGCGGCCCAAATTCCTAACCACATGGTTAGATTTATACTGTCTATGTGACATGGAGCTATTATGCAGAGATTAAGAAATATGTGGAAGTTTAATGGCCTCTCACTATGACTGCCTAGGGGCCTAGCACAGTACGTTAGCGAGGCTTGATTGAAAATGGAGAACGGCAGGCACGCAGGCCCATGGTAGCCTCCTCAGCTGATTAACGACACCGTCCTCGTTTTTTAATCTGCCGAGCACTTTTACAAAGGAGCTGTTCAGTTAGTAAAGATGATAAGCTTGACTATTTCAGTCGCAACAATAATTTCTGGCTTATGGTTTAGCTGGTGTCCAATTTTTGGGGTTCCCAACCTACAAGGAACAATTTTATTTTTTTTTAATTATTATGACATCACAAATGATTCTTACAACATGACTATAGCTGCATGGTTAATTTATTCTAGTAACATTTAACACCATATTTCTGGAGTAAATATTGTGGTTAAAATTGTGCAAATACCTAATCGTCCTCAATGCTTTGCATTTTGAGGCATCCATCTAGTGACATGAGCTGCTTCGCTGGTGGATGCTTTTAGAAATATTTGGCAGGTTATGTGGTCCAATGCAAAGAAGGGTCCTAATGAGTCAGAAATAAAGTACAGGAGGCCCAAGTGAAGCTCTGTTGACTATAAAAATTGTACATTTAATATGAAGTACACAGGGTAGAGGTATTCCTGTGAGATCCAATTTAAATAGCGGAAAATGCAATCAGGATTTTTTTCTTTCTTGAGATCTTAAACCATGGAGTAACTTTTGTATGTATGTGTGTTTTATTGTGACTGTCATTTTATAATGGCCTGTAGTCATTTCTAAATGCAGGAGACATTGGAGAGGTAGTCTAGTAAACAATGACTTTAAGATACTCAACAGAACTGGTGTCTGGTCTGTACCTCAAAGAAACAGAACAGTGGCATATTTACTTGGTCTCGTATTTGGTGGCGTTTGTACAACAATCGTAATGTTACTGCTTTGGTCCCCCCACCACCACTCAACCTAGCCATGATGGCTATGCCCACTACAGTCAATGAATGTGTGTGCAATATTAATGGGGGCAGTGGGGGACTGTTATTCTGAGGACATTGAGGCAGTTTTAAGGCTTTTAAAATCGAAACGTTTTTTTTAATTTTATGTTATTTCGTCCCTATGAAGATGATTTATGGATGCTAATGTACCTAATGTTACTGGTTTATTGGATGGGACATTATACTTGGTTCTGAAAATGCGTGAATATTTTATCAAATTGCCACAGAATTTCTTTACTTCTTTAAAATGACAATGTTCTAATGGTAAAGTTCCCTTCAAACCATTTGTTGCTCTGCTTGTTGTCGGCCACTCAGAGAAACCTTTTCAAACAAAACATTTCAAATAAATTCCACAATCCACTTCCCTTGCTGTCTGATGGCCCAGTACTGTTTTCTTCTCCATGTTTGCCAGTAGATTCACAAAGAATCAAATGACCCTGTGGAGCTGTAAACCTGCTACAAGATGAAGGTGTTGATAATTTATCATCTTAAAACATAGCTAATGATTTCCTGTAGTCAGTCTAATATAGCTTGGTGATTATCTAAAATTTTAAAAGTCTGCCTTTTGGGTTGTGTAGCCAGCATGAATCACAATTTGGCAAATCCATTGCTTTATTTGGGGGGGGGGTGTTTTAGAATGACTTGACAAGCCGAGGAGGGGTTTAAATATTGGGGATGGGGAAAGCTTTCTGAACTTTTTCTGCCTGTAGCTGAACTTCGATCTCTCTTCTGTTGTCCAGGTCTGCATTAAATGACTTGGTTTGTTTGCCGAAGCAAGCATTAATATTGGAGTGCACTATAACTTTTTTTTTTATACTTTTTTTATTTTTCCATAATGACATGAGTGAGCACTAAGAAGCCAGACTACCATTTAATACATATTTTCTTAAACCTGGGACAGGGAGACACATCGAACCATTCAAAAGCCCTGGTTTAATTCCATAGCTGTCTGTGAACTGTACCTCATTTCCACAAATGTCTCCTGGTAACCAAAAACTAATTCTGAACCCCCCCGGCTTTACACTCCACCTCTATTGTACTCCAACGAGGGGAGTGAGAAGCCAAATAACTTTTCATTTTGGCCACATTTTAGACATGCACAAGGGAAGTTTTGGAGGGATGATTTGAGCCAGGTTGCATGATGCAGTAATGCATAAGATTTTGATGTTTGCTCCGTTGACGACTACTTAATCTTACCATGTTTTCATCCAGCAGTTCCCTGTGGTTGGTTTGTTTTCTGGAAACCAAATTTCAAGTGTCTGACCCTGGGTGTACAATGAATTGCTGAATGCACTTCCTGCATTGACGCTAGACAAGCCTTTGGTCTGAGTAAAAGTCCCTTGTGAACGGCAGAAAAAGCGAAGCCACTGTAGCCGATTGAGGATCCTGTGCTTTTGGACCCCCTGTAACCCTAAGCACTGGTGCTCAGATTTGGCTGTCAGTCACTTGAAGGGTGAATAAGTCTGAATGTCAGAAACTGATTTGGCCTGTCAAGTCATTTATATGATGTTGTTGTGTTTTTGGGCTGGAAAGTACTCAATTTTAACTGCCCTGTCAATTTAAATTCCATTCTGGGTATTTCCAAGACCTCAGTCAGAAATAGTCCCAGATACCATTGAAATGATCAAACTGAAAAGGTGTTTTTCTTTCATTAATGTGAGCAAGAAAAGCACAAATACCTAAGCTGATGTAGGATACAGCAGTATCATTTCCTCTTCTCTTGTTCTTGCTTTACATGTTCAAACACTCCCTGTTCTTGGTATCTTTTTAAAAACCACAATCTTTCTTTCTTTTATGTGTCTTATCTCTGGCATTTGGAGCAGTGGTAGAGGATTGGTGTAACTGAGCAGGTCAGGTATGGACAGCCCAGAGATCAAAATATGATGATTGGTATGGTGACACAAAGATAATCCTGTTAGATAAGATGTGCATTCCACAAAGAGATCCACATACTTTTTTTCCCTTTCCAGCCTGCAAAAGCGGACAGATTTCTGCCTTGCTTGGAGTGCTTAAAATAGACTGTCTACAAAACATGCTTGGTGGAAAAATTACCTGGGATTAACCTGGAAGGAGGCTGCACCAAAAGGTTTTCTTCTGCTCAAAAAAAAAAATATCCCAAAACTTAAAGCCAAGAAGAAAAATCTTAAAGTCAGTGTTTTGTAATGGCCTTAATTTGCATCATATAATTGCTAGTTGTAAGATGCTTTTGCAAATGGTTCACCAAAAGGAAATGGTCTCTTGCTTCACAATGTTAAATCATCTTCAGAGTTTTTGGAAGCTTCCAGCTGTAATGGCTTCTGTGTATGCATGCTTGGCATCATTAATTTTAAATTGAGTTCCTTTTAATAATTATCAAACTATTAATGGTTGTAACGAATAACCACAGAAACGCATACCATATTGGGTGGACCCGTCGTGCTTAACGGTGAATGGTGTTTTAATGCAGATTGATTTGTCTCATAATGACATTTTATTTTTAATCTTGAGCCTTGTCAGATTTTCGTGGGATAAGTTGTTTTCTCTCATTAATGCCTTTTCACTTTATTATCTCAGGGGGCTGTAGGCTGAGATCAGACAATTAATTGGAAATTATTTACTACTCCTTCAGATACACACTTGCTGAACATTTGCTATAAACATTTGTAAAAAAAGTCACACAACTAGACATTTTTTATCTAATATAAACATACAAAATCATGAATTGAATAACACACTGCATTACACAGGTGAAACGCTCTAACATTAACACTCATTCATTCAGAAAATGGAATGATTCTTTTTTCTTGTGTAATATGACAGGTGTTGTATGGCCTGTTAGTCATAAACTGTTAGCTCTATCATTATTGCACAAATCTAAGTCTTTAAAACAATTTTCTGTGTAATATACCATTGTTTTAAAAAGGAGATGCTGCATTGAATGGCATCTTGACTGACTAGCTTCAAATTAATATAAACTAAATTGTTGCTGTCAGGTCTTAGTGATTTGCATGGAAGTGTGTGTGTGTGTACAGTTTCAAATTGTGTTATGTAATATGAGCAACTGTCATTCAGTTTTGCATACCTGTTTTGAAAGATCAATAATTCCTTTTCTATAAATGGTTTCAATATTGCCTGTAATTGAAAATTCTCCTCTGTGCTTTTTGATTTAAGTTAAATTTCAGAAGCGGTAAACACATAATTCTTATCTCGTTGAAGCTGCTCTGCATATTAATCTATTTTATTACTTGGTGAGGTTTTCACATGAGTTTTGCACTAATTCTAAGATCTTTGCGCTGGCTTTAAATCTGCATTTACTGTATTGCCAAAGTAGGTGATGAGCAATATAATAAGCAATATGGTCAGCAAACTATAGGAGGTGTCCTGCACCAAACATGTGACCCCCCCCCCCCCCCCTTTTCCTTATAACATTTTCCTGCTGTAGCTGTTTCTCTGCAGAGAAGTTATTTGCCTGCAGGTTTTAAAGCTGTAAACTACAGTAGTGGCTGCATTTCCTTTACTAATTAGGCATGGTGCCGCTCTGGCTTATGTAGTTTTATTCTAGCTCTTCTGTCTTGGATAGGATATAGTTTTTGTTTTAACTAACTAACCAAGTAACACAATAAATGTAATCATTTTAAAGACAAGGGTAATTAAAGCTACTTTTAATTTCCATAATGACGACTTTTTTTGCGCTTGGATCTTGCAAAGAGTCTCTGCATTTTGGATCTTCTTATGCTGCATTACTGTCTGCATAATATTTGCCTCACTTCATTGTAATTTTTAAATGTTTTATTCTGCAAATTCAGACCCTGGCATCCATTCCAGGGTATAGCCCAGCCTTGTGTCCTATGCTCAAAAGCTCCCCAGTGACGCTGACCAGGAGAAGCACTTAGGGTGCGTTTCCACCGCACCAGGTACTGTACTTTCGGTGCTACCGCTACTTCCATAAACTACCAAAAGTATGATGCTTCTTTTGCGTCAGTTTTCCGCAGGCGTACAAACTGGTACCGGGGCTAAATGACATCATCAGTGACCGCCCCCGACTGACATCATCACAAAGCGCGGCGTGGTATTTCTTTTGCTGAATTCAAACATGTTATTATGATCCTTCACTTTCCTGTAGTCCTGCTTTTAAGTTTTTTGATTTTTCATGCAGCATTGTTTGGTGTTTCACGTCTGCCCCATTTCTTCCAAGCGACTTGCTATTACAGCACATACTTCGAGTCGCACCATCCAAATCCCGCTGGATTTGTTCATCCGACCATATGGCGATTTTAAAGCTTGTGTTTTCTCGTTTGTCCATCCTTCCATTTTACTTTTTTATATATATTTTTTTTCTACTGCTTTTTATTTTATTACTCGTTTGCTGTGTGTTTCTAAAGATGGTGTTTATGTTTCAGCGGCAGGCTATTTGCATAACCAATCTACAGCAAATACGTTTGAAAGTCCCACCCCAAAGTACCGAAGTACTGGTTTGGCACTTTCGGCAATGGAACTTTCATGGTGCTTGACCATGAAATGGAAAATGGAAAAGCAAAAGTACCGTACTTTGTGCGGTGGATAAGCGGCCTTAGAGGACGGAAGTATGGATTGATGGATGGATATTCACACTTTTACATGACTGCTATGTTTGATAACCTTTTTCCAGTTGATTTTCCTGACAAAATGTGAATTTGTTAATCACTGCTCTATATGGAAATTGAGTTTTTTTTCCTCTCCCCATGGTGTTTTGGGACTAAACTATGCAAACCATTTATAGTACAGAGAGCGCCGTGGTGAATCATTCAAAAATAATTCTTTTACTTCGGGTCCTGATTTAACACGAGTCTAATTGGTGTTGATGGTGACACTGTTGCAGGTGCTCAATGCCTAAATCCAAGAAATTTTCTTCCTGTGGAATGACATAATGAACTTTGTAGGTCGTTAGCCTGGCGGGAATGGAATGAGCCAGTGGGCCAATGTGGCATCCCCTCATTTCTCATCTCTCATTAGTTTGCTCTCATGGTTCTCTAGTCACCTTCCCATTCAGCTGTTCTGTGGATGGAAATTCATTGGGCCACTTAGCGTGCCGACTCCTTGAGTATGAAATATGCTAATGAATATGACATTCTTATTTTTAAAATCAGCTTGGAGTTTTAAACCTTTTCTTGGTTTGATGGACATCTGCACCATCTGCTGCCCTGACGTTTAAACCTAGTGAGATTGAACCTGCTTGAAACGACCAAAGGCTAGTGAGGATATGCCCCAGGCTTAGTATTACAGAGAATTTGGTCAATGTAATGCTACATACATCACAATTCGGCTTTACTTTTTACTGCTAATGTGTGTTTTTCTAGTTTAGTGTTGTGTTCCCTGGCAAGGGAATGTACATTATGGTTTTGGCATGGGGTCACTGCAACAGATGCTTATCTTGTTAGCACAATCACTGAAAAGTATTTGATGCATGTTTTTCAAACTTTGCAGGCACATTGCATGGGTGAAGATCTGGAAATGATTAAATTGTGAGACTTCGCACCAAAATTGAAGCAGTACCACACGGTAATGGCAAAGAGAAGTAGCTTCAGACTAGAGATGCGCTGATCCGATATTAGGTCTGGATTGGCACCGATACCGATGCAGTTTGACAGATCGGGTAACGGCCGTACGCGACCGATCCATGTCCAATGCTTGCTTGCTTTTTTTTTCCATAAAGGAGAGCTCCTATTTTGTGTTAATTCTGTACAATAAATTGCAGAACAGCTCTTTCCCCTTTTTAGATGTGCTTTTTTGCTGCATTCAAGCTGAACGCTAACGCTGCCACTCAGTAGGTGTGAGCGCAGTTAATTCTGCCTGCTGTGATGTCATGCACATACCATTTACAGTATGGGTGCAAGAACATCAGTTAAGTGGGTGGCTGTAGAAGATGCTTGATCTTGTGACAGAGTAACTCAAAGTGTTTAATGAATCTTCGTCAGACTTCCCAGGAACATTGTGTAGGTCAAGGTACCCCAGTTCTGGTCCTGGATGGTCAGTCTGGAACACCGTTTATAGATTTCCCTGCTGAAACACACCTTATTCAGTTAACCTGATAATTATCAGGTTTGGTAGGTGTGTTTTGAGCAGGGAACTCTACAATCTGTGCTGCAAACTGGCCCTCCAGGGCTGCAATTGGGGGGTCCTTGGTGGAGGTTGTCACCTGGAACCTATTTCATCACACCAATTGTGACACTTAGTTGGTGGCACATGGAAGACGGCCACTGATCTGCTTAGCCTGCTTGCACTGAAACACGTCACACTTTTTTTGTAGAGGTGGGGAGAGTGTGCTGGGTAGGAGTGACTTGTTGAAGTTGGTGGGAGGGGTATGGATTAGATTTGGGGGCAGGGGGTAAAATGTAGTTTCAGCCTGTTGACACAGTTGTGCTACTTCTGTATTATTCTGATTGAAGTCTCTTGTGTTCTGTTCATGGTGGCTATTTTACTTATTTTGAATTTGCTCACATGAAAGCCGTTTCCTCATCCTGAATTGGGACATGACCTAAAAGGATTCTGGGACTTAATTACATCCTCTCCTCTTCAGCATCCCATTGTTTAATGACTTCTGAGGTGTCCTGTGATATGCAGTTGTCATTTTATCATTTTCTTTAGCCTGTTCATACATACAGTATATACAGTATATTGTAAATAGAGGTATATTAAAGTAAGTCAGGTTAAGCACCATCCTCCGGGATACATTTTCAGTCTGTCCTGGGACCTGTACCTGCACCTTTAGCTGTTTTTGTAAGTTTTTTTTTTTTTTTTTTTACCACAGCGCTACATGCTGTGCCGTTTTCATGTCCTGATCCTATTAGAGATGGGTTTAACGCACGCTTTATTTGTGGAAAAACACAATCCCCTGCCTCCCTCCTTTTCTGCCAGTCATAATTACTTGAGGTCCAAGAAGAATAGTGGCTTGCTGAGTAGGCTGCTATTTGGCAGAGGCTTATCTGAGCCCCACCTCTCTGGCCGAGCCCAGCCTGGCTGGTCCATGGTTGTATTTCAGGGTTAGTATGAAAAGAGCAGCCTGTCAGACTCCCCAAAGCGCAGGAAGAGGATTGTATTTCACAGGGCAGGTTTCTGACCATTGCTAATTCTTTGGCCTGTTGATGTCTGGCCAGCCCCCAGTCCTCTGAGGCACACGGGTGCAAACTTGTGACCGTCTGGACAGAGCAGTGGGGGGAGAATCTGTGTTGCCTTAGAAGTGAATGTTGCTTTGATATTAACTTTGTGGAAATCATCACCTTGGCAGCAATGTTTTATCTGTCCGTCTTCTGGTCGTCCTTCCTGCAGACGAATATATATTTCGAAGGATCAGTTGCAGTTTTGCATCTCAAACTTTTGAACTCGGGCTGCTGTGCCATAAGTGGATGTTTTCTTTCACGGTCTGTAAGGGGCTTTACTTGTATGTTTTGGCTGAGGTCCTGAAATGTGCGCTTCTGTGTAAGCACTTTGAAATTGTTTTAATGTTAGTTGTTTCAGACTGAGGACTGATCCCACTTGGGGTGATTTTGCAACCCCCACCTGATCAGCAATTTTCAGAGTTGAGAGAAAAAACAAAGTAGCTTTATCTGGTTGCAATCATGCCCTGTAACTTAACAAGTAGGCCAATGTGTTTCGCTGTTGCAGTGCCCGTTTTATTTAACTGCCTGAATTGGCTGAAAATGTACCACTGCAGGTGCTCATTTTGGATTCACCTATCCCAGCAGGGCTGGCTTCACTACCACTGCGGCTGCTTTCCTGTCTTGCTAATTTTTTTTTTGCAGCTCCACCCCCCCGCCTCACTTAAAGACTTGTAAATACTGACCACCAGAAGACTGTCTGAATAAATGACATTACCAATTGTGTCACGTCAACTAGCTGGAAGAATTTACCACTGTGAAGTATGGTTTCTCTTGAGAGGCCCTCTGTCAGCTCACCAAATATACCACTGCTGTGCAAGCAGGAGATGGACAGCAGCCGTCAACCAGACATCAGCTGTTCAAATTTCATACCTACCTTGATTTTTATAAATAATTTTAAAGGATGGTAGACTACTTATTGCTTTCGTTCCTAAGCATTCATCTTTTTTTTTTGTGATGTTGATAAATGGAGAGCAAGAACTAGTGTTTTATCACAAGGAACGTAGTTTCCCCAGGAACAAAAATGATGCAATTTACTTGAATTCATGCATTTCTCTGCAATTTTTTTTATGCCCTACACATCTTAAAAATCCAGAACTCGCGTCTGAAAACTTCCAGATTAAAAATTAAATCCTTCTTGATCTGGATTGTAGACATTAGAAATAGACTTTCTTCAGGGTTACTTATGTTCTAGATAGATCATTTTTGTGGGCTGCTACAAGGGAATATCATGTTTCAAGCCATGGGCTGTTCCTGCTTGGAACGGTACCAGTTAATGCCATCTCGCCAACGCACTCAGAAAGACAGTGAGTCGCTTTCCTCTGTGTGTGACACACCAGAGAGGCTGGACTCTGAAAGGTCAGTCTGTGTTGGAGACCTGAAAATCACATGGGTCCACATAGCCTGGGGTCCACAGAATAATTCTCAATTATGAATGATGTAACAAAACTGTTCTTGGAACCCAAAGCTCTTCTAACAAAGCTTTTTAGTTTAGGAAAAACTGGAACAAATGTGCATTTTGCTGGGAACACTCACGTCAATGTTAAACATGGACACACAATATAAATAAAACCAGGTGTAGTTCATGCAAGTGGCTCAGTCCCCTCGAAGTACGGCGCTAAATGCGCCGTCTACCAAGCTGCGTTTGCATTTGGTTTAGGTGAGTGATTCTCAGACCAATCCTTGTTTTTGATCCCTCCCAACTCCCCAAGGTCTGGTTTGAGAATCACTGGTTTAGGTAATTGTCTGCTGCAATCTGCTGCCCCTAGTCCTTTTTCAGGAAGGGACCAGCTGGACCATTGTCCACTTAGGCTGAGAATCCCGGAGTCTGGGTAACCGGTCTTTGTGAGGGTGTGCTTTTTGCTTTTTTTGTTTTAAATTGTTTTGGCAACCCAGGGTTTCAAATCTTGGGAATGAATGAAGTTAAAATAATTTATTGATTTTGAGTTTTTTTTGTAAATTTTACTTAGTTTTTGGTATAAAATTAAAAAAAAATAAATGGTGTGCCATGTTAATGATTACTCTCATTTGAGGGGAAAATCCTTCATGTTTACCTTCACACTCTTATTTTTAGAACATATCCACATAAATCAAAGTGATGCTGATCATGTTGAGAAAACGGGGCAGAAACATTTAGTTTTAGAAACTAGTGGAAAGGGCTGCTGTGGGCTTGACCCAGTACTGAAATAGATCTAAATCCCTACAACTAGAACACAAGGTATTAGGACCTCGACAGAAGTGCTATGGCCCAATTGTGAATGTCTGGTTTGCTGTCCTATTACAGGGTAAATCTATTGCAGTTTGGTCAAGTTTTTTTCTATTTACATTGATTTAGTTAGAAAAAAAAAATCCCAGACCATTAAGGCTTTTTTTTTTTTTTTTTTTTTTTTTTTTATATACCTTTTTCGTGGGAAACAAAGAATAAATTCTAGGGGAAAAATCTGCATATAGGGGATCCGGGTATATTTAGCTTTGTGATGACATGCATGAGTGCATGAAGAAGCTGATAATGGGGACTGACACATCCTGGCAGGGTGCAGAGGAAAACAATTCTGCTGCCCATTAACTTCACATTCCAGCCTAACTGATGTATTCTACCGGAGCATCTCGTATCTCCACGTATTTCCTGAAACTGGACTGTTTGGCGGGGAGCTGGGAGGGAACAAAAACATGGATGGTCTGGGGGTTTCCAAGGACCGGGTTGGGAAACACTGATGGAGAGTGAGAAGTTGTCCCTAATCATTTTTACTAAACTTCTCGGTGTGGGGGGGGGGGGGGGTTAACCTGGTTAATTTACACATGAATGCTGTAACGTTGTCATATCGGAATCTTTTTGAAAGAAGTTGTCAATCGTGTTTTATTGCTATATGATTAAAAATATGTCATTTCTACTCTCAGGGAGCATGTTAAGACCATCCAAATTTTGAATTGCATGCAAAATCAGCTGAAATTATGGCACGCTTTCTATTTTAAAGCCTAACATTTTCCCTTGTAGTTATCGCTTGCATGTTTGCGGTTTCCTGTTGTGACATACTTGAATAATTTATGAACCTGATATGTAGGTGGGATTTTACCCTTTAGAAAGGGCTTCTATGCACTAATACGCATGCCTCGACGAGCAGAAGCATGGGGATCTGCTGTTTCCATGGTTGCAGGACCTTATGACCTCTTTTGGCCAGGTGTCTGAACTTCCCAGTGTTACCAACTAAACCAGTGTTACTACCAGTTAACTTTTTTTTTTTTTTTTTTTGAATAAGTGAACTTGCAGCTGAAAATGCATTTCCTCATTTACTTCAAACTAATGCAGTGTTTTTTTTTTTTTTTTTGTAAATTTCTTTACCTTCCTTGGGGAAAAATATGAGAGATGCGAAAAAGGCAGACCTTTTCACGAACCAGGTTCTCCAGGTCTGTTCAGTAGACTGCCATGTAACACTTTGCGTGAGAATATCGTCCAGCACTCTGCTGTTTGGTCAATATGGCCTGACTAGGATGTTTGGGCTGGCTGCTCTGATGTCATTAATTCAATACTCTGGGGGTCCGAGCATGAGCCCAGCACCTCTTAAACAATGGGATACGGACGTTCAGGCGAGCTTATCGAGCACACAATGTCCTATTGTCCTTCCTCGTCTGTGTCGAGGCAGCCTTACAAAGCACCGTTGAAGCGCTGAAGCGATTCTAGTGCTACCTCTAATGTGCTCCTCCAGAAGTGAACAAGTGCCAGTTGAGCTGAGACCGTTTCTAAGTAACAGGAGCTGATGCTCTGCCTGTACCTACTAGGTGAAGATCTCTTAATTCCCAAGGTCAAATAAGGAGAATCAGTGGCGTTTTTACTTTTTCCTGTCTTAGCGTTTCTGCACACATTTCGGTCTAAACATCAGAATGACTTCACTGCTCCATAATCACTTGCTTCTGTTTGTTTGTTTTTTTTTTTTTTTTTTTAATTTTATTAAATGTTGATGTCTTTATATGTTTGTGTCCTTCCAGGCATTAATTGTAGGCTTCCCCCAAAGTAAATTACGTCCTCAATGAATAATTCCAAAAATAACTCACTTGACCCTGCAATGAGAACTCCTGTATTTCAGGCCTTTCAACAGCCTAAGCTCCCGTGATTCCCAGAGAGATGGCGGCCGTTGTATGCTGTGCTGTATATGTGCCGCTCCGCACTGTTCTCGCATAATCCTTGCTTTCACTCCTGTTACCCTCTCCTTCCCAGAGAGATGGCAGCAATCAGGAAGAAACTGGTTATTGTGGGGGATGGAGCATGTGGAAAGACTTGCCTCCTCATAGTCTTCAGTAAAGACCAGTTCCCCGAGGTGTATGTGCCCACTGTGTTTGAGAACTACATCGCAGACATCGAAGTGGATGGGAAGCAGGTAAGTAAAGGAGCAGCAGCACCGGCTATGATCGCCACAGCCAGTCCCTAAACTTTTTGATGTCTGTCTGCTTTTGTGCTACTGACACAAAATGTTGCATCAAACCATGGTGGTTAGTTCCGTTGTTTTCACACTTCATCTCAACTTGAAGCCAGCTCTAGCTTCAGCCCATCTGGCCCAGCCAAATTCTCTGATCAATCAGCGGGAGTGAAGAGAAGTTAAGAACATGGATCCAGACTTTAAATGCTGTTCTTAAAATGCTACTGTCATCGATGGCAGATTTAACAAGCAAGATATCTCTTACCAAGGGAACAGTAATTGTTATAGCATAAACATCCTTTTAAATCTTGATGTCTGGCAGACACTTTCCTCAGAATGTGTGTACGTACTTACACACACACACACACACACACACACAAATAAGGTATCTATGTGGGGACTCTCTTCATTTTCTACAATTATAACCCTAATCCCAGTTATGACAACCTTAATCCTACCTGGTCTTAACCTTAACCATAAGTAACCAAAAAAATTATGCAATTTTTGATTGTATCAGATTTTTCTAAAAGTGTGTGTGTGTCCAACACAGCTTCAGGATGTATATAGAAGCAATCTGAGTACGCTGTAAAAAGGAAACCTACCATGTAGGGCTACAAGTGGAAGCAGAAAGGATGATGAGAGGAGAACTTCCAATTCATACATACTTCCTGTGTATTACACGAAAACTATTTTACCCTACACATTGTGTGATATCTGCCTCTCTGTGTGTCTTGGTTTCTTTAAGTATGCGTCATTATATCATTTTTATTAGCATTTTTCCTGGATCGCATACTCGATGCTATCGTCATCTTAGGGTATATGCCTTGTGATATGGGCTCCTGCAATAAGATGGTCTCACTCTGCTAGTACTTGTTAGTTGTGACACATCGTGCCTGCTGCTTTCAGGCTGCACATTCTTTGTAGCCTGTGAACATGTTACTGCATTCCATTACTCAGTTGCTTATTGTCCACTTTAGTTCCGTTATAGTATCTCTATATGGCCATGCGGACTGAAGGGCCTTCAGGTGAAATGCCTCCCCTTAAGGGCACAAGAACAGTTTCCCTGCTACGATTTTAGCCCTGTTGCTCAGATCCTGTTACTCTTGATCATTCATGACTGTTGCCTACAGACCCTAACTTAGTGGCTGCGGTTTTACTGTGAGTTTAGGTTGAGTACTAAATCTAAGCCAAACCATTATACATTATACATACCCTCTGGTGTCGATTCCATAACGTTCTGGATTCTGAGAAAGGGGTGCTTCACCTTCTGTAGGTTGCACTGTGTAAGCTTATAGATGTTCCTTCCGTACTTACTGTCCTCTGCAACGCAATTGTAGTAAACCATGAGTAATAGGCTTGTTTTTATACATCACTCCCATTACATTGCCTGTCCTTAGATGTTCATCTTTACATTTATCATGTAGACTAGGATGGCTGATGCCCTTCTGGCTAGCATAGTACAGACGTCTACCCTAGGGCCCTGTAGTGCAGTCTTGCAGTCTCACCAGCATGCTATTGCTGGCGCACAGGTGGAGTTGGCTCTATGGGACACGGCTGGCCAGGAGGACTACGACCGCCTGCGGCCCCTCTCCTACCCCGACACCGACGTCATCCTCATGTGCTTCTCCATCGATAGTCCTGACAGTTTAGGTAAAGGGTCTGAGGTCTCTGCTATACATTTATCTCCGTTATGGAGGGCTTCACTTAATCCATTAAGTTGTTATTAATACCTTGTGTAATTATTTGAATAATGATAATGTCAGAGATTAATTCCTGGGGGGTGGGGGGGGGCTGCCACTTTTTTTTATTTGACGGTCAGCCACCCACTATTTATAAGCTGATAGGTTCTTATTCTGAGTCTAGTCTTCTGTGTCTGTGTAAAGTTGAAATGTTAAATTCCACCACCTACATAACAACTAGCACACATTTTTATCCGCTGCTTTTAGCTGCTTACTGTTCTTTCTGTATGTCTCTTGCTCATGCCCATTGTCATTGATCAAACGTGGCAGAGAACATCCCAGAGAAGTGGACCCCCGAGGTGAAACACTTCTGCCCCAATGTCCCCATTATTCTCGTGGGCAACAAGAAGGACTTGAGAAATGATGACCACACGAGGAGGGAACTGGCCAAGATGAAGCAGGTATACCCTACTTTCCCTCTATTTAAAAGGGCAGAACCAATGATGCACTCTAGTCTTGAGGTGACTAAGCAGGGTAGTACCACACTCCTAACATCATGCGGTGTTCAGGTTGCTTCATTACTCCTATGCTAGATGTAATGCTACTCGAACACCTAAATAATATTAACAATTATATAATTGTAATTGTTATCTTTGAATACTTTTTACATACTTTGCATTATAGGTTAATCGCATTAGACTCTGGGGAGAATGCACGTTCCTCTAAGAAGAGAGAATTTTATGTTTTTGCTGAAAATTTCCTTATTAACATTTATGGGATACTGTTTCCTGTGTGCTAATTGTCTCTAGCATTTAGCATTTTCAGCACATTTTTGGAAATATTCAGCCCAACGAAAGCTCAGTTCATACCAACTTCCTGAAACTGAACAGCTTGTCTTGCATAGTATGTGTGTAAGCAGCAGCCTGGAAAGCTAAGGGTGGTCCTGGTTCTATTTTATTCACTTCATCTACCTCTGAATATTAGGTATTGTGTCGCACCCACCAAGGCTATGAGGTATGCCATGGGGGGGCGGGGGGGGGCAGGTCCACTTGACAGGGGACATCTTTCTTCAGTGGTTATTGCAGACGTTACATTTGCAAACGTGGCACAAACGCCAGTCCTAGCGACTGAATGCAGTTTAGTAGTCTAACACAGGTGTCTTTGTTCACTCAGGAGCCTGTCAAGTCAGACGAGGGCAGGGACATGGCTAACCGCATAGGGGCTTTTGGCTACCTGGAGTGCTCAGCCAAGACTAAAGATGGAGTTCGTGAAGTATTTGAGATGGCCACCAGGGCGGCGCTACAAGTGCGCAAGCGCAAGAAGAGAAGTGGCTGTTTATTGTTGTGAAGGTTGTGGGGTCTGAAACAATGAGGGTTGTGGGGGTTGTTGGGGGTGGCCAAGCATTAATAAAACACAAGAAGGATCCCTAAGTAACATCTGCCCCATGTTTTTCACAAGCAAAAACAAGAGAAGAAAAGCAAATACTGAAAACAACAGCAAACTGGGCAGATCCATAGGTTGGATATTTTATATTTGCTTTTATGTTTTTCACCTGTTTTTCTCCTATTCAGTTTGTTTCTGCAGCTTATCATTCTGTTTATGTGAGGAAATGGATAGTATGTATATGTCTGTCTGCATGCATGTTTTTATGCGCACGCATGTCTGTTCAGCTCACCCACAAGTTAGCAGCACATTGATTTGTGAGCTTTGCTTGACGTCATATAAATAATAGGTTGGGGGGCAAATTGGGTGGATTGTGCCAGCTTCCTTGTCGAAAGGGTGAAGTGGATGGGGTGACGATCAAATGAGCGTCATGAGTTGGTCTGACAGAAGCCAGCTGTGCTCAGTACCTTCCAGCCTTAACGTTTTACATTTGATGTGGCATGTGTGGATTGAACCTGTCAACCGATTCCTGCCACGCCCCCGCAACCCCCATGGGACTCTCCAAGCTGTCATGGAGGTGTAGAAAGCTGCGGGGAAGCTGTCTGTCTCCTGTCACACCACACCTCAGTGTAGTCAAATGGACTCTATAGCCTCCCCACTTATCAACATGAGAAAACCAGCCCTGTTTTGGACGGAGGGTGCAGTGTGTTCTGATCATAAGCTGCAAAGCTATGAGGCTGTTTCCCAACCCGGTCCACATGGGCCCCCCCAGACAGTCCATGTTTTTTGCAAAAATGTACGAAACTGGAAGGGACCAAAAACATTGACTGTTTGGCTGGGAGCTGGGAGGCAGCAAAGCATGGGCTTTCTGGGGGTCTCTGAAGGCCGGGTTGGGAAACAGTGCTATAAGATATTGCCATATGGTCAGAGAGGACTGTCCAAGGATAAGATGGTAGCACAGCCTCCTATCATTGTACCTTTCAAGTTCTCTGTAAGGCAGTATCTTTCTGTCAAATGTAATCACAATGAAAGGAAAGAAGGGTGAAATGTAAGGTAAATAACTGGCAGAATTCTGAACCTTTTAAATAAATTATAGGAAGTGATATGGATCTGAGAGTGCCAAGAGACAGAATATTAACCAGCACAGCAATTCAGAATACACGGAGTAGTTTTTCCAGGGCTACAGCCAGCCTAAATGGTTTACAAACTGGACTTATGAGTGGATGACTGGGAATTCAGGTACCAAGAAGAATTCTGCGGTTGTAGAAAGCTGCCTGAATTGTTTCTCATTTATAAACTGAAATTGTACACCTGCACTTCACTGTTTGGATAAGACTTTGCATTACAGCTATAATGTATAATCATAATGATGAATGCAGGCCTTTAACTCTTCTTTCCTTCTGGGTTCTAGTTTGATGGGCTTTCCTACCTTGCAGGCTTATTTAGGACCTGTAGGGGTTCTGGGTAATTAGAATGACTGGGTGAGCAGTGGGTTACCTGGAGGGTTTTCTTCATGCCTCAATTTTCCCCCCATAAACCCCCACAGCACTGCTGTAATGCATTGAGATGACTATGGAATACTAAGTCTGAGTGTAGGCTGTGCGTCACCTGTTCTAAATCAACATATCATAACTTTAATGGAGCTCTTCTGCTCAACTCTTCACTCCAGGTGGACTAAGGCCAGTCAAGCATGTTGTTTTTGTCAGTATGATAGCCATAACTTTCTGTGACCTGTTTGCCTTACCCTTTTGATATGACAGATTTACTTTCTGTAAGTGCTGAATGCTTGCTGGTGTTTGACATCCTTGACATGTTAGTACTGCTTGCATAAGGCTGCAGTCCTTCAGGTAAAGAGGCCAGAGACACTCCAGCGTTTACTGTCAGAGCTAATCATGGTCGCTGGGCTTCTAGCCATTTCGTGGCACCTGTAACAACTACTTAGACTTTTATCCCATTCTTATAAAGTGTGCCATTCAGATGCTAAGCTGTGTACAGTCTTGTTTTTGAACCTCACATGGCAGGAATTAGCAGGTGACTATACAACTGGGTTTTGCTTCATAAGGTTACTAGTTGCAGAGTGAATTTCTTTGTTACTCACTTAAAGTAATACTGAGCAACAATTGCTTATCTATACCAGTTGGGTCTCCCTAAAAATGTTAAATGTACACACACACCTTCTGGAGTTAAACTGACGTACAACTAATGCTAGCATGTATCTCAGCCTGCAGTGGCTCCAGACTATTCAGTATAGGCCCGAAACTTTTTCTTTTCCCTTACATTCCTCCAATTGAACATCACACTATGATGGTGACATCAAACTGCAGCACTGGTTAGCAAATGGTCAACCTACTCGGATGCGCTCGTCTGAAGTGTCACTGATGTAGTAACAGTGTGTTTGGCCAAGTGGAGGGAAGAACTTGTTTAATGATGCTTCAGACCAAACTCAGAAATACATTAGATGAAAGGATGTCGATGTGGGTTAAGAAATGTGCAGAGCATAAAATTCAGAATATGCTGTATAGACATAATACCTGGGAATGCTAGAACCACAACATGTGCATTAGATGGGCTTTTGTGTGATGTGGTTTTCAGCAGATCCCTACAAAGGAAATAAAGCGTTTTCATTTAAAGGTCAGCATCTGGAGAACACTGCCCCCTGGAGTCCGTAAATGAGAGGGAATCGGGGTGCAACAGCCTTATATATCGCATATTGAATTTTAGACTGAACAAACTTGAATATTTTTAGTTTTTCAAAGAATGGTGTAGCCTAGAAACTCAAAGAAAAGGCATGCAAGAAAGGTGAAAGGTGGACAGAGGAAAAACAAATATTTCAGGCCCGTAACATTGCCATTGCATATACAATACATCCATTTACAAGGATTTAATTGTTGGCCAAAGCAGTACAGTCATCTGTCCTTTTTAAAGGTCAAAGTTCTGCAAGGATTCTAGGGATTAAAGTATGGGGCCATCTGTAATGGATTTCAGAGAGGACACAGAACGAAGACCCTCTGAATTCACCACAGATTTGAAGACCACCCCAATGGCCTTTGTACTAGTGGAGCATGTACTGTACCGAGTAAAGTGTTTGTGAGAATTTTATGTGTCTAAGATTAAACACCAATACATACATATACAAATTGTATCCCTTTGTTTGCATGGGTCTGTACCTGACCTCCCTTTGTTACTGTATTTGTCCTTTGGGACAACTTTGGTATGTTGGACTGTTTTCCTGCCACTGATTTTGTTTTCCTTAATTTTCCAGGATTAATTAAAAGTGCTAAAATAATCGAGATTTGTATAAATGCTGATTGTCAATGCTTTGTAAACTGAACTAGTGTTGTAGCAAATGTTCAAATAAAGAGAACACCATCACATTTTTTTAATGGCATCTTTAAACCATACTTTTTACATCCTGTTGCTTCAATTTACCTGAGTCAAAAGGGGTCTTTACAAATAAGCAGCAGAAATCAACATGCACTTTCAAGATTTTAATGGGTAACAAAAGATTTGATGCAATAGAAATGGAACTTTGTACTTTTATCAACTCTCAGTAAGCCGTCTTAGGCTCAGAATACTCTGTAATACTCTCAGAATAATCCATACACCTAATACCAGCAGAGTGAAATTAGCAATGACTTGGGGGAGACCAGGGACAACTGCTGAATTTTCATTTTATTTCCTCGGGGAATGCATATAGTTTTGGGACTGTGCCATTGCAGATACTTTGTCATTAAGACAATAACTCAAAGTATGTAAGAGAGATTTTTCAAACTTTGTAGAAGCGTTGTATTGAGTGGCAAACTGGAACTGATTACATTTTGAGACTGATCATCGTAAAATTGAATTAATGCCGCATAGTGATAGCAGAAAAGGGGCAGTTTCAGATGCTTGATCTCAATATGACAGTAACTCAAAGTATTTGATGGTTTCCAACTTTGCAGAGGTATTGTATGGCTCATGAACTGAAACCTTGTGAACAGGATAACTCTGCTATTATTGCTCCATTTTATATTTGATGGTTCTTCTTAGCGCTTCACAAAAACATGATATGGATGTAAATCTACACCTAATATACCTGAGACAATTGGCTCCAGAAATGTAATTTCAGCGGCATGGAGCAGCAAAAGGTGAAAAGGGAGCTTGCAGCTGCCATCTTATGCACACAGACATCTAAATATATTCCATGGATCTTTTTGCAGGGGCGGCATGGTGGTGCAGTGGTTAGCACTGTATGGGGTGGCGTGGTGGTGCAGTGGTTAGCACTGTCGCCTCACACCTCTAGGACCCGGGTTTGTGTCTCCGGTTGGGTTACATGTGTACAGTTTGCATGTTCTCATGTTGTTGTGGAGTTTCCTCTAGGTACTCTGGATTCCCCCCACAGTCCAAAGATATGCTGAGGTTAATTGGAGTTACTAAATTGCCTGTTGGAGTGCATGTGTGAGTGAATGGTTTTCAGCAGATCCCTACAACCCATCCTGGGTTGTTCCCTGCCTTGTGCCCATAGCTTCTGGGATAGGCTCCAGACTCCCCACGACCCAGAAGGGTAAGCAGTTTGGAAAATGGATGGATCTTTTTGCAAACATCCCAGAAACATTGTACAGGTCAGTGATTCTCAAATATTTGGGCATGAGAAGATTTTCAGAATATTCTAAAGTTTATATAATTTTTTTTCTTTCTTTCGCATCTTGAGATAGGATCGGGACATCCCTAGTTATTGTGGTTATGTCATGGAAAATGTTAAAGTGCAAATGAAACTAATGAATATGTATCCATCCATCCATTTTCCAAACCGCTTATCCTACTGGGTCGCGGGGGGTCCAGAGCCTATCCCGGAAGCAATGGGCACGAGGCTGGGAACAACCCAGGATGGGGGGCCAACCCATCGCAGGACACACTCACACACCATTCACTCACACAGGCACACCTATGGGCAATTTAGTAACTCCAATTAGCCTCAGCTGTTTTTGGACTGTGGGGGGAAACTGGAGTACCCGGAGGAAACCCCACGACGACATGGGGAGAACATGCAAACTCCACACACATGTGACACAGGTGGAGACTCGAACCCGGGTTCCAGAGGTGTGATCAACAGTGCTAACCACTGCAGCACCATGCCACCCCATGAATATGCATATTTAACATAAATTACATAAATTTAACATAAAAATATACATGAAGAAATACTGGTGTGCAAATTAGCATGTAAGTGGAACGCACAATAAATGAGTAGGTGACTATCAGAGTTGTGTATCATGAATAGGACTCGGCATTCAGGTAAATGAATTGGCTTTTATGCTTCCAGTTCATCTATCCAGTAATTCTAGAAATTGAAGAAGCTGGGGGGGGGGTGAGGAGCATGGATTGGACAGGGTGAGGGGGTGACCAAGGAATGCATTGTAGCTGTTCTAACATATTTTCTAGTTTTTATAAAATGCAGAAAATGACAAAATGGGAAAAAAAACTTTCAAAATAAATGTGTACTAGTTATGAAGATTGCTGTATTCCTTTGAACAACTGAAAAAGAAGAATTTGCAGATATCCTGTCTAATAGTTAAATATCGATGGCAAAAGTTCTGTGTAAACTATGGTAGCAATTGAATTATTAGTATCCCTTCAAAATCCTGGACAATATTCAATAAGCCAGTGTATGAGATCTGCTGGTTCACTCCTCCCTCCTAAACGGTGGGTCCACGTACCGCTGGATGGCACTCTCCTCTGTTTCATCTTCTGAGGTAAGACAAGGGTAAATACTGTGAGACAAGATATGACAGGACCTTGTGCACACCAGAGATGGAAAGTTCAGGTCCAGAAAGTACAAATCCAGACCAAGGTTTTGTGTCACCCAACCAGTTGAGTACTCTGTGACTCCATCCATCCATCCATTTTCCAAACCACTTACCCCTACTGGGTCACGGGGGGGGGGGGGGGGGGGTCCGGAGCCTATCGCAGAAGCAACGGGCACGAGGCAGGGAACAACCCAGGATGGGGGGCCAGCCCATCGCAGGGCACACTCACACACCATTCACTCTCACATGCACTCCTACGGGCAATTTAGCAACTCCAATTAGCCTCAGCATGTCTTTGGACTGTGGGGGGGGAAACCCCACGACGACATGGGGAGAACATGCAAACTCCACACACATGTGACCCAGGCAGAGACTCGAACCCGGGTCCCAGAGGTGTGAGGCAACAGTGCTAACCACTGCAGCACCATGCCACCCCGTACTCTGTGACTCTTTATACTGAATTGGTTGGTTGAAACAAAACTTCAGTCTGGATTTGTACTTTCTGGATCTGAACCTTCTACATTGGGAGTAGGGACCTTTGTTGTTGTGATTATTATTGTTGTTTGTTTTAAAAGCTACAATAATATTTTTTTATCCTGTGTCCCTCTGCAATGTAACATGTAACATTCATTGTTTGTGTTCCAAATGTTGTATACGACTTATGAAACACCTCCATTAGCTATTATGCCTATAAACATGTTTTACATAGCAGAATACACCATGATGTGACAGGGAATGACATGGCAGTGTAATAAGTTTTTTAACAATTTGTAATAATTTTTGTTATTCTTATGAACCCATGAGGTGGTACAGAGGTTGTGCCATGTTTGGGGCTGGGGGGTTGAAATCCATCTCCATTGTGACAGTGTGAATGTTCTCCTCTTCTTTTCTTGTATGTGCACGTGGCCTGTGATGGACTTTGGAATAGGATCCTACCCGCCTCATTACCAAAAGCAGGATAAGCAGTTAGTACATCAATGGATTGGGAAGCATGCAGTGCTTATGAAGGGTGTTTGTTGGAGACTTTGGTTAGGCAGATGTTCATACACTCAGTGCCCCCTTTACTAGGTATCCTTGCATAGTATCAGGCAGGACCCCCGGTAGCACTTCAAGGTCTGATGAGTGTATTTGGAAATGCTCATCTTCCTGTCCTTGTTGTACTGAGCTGCTATTTTTGCCTTCCTTTTTAGCCTTAATGATACTGGTCATTCTCCTATGATATCTCTCATCAACAAGGTGTTTTTTGTTCATCACACCATTCTTTGTAAAGTCTAGACACAGTAGTGTGTGAAAATTCACAGTGGGTGGCTGTCTTAGAGATCCACCAACTCTTGTACTAACAGTCACACACCAATTTTAAATAGTGAGATCAGATGTCTAATGCACCAGCATGCTGTAGGTATTCAGTTGCAGCCAGATGATCTGCTGTTCGAAGCAGGCTGTTTGTGTTATTGAGAAGATGTACCTAATAAAGTGGTCACTGAGGGCATATTAAATACATATATAATCTTACCTCCCAGGTCTGCTCCAATATATAAGACTTCACTCTTTGACTCCCAGTATTTAACTCCAATGTACCCGTGTTCATCAGTGCAGTACTGGATGAATCTGAGAAAGAGTCGGCGTTACGTGCAATGGCCGGGTGGTACAGTGTTCACCCTATGCCCCTCTCCAATAGCATTTGGTACAGCAGTTCATCATCATGGACAACTGTTGCGGGAATTGTTACATAACTCTTATGACAATGCTTGCTACATTTCTACTCAATGACAGGCTGACAACGAATTAATGATAGAGGGGAAAAAAGGTCATGGTACCACATCGCTAAGAAGAGTTCATGATAACATATCATTTAACTGACACATATGATGAGGTCAAACCACTATTTCACCAAAACTAATAAGACAGGGTTATGACGACATGCTGCTAAACTGCCTGACAAAATACAAGAAGTCAGTATTAATTCTAGGTGAACCATACCGTTTCCAAATGGGGTCCTTGTTGAGAACGATAGGATTGCCCACCACAATCAAGAGAGCTTTGGCCCTGGTTACAGCCACATTGAACCTCTGTGTGAAGATGGACATGATATTTGACTGTGGACAACATTTTCTATAGGCTCACTTTGCTCTCGAATGTTCCCAAGTTAATTTGTTTACATGATGCCAAATCACCCATTACTTTGAGAAATTACTTAATTTGGTTGCTTATCGGATGTTCTCATGAAGCAACACAGTAATCTGTTAATTTATACATTTACTAAAGAAATCAAAGGTAGCATGAGTGGACCATTTCACTATAAGAAATGTCATGTAGTGTCAAGGTACAGCTGGGCGTGCACTGTGTGATTTTTCAGCCCATTTTGAGCCGATTTTTCACTTGTGCGATGATTCCTGGAGTTGGACCGAATTTCAGCGTGATCGTATATCGTATAGTGTACAGGATGTAAGGTGCACCGATTCGTCCCCCCCGACCAGGAATCAGATGATCATGAGAAAATCAAACCTGTTTGAGCGACTCCCTTCAGCCTGAGTGGATTGGCCTCACTGCACACGTGCAAAGACAGAACTGAAGTACTCAGGAATGAGATTAGATAAGTACGCACCCTTGCCTGTTGCCAGAAACCGTATTGTAACAGAAAGCCTGTCCTTGGGGCTGATCGCCTTTCTTAGGTAGGTATCCCTCATTATGATATGTGGAGTTACCCTCTCCAGGAATAAACTGAAGTCCTCCACAGACATTCTAAGAAAATCCAGAAAACCCTTCATATCATCCATCTATTTATACAAAACTTATATTAATACAGCAAGGCAGGGTAGGTATTGAATGTTGTTATAGCCTGTTGTCTGAAACTGATTGGTGGTGGGATCTTTAAATTGCACTTGAATAAACTCAACATAACTGGCCTGAACGTTTCAACAAGCAAGCAAGCAAGAACAAGCAGGTATGTTATTGTTTGCATTACGAGTTCTGTGTAGGTATCAGGCCATCTGCAGTGTAATGTGTCTGTCGCTGCTTTCCTCCAGTTCCCGTCGTAAGATGGACAGGCCATATTGTCCACGTCTTCCCAACCGTCTTCGTGTCCAAACACGCCAGCGCCACGCCGGATTTTTCTGTGCACAAAATTGCACAAATGGCCAAAGTGGCGCATTTCCCTTTGGTGAGCATCGCCACTGATGCCGGTTCTTCTACGTCTTTTTCAACGGTTAAAGTTTGGGAGTCCGACGTGTTTATATTGCTCATGTAGTGTCAGTAGTCAGGTTGCATCCGAGTATCGGACCATATAGTGTGCGGACAAAAATTGTGAGCTTTGCCTCTTCATCGCATGCGATTTGAGCGGGGTGTTTACAAAACGACTGGAAAAATCGCACGGTGTTTGCCCAGCTTAAGTAGTGCGCAGGGTACAGTACCTTCTCATTACTAAGGAAGCCAATTTGGAATTCATGATCCATCTTGATGTGGTTGGTGTCACTGCGCACAGTGGATATCATGATCACCTTGCGCTCCTGGCCTTGAAACTCCTCCACTGAGCCGACCTTATTCATTTGGGGGGGGGGGGGGGGATGGGCATTAATATGGCATATACCAACTCCGGTATAGTCGCTACTCGTTACATCATTCTATACCAGGGCTGTTCGTTCCTGCTTCAGGAGAGCTATCGCCCTGCAGAGCTTAGGTTACCAAGACCCCCCCCCCCTTTAGGAGTATCTCCTAAAAGTAAACAATGCAAGAGCTTCAGTCGTGATTTCAGAATTCACAGTTAAAATTTCACTGATCGCCGGGAAAGGCAAATGGACGTGGTTACGTGTCTCGTTTCATTTTTGAAAAATTGGCAGATGGCTCAGAGGACAATTTTCTGCAAAAATTTGCAGTAATACCTTAAAATGAGGATTTTTCATGTTAAGTGCACTTTCAATGCTTGCCAGGCTTCTGTTTTTAGAGCCATTTGCCAAATAGGTTTTACATGATTTTTTTTGGCTGCTGAACATTCACCTTCTGTTACAAGAGAGATGTCATAAACCGAGAAGACAAGTGGTCATGGACAGTGGGGTGAAACACTTTATGTTGTGGCCACTTTATCAGACCTATGCCACACTGATAAAGGTATTATTTATGGATTTATTTTGAGAGTTTTTGGTATTTCTAAATGATTCAATACACGATTAATCATGAGATTAATTGCCATGCTCTGGAAAAGTTTCATTATTAATATAATAGGTTTGCTTTTTCAGGCTGTGTTTTTAAAAGGTCTTAGAAAAGCCTACATGGGTCATTGTGTAATTCAAGTGTGACTGAAAATTACTGAAGATGACCGTTGGTAAGTAATAGTTTATAAGTAAAAACATGGATAAGTAATAACTAATAGTGCTGACAACATGACATTTCCATATTTAGTGTGACACATGCTACAGATACTGATAAAAAGTGATCAGTGTTTTATTCACAGGAATCTACCTTAAGATCTTTGATGTCCTTCAGCTTGCTCAGCTCCCTGTCAGTCACTGTGATGGCCCTTTTGATTTTCTGGACCTACCAAATGATCAGAATGTAGAGGTATGTACAACATAAGCCAAATCACACACAAGATGCGCAACAAAATGAAAATGAGAAATGAAGCTGTGGAAACATTACAATACAGGATCGTTTAAGAATGTAAAATTTTTGCCATGGAAATCCATGTATTCTGTGGTATGATGTGACATTGTGCATTTACAACAAGGTTACAGTTTATTTTGAGGACTATCCAATAATTCCCCCCTTACACCAGAGGGCAATGTTTCTCAATATGCCCTAGCAGGGGTGTCATTAGGGGCCCTTGATTCCTAAAATTTTAGAAAAAAACTGGATTGGTCTGGCCTGGGGGGCCCAGTATGATATGCTTTCATGGGGCCCAATATCTTAAACAACACCCATGTGTCCAAGCATCAGCTGTCTTAGTTTTTGTCATTTAAATGCTGTCATTGAAAGTATATTAAAATTGTCCCTTAACTCACCTGTTTCCTGTATGGTGCAATGATGCCAATGTCCTTGGGTGACAGGGTTTGCAAACCCTTTTTGGCTTGAGTCTCAAATAGCTTCTTCAGGTATTTCACAATGATTTCGACCTCAGTCACATTGAAGAAAGATGGGCTGTTTTGCTCTCTTTGTTCTTTCCCTGTTACTCCGTCGAATATGATAGGAAAATCCTAAAAAGTCAAAAAGCGGAAGGTGAAATTAAAACAGCCTACATTTACAATTCAATATGGCTCCTCAAATGTTAGTGATTTCCAAACTGATGTCATTCTTTTCTTTCCTCCTCAGATTCTAGGGTGGGAAACGGTACAGAACTTTCATGTGCCTAATCATTAAATACGTTTCTTTATACAACAGCAGGCTGAAGTACCCTTTGACTTTCATACCATAGAGAAGCTTCCTCCCTCAGACTGGTTACATTTTTACCGGACCAAACAGGCTGTACCAGGAAAAATTTACTCAACAAACTTTTGGGTTTGTAGACCCATTTAACCAAAAACAGGCATGAAAACTACAAAGACTAAAGAAGCTGCAGAGGATGCTGACCTACATTAGTACAGGTGTGTGTACCAGTACCATAATATATTACTTCAACCCAGAAATACAGAAAAAAACTGTGAACTGCTCAGCTATTATTAAACTACATGTTTTTACAGCAGCCCAGAGAGCCTGCAGCAAATAAAATTACAAACAGAAGTAGAAGACTGTAAAAACGTCCAACCAGTGGGATGCCCAGTTGACACTGTCGGGGAGTTTTGATCAGCACTGGTAATGACCTCCACCTCCAATGGAACTTCACTAGTTAATGACCAACGCTGACACCATGCAGGGTAGCGCGAACATTTTTAAAGTCTGTGCCTATAGTAGTTACAGTTCATAAAATAATACACAGTACCATGCAAAATTCCTAGGCAGTCAAAGAAAATGATGTTTAAATGATCCCCCCCCACCACCATGAAAATGGATGGATAGAGCTGACATTGAAATTTTAACAAATACATAGAATGTCTGAGGTGCTCCTGAGCAGGGGGTTGGGAGCTGAAGTGGTGTTCACTAGCAATCCAACAAGATACTGCTCAATTTTCTGACAACAGAAGAAATTCCTTTTAGTTTTTACTGCTACTGTTAATTTGCATATGATTTATGTTAGATTTTTCTTCTGAGTAAATATATATTTATCGCCCAGATAAACAAATTTAAGCATATGTTTTGATTGCCTAAGACTTTTGCATGGTACTAGACATAATTAGACAGATTCTGCCTAAAAATATAGCAGATTATATTTTTAGAGAATTTCCATTTTGTCCCTACATTTTAAGACCTTAAAGTCTGGCATTGACTAAAGATAAAACCAAAGTCGACGGGAGGGGAGGGGGGCAACACAGGGGACAAACTTGATTTTTTTTCCTACATAACATCCATTTTGTTTCAGTATGACCCCCGCCAGCCAAAATAGAACACAATGACCTACTTAAAAATACAAATATACAACTATATAACAAATTGTGATGAATTATTGGACCTCTACAACAGACAGGAAGAAAGGAAAAAAGGAAGATGCAGATGCAGGTTTAAAAGGAAGATGCAGAAGCTGGTGCACTGAAGATGCCCTGCTCACTGAAAATGTGTAACTCCTTAAATATCACCAGAAAAGTGCTGTTCGCTGAAATGCATTTATTAAGATATGATGCAAAATTGCTTTGGCAGGATGATTTGCTATCTTAGAGTTTGAAAGATTCTTCAATTTTAAAATTTAAAAGTCACTTAAATAAATATCTTGGTAATATCTAACATATACCTGAGTACAATAAAATAAATTCAAGATTCTAGGCCCTCTGAAATCCTGTACTAGAGAAGAAGTTAGAAGATGGATGAATGGATGGATGAATGGATGGATTGGTTGGTTGATTGATTAATAACCAAGGCCATATATGATTTTTTTCTTCATCACAAGCTCACTTTGTCTCAAAATCATGCACTACACCACTTACCCTTTTGCGAAGGTGCTCCCAGTTGCAATAGGAATTGCGTAGAATCTCGTTGGCATGCGCCTGCAGCTCACCATCATAAAAGAGCTCATTTGGGATCTTGAGTATGGCTGGATGGGACCTGGGGAAAAGAGATGTCACTGAGAACAAGTGCAGACACCGGGGAATCCTTCAGCAGGAGATGCTAACGGAGAGTATCCACGGAGACACTGCCGAGAGCCTAATGCAGTCATGGGGAAAATCAGGTCCGGAAAGTACAAATCCAGGCCAAGATTTTGTTTCAACCAACCAGTTGAATATAAGGAGTCATAGTCACATAGTATTCAACTAATTTTTACTTTCTGGACCTGAACTTTCCACCTCTGGGAAAAGAGAGGTATAAGTCAAGTGGAACAGAGAAGAACTTTCAAAGTACCTGTAGTTCTTCACCAACTTAGTGACACAGCGGTCATCAAACTGCATTTCAGAATTCTTCTTGTATAGTTGAATGTGCGACATCAGTCTCTCCAGTAGGGACATGCCTATGACAAATTTGTAATCCAAAACAGTATTTGCACTTATTAAACAAAACAAAGGGGAATGTGCAGACGTAAATAGAACACCGTTATTGATGAAAATCATTTTGTCACTAAGTCTTGTCATTACTGTCTTGAATGAGTGCACTTGAATATGACGTGAATGAAGTGATCAACAATGCACTGAAAATGAGGCTGCCAACGCTGGCCCTTTTGGAAACTTACTGACTCAGCTCACTGTTCCAGTAGGGTCTGTTTTCGCATTGAAACTCACAGAGCCACTAATCTTAGCTTCTAACAAGCAGCTTTGAAAATGACTCACTCTGTACATTGCTAACAAGACTGGAAACGCAGTTTTCAGCCTCAGGGAGCAACTCACAGATCTGTCTCTGTTCAAGTACACTGTTCGTACTTGACAGTGTTCATCACATTGTTGTTCTCACCTAATCCATACTTAATGGCCAGTGAGGACCTTATAATGGGACCCAGCTGCTTGGGGTCCCCCGCCAGGACCACCTGCCCAGTCTCTGCCTGAAGGAGTCCTGCGGAAGATGTGAAAGAGGTCATCCAACCAGACTACTATAGACAATGCATCTTTCACCACAGACATGACAGCAGAAACTACAATCGTAGCACTCAAGTCAACAATCTTATGAAACTGCTGCAACGTCGGTCTTCAAAGTGAAAATTCTCCAAACCAAGGTAATTTACGTTTAACTCGTTTACTGTAACGGCATCATTTTACCAAATGCAGTTTCTAAACACTGCAGGTTAAAGTCCCAAGATGAAGGTAAAGTAATGAGTTACACATCACACTGGTAAATTTGTGTGTGGAGCATCTATGAAATGAATTTATTGATGGGAACAAGACATAAGGCATTGTATATTTTAGGAAACGTGCACAGACACAAATCGCGATTTGGAGACACCAATTAACCTAACCCACATGCCTTTGGTCTGTGGGAGGAAATGGAAATACCGAGAAGAAACGTGTGCGAAACTGGCAGGACACACACACACATATGGTAAAGGAATCACACCCATATCCCTGAAGTTAGAGGACAGCAGTTCTCCAGTTCATAATGTTCACATAACATTTTCACAAGTAATGGTCTGAAAAAGTGGTGTTGTCTTATATTCGGGGTCTACCTAATCAAAGAAAGCAGAGTACTTATGTATATCTTTATGTTACAGAAATGAACTGATATTAATCAGAATTTGGGAGGAGGCATTGGTAGGGTGGTATTGGGCAGCCAATGTCACCAAATGGGCAGACCAGCACTGCATAAGGAATGAATTTAATGGACCACCTAAAGAGACACATCTATCAGTTGTTACTCCATATTAACTCGAGACACATCTATCAGTTGTTACTCCATATTAACTCAAGAGACACATCTATCAGTTGTTACTCCATATTAACTCGAGACACATCTATCAGTTGTTACTCCATATTAACTCGAGACACATCTATCAGTTGTTACTCCATATTACCTCAAGAGACACATCTATCAGTTGTTACTCCATATTATCTCAAGAGACACATCTATTAGTTGTTACTTCATATTAACTCATCATCGTGTTCTCACAAATACTTCAAATCAAAAGCAGAACTAAACAAACTAAATAAAATCTCATTTTTACCACTCAACCCTTCCTTTCTTTCCAGATATACTGGAAAAGTCACAGCATAACAGCTTCTCTTTCTTCTCTTTCAAACGATTCAAATTAAATATTTAACAAAGGTTCAGATCATGTAAAGGCTTTGAAATAGCAGTCATCAGCTTCACACTGATATATGGAGTCCTTGCATCGGTCGGTGCTCTCAGTATTAAATGCAGACCCTAATGAAGACTGTCTGTAGAGGTTTATGGATTTTTTTTAATGCACAAAACCTTATGCTCACTGTCGGTTGTTGAATAGTAAAAATGGTGCCTTCCCACAGAGCGCTTCAGAAAGGAAGCCAGTGCCGGCAATGTCTCCAGAGCTTACTGCATGTATGCTAATGTTATGCTAATGCTTAAGCTCCGATAAGAAAAAGTACAGTACATATTTATCAAGCCGCTGCTAATAAAATAGCAAGTGATAGTTAGTATTATTTGTTTGGCATCAGTAATCTTCCACACCAGCTAGATGCTCCGCTTATTGAGGCCCCATTTCTCAATAAGGGTCTTCAAACTGCCCTCAACATCTTTCTTTCACTTCTTTTCTGAGGCCTTAATTGTACACGTGCTGTATTTCAGTTTATTCATATCTTTCTGTCTTCTATTCTCTGGCACTTCACTAACAAAGTAAAAAAAGTCTTGCACTTATATCTGACAAAAGAAACATTGCAACATCAGTTCATACTAGTATAAAATTTTCATCAACTTTAACCACTAGAGTATGTGCAACAGTGATCCGTAACTCAACAGTGACCTCCTATGGAACTGAAATTAAACTGAAAGTTTACTGCTTTTAAAAATCCCAGTATAGGTTTTACCCACATCATGAATCAGTCCATTTCCTGTACCTGCTTAAATTATGGTTACGATAATAAGAATCCTATTCAGAGAGACAGAGATGTGGTTGGGGGCATTCTAAACGTGACACTAATGAATTGTAGGGTCCTCATGAAACACAAATTCACTCACACAAATTCAGGGCAATGATGAGGTATCAGTTCACAAGTGCAGCATTTCATTTGGGAGGAATGTAATCATTAAAAGAAATGGTTTGTCATCATACATCTTCTAACCGTTTATCGTGGTGAGGGTTGTGAGTGAATGGTTCACTTAAAACACATATCGGTGTACCGCGTTCTGTGAAATAGACGCACTATTAGACTGAATTTCCCAGCAGTCAGTGGTAACCCTTGAATAGACATCCTTCTGTGGTTGACTGCTTATGTGAGCCACTGCAGCACCCCTTACCTGCTATGCTAATGATGGTCTCTGGCTCGGTGGCATGACCAGCCTCATCCACAAAAATGTAGGTGAAGTGCTTCATGGGAAAGCCTCCGGTCACAAATCTGTGGGGGACAACTGTTAGCTGGACAAACTGGAGAAACCCGGAAGATGTTGGGCCGGTAATTCACAATAGGTCTCCAGATGCTAAATATTTATAGAATTATTTCCGAAAAACTACTACTGGGGTCAAGTTGAACTCCGCACAAAAGACATAATCCAAACTGTTTGTTTCCTTCTGTTATGTGAGTTAGCGGCATACAATTGCGAACGCAAAGTAAGCCAGTCTCTGGAGCAGCTGGTGTTAAGGCTTTTGTTCAATGGCCTAACAGTGACATCATTTTACCAAGGACAGGACTGCTAACCATAGCATCCTAATCTGCAGAACCACACGAGCCCCAAAATAAAAAAAAATAATGCATTATGTTTATGTCCTTGAAATAAAGTGCAAAGTTTTTAACTAATATAAGCATATTGTCTTTACTAAGAGTGGCTGAAATCTGAGTAGTTGTTAAGTCCCTGGACAGAGGGTATAGCAGAAGCTTCCCCTTTGGGACCGGAATTTGTGAGTTTTATTTAGGAGTTCTGGTCCTTAACAAATATACCAGTGCATCCCCAAGGCGTGAAACGTATCACTGACTCAGTCACCAGCCTTACCGTCCAGCAGTGTATAGTGTGGTGACCAGGATGTTGTAGTTCATAAGTTTCTCCTTGGAAGGGAACACAAATCCACCATTTTCGAAGTTACAGCATTCCTGTTTGACACAACACATAAAGACACAATAAAAGATAAACACAGGGGTTCAAATGACATACTTTCACTAATCCATTTTACATGATCACTTAACTAATGCCAAGCTATGGTAAGTCTAAGAGCACAGTACAGCAACTCAACCACAAGGTGACAGGCTGCGTAAAATCACAGAGCTGGGACAACGCATGCTGAGGCGCACAGTGTGCAGAAGTCGCCAACTGTCTGCAGAGTCAGTAGCTACAGACCTCCAAACTTCATATGGCCTTCAGATTAGCTCAAGAACAGTGTGTAGAGAACTTCATGGAATGGGTTTCCATGGCCGAGCAGCAGCATCCAGGCTTTACATCATCAAGTGCAATGCAAAGTGTTGCATGCAGTGGTGTAAAGTACGCTGCCACTGGACTCTAGTGCAGTGGAGACAGTGTTCTCTTGAGGGACGAGTCATACTTCTCTGTCTGGCAATCCAATGAATGAGTCTGGGTTTGGCGGTTGCCAGGAGAACGGTACTTACCTGACTGCATTGTGCCAAGTGTAAAGTTTGGTGGAGGGAGGATTATGGTGTGGGGCTGTTTCTCATATGTTGGGCTAAAAATGAATGGGGGAGCTGGATCAAGTAAAAAGCCAAAAACCTGCCCCTTCGATACCGAACGGGAGGAGGACTTTTTTTCACAATGTCATATTCGAAGTGCATTTGCCTCATTAGTCAGTCTGCCATAGCTATTGCGATGAAGGTAAATGTGGAGCGGCATTTCCGGACTGTTCATAGAAACTATGACGTTAACTTACCTCCGAAAAGCGAGCTGAGAAAGAGAAAGGTGAAGGAACTAAAATCCCAGTTCAATTCAAAAATACTTTATTTATCCCAAAGTTAAATTAACAATAAGTATAGTAATTACAATAATAATAATTGTTATTATTATAAATAATAATAATAAAGAATACTCCATATTTTTATACATTTGTATATGTTTTGCGTTTCTATAGTAGGTAGATCATTTTGACTTGGTCATTTACTGTATAAGTAGCTCGCAAGCTGAAAAAGTGTGAGCACCTCTGGTTTACATCTTCTCAGTTATGTGGGCTAATGAATGGATAGACTCTGATTTTTTCCATTGCTATTTAAAATAAATTTGAATGTAAACCCTTAAAAAACTGTTTTTAACGGAGCCAGGGGTATAAATGATGCCTAATTTGTGCTGAAGGAGCCTTACCAGTAGCCTGTTCGGTATGTTTTTTGGGTCCACGCAGCTGGCGTACAGACGGTACACATTGCGGCGTTCCACGTGATCCCCCAGTATACGCTCGCAGAGCAGGTCTGCAGCACTATTGCTGGGGGCGCAGGCGAGAATGCGCGCAGACTTGTTTTTCCCCACCTGAGATGGGCACACAACCATTCAGAGATATGAAGCAGTATGATACAGTGTGTATCATATGTGTACATACAGCAAGATGTTATTCACCAGTATAAAACTGCTATTATTTGTTTTGTGCTACAGTGTATAGTATGTGTTTTTATATGTGTGTATGTCTCCTTCGTAGTTGAAAAAAAACAATAAAATTACTCATAGTAATTTCCATCCATCTATACATTTCCTGTACCTGCTTGTCCCATTCAGGGTCATGGGGGGTCCTTAGCCTATCCCAGAAACTAGGGGCGCAAGGCAATGAATAACCCAGGATAGGAACCAACCCATCATAGACTTACAATAATTTGTTGAAGATAAACATGACATATTCGAACAGATTGATGATAGGACAGTAAATTAAAAAGAAACCTGTTTGATGGCTTCAACTAGGGTAACGGTCTTGCCGGTTCCAGGAGGTCCAAACACGAGGTAGGGTGCTGGCCGGGACGACCCAGACACAATGTGCTCGACTGCAGAACGCTGCTTTTCATTACTCTCTAACTTTTTGTCAATTAACCTGCAGGGACACCAAGAGAAAACTGTTAACTGGCATTTCCAATATGGCTGCTGCCCAAGTACCTCTCTTGGAACAAGCTGACAATACAGTTCAGTTCAATATTTTAGTTTCACCATATTTCTGTACATAAACTGGCCAATAAAATTCCATATATGCATAACTTCAGTGATATGTGGTATATTGATCAACCTTAAGGTGTCAAATTAATATGCTTCATGATGTGTATATAAATTTCGATTAGTTCTCTCATGCATAACAAGACTTTCATTCTCGTGCCTTACTTCAAACTTTTCTTCTACAATCTTAAACGCAAAAGGTAAGGCCACACTGACCATCACAGTCATACCCACACAAACACTACTACTTTTTAAGTCATCAATTCACCAAAACAAGGAGATAATGCAGCTCCACGAACCCACATTAGGAGCAAGACTAAATCCTATGATCCTATAGGAGCGATGCCTATTCATAACAATACCGACGGCACCCGATATTACTTTATTCTATGAGTATCTTCTACTTTTTTTTTTATTGATTTAGGCTGATCATGTCCTCCAAGTATTATGGAGGAGAGGCTAACCTTAGGGAAAGGGGGGGCACATTCTCTGATGCATATCCTGTGGGGAAGAGCACCTTTTCCAAGTTGGTCAGCACTGCTAGGTGCACTGCACGGTGCTGCAAGCGCAGCAGCAGGCGGCTGATGGTAAACTGCACGTTGAACTTCATGTTGATGATGAAGCTCCGCAGCAGCCTATGGACAGACAGACAGACAAACTCTAAATGCCTCACATGATTTGCTGCAGAGGCCATAACTAAAATAAACAAAGAGAATGACTGATAAATAGGTGGCCAACATCAACTATACTGCAAAAATGAAAAAGGTTTAGAGATCTAGGGAAGAGGTTTACTCCAATGATCTTTCACGAAATATTCATAAATCAGCCATGAATTTTACTGACTATAGGGACATTTGTTACACAAAATTTACCTGTATAACAGTATAACATCTACACCAAGGGCAGTAAAGACAGATACAGGCAATGGAGAGTGAAATGTTTAGCTCTTACTTCTCGGAGAACCCCAGGAGAACTTTATTAAGTTCCACCACATGCACATAGCCCCTGTACTTAATGAGAGGCCCGTTGTTTTCTGCTTTGGATGCCAAAATGCAATCACCCCTCAGAAGAGAGGGTCTGTTTTCAGCCAAACCTGGGACCTGGTTGGAAATGAGAATTCAGTCATTCAGAAAGACATCTCCTGAACAGCTCCCTTGGGATATGACCATGTGGTATCCTTATAAGGTGCCTGAACTTCCTCAACTACCTCCCCAGAATCTAAATTTTTAGGTACCTTCAGATATCGAGACTTCCTACCACTTAATTCATGATACAGTGGTACCTCTGGTTCACGCACGCTGTGGTGTATAAACAATTTGGTTCACGACCAAAAATTTCGTGAAAAAAATGCATTGGTTCGCATACAAAATTTGGTTGACGGACAGATTCCTCGACCAGATAAATTTTTTTATATTATTGTAGCTCTGGCGGGGCGCATGTTCCAGCATGTTCCAGCATGCACCACGTGCAATTGTAGATAGAAGGACCACAACAGGCACCCGACGAGCACCGAACCCAAATATACAGATGGGAAACACAAGCAGACGTGCTAAATTCACGCGAGGATCGGACCAGGTACACACAAGAGACGGGCAAACACACGCATGACAATAGGGAAATGCAACCATTAGCATTAACAACAACAACAAGGGTTACGGACTGTTAATAAAGAGCGTGATTTCCCCGGCAAGCAAGTCTCTCTCTGCTCCCACAATGCCTCGGTCCGGTCGTCGCCATACTATATTGTGTTTTTCTTTTTTAAGTTTTTACTGTAAAACCAGAAAATTAATTAACAAAAATTATTATTTTGTATGATTGTTAACAAATGAATCCAATTTCAGTGCTTTCTTATGGGAAAAATTGCCTTGGTTCGCATACAGATTGATTCCTAATATCATGAAATCATCATTTAATTTCACAAATCCATGGCTTACTATCATGACTTAATATCACATAATAAGTCATACTATTATGACTTAATATCACAACAGAATGACTGAAAATCAAGAAATCATAACATAATTTCTCGAAATGAAAACTTCTTAATATTATGAAATCCTGACTTAATGTCGTGAAACCATGGCTTACTATCACGAAATAATGACTTAATATCACAACTGAATGACTTAATATCATGATTATGAAATACTTTCATGAAATGAAGACTTCCTAGTATCATGAAATATTGATTTAATTATGTGAAACCATGGCTTACTATTACGAAAAAATGACTTAATATGACAACTGAATGACGTAACATCACATAATCATTACTTACTTTCCTGGAACAGATTGTGTTCGTGAACCTCAGGCACCACTGTATTAAGATTTATAATCAGAGTTTAAAAGCCCGACGGAGCCTCCATCTGATTTTGTCCAAATTACACCTTGCCAGAGTACAGCGCCGCCTCCTTCAACATTAGCCTTTTTTACTTAATGTCCCAAAATTTAGTAAAACATTCATACTGAATGCTTTAAATATAAGATCAGTTTTGTGCTAAAAATCATGTTTAAATAACATTCTGAGCGATAGCCAACATGGATTTAGGAGAGGTAGTGTCATGCCCGGCTCGTCCGCTCCTCGTGTGTGCCACGCCCCCTGATTACCCATGTGTGCTTCCCTGATCGTCTCCAGCTTTGTCCGCTTACGTTGATTAGTCTCTGTGTATTTAAGTCCTGGTCTGACCTGTTCCCCTTGTCCGTCATTGATGTCAGTCGATGTACGTGCTCTTGTCCCGTCTTGACCTGCCCGTCCTTATTAAAACCCCGTTTTTTCCCCGATTACGGACCCTTGCCTGTTTCCTGCCCGATTCCTGCACGCTCGATCGCCTGCACGTAACGGCACTCGTGACAGGTAGATCATGTTTAACTAATTTACTTGCGTTCTCTTAGGAAGCTACAAGAGAAATTGATCACAAAAAGGCCTACAATGTGATCTACTTAGGTTTCCAGAAGGCCTATGATGTTGTCCCCCACAAACGGCTCTTGCTTAAACTCAAAGCTGCGTGGATTTTAGGAACTGTGGCAGCTTGGTTTGAAAACTGGTTAACAGACAGGAAGCAGTGGGTAGTTATTAGAGACACAATGTCACAGTGGGCCTGCGTTCATAGTGGGGTACCACAGGGTTCAATTTTAGGACCACTATTGTTCCTAACTTACATTAATGATATTGACATCAATACATACAGTAAACTGTGGGTCACACCAAGGTGGTGTAGCAGATACTGATCTAGCAGCACAGAGGCTACAGTGGGATCTTGATTTAATTAGCGACTGGGCTGATTCCTGGCAGATGAACTTTAACGTAGATAAATGTAAGGGAATCCATGCAGGGAGCAGAACTATAAAGTACAGATATTTCATGGGTTCCACTGAAATAAAGGTAGCTGATTATGAGAAAGACTTCGGTGTGTATGTTGATGCTTCTATGTCCCACTCCTGCCAGTTTGAGGAAGCAATATAAAAGGCCAATAGGATGTTGGGTTATATCTCTAGGTGTGTGGAGTTTAAGTCAAGAGAGGTTATATAATCCCTTGGTAAGACCCCACCTAGAATATTGTGTACAGGTTTCGTCACCACACCTTAAAAATGACATTGCTACCTTGGAAAGGGTTCAACGTAGGGTTAAGAGAATGATTCTTGGTCTTAGAGGAATGTCTTATGAGGAGAGGTTAAATCAGTATTCCTTTAATTCAGAGGTAAATAAGATTTTAAAAAAATTCAAGTACTGTTTAACCACATGATATGTATAATACCAATATCAAATGAAAAACGTTTTCATCACATTTTTCAGTTTGTTTTGTGTTGTTTTAAATAGGTAAATTAACATGATGACAAATGAACATACTGCATTCTTAAGATCACCTTTTTGCAGAAACAAGTTTTCATGTAATAAGACAATCTCAACTAACTCACATCAAGAACAAGAAGGTTTGTTTTGTTTCTGTCCTGGGTCATGGTTACATTCTCCATGCTGTACTTCATGATGTCTTTCATCATCTGATGCTCCTCCAGGTGAAGCAGGAGCTTGAAGCGCTGTGAGTAGTTCTGGAAGTTGAGGGACCTCTGCAGAATAGACCTTGAGTAATACATAACATTATTATTTTGTTATTTATATAAAAGCAGCAGCCTCACAGAACTTCCAGTCTCAATCTCTAGGCTTCTTGTAAACATCAACATCTTAAATGCAATCAGCATGACCTTCATGCTGATTGGCCTGTAACTAGATAATCTATCTTTGCGAAAAGTCCAATGGTTGTGGCATTATAGGTAAGACTAAATTTGTCTTTGAGATTTGCAAGTTAGAAGGACAAGAGTAACAGCAAACATTAGAAGTATTTTCCATAACAGCTTATCCAGTAGAAAGCTCCACTAAGCCCGGAGCCTAGGCCTGTTCCCAAGACATTGTGGACAGGATGCTACACACTTAAGAAGTCACATAAAATGTAGCACCCAAACGAAACCCACATTAACTATGGGAAAATGAAGACATGTGAGAAGCAAACCCAGAAGCATGGAGATGTGAACCTACAGTTCTATCCACTGCGAACAAAGCATCTTAGGAGCAGAAATGCACATTATTACATTTTTAACATGCAAAAAATGATTCAGTCAATTTAGACTTTTTCTGTTACATAACTGGATATTTATGGAAGCAATTCAAGTTAGGCAACTTGCTTGGATTTGCTTGGGTTTACGGGGCACATCAAGACATTTTAGCATAATATTGCACTTCAATGATCTCTATGACCCATGGCGAAGGACACAAGTTCTGAAGGAATATGTGTTACTTACTTGCTGGTCTGAAATGTACTTGACCCACTTGATATGAATCGCTTTTGATTCAGGAATTTTTCCAGTTCTGACAGGTTCTTGGGGCACGGATAGTCATGTAATTCCGCAACTGTTTTCAACTTATTCTCATCCGACCTATTGGAAAGAGAAATGAGAGAACAGACTGCAGACTCAACTTGCACAGGCTACTTAAACACAGGTACTCAAAACTCCTGTTTTTACATTGCACCCTAACTGACAAACCCAAATGCTCATTTACAATTTCATCAAGCCAAATAACTAATTCAGCTGAACATAAATAAACATGCAATAAAATGATTTTTAATTCAAGGGGTATTGTGATGAAAAATTCAGTTTAAAGAAGTTTAATCTCTTTCTGTTAAGAGAGAAATTCACTTGGAAAGTTATTTGCGTCTATATTTACTGACTGACGCTTGCCTGCAGCACCTGTGTCTGCAAGACAGGAAACTGTTACTGTTAGGGTCTTGCAGATCAGATGTAGTGCAGCAGAACCACTTAGGCTGAAAAGCCTATGAAGCAGCTTGAGCCTATAACCACACCCTATAGTGCATAATACAAATGAAATGTAATTGCAATATATATTTGTGTAAAAAGAAGCATACAAAGGACTTCACTAAATGAAATATTGTCGCTTATAAGTATTTCAAAGGAAGCTGAGGAATTTGTGACATTCCATGGCAAAGAGATTAGAGAGAGTAGGAAGAGATGCTGGGTCATAAAGTAGGTGAAAGATCAGAAGAGCAGCAGGTCATAAAACTTAAAGAATACTGAAGGTCAACCCACATTCAGTTCTTACACCTAGGCTGGACAGCGTGTTTGCAGTTTATGCATATAGCACTTTCAAAATTTTTTTTATTATATGTAGGATCTCAGACACACACACACACACACACACAAAGTTGGTCTACCTATCTAAATAGGGACCGTCCATTCATTTCTATGGGAAAAACCCTAATCCCAATCACGACACACTTAAACCCTACCCAGTCCTAGCCTTAACCATAAGTAACCAACCAAAATACAAGACTTCTGGCACTTTTACTTTTTTGATTGCATTCACAGATTTGTATAAAATTGAGGTTATCCAAATGGGGACCTGATGAAATGTCCCCTAAAGTAAGGAAGTTTCAGGTTTTACCGCATTTTGGAGACATTTTGGTCCCCAAATGTGATCTATGCAAACCTCCCCCCCCCCCCCCCCCCCCCACACACACACACACACACACACACACACTCAAGGCGATTCAGATAACAAGGCAAAGGAAGGTCAGCATTCCAGGTTTTATGGCTCAGAAACCTAGGAATAACAACCTGGGCCTTGACTTAAAAATGCGGCCTGGTGCAGGCTGGTACCCCCCTTGCTGGCCTAGTCTGGGGGGGGGGGGGGGTGCACACATAAGTACTGATAAAAGTAAAACAAAGAGTGCTGGTGTTTTAAGAATCCAGCATGTAGCCTCCTCCTTCCTCACACACAGTCCCTCAAAGAGAGAAGGGTCCTTTTTCAGATTCGCCTTTTGTGTGTAATGTCTAAGTGACAGTCATTTGTCAGTATAAATATCCAGACTGAAGGTACCCGCCTGCAGAACAGCTGCACAAAGGAGAAAGAAAAAGCCGCAGACTATGAAAAGCCGCAAGACAGAACATCAAAGACGTTTCATGCAGAGAGTTGCTGCAGACCTCACTCAACCCCCCCCCACCCCCAACTCCATCTCTTGACCATCAACAAACTTCCAGAGTCTCAAGAGACTCCATACACAAACCATGTAAACTCCCTTTCATTCATTTGATAATCTAACCTGCGCTGTTCATCTGTTTTATAATTGTGGGTCGCGCTTCCAAGATTGAGGGCTAGCTGTGTAGAACAGTATTCTCCTTTAAGGGCACCCATTTAAATTTACTTACTGCCTTCCCATATTCCATCCTGCTCATTGATTTTATTCTGTTTTGTGTTAAGTGTAATGTCTCTCGTGTGTTAGTTGTAGTGTTAGAAATAAATGCATGCCTTTTATATATATCAAATCTCCGTCTGAGTGACAGAGATTGCCACCCACCCATCCAGCCTGCCATTTAGATACCCGATCACATATTACCAGTATTTCTCAGTGGGGATATAGGCAAGAGCAATGATACAGTACTGAATCGAGCTGGTTTTAAACAAATTCAAAATATTCTTTTTCATCTTTTAGGTGGTCCTCACTCCTGTTCCTAACCCTCCCCCCTGCCAGAATGTTTTCATTCCAATCCACAATGCTTCCACATTCATTATTAGCCTATTAAGGACCATATAAGCCTGATTAACGTAGGGATGGAATGAAATCATTCTGGCAGGGGGGAGGGTTAGGAACAGGATTGAGAACCACTGTATTTACAAAGTCTGTGAAGCACTTGGTAAAACCTGTGGTTAAAACAGTGCTATAAAGGTAAAGCTAAAGACTGATTGAAGTCAATGTTGTTCTTTTTTGGTAAAATAAAAACAGCAACAGATATTTCCACCTTCACACTACATTCAAAATGTCACTGCAATTTCCCAAACACAAACAGTTTAAAAGCTAATAATAACAACATTTGGCTGCTGTCCAAATTAATCAATTAATAAACAACTGCTGGCATATTCAATAATCAATTACCTCTTCATAATAAAATTCTGTATGTCACTCCAACTTCCCAAATACAAACGATTAAGAATATTAACAATGACAAATGGATCTTGCAGTGAGAGTCCATCCATTTTCTGTAACAACTTCAGGATCACAGTGGTCTGAAGCCTACAGCTACCAGTCAGAGTGGGCACCAACCCATCACAGGGCACAGTCACCTACAGGCAATTTGGTAGCTCCAATTAAACTAAACAGCATGTTTTTTGACTGTGGGGGGAAAGCATAATACCCAGAGGAAACCCCGCAATGACATATGGAGAACATGCAAACTCCTCACATGTGGAACCCTGGGGGTGACTCAAACATTAGTCCCAGAGGTTTAAGGCAGCAGTTTTAACCACAACAAGGGTCTAGTCTGCTACTTCATACCTGAATGAAATGAATCTCAAATATATTCACATTTGCAACATGGACTTAATTTATGATATATATCACCCACTCGCAACCCCATCCGCTATGAATCAGAATGTTAATTTTTATGACTCGGCCTGCCTGATCTGCCGATTAACTACAGTGTCCGCAGATATAACTGCAATCCGTGCATCACTACTACAGAGTTAGAACATGCCCAGAGCCAGGAAGCTCAAGACAACACACTGGATCGCAAGACACGCAACTGCTAACTATGAGTAATTAAAACTTACCAGAAGAACTAAGTGTAAGTCAGTCTGCTTAAGGAAAACCAACAAAGGGAGCATAAAGCTAGAGGTAGGATTAAACCCATCCATCCAATTTCCAAACCGCTTATCCTACTGGGTCGCGGGGGGGGTCTGGAGCCTATCCTGGAAGCAATGGGCATGAGGCAGGGAACAACCCAGGATGGGGGGCCAGCCCATCACAGGGCACACTCACACACCATTCACTCACATATGCACACCTATGGGCAATTTAGTAACTCCAATTAGCCTCAGCATGTTTTTGGACTGTGGGGGGGAAACCGGAGTACCTGGAGAAAACCCCACGATGGCATGGGGAGAACATGCAAACTCCACACACATGTGACCCAGCCGGAGACTCGAACCTGGGTCCCAGAGGTGTGAGGCAACAGTGCTAACCAGTACACCACCATGCCTCCCCGGCAGGATTTAACCCTCAAACTGTATACGTATGAAGTCACAATGCTAACCACTGAGCTACTTTTACACTTTTAGTATTATTATATATCTGAGTACCACTAATATGTTGCTATGCATTGATAATACTTTATTTAGGTAAAACATCCTCCCCATCAAATACAATAATTATGTTACAGACTTAATAATCTTACACCAACTAATTTGCACATCTCGACGTAATGAAGAAAGACACTCCACTAAAATGCCACCTGCATCATCCCTGCACCAACACTTCACCTGCTTCCTATCTCATCATCTCCAGCAGTAGAAGCCTTAGCTAACCCCAGACCCCGGCCTACCTGTCTGGTTTCACCCCTTCTACCTCCCTAGACTCCACATCGCTTTGTTTAGGGAGCTGCACGGGTTTGTAGGGTGCAATGGGTCCCAGGTCTGCTGTCAGAGGACCCTGGTAATTAGCCTCTAACAAGCGAGTGACCCGAAAAGGCTGGGCACTTCCAAGAGGGTCCCTCTGGAACTCAAAGTCCAAAGTGGCTTGAGTGGCACCATAGTGGTCAGACTGAAATTCAACCCAAACTTCATGGATGCCTTCTGTTGAAAAAAAATGAAAGACAAAGTGAACAAATTTGATTATAAGACATGGAACCATGCAGAATCAAAAAGGACAGTATGAAGAAGGAAAGAAAATGTCACCATTCTTACTGCAAAAAAATATATAGGTACTTACACACACATACACCTTTTACATTAAGTAATTCGTGTTCCATACCTGGATTAAGCTGTAGAGGACAAGTCACCTTAGACCCGTCTGTAAGCTTGTAACAATGTATCCTTTGTGAAATGCTGATTGCGGTGAGATGCACCAAGCTTGTGCTTATGTTGTTAATAACCAGCTTGACAGTGCACGCCGTTTGGAGATCGCAGAAAGCAAACTCAATCTTGCCATCCACGATCTCGTCGTCTGAAGTGATCTTAATGCTCCTATAGATACAGCACAACACTCAGTCATCACAGGGATACCTGAGGACACGTTACGGTGACAGCCAGTACATTTCGGAAGAATGAATAAGATCAAGCAAAAGAAATTATGTTGTAAAAATCTGCATTTTCAACAGTGTCCATTTCCCCTGTTGGGCATCTTATATATCAAAGCATCATATGTTATAGATTGAATTCACACTCCTGTTTCTGCAAACGCCAAAAAACCAACCTTATACAGACCTATAAGCTTTTGATGATTGTTTTAGAATAATGATACTTTATTAATCTCTGTGCGGAAATTATCTTTTTACTGTGTTCCATCTTGCTCTCCATACAGACGACAGCTAGCTTGGGGGCGGGGCCTCACAGCAAAAGGCAGCTACTTTGTGGTGCCCAGGGAGCTGGGAGTTCCTCACATGGCTATTTTGCTGGGGCTGGGCATGAACTAGTAACCTTCTGATCACAGGCACAGATGCTTAGCCCACTGAGCCATTCACCACCCTTAACGCTTTGTATATCTCTATAGTAATTACTTATGTCTTTGTATATACGTATCAGGAAAATAGATACTGAATGAGATTTACAGAACTCCTGCTCCGTTGAGGAATGTCTAAATTTCTTACTCTTGGTCGTGAAGGAGGTACCCGCTTCTCTGGTCCAGATCCAGCAAAACAGGAACCACTTCACCACTGCATGTTGGTTGAGAGACATCACGTCCTCTAGGCGCACTGCGGGGCTGATTCTGCCCGTAGGGTCTCCTCCTTTGGTTCGGGACCACCAAGTGCACCTAGCAAAGATGGAGGACTTTAGTCATTATATTTATTAAGAAATATCAATATCAAATCTTCTTTCAAATTATATCTGTAGATAAAGGTGATGTTTTTGCAAGGTGATGCACTTACAAGAAAGAAATTCACTTATTTAACAAAGGAAATTAACTAACATGCCAATTCCTTCTGAGGAAAAACTTAAGACACCCTGTGCCCTAATAGCTGGTATTTCCACCTTTGGCTGAAATAACCTCAATGAGACGTTTCTGTCACGTTCCTCCGTCCAGCCCTCTCGTGGACCACGCCTACCTCGTTAACCCCGTGTGGAATCCATCCGTTTGCCAGCTGTTCTGCATTTCCTGCCGTTTAGTCTTGCGTATTTCAGTCCGCGTTCAAGTCTGTTTCCCTAGGTCTGTCATTAACGTTGTCTGTGAGTCTTTGTTCGGTGAATAAACCCTGTTTGCCTGCATTCACGGCTTCCATTGTCTGCCTGCCTGCTTGCTCGCCTACACTTTCCTATAACCATCTATCAATCTCTGACACCAACTCGCAGAAAGTTTTCCCCACTCACCAATGCAGTATTCGTTAAGCTGTGTGATGTTTGAAAGGTGTCTTGCATGCACTTCCGCTTCAAATCACCCCATAGTATCTCAATAGGATTCAGATCCAGGCTTTGACTTGACCATTCCAGAACTGATTCATTAGGAATCCCAATAAACCTTGAAGCCTACATCCAATGCCGGACACTAAAGAAAACTTACCATTTGACCGGAGACATAATCTCATCATAGAGAATGACTTGGAGGAAGATGTAAATATTGCAGATAAGACATCGCGTAAGTGTGCGACGGACCACCTCATTCACATATAGCTAAAGAAATATCTGAATGAAAAATAATAATATTAACCCTGCGATAGAAATTTAAGACACTCAGTCGGTGCTTCAGGTTATGATGTCACTTTATTTTCTGAGCTCAGGGAACAACTGCCTGTCTGAAATCTCTTTGCTTAGGCTCACCACACTTTAAGTTGACATCCCCTTTATAGAGGTACACAGATACCTTGCATCCCCCCCCCCCCCCAGAACCGGATCAAACCGGCGGATAAGAGGTATGAGGCATATGCACTTTATGCAGCCTTTATTTCCTGGGTCTGATTTCCTGCAAACAGCCCCCACTCGTCTGTAGCTTTGTGGGTTTTTTTGCCCCAGAGAGCTCTTTGCATCTCACCCTGGTGATACCACTCACTCCAACGATCAAGAGCAAACCAAACCAAACGTCTGTGGTTTAAATAAGACAGGCTCCACCAAAAAGCTCTGTAACGATGTTCTAATCATTTTCATCTGACACGATGCACCTGAATCTAATTCTAGGAATTTTAAATAATGATGAATGTGAGGATGTCCTAACTTTTTCCTCAGTGGAAATTGGCATCTTAGTTAATTTCTTTTCGTAAAAAAAGTGAATTTGTTTCTTGTTTTTGCATAGATGATGCAATCTCATCACCTTTACCTATATATAATTTGCAAGAAGATTTAATACTGATATTGTGGAAGGAACCTTGGACATTGGTAGGCCTGGGAGGGAGGTATATTGGGTCTGTTATGTCTTAGGCCATAGGCAAGAAGAGATTGTTTTGAATACCGTGTGTCCTCGTCTTATGATAGCTGTCTGCGGTTGGTTCCACAGACGCTGAAGAGAGATCGGACCTTGGAGGTGGAGACAATGGAGTGGGGGGGGGGGGGGGGACTGTCTGTAGGAAGGGAATTGAAACCACCCCAACTGGTACACAAAGAGTTATATTTATAAAATATTCGCAGTAGACTATATGCAATATGTTATGCGGTAGTGCAAATCTATAAGTAATTGTTACGTTAATCAAACTAATAATATGTTGACCATGTATTTGCAGTGATTCAATGTCATATAATCAATATCTATATACATATTTCAAGTAGAGTCTAGTAGTCGAGACAGATTCTGGTAAATTGAGCATAATGGGTGGATTTTACTTTGCTACCAAGGTGAACCAATAGAGCAGGAGAATTGTGTTTGTTATACGTTTGAGTTTGGTTTGTTGGTGTTTCGTGACCAATCAGGACTTAGAAGTCCTTATAGGGAATTGGGAGTTATGGTTTATCATATCAGCTGGTTACTCTTTATGCACGGGGTGACTTGGTACTGAGTGCCAGAGTGTGACAGGAGCGCTTTACTGGATTCAGTGTTAATCCTACCATTGTAATAGGGGGGTGCCACGCCTCGCCCCCCCTTGACGGTCAAGTTAATTTTGTTTTCTGTATAGCACCAGATCACAGCAGAAGTCATTTAAGTTTACCTTTCCTATAGAACAGGTCTATACATTGTCACAGACACGTGCGCGCACACACAGGCGAGCACACTCCCACCCGCGGACAGAGGGCGCGTCAGAAAATTTGTTGCGTCAACCACCCGGTCAGAAGTGTAAACTGTGAGAGGGACCACTCAACCATGAACAGGGTAATAAATACCTTTCACAATGGGATTTTCTGCTTTAAACTACAGTAAAATCCCGCTACAGTGGACTTGCTTATAACAGAATATCGCCTATAACGGAGGAGGTCTGCTGGTCTCGGCCGTGCGCCTTTACGAACATGCAGAAAAAGCATCGGATATAGCGGACTCGCATATAACAGAATTTCACTTATAACGGACATGCAGGCTCCGCCCACAAGGCGCGTGGCGTGCCGGTGATATCCAGCGCAGATACGTAGTCGGGATTATTAATAGTTACACATCAGGTCAGGTAAAGTTGGATTACTACATGTACAATATAATAATCTATACCTATATAAGTGTTTCTGCTGAGTAAATGGTGTCCTGTAGTTGTGTTCTGGTCATATAGAAACTCTAGATATAACGGAGTTTGGATATAAGGGACGGCTTTGCCAGGTCCCTTGAAGTCTGTTATAAGTGGATTTTACTGTATCACTGTTTTAAGCTATCAGCTATCACTTTTAAAGCCTAACAGTTAATGTATTTGCAGCTCAAGACAAACATTCGCAATAGACTGCAAGGAGACCATCTTGCAGTCTGCATGCAGATCTCAATAAATGGGCCAGACGTTTCTCACTTCCCATATCAAGAGGGTCTAGAAAGGTTCTTCCAGAAACCCAGAAAGATACACTGCAGTGACAAAAGCTGCACACTTAATTGTCATAAAAGAAATGTTCTGATGGTTAGTTCAGTTTTTATATTGACTGCTGTCATTAAAAGAAACACAGGAACACTACCCCCCCCCCCCCCCCCCAATAAAAAAAGCTGTAAATCTCGGGGAAACACTGCACATTGCTCGAATAAAAGAGATTATCTTACTCACCAACTGAAAGGTCCAGAGTTTTACGTGGCTCAACTACAGTTATCAGCGAGGTTGATCGATAATTTAACTACCACAATATGTTGATATTTAGATAAATAAAGATAAATATTTATTTGATAAATAAAGAACTAAACACAACATTATTACAAAATAGTTTAAAGATTATACATAGAAAACAAAATTTATGAAATATAATACCTTTAGGGAATTATTCAAAAGTAAAAGGACACATTAATTATTAAAATATTCATTTATTTATATTTATTACGTTTTGAGTATTATGGTATTCCATACAAACATTTTAGGTGGTTTGGGAAGTGCGCAAATAGCTTTGATTAACTCTTCTCCTACTTTTAATGTTTGACAGATTGTGCAAACACTTGCTATTTAAGTAAGTTGCAGTTGTGGAAGACATTTCTTGAAGTCGGATGTTTAAGTGTTTGACAATCTTTATTATCTGATGAGCTCAAAGGGAACAGACACTCAGCAATCATGCGTCTCGTGTTCTGCTCCCCGAACAACAAGTGCATACATATTTTATAGCCAAAAATGCGCCAGACATCAGACAGTTCAAGAAAAGGTCAGATATCTGAAGACAGCAGTTACTTCTGCTTATTTGGGGCTCACTTATCAGCTCAGAATAAGTCCATCTATTCAGGAATTTTCCTTTTGCAATATCATTCTGAGTCGAGTTAATTTTATCCAATTACTTCATCTCACTTCCTTCGTGTGCCCTCCTTCTCTTTTCTACATTATTCTTTATCCAATAACATACATGCATTTATAATATGTTCTGCAACAGCTTACTTCTCAGGTCATGCCTTTGCCTTGACCCGGGCCCCTTGCTGAACAAGCTTCATTATGGCAAACATGTTAGAAAATAGAAATCCCTTACTTAAGCAAACTTGCATTAGTACATTGTGCTTGATACATTTAATTAATTCAAGTGAGATTATATTGTTTCAACCGTTATGGGCAAATCAACAGCACCACTATAAATTTCATTGTTAATTACTGATTAGATATGCATTTTGCATAATCATCTATGTTCCATTATTGATTACTGATTAGCATAATCATGAATTTTCTATCACACAGCAAAGTAAGATCCGATTACAAGCGGTCAGTCGAGACGCATCCGGAGACGCATGTTAATGCCAGGTGTGAACGGGAACATGATGGGCTGATGGACACCTAGATAATGCGATTGGGAGGGGATTTACTCCTGCATGTGTGCATTCAATCGGATTCACACTGCCCTAGGCTGACATGCTCCACAGCCTAACCCCCCTCCATGGGCTTTGACCCCGAAGTAACAGAAGAAGCCAGTACACAGAAGATGCTTGGAGTATAGCAGAGGACGTACGGCACGTACAGCATCAACTAAAGGGCGCTTTTCCACCTTACCTGGTACCATACTTTTGGTACTTCAAGAAGGTACCAAAAGTACTGTACTTCAATGTGTTGGTTTTTCACTGGCGTAAAAATTAGTACCGGCACCGACTGTCATTAGGTGGGGCATTTTGTATTGAATTCGAAAATATAAATATAAATATAAAGAGCGATATAAATACCAACATTGCATGTCATGCACATCCAATTCTTACATTGCTACTCAGCTAGATTAAACTCAAGCTTTTTCTTACCTTCAATTTGGCTTTTGCATGAGCGCTGCATGTGTTCTCAATCAAAATCATTTTCTTCCTTGCTGTTTTAAACACTTCTACACTGGTTTATGGAAAATGTATGTTGAACTGCTTTTTTGTTTCATAAATACTTCAGTATTTATAACAACAAAATCACATTGATTTTGTTACTTTTTGATACTTCGGTCGATAAATCAATTCCCCTCCCATGCATGTATACTGGGACAGTAGTCCGATTAAACGGCATAGTCGAGCTATAACCTTTGCTCGACTTAGCTGTGCATGTAAACCTACTGAGTGATGTGTACATCAATAGACATCCATCCATCCATCCATCCATCCATTTTCCAAACCGCTACCGATCCTACTGGGTCGCGGGGAATAGACATACACAGAAGGATTCGAGTTCCATTATTAAACCCATGACAAACATATTGGAAGACAAAAGAACATATCAGTTAACAAGCATTATGGGACAGCGCCTCTCTCAAATCATCAAATAACCAGATCTGTAAAATTTCCAAGACCACTATGGCAAATCATTGCGAAGATTCCATTTCCACAGCTCCAGGGCTACGTTTTCAAAGACCACTGCAGTCCGACGTGCATGGAGTTTGCAAACTCCTTGCATGTTGCACAGGTCCCTTCTGGGCATTGTGGTCTCCTCCCACAGTACTAATAAATATGATTTGTTTAACTGCCATTTCTGAACTTCTAAAGGGGTTTTAATGTTTATGTGAGTATGATGTGCGTCCCTTCCAGTGGGTTCCACTACTCCTACCAGTGATTAAAAGGTGTATAGCCACAGAATGCTCAAAATGGAATAAATATATACCTATATAAATAAATACATGAATAAAAAATATTTCGATAATTAATTGTGTCGTTTTATATTCAATCAATTAATTAAATATATGTTTCATAATAACGGTTGTCTTTTCCTTATAATTTTAAACTTCTATTTCGTAATAAGGTTGTGAGTTCCATTAGACAGCCATTATTAAATGTTATCTTATATAATGCAAATATATGATTACTGGTTTTACTTACCCAGTCTCCACGCACAGTAGCTTTCCGGGACCTCACCAGAGCATAAAGAACACTTGAGAAATTCGGATAACTGACTTCATGCCTGTGGAGTAACAGATAAATTATAACTATCGATAAATGCTGTGTGTGCGGTGTCTCTCTCTCTCTCTCTCTCTCTCTCTCTCTCTCTATATATATATATATATATATATATATATATATATATATATATATATATATATATATAGATAGATAGATAGATAGAGGGAGAGAGGGAGAGAGGGAGAGAGAGAGAAAGAGTTTTGCAGTAAATGCATTAACCTGTTTCTAAAGTCCTTGTTGTAGATTTCTTTCAGCTGTTTTTTGTCATTTCCCCAGTTTTCATCGGACCCCTCAAGGTAGTCGATGAAACGTAGTCCACCTTCAAGAGATCTCTTAAATTTCGGTCCCATAGTTGATGACCTGCAGTACTCAAGACAACTAACACAGATAATGACGGAAGTACGCACTTAAGTACCGTTTATTACAGCAACCTCCGCGGAGTGAGGAAACGAAACTTAAATTATGAGATCGTCAGCACTGTATACAGTTTTATACAGTTGAACGGTTTCTTTAAAATAAGTAGGCCTACAAAAATAATTTGACAGATATATTCAAAAATACACCACGATTAAGATTATAAATATATAACAATTACGTCTCAGTGCTAAATTTCAATAATTCGCCGGTCATTTACCAGTCTGGGGTGGGTTTCCATAAAATTTTAGCGAATAACGAACAAGATAACAAACGACATAAATAAAATAACGACTGATGTATGTGAGTGTTTCTCAAAACCCTACCCTTTTCCAGAATTAACTTAATTAAACTTATACTTTGTTGGCTCCTCCGCAGCGTCCGCGTAAGAAAAGCACAGACTCGATAACAGGAAAAGCGGACCCACGTATTTCAACGGTGAAATATGTTGCATGATTGTCACAGCAGACATGCAAATGTAAAAATTTGAAAATCAATAAAAACAACACAATAATTCAAAGATATTCAAGTCCAAAATAAATTAACCTATTTATTTATGTAATAATAATGACTATGCTAACGCAGAAACATAAAAAGACAGAATTTGAGTTTGCTTAAATGTACTTGAGGAAGCAAAAATCCTTCTGGGAGAACGTCTTGTGGACAGATGAGACCCAGGTAGAGCTTTTTGGTAAAGCTCATCATTCTACTGTTTACAGAAAATGGAATGAGGCCTAAGAAGAAAAGAACATAGTACCTACAGTCAAACATGGTGGAGGTTCTAAGATGTTTTGGGGATGTTTTGCTGGCTCTGGCACTAGATGCCTTGCCTGTGTGCAAGGCACCATGAAATCTGAAGATTATCAAAAGATTTTGGGGCGCAATGTAGGGCCCAGTGTCTGAAAGCTGGGTCTGCATCAGAGGTCATGGGTGTTTTCAGCAGGACAATGACTAGAAATAGTTCATGATTCATCTATAATATTACTGTGTCAAGGTTGAACTGCATATGCATGTTATTTCTTACTGATCACTTATATAACTTGTTTTTCACAAAAAAAAAACTCAAAGAAAGGAGTATCATTATCTTGTCCGAAAATATCCTTGTTCTGGGATGCTTACCCTGTTCAAGGACGCTTACCGTGTTTTTCTGGGGGGGTTTCCTGAGGACAAGGAAAGGTGTTGCCCAATATGTTTTGCACAGGACTGATTGGTGTATGAGACACCTGCCTCGTCTTCAGGAAGAAGGGAAGCATTGCTCAAGGACACTTGTCTTATTATCTCTGATTGAAACCGTACCTAGGGGTCTGTGTGTGGGACACTTACCCCATCCTCAGGAGGAGGGGGACGCATTGATTATGGGAACTTGTCTTATCATTTCTGATTGAAACCGCAAGCAGCATTACCCGGACAAAATTGCAAATTTGAGAACGCATTTCCTGAGGGGAGGGGTGAGCCCAGCCAGCTCATCCCCTGCCCGCATGCAGCGCCCAAAATTAGTATAAAGGAAGGGGGAGATCTCAGTGTTGACAGGAGCTCAGCCGTGGGATAAAGCGCGCATTGCCCGGCACTTTCTCAGGACTCGCGTGTTGGTCTCCTGCCAGGACTGAAAGGGGCTCCCCAGGCCATGTGTGAAGGTGGGTGATGATCATTTGTATCTTTGCACCTATTATTATTGGCTATAATATATAATACTGTTTGATATCACTTGTAATACGAGGTTATTTTGCATTGATTTTGATACAATATCTTAGTATTGATTTTAATGTAAGGTTATTTTGTATCACTTTTAATAAAGTGTTTCTGTTGGGACCTAAGCATGCCTGTTTGTTCATTCTAAAGCCCTATATCCCTCTCACATCATTCTAATACTTTTTTCTTTTTGGTTTCTGTTTTCCTATTTTACAGTTTGCTTTGTGTTGCTTCTCGTTTTACCTTTCCGCTTTTTTGGTTTCAATTCTATTACTTGAGCAGGCCGAGGGGACGCACACGTAACCCCTGGCTGTGGCAGATGGATGGCCACTTCCGGAGGGTGGGACTGGACCGTGTATCTGCCTGGGGGGTCGCCAGCCAGGATTGCTTAATTCAGCTAATGTGATATTGGCTCCCCAACTATTTTGAAACTTCTCATATTCAACATACACTTCAGATCACCTCTTAGCTTTTTAATTCTCTAAGCATATTTTAAAATGCTTCTCAGTTTTCTTCAAATAATCACATCTTTCGCATAACTTCTGTCTCAAGACCTGGAATGTTATCTTATGATTGATCTTGCCCTTCTATTGACCTTGCGTTTCTTTTCCACACTTTATTTAGAAGACTTTCGCAGACTAACAGTTTTATCTATTTTTTTTTGTCATTCTTGCATGAGCACTCCTGTATGCTTTATGAACATTATATTTCTGATATTTTCTAGAATCAGTCAACCTCACAATATGTGCTATGTATATTAGTTCACTCATGAATAATAAGGTTATATCACTCTCTGTAATTCCTTCAAAATTTTCTTCCACATAGTGTAGATTTAAAATAGGTTTCTCCTATTAACTTATTTCAATATTCATCCTATTATCTAATGAGTATGTAGGGAGTATTATTTCTCATTTAAAACGTTTTAAAATATGTATGCTTTTACCATAGCCTGCTTGCATAGATTTACTACAACAGTTGGAATGTGGCTGTGAAGATTAGTAATGTTTATGATTCATCTTAGATAACGACGTCTAATTATATTTGCTACAGTAGACAGCATAGTCTAGAAAGCATGGGACATGTAATAGGGCGCACAATCATTAATTTTAATAACTCACAAATGCACACAATAACATTCAATCATAAATGAGATTAGTTTATAGTGAGCAATTTACCCAGCCTGACTATGAAAAGAAGACAGAGACCCACATGCATATGGGTAAATTGAATATGCACATTCAATGCCTATGATCCCAAAGGTGCACTGTATCAAAAGGTACCAGCTGAACCGTAGTACTACCTCATTATTACTGTTATTTATGTTGCTAGCCTTTGGGGATATCAGGTTAGACATATATTTCAAGGAATGTCATTTAATAATTGCATTGTTAATAACCATAAATTATTATTCCACTTATTTTTTGCTTTCACGTATATACTGTATGGAGTGCTGAAATATATTCATCTGCAACCATGTGACCGTATTGATGCACGAAAATGAAACCCACCTGTTTTACTAACCGTTCGACCTTGACATGATAAGATAGAACTAATTAGCCGCAAAGCTAAAGACAGTCGCAAAAGCTCGAGATAGAATGTTCTGTCAAGTCTAGAGAAACAGACAAAAGTATCTCAAGGTTGTGCAGCTGTCCCGTAAATCGCGAAAGCCCTATAATTGCCCTGAGAAAGTGATCATCTGTGCTCACTGCCTCAGCATTCGTCCTCTTTCCAGTCACGTGGAAGTGTGCTTTCTTTTATGAAGTTACTTTCACCTAAGTAAAGAAAATAATCTTATATAAATAAAATACGTTTTTCTTCTTTCCTATTGACGAATTGCGGAACATCATTTAATTACGTTCCCTTGTGCTCCGCTACTCTGTATTATGTAAGCTGAAAGAAGAGTGGGTGGATATACACGTACTGCTACAGACAGTACCGATTAGATAACATTTTGCTGGGAAGCATAAGCACACACGGCCTTAAAAAATGAGGTGAAGACCGAAAGTAGGAAAACATACAAAAAAAAAAAAAAGACTAAAAACTGTCTGGGTGAGATTCCATATTAACGGTGACCTTAAAAATGTTTACAGAAAACATGGGCAGGTTGTGAAATAATAAAAAATAAGCAAGTGAATATTACTAAAGGTTGTGCATCGCATGGAAATTTATATATAATAAATATATTTGCATGTATATAGTGAGATCTAGCCTGAGCACAAGTTGCAGGTTGGTCCTGTCGGGAGTATTTCATGAATGGCACTTCCATTGTAACTGGCGCACACCCCCGCAGAACGGCCCGACAGAGCAAAGAGATTCCGCCTCATTCCCGTGATTCTTCTGTTTATATTGTTACTGAGGCAAAAATGGCGGACACCAGTAACCCCAATGGCCAGAATCTTGGATTCACAGAGAAATTAAAAACGTGGCTTTCCTGGTCATGGACCTACATCTGGGCTCTTTGGTTCGCAATGGTTTTAGTTCTCATCTACGTGCTGCGGAGTCCACTGAAGCTCCAGGAAACGCTGTCAACAGGTAACCGTGTCGGGGGAACTACTGAGCCGACAGGCTTAGGCGACGGGGCGCTAGGAAGTTAACACGATCCGGCTAGCTAGTTAGCTATCACTGACATTCTAGCTGCTACACCTAATACCCTTAGGACTGCGGCATTTTCAAAAGAAATCCTACATTCCAAAATGGATAATATTAAATGGCTACTGACTAAAATTGTTTTTAACAGTCAGCTACCAATATGTAGCTGGTAGTATATGTTAAGATAATTAATGCCAGTTACGCTAAGTAGTTATTTTTCATTATATTTAGAGGTGTTGTATTTTGAAATATTATTAATAGGTTTTCCTGCATAAGCATACTTAGCTTTTGGATTATTTTCGGTTAATGGGCTGTATTTACACAGTTAGCCCTGGGAACGGTTTCTGACATCCGGAGGGTAACACTGAGGGCTTGTTTAGCGCGTGCAGCCGCAGTGTAGCTGCTCCCGTACGCAGGCGGCCCGCTTTACGCAAATGGCGTGGGGCTGTCAGGCACGTGATAAAGTCCGCTGCTGCGCTGGTGCTAAATTTTACCGTAATTTCTATCCAGTGTATGATTTTAGCAATTGCATGAATTCTGACTGCGGGACAGAAAAATAAATCGGGATTGTATTAACTTTATTAATTTGTTTGTTCGTTCGTTTATGGATGACATACGCGTAATGCAAGTTAATATGCACATGGAATGTTTCTTTTCATGCTGTGCACACGCACACATCTTGACTTCGTACAAATGAATCCAGCTAGGCTAAATAATTAAGTACTCAGCAGGATACACCCCGCCAGTGTGGTCTGGAACTGCCACTGTTCTGTCGACCAATGCTACCTATTGACGTGCTATCGAGCCTTTCTGCGCATGTGCAGTTCCACTGTTTTGGGATTAATGTTAGGTTTTAGTGTAAGGGTTAGGGGTTATCGATTAGCCTAACTCGACAAAGTAGTTCAACTCGTCAGAACACCACCTCTCATGCAGTGGGAAACTGACAGAGAATAAAGACATTACTATTTACACCCCCACCCTCTTTAAAAAAAATAAACACCTCGATGTACAAATTAAGTAAAATATGCAAATACAGGACAGTAATGAATATTTCCATAAATGTCTTAGTATTTCGAAATTCATGCCGCGATTAAACGGCTAAATCGTCTAGGATATTCATATGAATTGTCGGAGCCTGTCTCCACCGAGTCCGTTGATGAGGAAGAGATGCACACTGGAGGCGGAGGATGGCTGTAAGTCCGCTCTCTTTATTTGTTGTACAGATCGATCCGGCAGCCACGCTCAGATGCACAAACAGTACATACCGAAGGAAGCTCAGCTCTCTGTTGTCTGTGTCTGGCTTTTATAACCCGTTTAGGGCGTCTGCTGTTCTTGTTGGTATCTTTCCACTCTTGTGACATACAACTCTTGTTTTGACAGTGCTGTGCGGTAGTACCCACACCCTTTTCCTTTTATCCTATCCTGTTCTGTTGCCAAGTTGCAGCGTCATTGACCCCCTCCATTGTTAGGCCCAGCAGGTCAAGCATAAGCATAATGTCACCATGACCCTGATAATGCACCTTCTGCTTTTCTAATTTTACTTACACTATGAGAAGGGCTGAAGCCCCCCTTTTCTTCCTGCCTGTGTGCCAGTTTGTTCCAATTTCTTAGTGTGACAAAGTTTAGCACAAAGCCTGCCCCCCCCCTCAGAATATACTCAAACAGCATTCACGGTTTGTAGACATCTATTCATAGCCTGGGTTACTTGTATATCTCGGGAATAATTAAGGAATTAATGCAAGTTGCGAAGTGGAAAATGCTTGCGAAGATAACTTTAATAATATGTCTACTGGCCTTATGGAAGACTGTTTGATTACAGCATGTTTGTTATTAGGTGCTAAATGTGGGGTGACCAGGCCTTATATGTAAGGTGAAGGTTTCTTTTCTCCTCTCAATTTTTATAACAAATTTTTGTCTTCAGACCATTAGTCATGGTTTTAACCTACCTTGCACATTGAGTTATTTTTAGATTAAATATTTAAAGATGACCATGCCATCTGACATTGAAGATTTCAGAAGCGTTCATATTTTATGAAATTTTAAATTTACCTTACCGTAAAACTTTATTTCACTAATCCACAAAAGCAACTCATTTATCTAGCTTGCTAAAAATGTTATTTTTTCACAGTCTGATGGTCACAACTTAATGCATAACACCGAAGGATAATGAGTTTTGTAGATCTGTAAAAGTTGACTAAATTATAATTATGTGGGAAATGATTTCCTTTTTTAAAGCTTCTGTCTTCCTGAACACACTGACGCCCAAATTTTATGTGGCACTCACTGGAACATCATCGCTAATTTCTGGCCTCATTTTGGTGAGATATTTCGTATTTTTATGTCTTTTGAAAAGTGTATGTGTGTTTTCAAAATCTGTATGTTTACTAAATCCAATTTTGTTTGTTTGATTGGTTGATTATTTTAAGATGCTTGGAATTATGCTTTTTAATTTTTCTTTTATATGTTATTTGAACATAAGTTTTGATCGCTGCAACTCTTTGTGTTCTTCCCTATTGTCAGATATTTGAATGGTGGTACTTCCAAAAGTATGGAACCTCATTTATTGAGCAGGTCTCTGTCAGCCATTTGCGCCCTCTGCTGGGTGGAATGGAAAATAGCAGCTCGGCAGGCTTGTTCTCAGTGAATGGAGATGCGGAATCTAGACAGAGTGTTTCAGGTACTTTTTCTGTAGAGTAGTTATATGCAATATAGATTAGCTCTTTTGTTTACATTCAGTTCTTCTTGTAATAAATTCTGCTTCATACAGAATTCCATGAGTAAATTTTTGATTTTCAATTAATATTCCAGTAGAAATGGTTTGAATTGGAATTCTAACAATGCACTTAGTAAAAAAAAAATGTTTTGGTGATCTTTTTCAGAATGCAAAGTCTGGAGGAACCCGTTAAACTTATTCAGAGGATCAGAGTACAGCAGGTATGAAGAATAAACACTTTTCATGTTGATGGTCCAATTAAGGGGTTGTGCAGTTTTTGAAATCATTGTAATCTGTAAGTTTAATTTAAACATGTGGTTGAAAAGAGGTAAGGAGTGTGCGCTGATTACAGCACGTTGCTGCACCCACCACACGACAAACCACCTCATGGATGAGAACCTGAGTGCAGCCATGCGGTGGGTGATACCTCAGCACCACATTAGTCCAAATGGAATAGTGTGGGGTTTTTCTAGTGGCTGGGGTGTCAATCCTGCCACCAACCCCCAAAATTTCCCTGTAAGTTGGAGGACCTGCCTTCAGGGCTGGAGTTGGATGTAGATTAACGTCATACCCAGGACAGGTTACAGGTTAAGAGCCTTGCTCAAGGGACCAACGGAGTAGGATGAGTGCTGGCATTCATGGGATTCAAACCAGCAACCTTCAGATTGCTGCACAAATCCCTAACTTCAGAGCCACCGCTCCTATGCTTGAAGGAAATGGATAAATACATAAATAGGCACTCAATTTATATATTTTTTTATATAATGAAAATTTAATTCGAAATTTTAATTAGGATATATTAGCTCAGTTCCTTTGGATAATTTGGTATACTTATATAGTTATCTAGTTTAGGTGGATGTGTAGATATGTGTATGAGTTAGGGCTGTATGATACTGAAAGAAATTGACATCACAATATTTGACATTTTTGTGAAAAATACTGAGAGATCTATAAAAAAAATTACCCAAAATAAAATAAACCCAGGGGTAGGCATGGTGGTGCAGTGGTTAGCACTGTTGCCTCACACCTCTTGGACCTGGGTTCGAGTCTCCGCCTGGGTCACATGTGGGCGGAGTTTGCATGTTCTCCCCATGTCATCGTGGGGTTTCCTCCAGGTACTCCGGTTTCCCCCCACAGTCAAAAAATATGCTGAGGCTAATTGGAGTTACTAAATTGCCCATAGGAGTGCATGTGTGAGTGAATGGTGTGTGAGTGTGTCCTGTGATGGGCTGGCCCCCTATCCTGGGTTGTTCCCTGCCTCGTGCCCATTGCTTCCGGGATAGGCTCCAGACGCCCGGCTACCCAGTAGGATATGTCAACAGGAAATGCGTGCAGCAGCAGTCCTTAAGAATGGTATTAATAAAAGCATCATCTACTTTCATTGTGCTCCATCCACACTCACTCAGTGGTGTTTCAGCTGGATACTTTGTACCGTCCCTCCTCAAAGCAGACATCGGGGGATGTGGCAAACAGATGTCCATCCATTGAGGCAGCATCTTGCTTTTGTGTTGTCTGAAGGTATACCTGGGTCACTGGGAAGGAACCCCTCACATACTATGACATGAACCTGTCCGCACAAGACCATCAAACATTCTTCACCTGTGACACACAGCAGCTTAAACCTGAGGATGTAGGTTTGTATATCTTCGTATGCTTTTCTGTGCATCCTTATTTAATATTCGCAATTTTTTCCTGCTGATTATATAATTTTGTTCATTTGTACTTTAAGGTCTGCTTTCCACAGTTAGAGGAACCACAGCAGGTGTATGTTTTTTTCTTGTAATCATTTGGTCAATCATAAGTTCCCCTGTTTACTTCTGGGAGAAGCTGCTGCATTCCCATTGGTGAACTTGTGCCCCAGATGTGTGGATGATTTTTTTTTTGTACGTTTCCTTTGCAGCATGTTTTATAAAGGTCATACGCCTCTGACCACTCAGGATTCATTATCTGCAGCATCTTGTGCTGCTGAACCTTCAGTCACCAGTCTGAAGGCAGAGCTTAGTAGGCCCTGGGTGTCACATTCTCTATATTTTCTGGAGTGATGTGCAGAATGTTCCATCCAGACAGATCCGAAATGCTCTTTATTAGACAGTTTTTCCACTCCCTTCCTGTTGACATGTTACCACCTTTCAGCAGTCAGACTTTTCCAGGGGCCGCCAGACAGCCTGCTAGGCCCCTGCTATGCTCTGTCCATCTGGGCCCAGAGCAGATTCTCTTTCTACCTTCAGGCGATGACCATTTCTCTTTGGAATTACCACTGCGAGTATGTGAACTCTGGAATGCATGAAAACTAAATGGTCCTCATATGTTGCAGTTCTTCCTCGGTTTTTGTGCTTCCCTTCTTGGAAGTGCTCCATCCCACCTGTCTTCTTTCTCTTGATGGTCAGTTGTTACCTCGATCTGTGTACTTATACATGCATCAGTTTCTCTTTTAACTTTTCACTGTTTTGGTTCTCAAATAAGCCAGTAGCAGTGATCACATCCTCATCTTCAATGCTTCATCTTGGTTTCCCTTAAAATCAAAAGCCTTTGTCCTGATCTTGAACAACTTGAACCATGTGCCCCCCCCACACACACACACACACCCCCCCAAACACGTACAGCCTCCAGTTTCTACTGAAAACTCTTCCTGCTGTTAATCGCTGTGCCAGTGAGTCTGCTAGACCCACACCTTTGGTTGTTTCCTTCTTGAAATCATCATGATTTTACATTGTGTTGTTCCTGTTACTGTAATCTGACATTGTCAGGATAGAGTTGTATCACTGGGTTTTTTTTTAACACATTTAATAAAGGAAAAAGTGCTGTTCAGTTTTGCTTGATTTGCGCTTCTGCTGTGCCTCAGTATAAGTGCTTCTGGCAGAGGAGAGGGCTTCCCACAGAAGTAATCACCAGATCTTTCTTTTCTGAATCTGTTTACTTATGCTATGATTGTCAGCTATAGAGTTTGGTAAATTATGGGACCTGATGTGACGTCCAGGAAACCATGATGCTGGACTCATTCTTCTTATTCTTGGACAGTAAGAGTAACTACACTACTGGAAAATTTATACCCATGAATTTGGCTTGTGCCACATCTCTCCCTTCATCTCTACAACATCTTCTATTCCTTATTTCCCAACACAACAAGCTACGGGGTGTAACTTGGTTTTTACTTCATGTTAACTTGGAATTCCATTCTCTTAAAATTTAGTCTTGATGGACTTTGGTTACCAAAAAACTGACAGTTTGTGCTCATTGGTCTCTGGAAACAGGAGATGTGTTTCCCTGCTTGAAAAAGATTATGACCACTTCTGTTTTGTTAGTCTTGTTAGACACATAACTGTATTGCATCGCTGATCTGGGCTCAGGCCTGATGTACACCTATAACATTATATGCTATACCTGCTATACCTTTGAGGGTGTCACACAAGCAGGCTTCACTAATGAACAGCCACTTTGTAATTGGATGTGGAGAAGTCCGTATGGTGTCCAAAGTGAACTAAGAGCTGTGGGAATGAAATCCATGAAATTCTTCCTATTTCCATATTTATCCGAAAGCAGGTCATTATCACTAAAGGCAAGTCTTAGGTAATCCATTGGTAAAGTTCTCGGCTGGCATCCAAATCAGTGGCAAAAGCTCATAAGCCAGGGCTGCAGAAACTAATAAAACAGGAAGCAGCCTGAACTGAAGACTGTAATGACCAGGCTGCCGTCCAAGGCCTTAACTTGTCAGGGCGGGGTGTGATTTCAGCTTGACCGTTATCCACTCCCTCCCCCCCCAGACTTGCGGCCTCCAGCTTTCTTCTTGAAACCTTGCCCACTCCCCCCAACTCTGCAGTTCATCTCCGTAACCAATGAATCTGACAGCCCCCCCCCCCCCTTTGATGTGGACACCAACACATTGAAGATACACAAGTGAGGGAAGCTGAGCCTCACAGTCACGGGGGAGATACCGCATGCAGCTTAAGCTACACATGAATGCTGTTGGCGGTGTGGCCAGTGAACAGGAACAGCCACATCATACCTCTGCCAATTGGTCATTATTCCCTCTTCTGTTTGACCAGTTATGCTCCAGTCCAGTCTATGAGAGCCAACGGCTGTTCACGTTTTGCTGTTCACTTAGTGACTCTTTTGTAGTTGAAACACCAGGTGAGATGACATACCTGTCCAAATATCAACTCCAGTTATATCACAGAACACAAAAGACTTCTCATTCCCCCTGTCCTCCAGTGATGCAGAAAGCCTGGAGAGAACGGAACCCCCAGGCCCGGATCAAGGCCGCATACCAGGCCATTGAGCTGAATAACGAGTGAGTCGTCCTTCCCTCGCTCACTGCTATTGGGTTATAGCGTTATGTCGTGGTCAGTCATGTGATATCAGTTTTCTTTTTGTCAACTCGTGTGACAAATTGCTATACAAGGTAACAGGGAATTCAGAATCTGCGTATCTGTTACTGTACCACTTTACTACCTTCAACTACCATCTAACTTCACTTACATTGGGAGAAGGTCAGCACATCTTTTCAGTTGACTTTTTGTAATCTTTACATCATGCATTTAGGTTTAATTTTTTTTTATGCATTATTGTGCTTTATTTTAATAACAATTTAGAATGTTGTTTGATATATTAATCAAAAAGTAAGTTAATATTTTGCAATTGGTTCTTTCTGATATCCCAGTGCGACATTGCCAGGATAGAGTGGTATCATCAGATTTCATAACGGTAATAATTCAGGTTCCGCATGTTCTGCTCTCCAGGTGCGCCTCGGCGTATGTGCTGCTGGCGGAGGAGCAGGCCACCACGATTACGGAGGCCGAGCGACTCCTCAAGCTGGCCCTCAGGAGCGGTGAGGGGTGGCGGGTGGGGCCTCTGGCTGGCTAAAAAATAAAACCTCTGACTGCTGATTTTGTCGGGATTTCAACTGAAGAACTTGCTGGAACATTCTTTTCTGCATCTGGACTCGTATTATGTGATTGTCAGCAGTAGCTTTTGGTTCATTTCAGGACCTGATTCATACTTCGGATATACTTTGTATACATAGCTTATTTATTTAAGTAATTAAGTAATTATTTATTACAAATGCACTGTATATCGCTTACAGTGCGGCCAGGTCAATATATGTTTGTCCAAGCGAGCACTTTCATTGTGTTAATGCACCTTGCAGATGCGCACTGTAAAACCCTAAAGGAGCAGACTTTTTATCCCAAGATTAGGAGCAGGCCTGTTTTTAATGGGCTTTCTCCCGCAGCTGGAAAAGACACCAACGTGCTGGCCTACATCAAGCGTAGGCTGGCGATGTGCGCACGCAAACTGGGCAGAGTCAAAGAGGCCGTGAAGATGATACGAGAAGTGAGTCAGTGGCACGCAGCTCGTAAAGGCCGGCCGAACGTCAGCGGCAACTAGGGCGGCTGCTATAATCTGATAGCTAACGTGCGCTAGACGGGAAAAATGGGTGTGTTTGCTAGAATTACTGCAGTGGCTTGCAGTTCAAGTAAGGTGCCTTGCGTGTGTGTGTGTTTACCCTGGTAATTTGAATTTTTATCTTAGGGACCCAACAAAGCATTTGAATATTAACAACATCGAGCTCTTGCTTCATACTGCATTGTCCCCTTTCTGACAGTTAATGAAAGAGTTTCCTCTCCTGGGAATGTTAAATATCCACGAAAATTTACTAGAAGCACTCCTGGAGATGCAAGCCTATGCAGATGTGCAAGCTGTCCTTGCGAAATATGATGGTGAGATGGGCCTTGGGGATTATGATCTTATACAGCTTCTCAGGCCAAGAGGGAGATAGACAGAATAGTTTTGATCTGAACTATAATTTAATTAAATAGAAATAGGATTTACAAGTTAATGTCACTTAATATTGTTGCACAGTAAATATTCTAACTTCATTAAAGTTCAGGTGATTCTGAGCTTGCTTCAATTTTTGTTGTCAGTGATAATGCGGAGCTTTATTTGTATTATATTCATAAAGGTGTCACTAATCAAGGTTGGGAAGCACAAGTGTGCTAATTTTTGCCCAGAACCTCCCTGTGACCTGAAATCCTCCCTTAAATTTATCTGAATGATTCTTCACAGAATACACTGATTGTGTTTCCTCTATGTTGCGGATTTCAGACATCAGCTTGCCGAAGTCGGCGTCTATATGCTACACATCAGCACTGCTCAAAGCGCGAGCCGTCTCAGACAAGTACGTACCGGATAACCTGGTAAAAGAATTCCAGAGTTCGGAAGCCTTGTAGTGGGTAACCAGACCAATTCAATGCTGTTTTTTAATTTGACCTGTTTTTTGTAATGTATTACTGTTCAAATCTAAGCTAATGCTATATAGCTCAGAACGTGAAGGCATTTGCAGGTTTGGTCACCAGATCCAAAGCGTGGGTCTAACCTGGAGGAGGTATACCTCACCTGTGCTCGACATCTCTCTAACTTGCCCTCCCCCTGTAGGTTCTCCCCGGAGGCAGCATCGCGGAGGGGCCTCAACACAGCAGAGATGAATGCAGTGGAGGCCATCCACAGGGCCGTGGAATTCAACCCGCATGTGCCAAAGGTCAGGACCTATAGAAATCAAGACTGTATCGCTGTGTCCAAAACGAACCACAGAGGGGGGGGTCGTTAGTTATCCTCATTTTTTTAGCCTGTTATACATAACGTTGATAATTTTTCCTTCTTATAAAAGTACTGAAGTGAAATAATGTCTATGCTACATACTCGTTGGGGAACTTGTATTAGATGAAGCTTATAATCTGGGTACTTAAGAGGGGACGGAACATGCAGGTCACTTCTAGAGGATGATCACCTCTGACAGAGAGTGGACTGTGTGAATAGACCTATTAGCATGTTTCACTTCAGGTGACCAGCAGATGTCACTCTTGGTTCGACATATGAACGAAGGTCATTATGACGTGCTAGAAGTGACAGAGTGATCCCAAGTATAATTATCCAGCATTTCTCTACTGAATTGTAACTGCATGTGTGCCACTGATACTGGATCACGATTCACATGTTATTATAAATTTCTGTTTTTAATTTTCACCCCTTTTAGTTTCACTGCACAATAGCATCACCAATGAAGTGTGAAATAGCTAGTAGTTAAATTGATTTAATTATTCAGAGTTATTAATTGAAGTGTGTGTTTTTTGATTTAAATAGCCATTAGCAAATGATCGGCAAGCCTCCCAGACCACAGATGGCATGCTTCGCATCTGTGAGGTCTACCCATCAGCTATGGGCTTCAAATCATTCGGTAAATAGAGTGCCAGTGCTCTTGGTGATGAATGAACTACACCCTGTGAAGCAGGGGATACAGCTTCATAGTGAAGCAGAAGTGATGAGACGGCTAGCACCTCCACCTTCGCTCTAATATCCTGGAACGAATTTGGCTGGAGATGCGGCCGGCCCGTAGGAAATTGTTAAACTGGCAAATGCAGACGTATCATGCCTTGGCGGAGGCCGCCTCTCCCAGCAGCCGAACTCACGGCCTCTGCCTTTGTAACGTTCCTGTGAAAGTTCCTAGCCGGCTGGGGCTGCGCATCCGCAGACTCCATACCTTGGGGCAGTCTCGTTGCCAAAGGTGTGCCGGTGGTGTCCGACCTTAAGGTCGCGCGGGATGGCGAGCCTCACCGCTGGAGAGGCCATCCGACGTCAGGAAGCCCCCTGTGAGCTGCGTGGACGTCATCTGGGGAGTCTGGGAGAGGGGATGGGGTCATGGGCGGTGGGGATGACGTCCATTTGGCGAAACTGGTGGGGAACAGAGGCGGTTCTCAGCTTGAATCCGGCAGAGCTGCTTTCGACCTCGCTGTATAACATCTGTTTCATGGTGCATCTTGGAGTAGCTTGAGCCTGACCCCGGCCAGGTTCATCTCAGCCTGTGCTGTTCCCAGATCTTGCTCATAATGGTGCTTGAGATGTTTGGCCTTTCCAGATCCTCTTGGTCTTGCCAGTGTATCGGTGGGGTCAGAGGCTTATTGAACATGTTCTCCTGGTTCTGGACTTAAAGTGGGCCCAAAAAGGGAATCTCACAAGGATTAGACTTGGAAGTCTGGGAGCTAGTCTTCAGAGGTGGAAGAACAAACTGTAACCTGACAGCATGCTGGATATCCAGTTACATTAGCTTTCATGTGGTTTGCAGAGCTGGCAATCCCACATCACAAACCCTTTCAACTTTAGTCAACTTACTGCCATGATGGGTGAAGGACGGTGTCTGAATGCCCATGTCTCTGTCCACTGCTTACTTCATTTTCCCACTATGCTACAACCAAAAATAATGACAATAATAACAATACTGACATCTAACCCATTTGCCACATCTGTATTTTTCCACTTGTTTGAAATACTATGTTGTCTTTCTTCTTATTTAGCTACTAAATCATGGTTTTATCACCAGAAAGGCTCTATTTCTTTGAAAACAAGGCTATAGGTTCCGAATCTGTTTCACACTGTTAAAGATTGTTTGTGTCAAGTTATTTTATTAATGGGTTTTTGACATTGGTTTGCAAAAAACCGGGGCAATCGGAACTTTTATTAAATTGTGGTGAAATCCCCTGTAATTCCCATTGCTCATTGGCAAGTTGAAAAAGGGGAAATATCAACCGTGCAAACAGGATGAGGTTTCTGACTTGGAGGACTATAATTCCTAGACGTCCATCCTACTGGTTGGCACTAATGAAACCCAACCCCGAGCCCCAGGGAAAGTGCGTTATCTGCTGCTAGGATAGATAAGTCAGACAGCATGGTAGTTTTACGTAGTTTCCCTCAGACGAGAGACAAGGTGCTGCCTTTGTTTGGTCTGAGGACTATTGGCCAAATCCACAGTGACACATCTGATCTGTTAGAGTCATCCGGACCGTTTCAATAGCAACGACTGGCCATGGATAGTAAGGTTTCGCATAGATCATCTTTTTTTCCTATACATTTACATAAACATTGGAGCTTCCAGTTGAAGCCATATAGCTGAAGATTACACTGTGCGCATGAAACAGCTTCCAGGACTTTGAGGAAATGTAAAAAGTGGGGGTGTGGATGAGTGGATTCATTAGGCCAGAAATGTCAGGCACACATCCCTTTCACACAAAGCCGAATGGAATGTTCTTCTCTGACGAGCATCCGTGTCCTGACGGGTGCTTAAGGAATGATGTGGAAGCTGAAGGTGTTCTTGGGCACAGAGCAGCTGTTGAGGTTGACTGTTGTGGTTGTCAGAGGATAGTCCCCACCCCCCCCCCCCCCTCCCCAGCCCCCCCACATCACACCACATCCAAGACGGATTGTGAGCAGGAGACAGATTTACGGCAGCCAGATATTCCCCCTGGGCTAACATCACACCCGGGTCCCAAAGGATTCTCTACACCAGTCAGGACCTTCCACACGCAGGGATCCAGCTGCTCTATGGGAACTGGTCCAGGATCTGCCGCACCCTCCAAAGCCCCCCACTCACTTCTTCCCGTCCAGCCCGATAAACCTCTGGCAGGGGCGGAGTAATTGCTGGAAGAAGCCGGGTCTGTCTGCTTGACTGATCTGGTGCCAGTGGGGCCCCTGTGACGGCCCTGTTTTACTCGGGCCCAGGCGAACTTGTGTTTAGAGACAGATATGCTTCCCCTTGGGTTCCTTGGCCTCTCATGGTATCTCAGATGGATTGACATGCTTGACTTTGCTGGCTGGGTGGCTGGGGGGTGGGGGGCTGATGGCCTGGATCTGACTGCACATGGTAATGTCTTCTGTGTCCATAATCTGGCTCGCCAACTTGAAATGCTATCTAGCTGTGCGTTTGAATTGGGATGCATGAGTGTAAGCTTTGCGGTTAGCTTCTGCTAATCTGCATGGACTCATCTGAAGGCCAGCGCTTACAAACACAGCAAGGGGCATCATGTGCCCTTTAGATTAGTCCCTAATTGCTATGTGTACTGCCAGACCACCTATGAGACAGAACAATAGTATGACTTAGAGGCCTGTTAGCCAGCTCCTATTCAAATATATCTTAGCATATATTTCCTTCTCTGTCGTGACTTTCTCTGAGGACTTGGATGTTTAAATTTTTGTCACCTCCTTAGTTGGTTACAGGTGTATATATGTGTGTATATTACAAGCTGTAATGGAAGGTCAAGGGCCGATCTTCCCCTTACAAAAGGCTGTGCTTAATTTAGGATGGTGAGCTTCCTGTCCAGGCTTCACGCACTGGGCCTGGCGGCCCGATAACCTGCTCTGCGCTGATGACTTGCTGCTCTGAGAAGTGCCCCAGACACCTGTGTGAGCTCACTAGCGGCTGCTCCAGACCCTTTCCAGTGGCGCATGCCTGCCATTGTGCTGCACACTGGAGATTAAAACCAGGCCGCACCTCACGGTCCTCACTGGTGTCTGTGGGATAAAATGGGCAACGTGGCTGAAATGCGATCCGACCATCAAAGGCCCAGCACAGAAGGGCAAGAAATGAGGTGTGACTTTCTGTCATCGCCAGCATTGCTCCCCTTTGCTGGTACGTGCCACTCAAACACCCATCATCTGCCCCCCCCCCCCCACCCTTGTCCTCTGCTGGGCCCAAATATTTTAGCATGCTTATGGATGCACACAAATATACATGCAGGGAAAGGTGAAAGCAGGTCGGCCTGTCTTGTACCTTCTGTTCTCACATGGTTCAGGAACCGGGAACTCTCATGTTGCAATGTGTGGGAATGTGTGGATGTGTTTCCATGGTGTGACGAGAGTGGAGCGTGTGCTTTATATATACCAGAGCTTTTGGAGTAGGAGAAGTAGCCACTTGCCCTGAAGAATTAGTAGATATTAGAATTTGTGATTTTTTAATTTTTTTATTTTTTTTAGAATTTTTACCATTTCTGTATAGAGTAGCAACCAAATGTCTTAAACAGAAAATCCAGGAGACCTCTAAGCTGTACCTATACAAACTATGATCTGAATGACAGTACATGTGAGTGACATTGCATCACCTTTTCACAAAATTCCAGTGCCCTAGACCCTGCGGGATAGACTGGGAGATGTGGAAGGTGGGGGGGGCAGGGTTTGATCGCTCCCTTGGCTTGAGTTCCCACTGTGGGGGTTGTGGGCCCCTCTGGGCAGCCCCTCTGCTTCACAGAGCAAGGCCCAGGATGGATTATGGGGGGGATTAGGGAACTTGTAACCCTCCAAAAGTGTCAGTCTGAGACTCGCAGCAGTGTGAACTGTACTGCCTGGAAGGGGATTTGCTGAGCAGTGTGGTGGGGGTGCAGCCCAGCCCCACCCCTTGATGAATCGTGGGGTTGTACACTTCAGATAGGCGGCAGGCGGGCGGGCGAGGGGGCCGGAGTGGGGGGGGGGGGCAGCTTCACATGGCTCTCCTTTTAGTTTACATTGTACAGAGTAAATCAGGAGTGGCTTGCTGCACGTCCCATTAGATCATCGTCAGGCATACTCCACAGAACACTTTCACCTCTTCCAAATTGTGTGGGAACCAAGCTTGGTGTGATACCTGATCATATGACCAGGGACAAGCTCAGGGTTTTATCTGCCGGGCAAATGCTGCTCAGCCTCTCAGCATTATACTGTAGTGCAGCTAAGTCACTGCTGCGCCTCAATCTCTGTGTGCATTTTGGAGTCAGGTTGTGCCTGATAATATTGTGCTGACTGATTGTGTGAGTCGTCTCCAAGGAATCGTGAGAAGTCTGATGTTTACCTTCGGGAATTGTGTGTCGACATGCGGCCTGTCCAGCCGCCTGTATATTGGTGTTTTTGGACACCTTTGTTTATTTACGAAAATTGCGTCAAAAGATAAAAGGTTGTACATTCTGCTATGTATATTGTAAACATTCTGCTGTGCCTGGCAATGATTTATCTTTCGGTTTAGTCAAGGCTTATTGTATCTCAGATCAATGTAGTACTGATATTAAATGTCAATAGATTCAACTAAATGCTATTCAGACAGAGGTGTAAAGTTCCGGTCCAGAAAGTACAAATCCAGACCATGGTTTTGTTCCAACCAGCCAAGTATAAAGAGTCACAGTCACAGAGTACTCAACTGGTTGGTTTAAACAAAACCTTGGTCTGGATTTGTACTTTCTGTACCTGGACTTTCCACCTTTGTCTTTAATGGGTTACTACCCCAATACTGATGTCATGCTATATCTTTCTGGGTAATTTCTTTGAAAACTTGAACACTAGTCCCTTTTTCACATTAATCTCTCACTCCTTGTTTAGCTGACTTGCTCTCTCTCTCTGCAGTATCGCTTCAGATAGAGATGAACCATGTCTCGCTTTCTGTTCGCAGTACTTGTTAGAGATGAAGAGCCTAATCTTGCCGCCAGAGCATATCTTGAAGCGGGGGGACAGCGAGGCAGTGGCGTATGCCTTCTTCCACATGCAGCACTGGAAGAGAGTCGAGGGAGCCTTAAACCTTCTCCACTGCACTTGGGAGGGAAGTACGTGTGACCCGCAAGCTCCCTTACATCCCTCCATCTCCTCTTCCTTGTGTAAAGCTTCCTGCATTATGCTGTATGCTTCATCATATCCCCTCATAAGCAATTTCCTGATGATGTCATTGCAGACACATGCTACAGAGATGTGGTATTCTATCTTCCATTTCTACAGTAGCTCTAAGTACTCCCCCTGCCCACAAGTCTCTGCCATGCCATGCTCACTTAGATCACTGTGTAGGTCATTGATGCACACAGCCTGTTTCAAATTTGTTCATCCGTTAACTTTCCCCGCGGTCCTGCTGGATGTGTACTTCGGAAAGCTGTGCTTGCTTTATTACAACTGACTGTTATTTAATAGGACTGATATTTGAAGACCCAAAGCTCTACAGTGCAGACTGAGCCTTGCTGGGGCTGATCCAGTCTCTATCAGTTTTATCGATGCTCTAGAGTAGGCCATACATCATGTGTGATGTAACTATAATAGAATGCAGTGCTTCATGCTTGATTCAAAACTGACTGTGCTTAAAAGACTAGTGCAAATTTGGCATTTTGAGACTCATTTTATTAGTCGGTACTGAAGTAGTTAACTATTGATTCAGAGCATGAAGAGTGGAGTGCTGATTTGTTTTAGTTAATCGGCTTTCTGGAAACCATGACAAACACTTCAGTTTTTACCTCCTTTAGAATACTCTTTATGAGATCCATCAGGAAATTGTTTTTGAAAACATTTGATTCGCAGATGTGTGAGGAAGAATCTTTGACAGAGTTCTTGGACTTTGTGTTTCTCCCAGCCTTCCGCATGATCCCCTATCCGCTGGAGAAGGGGCACCTGTTTTACCCCTACCCTGGCTGCACAGAGACAGCAGACCGGGAGCTTCTGCCGTGTAAGTGGCTCCCTCCCCTTAAGCCAAGGGTCCAACAGAGCCTTCTGTCTTACAAGAACAGGCTCAAAATATGCTTTCTGCCATTTCTGATAATGTATGGCATTCGCCTCCAGTACAGCCAGGGGAAGTTTTTCTCTACAAATGAGCTGAGCTGAGCATATGTTGTGATATGTGGCAAGTCCTGAGGATGAATTAATTTGGAAAACCTCTTTGGTGTTTTCATGCAATGTATGCGTTTCCTTCTTTTTAGATTTAGAGTTGCAGTATTATTATTATTATTATTTTTATTCTGAAATAATTGTAGCTGAGAGGTTGTGTGGCCAATCATACTCAACTAGATTAATGTTCCCGGGTGGTTGTACAGCACTGAATAGTGTTAAACAGGCCTGTTTTTGCAAAGCTTCAAATGCCTTTGTTTTATTCATGCTGTACTCCATCATTTTACTGCGATGCTAACTGTTGCGCTCTAAAGCTCCACCTCAAACCCCTTTCCACTGCTCATCTCTTGTTTACATCTCTGCTCGTTTGAAACTCCATACCTCTATCTCCCGATCTTCCCCCAGCGTTCCATGAGGTGTCTGTGTACCCGAAGAAAGAGTTACCCTTCTTCATCCTCTTCACGGCCGGACTGTGCTCCTTCACAGCCATGCTGGCCATGCTCACGCACCAGTTCCCAGAGCTCATGGGGGTCTTTGCTAAAGCGGTAGGTGGGTGCAAACCTGATCTGAACGGTGGAAAAAAAAACCACATCTTCAATTTTGTCTGCTTTCGTTGCATCTTATACCATTTGTTTGTTAATGTCAGAGGCTCGGAGTGCAGGAGCTGCGGGAAGTACCTATTCAAGGACCAAATGTGGACTTAAAAAAGATAATGGCAGCAGAGAGTCTGAATCTAGTCTCAGGAAATGAGCTCCGCTGCAAGGCTGGAGTAAATATAGTGTATGTTTGTTATGAATGTGAATATAAGCTGCACGTCTCATAAGCCCCTTATGTAGGCATATAGCCTGTTCTGTTTCTACATCAGAGTTTAATGCTTTTATCTGACATGTATACATTTAATATTTATATGCTGGTTTTATAGGTAATTAGAGACCAACATGCTGTGTTAGGCAGAGAAGGAGTACTTCCTAGTGTGTCTGCTGTCAGGGGGACCCTTGATATCCTTAAATCATCAGTTAGAATAGTAGCTGAGTTAGGGAGAGGTTTATAAAACAAAAGGTTGTTTCCCTGCTCTTGGCCATTGCAGAAGAATTCCAGTAGGTGCGTGTCAAGATTTTATCTTCCATACTGCCGCTGATAGGGTGATTTTGCTCCATTACTGAGAGTAAGTGTTATGTCTTTCTCCTGCACACAGCATGTTCTTGTAAGTACTAAGGTGTTTTCGTATCTCCTGGGTTTTTGATGACATGGATCTCTGATGCCCTTATAAAGTAAGTAAATGAAAGTGTTAGAGGTGTTAGTCTGATAAAGTATCCACAGCCAATCAGACTGTTTGCCCTGTTTGATTCAATACTGATATCCGGGGGGGCAGAAGGCTGACAGCACTTGGGCACCCCAGGAAGGACACCCTACAGAGGGCATATAGAGACTCCAGTCGTGTTTCCCTTTGGACAACGTGTGTGTGATGAGTGGCTCACGGGAGTTTTACTTACACAAAAATGTTCGGAGAACAGAAATAAAAATGATTGGTTCAGAGAGATAACCAATCAGATTGTAGAAGAGGTGGCTCCAGGCAATGAGAGGAGGTGGAGCCAACCAATCAGATGTTTTGGTCCCACCTCTTCTAGTTTCGTGGACCCATTTTTTTCTGATGGGTTATCTCTCTGAACCAATGATTTTTCGGTCTGCCCTCAGAGCCTTTTTGGGTAAAACTCTTGAAAGCTAAACGGTGCCTTTTGTCAGCATCAGTAGGCTTGTGGATGTGTCTTGGAGATCTCCTGTTGTCACTGGATGGGGTAAGGTTACACTTTTGTGCACTTGAGCCACCCCCCCCCCCCCCCCGCACCACCAGCTAAGCATGATCAATCTCACTGAGCATCATTCAGTGCGTTTTGATTTAAAAAGAAGAGGGAGTTTCCTCATTGTCCCTCGGATATGATGGTACTCTCTCCCCTTGTGTGAATCAACAGCATCCGTTCAGATTCAGATGCTTCATTGGCATTGCTGTTTCTACAGCAACGGAATTTTAAAGGTATATCCTCTTCACTGTCACATCAAAAGAGTAGACACACTAGTAACAATAAGCACAAAGTAAATAAACAGACAAGCAATAAATAAACAGACCAGCACAATAAAGAAGTCATACCCCATAGTTTCAAGATATTGCATGTTTCGCCTATTTCACCGGAAAAAAGCAGCATTAATTATAAGCAATGAGTCCAGCTTAGTAACCATGTGACTGTTTTGTAAACATGACGGTGCACTAGATCAGATTGTTAGCTTAGCAGCATTTAGCATGGTGATGGCTATATGTTCCTACGCTTGGGCATGATCCTCTGCATCAGGCTGTGTGTGTGTGACTTTGGAGGGTCACCGCGTGTGCATTTCTGTTTGTGTATCTTTTTGTTTTGGAGGGGACCCATTTGTGGTGGCATGGGAGGGAAAAGTGTGCAAGTGACCAAACACAGCATTGATAACCCCCCACCCCCCCCCCATCTGAGGAGACAGTTTGTGCTAATGTCTATCAGTGGCGTTCCAGCCGCTTCTGCTGGGATCCCAGATCTGGGGAAAATCAGTGTCAGAATAGCAGCACAAACGAATCTGGAGTTGCAACTCTATTCTCCCCCTGGACTACAACATCCCCCATACTGCCTCCTCATTAGTGTGTCCCAGACGCTTACATATCTGCCCCCAGCCCCCATCAGCAGAGCAAGCAGTTGACCTGCCATAGGACACAATGATGAATAATACTGTCAGACATCTACAACGCAAGGACACCACTTGGTTTGTCTATAGAGGAATGTCGTTACCACTGATTCTGCTTACGTCTCATTAGGTTTCCAGAGGGTTCTAGCTACCAGGTGAGGTCATGATGATTAAAACCTAAAGCAGCCTATCTGGAATCATATTTGTATAAATTCCAAGTTCTGCAAACCACCTGGCATAAGATGAAATGTTAAATCAACTGAAAAACCTAAAGATAAAATGATAAAATATGCATGCAGGGCCTGGGTCTTCGCTATGTTGTAAATCCAAATGCACTATTACTTTCTAAATTAGTTAGCATCAGACTAACTGGAAGAACATTTCTGGCTGAGACAAGTTGAACTGTGCGCCTTCGACACTCAGCCAAGGGTATGTCATCCTCTCCTTCCTTGTAGAGGGCATTGTGATAAAGGCTGAGGGGCTGCTTGACCGCAGATCTGGCTCTGCTGAAGTGGAGGACCTCGAGCACTTCAGAGATGTCCACTTAGACGTTCTACCCCTCGCCCGTTCCTGCTAGGCCACTTTGTACTGTCTCCCTTGTGCTGCCAGTCTTCTGAAAGTGCCTTCCTTCACTGGCTGCTCCACCCAGTATTTTTTTTTAGCTTATCGGTTTAGGAGTGTTTTCCAAGTAGTGAATTTGGGCACAGGGCCCTGTCAGTGACTGCTATAAGAGCTCGTAAGTGGCAGTACAGTACTTTGCTGTGGCATACATAATATTTCTATCAGTGTATTCTTAGTCCAATGGAAGATCATCCTGAATAATAACTTGTAGTTGATGGTAAGTTGAAAAAGGTGATTTTTTTTCCATCTGAACCAGTGCTTCAGAACCATCTCAGTTCTATCATACCTAGAACCTTTTATATTCATTCTGTTCATGTTTTTTTCCATTATGTATATGTGTGAGTGTGCCCTGCAGTGGGTTGGCGCCTCGTCCTGGGTTGTTCCCTGCCTTGTGTCCGTAGCCTCCGAGATAGGTTCCGAACCCCCACGACCCTGAATAGGATAAGTGATTTCAGAAAATGGATGAATGGATGGATGGATATATTTTTGTCACTCATGCTGTTTATACTATTCTGTCTGTAACACAGCAGGCTGTAGCTATTGAACATGCCCTCTATTTTTAGAATCCACTAAATCACAGCAACTGACACTTAGAGCAATAAAAACAAGGTTTCTGTTTTTAGTGTTGCTCGTGCTGGTTCTGCCGCACGTGTCCATTTGTTTATGACTTTGATGTTTTGTTTATCTGGCCTTTGGGGAATGCAGTTTGAAAACAGGGCCCGGGTATAGAACGCAGGGGGGGGGGCATGTGCTGTACCCAGCCGATGGCGAAGACTCCCGCAGACGCAGCTTTTATGGCAGGACCGGCCAGGCCTGCTCTGTGTTGTAATGGCCTCATTAAGTCCCAGCTTTCAACAGGTTAACTCCCACAGCCTGAGGAAAAGCAGAGACCACCCCTAAAACAATTAAGATCCTGGGAATTGCCCTAAATTGTGGGGCACTAGGCCCTCTTAATGGTTGGTGGATTGGTGGGTAGGACTTTACTCTGCCGTTCTGAGGAGCTACAGCCTGCTTATTTTGGGGGGAGGTGGAATGGGGGAAAAGCTATGGGTCGTCTCCAGAGCTGCTTCTGGTGGTCTTTGCTGTTATGGTGTGTAGGCCATGCTTATTAACCCATGTTGGTGTGCAAATGTTGAGGAAACATTACCACTGAAGTTACTAAAACAATAATCTTGGAATTGATCATGTGACTATGGTTGTGTGAAACATAGTTTTCCTCTGCCTGAGGTTGTATAATGGTTTGCCTAACATGTTGGAACTCAAGATCCGTGTTTACCATGTAGAGGTTGAGGAGCTGCACCTATAAAGGAAATGGTTCTAATGCAAGGAACCTCTATAGGAAAAAGGTTCTATAAGGAACCTCTATAGGAAAAAATCCCTTAAAATCAACCCACTTTTCTACAGCTCTACAACTGCCTGTTTGTCGAAGTATCAAATGGTGGTAGTTGGATTAAAGTGTAGGAACGTAGTTTTCAGATTCTGTCAGCATGCATTATCAGTGGCAGGTGGAGTAATTTGTCAAGGAGTTAATTTTTTAATTTGAGATTACAGTTAAATTTGTGACTCTGCTGTTGTGGCATCTCAGATACTGCAATTAATTTTTTCCTGGTTCCTTATGATCTCACAGACAGAAAGTAGTTCCACTGTCATCCAGCTTCCAGCCGTCCATTTCAGGATACACAAGCTCATTCCTTTTCTTAGATGCTAATTAGCCAAAATGCATCTCTTGAAAACCAGGGTATCAATTTTTTTCCCTTCTGTAGTACACATGCATGGCACCTAGAGCATATCTATGCAGCTTGGGGAAAACATGCCCCACCCCCCAGTACTGTATCAGCATCCTGCGATAGGTATGTAGCAGGCGAGATGTAACCGAGCGCACTGTGATTGCCCAGCGTCTACAGTGTTTACAAGCAGCATGTCTGTAATCTGGTCACAGTGAAAGGGATTATATGTGTTGATAAACAGTGTGAGCATTTGGACTGGGGTGATTTGATTGATTGATTGGTGCTGAAGGAATGACGACGGTGTGGGGAGAGGCTCGTACGGGCAGCACGATCTCCGCACGCTGTTTACGTCTCAAAAGTGGACGCGTGTTTATTGAAATGTTCATCAGTCGGGCCAAATACAGGCAGGGTTCTCTGCACTGGGTCCACCCCTCAGCTTTCATTTTGACCTCAGAAAGGCCCCTTTTGCAGAGTTTCAGCCAAGTTACTGGAAACTTTCCCAGGCATGAAGTCTGAACTTCCTTCAGTTTCCCTATCGAATTAAAAATGGTTTTAAATGCCTTCACGTTTGAAAACCTCTTATCCATAGTATTCCATTAACCTATATTATTTGCTTTCACTTACATTTAATTCTGAAGAATATGTATTAGGATTGATATGTGTTCATAAGGTCTAGATCTTCAACTGTGCTGATGAATAACTAGTTATGGAAAAGGATACATGATGAATGATTATTTCTAAACAGACCAGTCAGAAACCAGAAAAAGACCCGGCTGACTCACCTTTCAGCAGCGGTATCACCATAGCCGTCGGCAATTAACTCCTGTTGTTCAGTCATGTCTAACTGTTGACAGAATTGCCTCATAACTACTGCAATGTATTGCTTCTGTAATTGTTGAAATTGAAACATTTTGCAGTTATTTGTGTGACAGCATGCAAGTTTGGAGTAAGTGTGGTTAATTAAATGGAAAACCATATGTTGCTAAAAAGAGCTTGATGGTTAAAAGACCAGTTGTGGTTTCTCTGTTGGCCTCCAGCAGTGAGGTGAACTGAAGCAGAGCCTTACTTTAATTCGTGGTGTAGGATATTTTAAAAACGCAAGGTATCACTCGCAAGTTCTCATTTGTATTTTAGTCCAAAGTTGTACTTGTAGCTCACAGGGAAGGAAGTCACCGTCCAAAACTACTGGACTGCTGTCCAGTTAAGATATTAATGAGCTGCCTAACTGGACCTGTAACTTTGGCTGGACATTTCTTCGCTTGGGATCTTTGTATGTTCTCAGCCACAGGACCAACTCAATTATCAAGTTTGCTGACGACACCAGCTTAATGGGCCTGTTCCCGGCACGATGGCCAACAGGGAGGAGGTGAGGCAAGAGGAAAACGTTAGCGAGACTATGGAGCTGGCCGTTGACTTCAGGGAGCAGCTCCCAGTCCTGGCTACGTTGGCAGAGAAGCTGAGGAGAGAATCGGCAGCCGTAAATTTATCGGAGTCCCCCCTGACCCTGAGTGGTCACCACCCCCAGCCACCAGCATCTTTATTTTCTCAGGCGTCTGAGGACGGTCCCAGATGGCAGCAGCAGCCCTCGCAAACATCTTCATGACTTCAGCACAGGACGGTAACATCTATAAGGCTAGTGAATGTGGGACGGAGCATCACCTGGAGCCACACTTGGCAGACCAGGACACTTACACCATATGCTTCTTCGAAAAAGCAGATCACATCTTGAAGAATTCCAGTCATCCTGCACAGGCACTTCTCTCCCTCCTCCCCTCTGGCAAGCAGTTATAGACCATAAACACCCGGACATCAAGATTCAGGGACAGTTTTTATCCAGAGGTCATAGGACTGCTCTACAGGCCCTGATTTACACTCCACTTTAATAGTAATACTGCTACACTGTTACATAATCTAGCTACCGCTGCAGTCACTCACAACGTCATCCCTCCTCATGTAATGTTTCACATACTCCAGGATGCCACTTGGTGTCTGTTGTGTCCTCATTGTTATTGGTATTTATTCTCTACGTTGGTCGTCATGAGTTTCTGGGTCAATACAAGAATCTCACAGTACTAGGAGCGCATGACAATACTCAAATCCTTATTGGCGGAGGTCTCCTTATTCTGGAATGTGTTTCCGTTAGCAGACACCAAAACACTGCTACAGACAATTGCAGATCTAGAGAAAAATGTTGACAATTACATTTATGTGGCTGAGATTGCCTTGTTTAGTTGAATAGAGGTAAATTGGGTAATTTTTCACATATCGCATCCTGCTATCTGCGAGAGACACAGACAGGTGAAAGCAAGATTTGGGGTCAGAGTGTGGGGTCAGCCAGCGTGAACTGCCCCTGCAGCAGTCAGGGTTAAGGGCCTTGCTCAAGGGCCCAGTGATATATAACTACTCTGCGAGCTACAAATCACAGCATGACTGTACAAAGTCTTACATCACCTCTAACAGCGTACTGGGAAACTTTATCCTTCAGTAAGATGGAGTCTCCCTGTCGTTAAATTTAGATGTTTGCTTTTAAAATTGTGCTCATTTATATGCAGTTGAATATTTGAATTAAGTTATATGTCCTTGTCAAGGGTACAGTAGAGGTTTCCATTGTTTGATTTACTCTGTGTGGTTATTTAATATTTACGTGTGTGTGTGTGTGTGTGTGTGTATATATATATATATATATATATATATATATATATATATATAAATATGCAGGTATACATGTGTTTATATGTTTGTATGTATGTGTATATGTATATATTTTAAAAGTCATAGGACAGGATAGGACAGTGCTTGAATGTAGTCCTCAGTCTTTGATATGCTAATGCCAAATGCTACGCTTCTTCTGAGATATTTTTCCCCTCTTCTCTCTGCAGTTCTTCAGCACCCTCTTTGCACCTCTGAGCTTCTTCATAGACAAGATGGAGAGCTTCATGCCCTTCAGCTTCTGGTACCAGCTGACTCGAATTTGAGTTACCACATCTGTATGAACCCCCACCACCCCACATCAGCTGAAAATGTTTGTAGCTCTGTCTGTCCAGTGGCCTCACTCCTATCCACCTGCATCGCACAGCAGGCCAGGGGATGAGGAAATTCTTCTGACAAATATTCAGTTACGGGGGTTTCTAAAACTGCATTGCCCTGGAATCTGAATGGTTTCTCCAGCAGATGCCCAACTGTTCAATAAAATACATAAAAGCTGCTTCCAGCATTTATTGGTGTCTGTTGGAATTTCTGTCTGCCTTCATAATTTAAATGTTCTGCTCAAGTCAGCCAATGTCATAATTGGTGATATTAAACATTATTTACATTAGCTGACCTTTAGCAAAGGCAATGTTCCTAATGAAATCTTTTATAGTGCTCATTTTTTTGCGGTGTTAGATCACTTAAGAACACATTGTTCTCTGTGCTTAACCGTGTAAGAAGCAGTAACGATGGAATTACCCCAAGCTTAGAATTATAGGCATCGTAATTTCGTGGGGTTTTTTTTCCCCTGATGCAAAATCATACAGAGTCCATGCCATGGTCTGTTTGCCAACTGTGTGCAGCATGGATCTGTAAGTCACTCCCACTGGTAGATCCTCTCCGTAAACCTTCTAATTGATACCCAGTATCCCTTTGTTGGGCCAGCCATCGGCCCCCAGCAATGTGTCCCAGTTACAGTGTTTACCATTTGCCAAAAAAAAAGAAAATAAATAATGGCTGTCTCAGCAAACCATGTCTTGATGTTGGATTGGGATACTGAAACTCATTGATATTCTCAGATTTCATAATAAAACATCACGTCATTTACACACACAACAAGATCTGGTGACCTTTTCTAGCCGGACTGTAATTTCAATACAGCAAATAAGGGCTGAAGTTAAAAGGGGCCGTGCTAATGCGTCCTATAAAGACTCAATAAAAGAGACTAGCTGCTCTGTTGTAAGGCTCAAGCAAAATACAACAATGGACACGGAAACATCCTCTCCGGCAATAATACGTGCATTTCTAAAGATAGCGATGGATTCCTTCATCCATGTGGTTTGCAGGGCTGCCGTTTCCTTGTAATTTCAGCATTTCTGTTAACGTCCATGTTTTTGTCATTCTGATGAGGAGAAACTGAAAAGATACCGTTTGCTTGGCAGCTGAAAGTAAATGTTTTTAAACAGCATTCTTCCAATTTGCGTGTCCTCTTTCTCTGTTTATAACGGTCTGGCTGTTTACTGAGTCGAAGCCACTGTGCTGCACTCATTGTCTGATGGCTGATAAGAAAAATGGGTTGTGAAATCGTGTTGCTTTTTTATTATGCTTCATCGAATCTAGCCGGCCTCTTCGCATAAGCTGTCTCGACGTCCAATGGCAGAATGCACTCATGGTTTCCCGGGGAAGGATTCCTGCTGCTGGGAATGGAACCTGTTTCAGAAACATCTGAGTTCAGTGGATCACTGTTAGATTTGTAGGGCAGGACATTTTCAATGCGTTCCTTGCATAGCCGAGACATATCATCAGTTTCTGCTGCTCTGAAAAGCCACACGTTTCCTGCTGACATGGGTTCCAGGCATAAACAGGCCCTCGGCCAATGATGAATCTGGCTTCGGAGGGGGATCCATTCTCCAGCTTGCAGCACTGCTGGAATCTCGTGTGGCAGGTCCAGACCAGTGCGGTACTGGCCCAGTAGAGTGACTCAGTGCTGGGGAGGGCTCCTGCGTGTGTGCCGGATGGGCCAGAGGGTGCTGTATTTACACTTCCATGTCCAGCTGGGGCCTAACAGTAAGGGGGGGGGGGGGTGGTCATTAGGCCTTTTAGAGTTGAATGGCTTCCAGAGACTGCACAGTGGTTATTAATGAGGGGATCTGCGCAAGCATCACGGAGCGGGTGCTGGACTTGCTCAACACTGGAGCTTGTGACAGCATCGCATGGGGACCCACGGGCTCATCCTTTCTCCCCAGCAAGCGGCCTCTTTTCTCTGCCGGGGGTGGGAGGATCAGGGGTTTAAAGGAAATGGGGGCATAATGAACTCTGTGACTATATCCTCAACAGCAAATGTAAGAAACCAAACACAGTAGGATGGGGTGGGGGAGACTAACCCCACGTCCCTGTGGATCTGTGGTTCGCTGCATGCACGAGGGCAGGAAGGACATGTACCCATTGCAGTGATGGCATCCAGTCATTAATTTTCTCCACATCAGCAGGGAAATCACTCACTTTGCAGCTGATCAATTCGCACACCTTTAGAGTTGCCTACATTGAAAAGCAGGTTCACCATTGTAGCATTTGTTCTGACTCCCAGTATTTATCCTGACAAATGCAGAACATGACTGGACAAACCCAAAAAACAGAGACAAACCCTTTGCACATTCCTTCTCTCTGACAGATGCTTCCTCTGTGTTCAGAATAGGGATGTACACACAGCATGTTGAGAAGGGGCATATGAGAACAGCCTGTCTTGGTTGGGAAGTACATTTAATCTTCTTGGCTTGATATCACTTCATTTTAAAGTTCATCGTTCTTCTGTCTGCAGAGTCTGAAATACTCTTTCATACTGGATTTATTATTTGTGTCATTGTTCAACACCTTTGGAAGATTTCTCTTTTTGATATATTACAGTGCACTACAGTATTGTCAGTAGTGTTTCCTGGCTTGTTTCGGTGTCACATGAAATTTCATCAGTTATAAAATGAATGATTAGATGCATCCTGGGATGGCATGGTGGTGCAGTGGTTCACCCTGTTGTTTCATACCTGTAGGACTGTACGCCATAACTGATGAGTTTGAATTTTCTCCACATCTCATCGTGGGGTTTCCTTCGGGTTCTCCGGTTTCCCTCCACGCTCTAAAAGCATGCTAAGGTAAATTGAGGTTGCCAAGTTCTTCATATGCTGTGTTTCCCTTGGATGGGTCGGCTCCCTGTCTTGCTTTTGGAATAGGCTACAGAATAGGACAAACGGGCCCAGAAAATGAATGGGTGCATGCACGCCATATTTAATGGATCATCTAAGTACACAGGCCCTTACCGTGAACAAGTGAACATGAAATCGACAGCAGCAGATCTTGTCGAGTGTCTAGGTGAAAGTGAAGCATAGTGATGCTAAGTGAAATGTGATTTTGGTAGATGACCCATGTCCTTGCACATTCCATTTAAGCAATATTTATATTTATGTGGCTGGTTATGTTGTTTGTTTGTGAGGGGTAAAAGCGCTCCTTGATATTTAGAGTTTGAAGTAGACCCACTGGCTCCAGTGCGTGCTCGTTGAACGCCAGGATGAGCAACAACACTGGAACCCAAAGGGAAGATAAGTAAATAATTTTGAAATGAGCAAATGCACCCATGTGGTGAAATTTATCCAGCCTCCCCTGCTGCTTGAATTACCCCCTAGCAATTAACAGCTTAACATTCAGCCTGCGTGTAAATGACTTTGAAAGGTGATCATCTGACTTCAGAATGACTTTGAAAGGTGATATGGTGAGAATTAAGGAAAGCTGTGAGACACATAGGTAAAACCACGCAAGGGCATTAATGTGGTAAATCTACAGGTAAATCATGTAATACGAGAATTCTTATTCACCTTTTGTTCTGCTTGACCATGACCCTGTCTTGCTCCATGGCTTGTTATCCCCACACCTCTTCGCCTGAGTCATGCTGTGGTAATTCCTGGTGGAATGCCAGCTATCTGTCCAGGTCACTGTTGTTTGTGTTCTCTTGGCCCGTGGTAAATTTCCTCCTAAAGGAGGAATAAACATCTTCATGTGACCTGACAGAACTTTCTCTGCGATACATCCCAAACTGTGTCCTTGCACCTTGTAAAATGAGGAATTTTGTACGTTTGTTCTGGGTTAGCAGTGTCAACAAGCCAACCCAGTGCCATGTTCTTAGTAAAAAATTAAAAAAAAAATTATAATAAAATAAATAAGGGAGGGAAAACTTAGAGACCATCTTGTGGTATTGCTGCAGAACATATACTTTCTGAAAAATGACAAGAGCTCTGACACCATCTTCTCAGCAAGCTCATGCCCTTGGGCGAATGATGTAGCGTGAGCCTTGACGTTGGGGGGGGGGATTCTTTTGTGGTCTCAGTTATCAATAAAAACCCAGTCCTTCTTTATAACAGGTTCCTTTCTTTTCCAGAGAGCACCTGGGGAAGACAGAAGGACATTCCTTCTAGGTGCCCTCTGCCGATGGAGGCTGTGCTGCTTCCTCTGGGCTCCCATCGGTCACATAAACATTAGTCTTAATACCCTGATAAATTTGACCCCCAAAAACCCAAACCTGGGACATGCCGGCCATAGGGAAGCATGACACTGGCATAAATACACATTCATCTTGGGTGTATACTGCCTTCAAAAGTGGGATTATGGGTAATAAGTAAGACAGGATAACATGATGGCTTTCAAAAAAATACACACAAGGATATAGGGATCAGGGATGGGCTTAAATGGAGTGAACTGGACAGTTCATACATGTGCTTATTGTAAAAAAATGTAACTTGAGTATTAGAAACATGGAACATGAAATGGAGAAAGAGGCCTGGACAACAAAGACATTGAAATGTGGGACAAATTGTGACCTGTTAGTAGCTGCTGAGCTTGGATCAGGATACAATCAGACTGTAATCCCTTTTCCTCTTGCTCTTCATGTCACTACAGTCACTTCTGAATACTACAGATAGTTATTATTCTTGTTTTTTGATTGAGCTAATTGGTCTTTAGGACTTCGCTTTACAAATCATAACGTTATTTGTGTTGAAGCATATCAAGAACACATTTAATTATTCAGTGTTCACTTGTATAGCGTTCATTCATGCATAGACATGGTATTTCTTAGGGAGATGCAGACTCAGCCTTTCATGCAGGAATGCATGTCGTAAAGTTCATATCATTGTTAAGAAAGTTATCAGTTGTAGTGAAGTTCTGAACAAACCACTGTTGCTAACATAAATAATGCACTCAAGACTGTATTCGAGGTCATAACACCAGGCTTGTGTAAACACTATTAATACTAACACGATGTTTGGTATGTAGGAGTTAGAATTCAGTAGTGGCATTACATATATAAGCACATTGCCATGTTTCACTTGAAAAGTTAAATTATTTGTAGCACTTAACAGTCTGCTACAAAAGTGGTGCTGCAAATACCCACAATGTGGAAAAAAACCAAGACGGTTTCTTGACCCCGCATGACCATATTCACCTGTTTTGATCCAGTGGTTTTGTGTCACCCTGATAACCTCCTAACTGTTTTGTAAACCGAAAGAAATGGGCCCCAGACAAACCAAGCCTTTCAGAACTGAGGATAAGTACTAACAGTGACATCTGAGAGACAGTTAATACCAAACATAAACAGGAAAATGATTGAAAGGCTTGGGAAGGGCATGGCCAGGCTCATTCTTAGCAACGGCGACCACACAGGCCCTGAAAAGCCAGCAGATGAGAGGACTGGAAGACAGAGAGTGAGGCAGCAGGAATGAAGGACATGGGGGGAATATCCCCTGACACGCTGGCATTAACGGAGACGAACGAGATGGGTGCAGCTGATACGGAGGGGGATCCTCTGCAGGTGGAGTTTTGTTGTTGAGATGTGTCAGACGGGCCTCTTCCCCACCAGGGGGCATGTGTGCTGACCCACCTTCTGAAGCCTGCAGTCCCCTGCCCCTAGACCGCCCACTGAAACACACCCCGTCAGGGCATAGCTGTAGGCACTGTTGGGGTGGCCTTTGCACCCTTCCCCCTCTGACCCTCCCCGGCTTAGCTTGTCTGGGCCCCGTTCAAGCTTCCCTGATCTGGAGAAATGTGCTGGCAGCTGGGGCGGTAATGAAGATGAATTGGGGGACTGCTGCTCTTTCCTGCACTGATTAAGATCTGGGCTGCTGATAAACGTGCCCGCAAGGCCACTCAGTAACCCTATCCCCCTCTCTGGGTGCTGGATGAAGTTCAACCTCGGGGGCTCGAAGTTCTCCTTAGCCCAGTCCTGCTCTTCACTGGAGACAGCATTTGAGTGCCACACCATTGGTCTCTCTGTGGGTTTTAAAGTTGTCCTCGCAGGGATAATTAACTTAGTCAATCCGGTGGTTCCCTTCGTTACATCTCACTGGTTTATTTAATCTCAGTCATAGCAAAATAACGATTGTTTTTAAGGAGAGATGGAAAAACTAGCAGGTTTTTAGTTTGATGTTTGCGAGTCTATCTTTAAATTAAAAAAAAAGCTTCATTTTTTTTTACTTACTCAGAACTTGGTGAGGTACAACTGATACATGTTGAACAACAAAGCTAAATCATGTTTTAGTAAAGAAATTCTCAAAGAGAAGTTCATGGTTCCAGATCCCATTTTCACTTGGTGGGAAAACACAGTCTGTTTTTTTTTGTCTCACAAAAGCCCAGAAAATATGTGTTTAGCCTTATAGTCATTATCCAAGGTACATAATGCAACACAGTGGACCTTTTTCAACAAATGATGCCAGGAAATACAAAACATGGAACTTAGTTATGATGTATGATGATTAGGCTAAAATCAGAGATAGCATATCAACATTCCCATAAAGCACTTTTCAAATTGGTTACGTTATTTTCAATATATTGACATTGTGTTAATAGTTATATTTTATTCTGCCTTGGATTTGTCCGGAAAAAAAAAACATTATGCCGCTAAGAGTGAAAAGTGTAGCTATTCTATTCTATTCTATTCTATTCTATTCTATTCTATTCTATTCTATTCAGATCTATTCAGACAGTCCTCGGTCAGGTATATATTATCTGTTTCGTACCCTCAGATGTTCATGGACATATTCATGTTTACTTATTTATACCAATGATTGCCGTAAATTTGTGAATAATCAGGCATTTCTGCCCGGTGCTTTGCATTCAGCAGCTGCAGAAGGGAATCCATAAGAACAACTGATCAGCTAGAGCGCTGGACTAACTGTCCACAAATTTTACAAAGACCTACAAATGATTTCATTACTTAATAGATTTATTTATTTATCTATTGATATGCATATTCGCAATATGTAAACAAGACAAACAACAAGTTTCCTAGGGTTAATGTAGCATCTCATTTGATGCCCCATTATGGGAATGTCAGAATATCACGGAACACCGAGGGCGGCATGGTGGTCCACTGGGTAACACCTCTGTCCCACACCTCCCGACCTGGGGGCTCAGACTTCCCCATTGCCCTGCATTTGAGAGTTTGTTCTCATGCAGGTTTCCTTGGGTTAGCTCAGTTTCCTCTTATACTTCACAGATATGAAATTAATTAGGTAACCGGCATCTTTGAATTGCCCATAGTGAGTGAAGGTGTATGTGTGTATGTCCATCCCACCCAGGTGGTAGCCCAAGCTAGTGTCCTATACTGTGTGAGCACCACCCTGGCCAGGATAAGCAGATGGAGTGACGATGGATGACAATGTCAGCAGATTACTATGCCGTCGTCACATAGTGATGAGAGGTTCCCCACATCCTCCTAAACACTAAACCTGTCTATGAACTAAACCTGTCATTTTACTGGTCTTTTATCAGAAAGTATAAGGACATGGAAAAAGTGCCCATGATTTTCATACTCATGGTTGAGTAGCGGGGTGGCATGATGGTGCAGTGGTTAGCACTGTTGCCTCACACCTCTGTGACCTGGGTTCGAGTCTCTGCCTGGGTCACATGTGTGTGGAGTTTACATGTTCTCCCCATGTCGTCGTGGGGTTTCCTCCGGGTTCTCTGGTTTCCCCCCCACAGTCCAAAAACATGCTGAGGCTAACTGGAGTTGATAAATTACCTGTAAGCGTGCATGTGTGAGTGAATGGTGTGTTGAAGTAGCTCTCAGTTTCAAAAAGGTTGGTGACCCCTGCCTTAGGGTTTCTGGTCCATGTTGACATGATAGCGTCATGCAGCTGCTGCAGAGCTTCTGTTCCACCACATCCCAAACCCTAATACTAACCCACAGAATCCCTTCTGTTGGATTCACATCTAATGAGTATTGGATTCAAATCTGGAGGCCACTGAAGTATCCTGAAGTCATTTTCATGTTCATGGAAACAGACTGAGATGATTTTTGCTTTGTGACATATATATAGTGTTTCTATCTGCTCATATTGCTTCACTTCCTGCTGGAAGTAGGTATTTGAAGATGTGTATATTCTGGCCATAAAAGGATATACATGGTCAGAAATAATACTCAGGCAGGCTGTGGCATTTAAATGATGCTGAGGTGGAATTAATGGGGCCCATTGTGTGCCAAGAAAACAACACCAGCCTGACACAAGGTAGGGTCCATGGATTCATGCTGTTGATGCGAAGCTCTGGCACTACCACCTGCAGGTTGCTGCAGAAACTTAGATTCATCAAACCATGTGACATTTATCTCAATCTTCAACTGTCCAGTTTTAGTGAACCTGTGCTCCTTACATAGCCTCAGTTTCCTGATCTTAGCTGATCAAGGTTCGACATGTTGTGTGTTCTAAGATGCTTTTCTGTTGTTGAGAAGGGTGGTCATTTGAGTCACTGTACCCTTTCTGTCTACTGAAACCAGTCTGGTTATTCTCTACCAACCTCTCTCATCAACAATGCGTTTCTGCCTTAAATTCTCCCCCCCCCCCATTCTGCATAATCTCCAGAGACTGTTGTAGAGACTGTAGTTTCTGAAATAATCGCACTGCCCTGTCTGGCACCAACAATCATGCCACCATCACATTTTTTCTTTCAGATTTGCATTAATTTCTCATCAAGATCTTGTATTGATGATAGGTGAGTTGTACCACTATGTATAGTCCTCTTCAGCACATCTCAAAGACGTTCGATGGGGTTAAGGTCAAGATTCTGTGGTGGCCGAATCATGTGCGAAAATGATTTCTCATACTCCCTGAACCACTCTTTGACAATCTGAGCCCAATGAATCTTTTGATTCTCATCCTGGAATATGCCCATGCCATTAGGAAAGAAAAAAATCCATTGATGGGGTCCCTTGGCCTTACAGTAGATTGTGATACTTAGCTGACTTCATTGTATTGCTGCATAATGTTGCTGAGCTATATTAATGATCCAATCACTGGCTCTTAAGTACTTGCTGATTTAATTTTTTTTTTGACCAGGCAGTGTATATAAGGGCTATAATGACTTTTGTGCCTGTAATGTCTCCTGCTCCCAGGCTATTGGATGATCCTCTTCCAACCAACACTTTACTCTTTCTGCCAGTACGATCAATTTATCAGGGGGTGTTAAGACTGCCCCAGTCTACCCCAGCTAGCAGCTGCTGTGTCACAGATCCAGTTATAGGCTCCTCTGTCATGCGCATCGCCTTTGGAAGCAGTGAAAAGCATTTAAACAGGCTATTAATGCTTCGTAATTGTTTTACAATGATGTTCTGCCTGAAAAATGCCTTGTGGTTGCCAGACCGCATGCTTAGCTGTAGTTCTGATGATCTGACAGATGCGATCTGTAACAAGTTCCCGCGGAGCGGCTGAACTCCCCAGTGTATTATTCAGCTGACTCCCGCTATTGCACATCTAACTTGTAGTAGGTCTATCAGAATGTGGCTTAATTTATAAGGAAAATTAGATATCTAATGTCATCTAATATTTCACATCTTCATACTCTTTATATACCCAGAATTTATTTTATAAATGTGTCACTGTGATGGTCACAAACAAATCAGATTCATTTGCTTCCATCTTATATATATATACCATGGCTGCTTCCTTCGACCCTTAAAAACCATACTTCCCTTGTCAGTCCAGGTTATCTCATATAAAGTCTGTGCACTTTTTGCAATGAAAGGAAATTAAAATAGTTTTTTCTTTGATCAGTTTCTTTATCTTATTTTTCAAAGAACAAATGAATGACTACAAAATACAGACATGTATTGTTCAAATTTAAGTATAATAAACCTGATTCATTTGTTGGCCCTTGGTTTGTTAATATGTTTATAGTATGATGAAAGTAGAAAAAGAAGGCTGATTTAAATAATATTGATTTATTTTTCAGCATTTACATATTTAAATCTACATGCGCTGGTAAATAACTCTACTGTACCCTATTGTCTAATGTACGTTTTCCCCATTCCAGTATCCCCGCCTTTGTGGGGATGTTCTCTTCTGAACATTTCCATCAGTCTGCATCTTGTAATTATACTCATAGAATGATTGTCTTTGTTGTGTCAGGGAAATAATAAGACTTAAAATGCCTGGGATCTTCCTTCGCTTAATGAGGCCACTGTGTGAAAACATCCTTTGGGTCTTTTGGCCACTTTGTTCCTGAAACTGTCACTATCGCTACCTTTCCTTTAAGTCTTGCATGAAAATCATAGGGCAGCTTTTGTTCTCCACACTGTTAATCTTGTTCAAAAAAATTGAATAGTAAATTGGGTGACCTGCTTCATAGTGAATGCAGCAGTGATCGGGTCGGGAAAACAGTTCTAGGTTGCAATGCTGTGTTCGGTTTGTTTCCCTTTGCAAATGTACTGAACTGGCAGAAGATGCTAAGTCATGAGTAAATGAAAAGCACGGCCTCCAGAGATTTACCAATGCAATATATTTATATGAACTTCTGTTTAGAAATATTGAGACAGTATACACAGGATATACAAGCAAGCTGGAGGAGAGGGAAGAAAAATACATCGCTGTACTTTCGAGTTTCAGAATCACAGTCAAGGACATTCCTCAAAAAAAAGGGAAGATCGCTGTTTAGTTGGATCTGCGCCGTCTGTCCTGATATCAGTCCATCTCAGATGTCTTTTCTTGGAATCAGTCAACAAATATGTCTGAATGTGACAATTTTGCTCACTTTATTAGCTAATGTCCTTAGTGCATGTTCATTTTCAGACAAGGGACACAACATAGATTTCTCTGTTTTAAATAATGTACTTTCTTGTCCATATTCAGACTTAGGGAAAAAGCAGTAATTGTAAACAGAGCAATGTCCAATGTTGAATCCATTCAACTCCGAGGTGCGTCTTCATGTTCAATAATAGTGCCGATTCCTGCCTCCACAATCTTATGCACAGAGTGCTGTTGCCACAGACAATTGAATGTGTGACATTCCATTGTCATAAGAAGATACTGAGCAGGGATGGCACATATTTACTCTATGATACACAAACCAGTAGATTAAAAACATTTGTAAATACTGTAATTACACAGAATTGCCATATTATTACTGCAAAAGCTCAAAATGAGTTTTTTGGGAAAACTGTCCTTAAAAGCATCCTGACAGCAGTGCGTTGTTTTTGCCCAACAACAGTCAAATGAACGAAATACTCCAACTGCCACTTATTACCATCAACGGATAAAAAAAAAATATTCACAGTTTTAAGGAAATTGCAGCCCTCATTTGTACAGTCCCATTCAAAATACAAAAAAAACGGGACATTTAATGAGTGTGTTGTGCAAGGACCTCATAGAAAATGTAGTTTAGTGCTTTTGCAGGGATACTGTAGTTAAATGAAAACCATGCAACAGGAAGTGTGGAGAGTGGTTGGATCAGGGATTATGAGGGTAGACTCTATATCCCAGAATTCAACGGCCCACTAGAAATTTGTAGGTCCTCAGGTTTGGTCTGCCCATTCAGCGCGCTTGGGCGCTTTGCACGTGTGGACGTCCACTGCCTCTTCGCAGTCCCTGCATTCTACAGCGCAGCACCACTTGAACTTGCACTCGCATTTGGTGATGCGTTTGATGCGGGTGGTGTCATAGCCCCGCCCACAGCACATGACCTCACAGCCATCTGTACCTCGAGATGACTTGTTGCAGACACGCCCTGCTGTGCCGAGGGAACCTAGAGGGAACAGAGTAAATGATTTAAAACTTGTTTACAGCCATGCCTTATGTATATTTCTTAACATTTACACAGAATGGGTAAGGTGCAAACAGTAGCTATTTCTCCATATGTAATAAATACAAAAATATATTGGTACATTTCATAAAGACTCAATAGCGGCAAATATGTTTTGCAAAGGCATAGATTTTAAGGACTGTGGCAAAGGTTTGTTAAATTACACCCATGTGAGGACTGTAACAACAGTTCTCTAATAAATATCAACATGAAACCTACATGTAAGATACAGGGATAGATAGATGTCATTAGCCTGTATATATAAACCGTACTGCGATGGGCTGGCCCCCCGTCCTGGGTTGTTCCTGCCTCGTGCCCATTGCTTCCGGGATAGGCTCTGGACACCCCGCGACCCAGTAGGATAAGCGGTTTGGAAAATGGATGGATGGATGGATATAAACCGTAATTTGTATGTGGATTTGGTGTTGACTGAGTCGTGTCTCTGATTAGGAAGGTTTCATTTATGTACATCCTACGCTGTACTGAACCATACACTGGGGCCTAGAGTACAGGGAATGGCTACACCGGTCAAAGCAATGATGTGTCTGATAACGGGAATCTCTGTTCGATCCCCAGCTGTCTGTGGTGCGGAACCCTAGAAAATTCGTTTGAGTTATGTTTGCTGTTTTACATCGCTAAATTCCATTTATTGTCATTGCTGTGATGCAACATTTACTGTCAGCTGGGCGCCTACCTGGGCTTAGGGTAGGATCAAGAGTATAGGACTCTGCCTCAAGCATGTCATATCGCTTGATGAAACCAGTGGACCACAGAGTGAAAAGAATAGTTGAAAGCATAGACATCTCCAACCCTCTTGTTATGGGATTTGCTCTTTATCTGGGAGGCCTGTGATAGAATTATTTAACTTTTGCAGATTTGGAGGCAAATGGGGAAAATATATAAAAAGTAAACATAAAATCCCCATAATTCACTTGTGAGAATCATACTAACAATGAAGTGGAAGATTAGAAAATTGAGCTTGTTGTGGCCTTAGGGTGTGAATTCTGAGATAACCAAGAACTTATGGAAGAATTATTGACTGCCCAATGGTGTCAGCAATACAAGTCCTCCCTCACTGCACCCCATCAGTGAGAATTTCTAGTTTAAAAGCATCAGGAAAAGAAGACTATAACATTTACGGGCTCAATTACCAGTTATGTAATTAAATTCTGCCTTAAATAAAGTAATGTGTGTACCACGCACTGGCTAAGAGATATAGCAGATTACAATGTTTCATACCTCTCTAGTGTCTGAAGCCTACAGTACCTTTAGCTCAAAGGCTTAACAGATAAAGCAGTGCTGCATGACCGGTAATTAACAGACCACTGGAACCCGGCCCGCCCTCAGCCAAACTCACTGGAGAGGCCTGATGAGTAAAGGCTGGCATAATGATGTAGTCAGTGAAGCCATTGAAGGGCATCCAACACAACTGGGGTTTCTATGCTTTGTGTGAAAGGCAGCATGATGCGGCCATAGACCTAATTGTTTACATATTTTGGACTGTCTTCAGTTTTTGTTGAAGTCATGGTATGAAAACAGAAAATCCTTCAACATCCGTCGGCCGGCTGCTGTACGTAGCTTTAATATTCATGTTAAGTAAGATATAATACAGTATCAACAAGGAAAATTATATGTGTCATCTTAAGAACTTTGGGGGGTTGAAGTAAATAAGCTGTTTCTAAGGAAAACCATCTGAATATCTTGGAATGGCTACAAGGAAATGTCATGGTATTGCAGTCACTAGAATTTTGGATGAGAGCACAAAACATGACAAAACAAGCACACACACACACACACACACACACACACACACACACATACACAGATATTTCAGCAAAGTTTTGGCAAGGAATTTTCTACTGAATTGAATGCTAACCACTTGTCATTCTATCAGTATAATTAACAAATGTGAAAAACGTGTATTAGTTTTCTTATATCACAAATTCACTAATAAATGGACGTAAAGGTCAACTTAAAGTTGTTTCACCATTTGGTTGGAGGTAAATTCCACCCTGTTTGGCGTAAAGTGGGTGGAAATGAGCCATTGGTCAATTATAGATCAACAGTGTGCTAACATATAGTTGAATAATTGATTTCTTTTTAAAATGTTGATATTTTATTAATAATTTCTATAATTTTGCCCCATGGTGCAGTGTAGCAGAGATAAACTAAAACTATACACATAATTCATGAATTTCATAAAAATCATTTCAATTATCAGTGTTTAAAACGTCTTTATATTCATATTTATCACTGCTTTCTTCCACTATGAGCAGTAACATCATAATTTCATCACAACGTATGACCCATATGTCATACAGCTGAAAATGACAATAAAGGCACAGACTTTTGACCAGAATAAACATGATGGAAATTATGAAACTCATTTTTAATGCTTGGGGCGGCATGGGGGTGCAGTGGTTAGCACTGTTGCCTCACACCTCTGGGACCCGGGTTCGAGTCTCCGACTGGGTTGCATGTGTGCGGAGTTTGCATGTTCTCTCCATGTCGTCGTGGGGTTTCCTCCGGGTACTCCGGTTTCCCCCCACAGTCCAAAGACATACTGAGGCTGATTGGAGTTACTAAAAATTGCCCATGTGTGTGTGCCCTGCGATGGGCTGGCCCCCCATCCTGGGTTGTTCCCTACCTCGTGCCCATAGCTTTTGGGATAGGCTCTGGACCCCCCATGACCCAGAAGGATAAGCGGATTGGAAAATGGATGGATTTTTAATGCTTATTGATCTTTCCACTATTTCTATTTCCGCTACTTCTGCACCCTAAATAATGTTACTTCCTGGAGGATAATGTCATAAATAGACTTGATTTTATTGTTTAAAGAGACGTTACAGCAGAGACTACGAGGACAGAACGGGATGTTAAGGATAAGAGAAAAAAACCTCAAAATCCATTACCTACTAAAACAACATCTTCATTCAAAATATTTTAGTTGAAACAAATTAATTAGTGAATAAATAAAAATAACGAACATCTTGAAAATGTATACTTATTTGCCATATTGTGTAGAAATTTATGCCTAGCACCTGGAGATGTAGCAAATTCCATAGCATCCACTTAAACCAGAATGGTGAAACAGCCTAAAATTGACCTTGAACTCTACGTATTTTTGATTTCATGATAAAGGAAAATTAATAATTATATAGGATACAATGCTCAGGAAGGATTCAAGCTATGTCAATATTCCAGATTCCCAAGTTTCCTAATATTTCGAATTTTCCCATTTCTATGTTACCCACCTGCTGCTTTGTCCATGAGGCAGTAGTCAGGTGAATTCTCAAAGTAGACCAGGTCATTCTTGGTGGCCTTCCTGAAGTCCTTGTTGGCCACTGTGAATCCCGTACCGTCCTGGTTCATGGTGACCTCAATGGCACCATTATACTTCTTGCGAAGGTAATCTCCAGTCTTACGGAAGTCGGACATAGCCAGCCAACATGTTCTTAGAGTGCACGAGCCACTAACACCGTGACATTTGCACTCCAGATTCATAAAGCGCTTCACAGCCTGCCAAGTAGAACATGTTATGATGAATAAGACAAAGCAACCAGACTTATATAAGTATTTTAAAAACCACAGACTAACAAAAACTGATGAAGCCATGCATTGATTCATTGTGCACATTATCATGCTAGCTTAACCTAGGCTGGAAGTGCCAGAGAACAATGTGTAGGTTCTTCTTAAGGAGAATGGTCTCCCTGAAAATATTTCACTCCATTTTTTATGCAATCATCCACCATGATAAAACAGATAAGCTTCTGCTTAGAAGCAGCAGCAATGATTTAGAAATGTTCACAGACGTCGGGAGGTGCTCTCACCATCCTCCCACAGCGGTTGTTGTGGAGGTTCATCAGTGCTCGTGCATCCCTCACTGTCTTCTCTTTAGCATCCACAAAAACCTTCGCGAATTTAATGCCGTAATTGATGTTGTCACTACAGCCTCCCCAGTCAAAGTCACCCCTGCTGTCGCTGGCCCGACCCCTCTTGTGGGGGTCACAGTTGCAGGTCTTGAGCTCCCCCTGGCTGCAGGCCCTGGTGATAGCGTAGACCACACCCGCCGAGGATATGGCATATACGAATGCGGCTTCTCGGCTGCCTGTATAGGAAACATCGCAGGAGAACGATCACCACATAGCACTTCTCCGCTTGAGAATGTCTGTCTCAATTTCCAGAATATTTTCCATTTTATTTCAGGAAAGAAAGACACGAAAACAGCTGTGCACAAATGTACTACAACGGGCTGCTTTGTACTGAACATATATGTTTCATCTTCTATCTGTCCCTCTATCCCAGAAACTCTTATCCAGTTTAAGACTGTGGCTGAGCCTACACCCCAATCAGAAAGACCCCAGTTCAACATGTGGACAACTTGAAGCCCCCAGACGAAATAATTAGCATGAAATCTACCCTCAAATATATTGCTTTAAACACTTTTGTCACAAATATTTAAGACGCTTCGAAAAACCGATGATTGGCAGTTTCTTTGACTCCTTAGACTAAGGCCCGCTGGGTGAGTGAAATTCAGGCTTTCTTGAGCATTGATTCTGCATTTTCATCCATATGAGTGGCATATGGTTGGGATTCTGTCCATAGCTATGCAGCCGCATGGTGACAACAAGCTATCGCTGCCTGGCAGCATGTGCCATACAGATGACTGACTTCCAAGCACTGAGGTGTGTTTTTATTAAGGGAAGCAGAGTCTGTGGGTGATCCGGTCTATTTTAGCCTTTCTGCTGTTTTCCATTTCATATAGTGAATTAGAGAACCAGTGATCAGTCAGACAGGGTCTGCCAGAAATGTCTTTCCAAATATTTACATCTCCTATTACTGTTTATACGTCGCCCGTGTGGACGTGTCTGCTACTTGTTTTCTAAGAACACCCACTCTCATCCAGTCTAACCATTAGGGAAAGGTAATAGACCATAGGAGATAACAAAGTCACCTAATTGTACATTCTCATTTTTGACACAAATAAACAAACAATAGAACATACGTAAGTACAGCCTCTCCCCAACTCACGATGGGGCTACATTCTGATAAAAAGTAATCGTAAGGGTGAAAATGTATTTTAATACAGTATACCTAACCCCACGAACATCATAGCCCAGTCTAGCCTACCTTAAACACATGTTTCGAACACTTACATTAACAGAACAGACGGAACAGACTCAAACTCACAATAACCCCCCAGAAGGGAAACTTTTATGACTGGGAAAGATGAATGGCCTTTCCCCAAAATATGACAGCATGTCTGGAGAAATGCAAACCACTCACTGGCCTACTCTGAGTCTGGTTTCTGGCACCGATGAACCAGGAGGATGACAGCGGTCATACTTTTACCGCTTCCCGTGTTTATCGACCATGACCGGAGTAATGTGGACATCCATTAGAGAGGGTAAATACATAAACACATGTGTAAGTGTTAATTTGTCCATATCTGCTGACCATGTCCATATCTCTACATTTGCATTAATGTTCATGAATGTGAGTAAGGGTGTGTATGGGTACAGTAAAAGCACAGCTGCGAGACTCTACATCATTTGTCACGGGTCAGGATTTATTTCTGTTCACTCTTGTGATGTATGAAGTCTGATTTACATAGTGAGGGAGAGCATCTGTAAGTGTTTAGGGCCCAATATATTGTTGACCTTTCTTTACTTTAGCTTAAATGGATGCACAGTGTACTTCCTTCCACGCATATATTTTTTTCTAATAAAATTGCAGACTTACTGCGCAGCATAACGCGTCCAAAAACGGTGTGGTCCCGGTCCAGGGTGCTGCAGTTCCAGCGGTGGTGGCGAAACTGGTGCTGACACTCGCGGATCCACTCCTTCGCGCCCTCGCCGATGGACTGCATGATGTCAGGATGCCGCTGACACAGCTGCCGCTGCTTGTTGACCAGACCTGGGATATTGTCACAAATGACACGGGCGCCTAGCGCCCCGATGTACCTGCAAGAAGCAGAGGTGGACAGTGACACCTTAAGCATCGCAGTGACATTTAAGAAATAGTACATTCCTGAAAAATATGACATTTCACAATGAATGACTTTGTTCCCGTAAAAGGAATTTTCTTGGCCAAAAATATATTGTTTTGTCATTTAAATTTATTGTAGTAGTGGTCAAAATATATTTTCACCAGAGCATCTAAATGAGATTTTACAGAAAAGCAAAGGAGAAAATGACTTGACCGTAGAAGATCATAGAATTAAGAACTGATTTAGCCTGTATAACCTCATTAAAACCAAGGCAAGATGTGCTGAAAGTTGTCAGCATTACAAACAAAGAAGTCATGCAGTCTCTCAATCCATAGTCTTCCAGGAGAGGGCCTCCACATTTTCACTAAATGTATCTTTGGCCGAAAGAAACGTTGAGATGATGCAATACCGAATTTCGCTATTTGCCTGCCTCCACTGGTCTGGTATTTGCTTGCGTGGGTGAGAGTAAGCCCCTTTGCGAACCTTGGAATTTGAGCTTGCGTACAAGTGCGGGACCTTGTGCTATGCTTGCATTCATCATGGTACCAGCACTGGAAGGTGAGAGAGACTCTCCCGCCACAGTGGTTGTTTTCCCCCCTGTATTCCTACCCTTTCGTGTCAGGGACACTGCACGCAGGAATTGCGTTTACTCCTGCACTGGAGTCATACACAGATGCCATTGCATTGTAGGTTTAAATCACGGTTGGGGCTGAAATATAACGATATAGACTTGAACATTCTTAATGACGCCAGTCTACCATGAGGCACTGTAACAAAACTGATGAGGGGAGACACCCCGTCTATAATATATAAATTGTCCCATTAACCCTAACTTTGCAGTTTTTATTTTTAATGTTGTACATTCACAGCGTATGCATCTGTAATCATAGCTATATTGTACATTATATTCTTTCTACATTTGTTTTCTTAATCACCTCTCAGCAATAAATAAAGGGCAATTTAATACCTGATTAAAAGCACATGGGGCATGTGGAATGGAATCAAGTAAGGGCTGGGATTCAGATGAGGTGATTCAGCAAATTCCCGACACAAATGTGGAGACCACTCCAATACTGTTAAAGCCCTTATATTTACAGTAAGGACACTGCTATACTCTCTTGTGTTGTGTCTCCTCTTATTCCTGTGTTTCCCTCCTCAAATGTGGGATACCCTTCAAGATTATGACTCAAACCAAGAGGTTATCAGATTAATTACTCATATACTTTATCTTCAGGGCAGTCTTACCAATAAGTTTCACAAGGAAGAACACAGCTAAGTGTTTAAAACAGCCCTGCTGTAAGATAGACCAGGAGATCAAGTAGATTTGGCAGATGACATGTCAGTAGTGCTAATTGCTTCCTGATGGCCTCTTGAGGTGTGAACAAAGACCCAAGGCTCGTCAGTGTGTCTCTTCCCGACCCCAGGCGTGTGCTCCGGGCTAGGTTTGACCAAGCTTGTTGGCTGCTGTGCTGCTCCGGGGCCTTTTATGGTAGCTGTAAATCAATAGACCCAGGGCTACAATAACATGTCGTAAAAAAAAAAAGCCCTGTGTGGGCTAAGTGTTGACGTTCATGGGATCGAGCGTGATGGTGGTGACGAGAGGTAGGGTTGGAATGAAAGGAGACAGGATGTGGGGCCGTTCAAGTACAACGTACCACAGGGAAAATGTATCTCGCTGAAATGGTCAAGAATGATTAACATGACCATTGCAGGATAACCAAACAAATATTACAAGTGCTATAAAATCATGTTAGCCTTGGGTTTCTCTCCTGAAACCACACAGATCCCTTGAGCATAGTCAAGTGTAGAAAACTACCCATGCCAACTGTCAACTCAAATTCCACAAATTTCCCTCTTTCAGTTTCTAATAAGGTATTCCTTGGTAAAAGGATCCCTGATTACACTTTAACTGGCGATAATTGGTTACAATTATGTGACTTCATAAAAAAGGCAATTAATGTTATGTAACAAAATTATTTCCCCCTTGCAGTGCGATTTTTAGCAAAAAATAAAGAATACGCTGCATAATGTACAACGGAATAAGTCATGGAGAACATGGGCTACTAACTTCACTAGAACAAACACAGACAGCACATAATTTTCTGTTTAAAACTAATTTAAGAAGTCTCTGTATTTATCCATCATTGGTTATTTCAGCATGATTCTCTGGTACCTTTGCCTTGTATTTCTTATGTACATTGGTAAACAAATTATATAATAGTGCATAAATAAATAGCAAATAATAAAGGGTCACCTTCATAATGCACCTTCATAATGCACCTTCATAATACATTCACAAGCAGCATGCAAGTACACTTTAACATCCTAACATCCCATAACAGCTTTAATATACATTAATAACAAACATTACATGATCATAAACATTGTTATTATATAATGTTTGTTATTAATGTATATTAAAGCTGTCATGGGATGTTAGGATGTGTATGAATGTTTTATGAATACTTCATGAATACATTATGAAGGTGTACTGAATGTTGTATGAATGCAATATAAAAGCATTATGAAGGTGCAGTTAGTGCAAAGCGTTAACCAATAAAGTCTTTTCAGTGAAGGTTAATCTGCTCATTCATTTCATAAAGATCCATGAGTAATACTAATTTATTCTCTTCCACATGAAACTGACTTTACTCTTCTGGGATTTAGGTAGGAACTGGAAATGCTCTCTATAATCAATGTGCATATTATTAATATTTAGTGTATTATATTACTATATTACTGATTCCTGCACTTGTTGTTTTTGGTCAGTCTTACTATTTGATGTGGTGGTCAAAGGAGTTACTGACATTTAATTACAAAGCAATTATTAGCCAAAACAAGGTCTTGCCTAATCAGGTATCACAACCATTTCCTCAACAACCACAAGCGGAATTCAAGAGATAGGGCTAATTTGTATCTCAAGTTTCATGCAAGGGAAGTAGACAAACTCTTGCTTGACTCCAAAGCTGACAACTGGTGCACTAACAAAGGTTCAATGACTCCTTTCCTTTGCTGAGACTGCAGCCGACTGAGTGCATGCTATCGATATGCTGTGATAAACAACAACCCACAGATAACCGTTATCATTTCTCATGACAATGAATAAACTTTCATGTGATAAATATCAATGCTAAATAAAGAGGAACAGACAGCTAGAAATACATCACTGATGGAAACGAATGTGCAGGATATATGTTATCTATTTCTAAAAATAATGCCGAATTCATATGCATCCCCTTCTTAGGTATGTTGTGGTATTTGGTTTCTTTATGTAAGATTCCCTATAGCCTCTCATTGAATTAAACATTCATATCCACTACATATTCAGAGGCTCATGGTTTACTAAATTAAATTAAATTAAAATTATGGTCTTATTATAGATATTAGTTTTATGAAATGGCTTTATTGCCTTAGTGATAATAGGAAATCGTAGCACAGGTTCTAATAATACCAACTCATCGCCACGGCAATAATGAATAGAGGAATTATCTGGAAGCGGAGATCCCTCTTTAACTGTTGTTTATTTATTTATTTATTTATTTTTAGTTTAACGTCCAACGCAATTCTTCAAAGCATCGGAGACATATCTTACCCTAATGCACTCCAGTCTGGTATACATTCATATCGTCATTCAAATGTCATATTTATTTTGAATATGAATACATATATGACTTCATATCATTTATATTATACAAAAAATTCAAAGTATCTTTCATTAAATGTAACGCTTCCTTTTCACATGAATAAATTATACACATAATGAAAAAAATCTAGTAACAATGATCATGCTTAGTCTTTCAAATTTTCCCATAATAAACCTTTTCGTTTCAGTTATTTCAATTGCAATGGGTTATTTAATAATGTTTCAACAAAATCAATACTCGATCGGTTCTGCGAGGGGCTGCAAGGAGCCCATGTCCAGAAAAAAAATATAATTCGTAACAGGTGCTGCGTCCTTAGTAACGCTGCACCGTAACTGAACTTGAAGATTCAGAAAAAAACATTTTGAAAAATATTTGTAATATGTCATTTTTAAATAGTATTAATTAAAAATAAAACATTTAAGGGCGTGCATCAGTGCAAGCAAAAAAAGGTATAATTATGAATAATAAGTAAATAATACGTTAACAATAATAAAATGTAAAATTTTTAAATACGAGAAAATGTATGTGAAGTAGAATACTTTAACTCGCTACATGCATTTTAATTGGGGCCAAAGTGAAAGGATTTCGGTAACCGTGCTAATGCGACTGATTATCGTTACACATTATAAATTCTACAGTCCAAGAAAATTTGTCTCTTATTCATGCGTTTGCCTCATTAATTTCTTCCGGAACCTAAACCATATAGTCATATATAAATCGATTCGAGCACGGTATTTTAGAGGGATTTTTTCCTATTCAAAATACACAATAAACTCAACAGATGTTTACTTCATTGTCGTGCATCGTACACCTGGGTCTTGTATTGTGTTGTTAAACAAGTAACAAGTTTCTTCGCCCCTCCATTAATGATACATCGTAATCCCGCAGAGAGACTTCAAACTGATGTGGAAGACAATGTGAACAATCAGGCATTTCTAACATGTGAAAAATAAACGCAAAGTATGGAGGGATTTGCAAGTGTGTGTGTGTGTGAGAGAGAGAGAGAGAGAGAAAACGAGAAGCCTTTGAATATGAGGCTTGTACTTACCACCAGGAGGAATCCACTCTGGGCGTGAGCATGAGAAGTAGGAGAATAAAGGCAAAGTATAGCCTAGAGGTGGCATTTGAACCGTCTGAAGAAGTTGCCCCATTTCTAGATTGATGTCTTAATCCTAGGCCTCCCATGACTGTGGAATGGTGATTATGAGTCCGGGAAGAACCTCGAGTTTTGCTTAAACCAAACATGCCGATGTCTTTTCTCTAATAAACAAATAAAATTGATTTAATAGATAAATAAGAGTTCCTAATATCGGTCTTCTCTTTTCCTCTCACGAGAATGATTGGCGTTACTAGCAGACATAGCTCTCTGAATAAACTCTTCTGTATTGCCAGTAACTGTGTTGGTTACGAGTCTTATACCAGATTTCCTTATTTGCCGCGGTTTAATATATTCCACCCGTTGGTGTTAAATAACTGTCTGATGCTGGCAAAATAATCCAAGTTTGCGGGATGCTGTGCAGTTGAACGATATCTATTCTTTTTCAAGGCGTCTCAGTTAAGTGGTATTTTCATACAGCACTGATAAAATAAAATGCACTGGAAAATCTGCGTAAATATGTTATTTTTCTTGTTTCTTGTTTGTTTGCTCTCCCTCAAAACGAGAAATGCTCCAAGTCCTTTTTTCGTTCGGGTATTTCTCCCTGCTTCCCAGAAATAAACAGGCGTTGAAGTGAAGAAAGTGTAAACTGAGGAGCGGTGGTTTGGGGGGGTGGGGGGGGGCGAAAAAAAACGATGACAGTTCTCTTCCCTCTGTTTTCTCATTGGATAGAGTCAGTGGGGGACGGAGGGATGTCTTCGGTGGTTGCGTGGTGTAAGCAGCTCCGCTCACCGCTGGGACACAGATGCCGAGGCTATCTGGAACTGTCGGTGGTACCAAGCCACCTGCCGATGTCGCTGATTCATAAATTTGCTAGGATACCATAATGCTTCATTGCACTGTGCCCCCCACCCAAGCCACAAAAAAGAAAAAAAAAACTTTGCACTTTCCAACTTGTCATCACGGGGATCTAAAACAGAAGCGATATTGTAGCTACTTCTTTCACATACACACACATTCCTTAAATGTGTTTGAATTAATTTTGTGTTGCCAACTTATCAGTTAACATTAACAGCATTCATGCAAGACGTCTGTCATTATAGTTGTTTCAAAGCATCACGACATCTTATTTAGTAATTATTTGGAGTTAAACATTTTCAGCTTTTATGCCGGAACTTTTTTTCCCACCGTATATTATATCACAAACCTTAGATCAGCGGCATAAAATAAATTTAACAGATTTCCTGTAATACATCATGTGCTGATATATAGATAAAGCTATAAGAAGTATATAAACGAAGCGGTATCACTCTATTCATTTTTCAAAAATACAGCTACGTAATGGAAATACTTTTGAAAGTAACAACATAAAAATTACGATGTTTAACATTTATTAACGTCTCTCCATACATTAAAAACATATAACATAAATACTTCCAACAATTTTACTTGTATTAGTCCATGAACGCATAAGCGGAAAATAATGCATAACTTGTAAAGCTACAGTTGTATCACATTTTATTTATATTTAGCTAATCACGCATTTTCCATAAAATGCCACCATTAAATAGGGTAAATATGCAAGTGTCGAATGAGATTTATTGGTTTGTTTATTATAGATTTTTTATTGTGTACTGCAGGGTGGACCATGTCTACGGATAACAGCAACTTTCATGTCGGCGACATGAAAGTGGAAAGTGTCATTTTGGGATTAGGGACGAAGAACTGCACAGGGGAATCCGCCCTTCTAATCCAGAATCGAAGAGCAGTGCGCCACCAACTATACTTATCAACATGCAACGGCTTTTTTCGTATCAAAAACGACACTTAGGAAAATTAACAAACGTTATAATTAATGGAATATCATGTTACAACACTATTTTTATATGAAACACATCCATCCGTTCTTTCATGTTTCAACTGGTTATCCATTAGAGGGTTGTAGGGAATCTGGAACCTGTTCTATAGGCAGGGGCACAAAGCGGGGTAATGCCTACCCCAGCAGCATGCTGGCCGTACCATACTTAAAATCAAATGCTGCGTGTCTATCTGCGTGAATATAATGTGGTGCAATAGTGAAAGAAAGTGTTAAAATCTATTTACCAGTGTTGTAAGTGTATATTTGCTGGGGGGAAAACTATTTAATATAACAATACATGCAAATGATCAGGGCTGAGTTTCCTGAAACCTTAACGCTACGTCGTTCGTAGCTTCTACCTTAAGTTGTCTCTTATCCCTCCGATATGTTTCCTGAAACGTTCTTAGTTAAGTATATCTTCCGTAAGAAATTCTTTCGTAAGGTTGGTTTGAGCTTCTCTTACTTGTCTCTTATTGCTGTTGTCAGCTCATACTGCTTATTTAAAATAAGACTGACATATTTAAGGGTACAAAAATCGCTTAGCTAAAAATGAATTATCTATATGATAAAATTATTTTGTCTGATGCATGACCATGATCTTTGTTAGGTTTCGTTCTTGCGCACCGAATGAGCGGCGAATTCACCTCAGTAATGCGCCGATTCATAATGAAAGACAAGGAATTATTGTATTGACGAGGATTATGTATTTATTTATTAATAGGGAAGAAAACTGAGATTCTGCCCATACTCGGGTGGACGCTCTCCCCCTACTGTATTTCCTAAGCCCCCCGGAATGCACACACCTCTGTAAATGTGCCAAGGTCACAGTGTATCAAATCTTTAGTTCTTGAACTTGATGAGAGTCGACACTGCGGGTTCATTCGCGTATTTATCGAATATATTTTCCTCAAAAAGCACCTCTTAGTAGTCCTTAGACTTAGTTCTCAAGAACATACGACGTTCCCTTATGTTAAGACAGCAAGGCAAATTTTCCTTCGGCCGTTGGACATTTGCTCGTCCCTATATCAACGACAAGCACACAAATTGGTCCACGCAGATGTTTCATAGAACAAATAAAAATAAAATGGTGATACTACATGCAATCTGGTGAGTCGGGTTCGTGCACCCAGTCGGCGAAAACAATATTTACGGTTAGATGATTCAATTTGTTAATTTTGTATTTTATTTTTAGGTTCTCCCCAGTTCTGATTAATGCGATATTTTGAATAGTTCCCGCAATGTTATATTTATAAAGAACACCACGTTCTCTCATGCGGCAATCAAGCAATTGCTGCATGGAGGGAATAATCAATTCGCGAGGCATCGATGTGAAACAATTACTGTAGGTCTCCCTTGAACAACCTCTTGGGTTAAGCGATTGTTCGGGAAACATACGTAGAAAAACAAATACCTTTCGTAAGACGCCTAGAGTCATCGTTATCGGGAAACCCAGCCAAGTAACATAATAAAGAGTAACAACATTTTCTTATGTTCTCCAAACAGTCACCTGCAGAAGAACTCGCTTCGATTTTCAAACCTGTCCTCGGCAGCACCCGTTAAATTATACATCTAGCCCCCTTTATTAGTTAACTTGATGAGGTATTGATTAGTCAAACATTAATAGTTCAGTCAATAAATATATATGGGTTATGCACTAAACAAAAAAATATATAATTATCAAGCAGACAAAACACATGCATGCACACACGCGCGCACATTTGCATCAGTGTTTAAAGTGTAAAGAAGAAAAAAGATCCGACACTAACCTTGTTATTCACTACCGGTAAAAAAATAGATGTGCCGATATACCAGATGGGTTTCCGATCGCAGCCCACTTCAAGTACTGATTAACACCATTCCGATGTTAACATTTTTCCACACTGGCAAAACTCTGCCATAGCCAAAAAATGAAATAAAAAAATTATTAGTAGCAAAAATGAAATATTATTCTAAGGGTTTAAGAGTTAAGTTGCTGATGCTTTGTCAGAAACCTGAAAATAGTTATCGGTAATTTGGAATGTCTTTCATTTCTTTTACTTTTTTGCAGTTTACTTCTCCGGTTCATAGGGAAATTATTCCAACTTGAGAACAAATTTCACATCTGGAATTACTGGAGCAGAGTAAAAAAATGTGCTGAATGCCGAAATCGAGTGAATATTTCTGACGTGCAACTTGGTTTGAGATTTTGTGCTAAATCAAATTGAATTAGCTTACGACAAACATTAAGGAAATATGGTAATGCTCTCGTAGCCCAAACCTATCAAAGCTTGCCTTCATGAGGCTGATCCTTCAGTTGCAGTTTGCCTTCGCTGATCAACAAAAATTCCTCCTTCATAAGGTGATGTCACTCCAGCATTAAGTCAGGTTAAATCTTAAGGCCTTAGGGCAAACTGGCACACAAATATTGTGAAGTCCTGGGAGAAAATACATTTTTATTATCTCACAAGCACTAACATTACTACAGTATGTGGCCAAAGATTTGCTTAGTATGAAAAGGGATCTACCACTTTAGCAGGACTAACAAATAGAAAAACCTTAAAATGCTTTATACAACAAAGAATTAGCTTGTGAAGAATTAGTTTAACAAGTTTAGATTCACAATTATTTTGATGGACTGCATGCATATCCAGCACCTATCAATTCTAGCTATTTGCTTATGTATGTCAGTGCTGTCTGGCTCAGTGGACTGAGCCTCTGCACTTGTGATCAGAAGGTCATTGGTTCAAGCCTGGTCTTGGCAGGATAGTCGCAGGTCTGTTGGCCCCTGAGGAAGCCCCTTAACTCCCCCGACTTCTTGGGCACAGCAAGCTGGCTGCCCTTACAGCATGATCTCAAGCTTGCCCTTGCCTGCATGAAGAACAAGATGGGGCGAGGAGAATTGCCCCACTGGCATTAACATATTCTTGTCATTCCATTTATTAATTGTGTGATTGACGGCTTAGGACTCCCTCATAACAGCTCAAACAGTTGTGCTAATAATCCTGTTGGTTCCAGGGACTATAAGCATTTCAAATTCATTCCCAGTCTTCATATTTAATATGTATGTAAGACAACATGTCTCTGAAATGTATGGAATGCCGCTTTAATCCTTTATAGGTTAAGTATTGTTTCTATAAGCATGATTTGAGTAACTGAAACTGTGCAAATCCAGTTTAAGCTTAATTATGGTAATAACCTACATCTACACATTGTAGTTTGCTTAAGTTCAGCTAATCTACCAAATGAGCAAATATATAAAATAATTGTTCAATTATTATTGCTGTGACGAACATGATTAATCCATCAAAAATCACTTCATATTAACTACCACCGAAGGTCATTTTTAGTTAGTGCTAAAGTGAAGGGATAAGTGATATATTAACAAGACCTCCTTTAAATGTAACCTGTCATGGATTATTTCAACAAGTTGTAAAAACCAGATAGTGTTGATTCTATTTTTATTACATTGAACTCATTCTGTTTGCAGATGGTGTCCATTATTCATTTATTCTGGGAGATACCATTTTGTATCAGCATGAAAACAGGGTGTTAAAATTGCATAATAAACAATTAGCTGGTTAGCAGGCCTAATGCGGGACATGAGTCAAGCGCACCCCTCATCTCGATTGCACTGTCAATCGTGCTGTGTGGGTTTCTGAAGTAAGCTAACTCTTTTGACCTGTCTCCCTGACTGTTTTTAAGCTCCAAAATGCCTTTCTTTGTTGCTGGAAAACAATAGCTGATTTGACTAATCTCCTTAAATCAGGAAATACCGACAATCAAAATCTGTGACATGAAACAACTAGTCCAGTTACATGAGTAATGATTTTGATGTAATGATAATCAAAATAGGCTTCAGTACCAGAGGTTGAATACTGCAGTTCAAACTGTATTATGCTGTAGAATGTTTTTATTTCAAAGCAAAAAAGTTGAAGTTCCTTGTACAAGAGCTAGTGCTACGTTCGGGATGCTAAAAGGTTTGTTTCTTAAACACTGCGCCATTTACGGTCCACCCCTATACACTGTGGGAGAGAGTCTAAACTTCATCCATTTCATAGGTATTTTTCTTTACCAGGCAGAGACATTAGCTGAAATCCCTTTATGGTTCTTAAACAATGTCTAACCCTTATCAGTTTCATTTAAACATCTCCCAGTTGAATACAACATGGTTGCAGCAGTTGTGGAACCCAGATCCAGGATTTTAAGAATTACATCAGCTGTTACAAACTTCGACGCTGCGTTTACTCAAGACAAGCCAGCTAAGGAGGTGGATAGAGTGTGGCATGAGACACCATGGTAATGGAGCTTATTGTGAAGGAGGCGTGACCTTGTGTCCTCAGCGTCGTTTTGTCAGCAGCCCCTAGGGTTTGCCTATGATAACCTCAGCTAGTCTACGCTGTCGCACACTGACCTAACTCATGCATGTGCGAGTCTTTGTGCTCGAGAGGCTGATCTCCGGGGAGCGTGCATATTTTGGGCTGATGGTTGTGGTGGGTTAGAGACATTTGGTGAGGGCCGGGGTGGGGGGGGGGGGGGGTTCACAGGTGTTTTGGAGGACATCCATTTGTTCCCTTTGGAGCTACAAGCCATTTGAGAAGATCACTATGATTGGAATTAGCTGTGGACACGTCGGATGGTATTTAAAGAGAGTTTATGACCTTGTTTTCGAATTAATGAATAATCAACCCTCTTGACAGCAGAGAACAGTAAGATATGGGTCTTATTTTCATGCTTATCCAACATCAGTTTAAAAATCTAATGGATATTCTTCAAAATCATTCCATATTTATAACTTAGAACTATATATACTTCGAGTATTATAGACTGGATTAGTCCCAGCGTTTACTGTCTACTGTCTGAGACTGAATGAAATTATACCCTGTTCAGATGCCAGCTTTGGTGAAATGGCCTTTGAATACAACATAGTAATATTTTTTAGTTCAGAACATCTTTCTGAAACCAGTTTTATTGCATTAAATAGCAAATATAAAAAGACACTTGAACATTATAGCTGTCTATGCGCATTTAATTGAGCTAATTCTGTCATAAGAAATGTATCATCATCAAATAATTCCCGTCCAGGATTGAATGGCCTACATAGATAAAGAGGTTGATGTTTATAGAGCCAAGTACAGTATAGGCAGGGTTTCAGGTACTTACTGGTTTAGTGTGAGCTGCCCAGTGCTGTGCATAGAGGGACTGAGCAGGCATGGCAGGGGCTGGTAGGACGTGGGGTGGGCATGATTCATAATAATCAGCACAAATCCGCAAGCATTAGTCATGAACCCAACTAAAGGTCAAAAACAATGCAGTACCCTAAAAATACAATGGTCAACAGATTGGGAGGGGTGACAGAGAAATAGTGGAGGTATGCTGGGAAAATTGTCCTATACACTGAACTCCTTCCATCTGAGTGTTGTGCAGTTTGCCATTATGTTTGAGCAGCAATACAGCTGACGGGAGTCACAGCTGACAATCGGAGCTTCTGGAAACGAGAGGCTGCTTCACAGAGTTGGCAACATGATAGAGCTGCCTAGAGACTCAGTGCTGTTTTCCTTTGCAACAGCCCACTGCCTGCAAACACGCACGAGCCAGACGGACTATCAGGCCAAGTAATGTACCCTTCAGTTACCAGTTACATCACTGTCAGACTGTGGGGGGGCGGGGGGCTTAATCCGTGTCACATGTGAGCTGCTCTTTCTTTATCCCCGGGACAGGCCATCCAAATTAGTCTTTGTAGTGACAACTCTATAACAAATTGTTTGCTGGATGGCTGGGGCACGCCGTGACCCCCCCCCCCCCCAGCTGACGACCATAGCAGGTAAGGTGATTTCCCCGGCCGCTCCGCAACCCTTATCCTTTTCTGGGAGTTCCTGCTGCAGCTATTTCAGAGCTCTTTAGCTCAGGTGTCGGAGATCGGCTCTGGAACTGAATAGCCACCCTGATGCCTGACCATCCTTCGCGGGAAAACCCTCATTCTATAACAGTGTGAGGTGCTATAGCATTGAATTGTGTGCTGAGTCTCTCAGTTCATGCAAAGGAATGACCAACACAAAGTACCTTATAGAGAGGCTACTGCCACTGCTGACCCCCCCCCCCCCCCCCCCAAACCACCACCCCCTCCTGTCCCGCCCCAAACCGGATGATTATCTTTGTGATCAAAGGGAGGGTTAATCCTATGAGCCTGGGTAAAAGTTTGCAAGCTTTTACAGCCCTCTGATTCACTGTGTTTGAAACCAGTCTATGTTACTGGAAAATGAATTAAATGCCAGAAATCGTCGTTCCTACTATCTGTTAGATACACTTTCAAATGTGATCCTAACTTTAATATTTGATGTACTGCTACAGTTTTTATTTTATTTTTAGTTTTCAATATATTTATAAATGAACACAAATTTATCTAGAGTTATAATGAAATGAAAGGTATTTAGAGTTATAATGTTTGACCTAAGACACCTCAGTAAAACCTGTGCAAAATGTTACAAATATCTAATTCTTGTATTTCAAGAAGGAACCAAAAGCCACATTACAGTCTGAAACTGCAGTAATTAATGAGTGTCAAAGCAGTGTGGATATTCCAGGCTGGTTCATATCAACTTTATTGGAACTAGAGGGGATAGTTTTCATCATCTGTTAAATGTTATTTTCTTATTTTACTTGCTGTAAGTTACAAGAAATTTCTGGCAGCGTCAAAGGATATTAAAAGTTGATAATGCTGCAGTGACAATAGAGTAGAACTGGAATATCCCAAATGCAAACCTTTTAACCGTACAGTATATTTAGTGAGGAGATTTAGACGTTGATTTAGATTTAGAAGGTTCATGGGGACTGTTGGTTTTACAATTTAAAAGCCGATTTATAAGATATCCAAAAAGCAGTTAATAGGGTATAACAGCAATAGGCTTCTTAGTCATTTAGCTGATGCTTTTGTCTCCACGAATTTGCAATTTAAATAAGAAGTGGAAATAACAATAATAATGCTGCAAAAAAAATGTGTAACATTATAATAGTGATGTGCATTAGTATTCTTTGGCGGCACATCCTTCCCCAATGCACCCCCTATTTCCTATATTTATTGCATCATTATTATTATTTTTTTTGTTTGTTTCTTTGTTTGTTCTTTCATTCATTTGTCTGTTTGTTGCATCTTTTGTTTCAGGTCTTATCTCTGCACTGTCTCAATGCTGTTAGTTAAGTTTTGCTGTATTTTTTTACCCTGTTGTCCTCCCATGCACCTGTGACAGACTGCACGCGGAGAAACGCAGAGTTGCTTTTAATCTGCATGCAGCATCTCCCATCACTGCAACAGGATTACCTACAGTATTGCAAATGAGATTCATAGAGTACGAAGCACTGGCTGCAGCTCGTAGGCAGAACCTGCAGGCCTGTTTCAGTGTTTTGCATTGGAGTCACCTTATCTTCAACCCTAGGACAACATTTTCCCTGTGAAGGACCTTCAGAAATAGCACTAATTTGGGTTTTAGGATAGAGCAATTGAACAACTATCCTGAGCGTTTTTATAAAGTATGTTGAAATGTCTTGAAAGGACCTACAACATTTTGAAGACCAAAGTATGGTTTGATGGCTCCACGAGACACAGCCATGTCCCAGAGATCTGGCTGACAAGTAGAATTACTGAGCTGCATTTCCCACCAGTTCTTACCAGGATGTGCACAGAGGAGCAACAAATTAGAGTCACACCATGCCTGTTTGCCCACTGGTACGGTGTTATCGTGCAGCACTCATTCGCTTCAACATGACAAATCCCCTCATTCAGTTCCCAGGAATGATTTTAGAAACTATTTACGTAGGAATGGGTTAGTTTGCATGTCCTGTGACAATCTGAGCAGAAAGGTCAACAGTGGCACAGCCAGTGCACTGCTGCAAGGGATAGGTGTCATCACCCACTGGCACCAGAAGGGGGCTCGTGTGACGTCAGACATGGTCAGAATGCTTGGTCCAGAAAACAAATGATAATCACAGCCTTCACTCACCATGAAGAGCAAAGCTGTATATTCTAAGCTACTGGTTATGTATAGGTTGTACATCTGATTGGTTACACATGTATGATTAATCTCCACATTGAGTTTAACTGAAACCAGCTCATTGACTATAAGTTCTGTGTCACACATCAGACAAACATCTATCTGGATCCATAAGCAGATCCCCAGCACCCACCATTGCTGCTCACACCCAGAGGATATTTACTGATTTGTCCTTTTCATTATAAAGTGAAGCTATTTCCTTATTGGTTTTTGTCTTAGTAACAACATAGAAACTACCAACAATCTGTTGCACTGAGCAACAGTGCCGTGCAAAGACTATACACAGGTGCTTAGCTTATGGGGGGGGGGGGGGGGTTGCTACGATCATTGGTGATTGGTAAAATGGGGGTGAGGGGGGCACAGTTAATTTTGCATGATTGTCGGTGTCATCGCAAACAGGCACTCAATGCCTCAAAAGTATGGAACTTTCAGTTGTTTTCACAAAAGGGATCCCCCCCCCCCCCCCCCCCCCCACACACACACACACACCTCACGTGTGATCTGCAAGGTGTTTTCAGATAAAACAGATAGTTTAACTGGAACACTAATAACTATTAATTGAATGACATATCTGATTAAGCTGGTTAATATTATGCTAATATAACTTCCGTAAAAATATTAAGGTGTGCAATATTCTGTACAACTTATTGCTACATACATGTTTTAATGTCCTCTTAACAGATAAGAAATGATCCTGGTTGTCAGACAAGTGCTATTCAGTTTTTGACCCAACATGGCCTCATTCCAAAGGGTGTAGTTAGCCTGACTGTCGGATGAATCTGGGGAGAAGGGATAAGGCAGCCGTTGTGGGCTCTCTCTCCTTACTGGAAGAGCAAGGCCGGGCTTGCACCCTGACTGATGACACTGGGGCCTTAACTGCCTGCAGGTGTGCAATGAACACCCAGGCCAGCAGGGGGCTTTGAACTCCAAGCCAAATGGGGCCCCTGCCCACACTGGCAAGCCCCATTTCTGCATTCTGTTTCAATTAACAGTTTTCTTTCTCTTATTCTCTTTTTTTATCTCCATGTACTTTTTGAAATGTATATATATTTTGACTATAGGTTTTACATCCATTAAAACGAATAAAGAAAATGATTTTCTCCAGAATTTGATGCATTTGCTAATCTCAGAGAATATGTAGTGTTTTTCTGAGGGTATATTAAGGCATGGGAGTTTTACTATTTATGTACCACAGTAACTTCATGAAATGTGCTGATAAATGCAATCAAATTGTCATTTATGATCTAATGATGCATGAATTTGCGTTTAATTTCTGCAAATGTATTTTATAATTATGCATTCATTTGATAATTAAATATAATTTATGTGGGGCTGCGCTGAAATACCTGAAGGCTTTTCCGAAAAAAGGAAGGTTTTTATAAGTTTAGATCTACCCCTTTTCAGGTATTAAATGGAATATCGCTGAAGTAAATTCCTAAGGATGGTGGAGAAGACTTGACTGTATTTTACAAAAACGGCATTGACGTCAAAACAATTATCATTTTTAGGTGTTCAAATTCCAAAGATTTAAGGCAATTTCAAGGGGAAATATATCAAAATTATTATTTATTCACTTGAACAAATTACTCAAAAATCTTTTCATACAATATATACAGGGCCATACCTAGAAATTCGGTGGTATCAAAATGTCACTGGGGTTCCCCCCCGATTTTATTTTACTACTTTTACATACTCAAGGGCCCCTGTCAGGTGCTAGAGCCCCTGAATCTGCCAGAGTACCCACGCCTTTCCAACACCCCTGATTATTCAATAAAAGATGCCCTTAGGCTATATTAAACCTGCCTCACAACGTTCTTAGGTAATGCTTCTGTTCCAGTTTATATTGGAAGTTAGAGAATATAATATGTGCTGTCAGCAAAATTTTTCTGAAATAGATATGAACGTATTCCTGATTGTCTTTGTCTATTTACGTTCAGTTTTTTAAATCACTCCTGTATTTCACTCTTGCCTCAGTAAAAGTGACAAATAATGCTAATGCAGAAAATGTCAACAGCAAAAAATATATATAATTTCTATTTAAAAGGGACAAATAAAGATGTACGGCTTATGAAGAACATGCACCTCTTTCCCTCTCACACTGTCTATGGGTCTCTTAGAGGTAATTATATACTGCAGAGGTATTTTACTGCCATCTAATGGCTATTTAAAAACTTACATTAACACTCTACTCATTTGTAGTGCATGATTGCTTGTAGGGTTTCTGCAGCCATGCCTGGTCTTTAGCAAAGGCTGTGTGACCCTCCACCTTCATATAATTCATCATTGCTGAGACATTGGCATGTTCTTATAGATGTAAGTGACTGTAACTTGTTTGAATCTGTCTTGTTTGTTCACTTTGTCCATTGAGCAGAGGTGGATAATTCAAGTCCAAAAAGTACAAATCCAGACCACGACATTATTTCAACCCACCACCTGAGTGAGTGACTGTGACTCTTTATACTCAACTGTTTGGTTATAACAAAATCTTGGTCTGGATTGTTACTTATTGGACAAGAATGATCCACCTCTGCCACTGAGTTTGCATTGTTACAACTGTCCTGCAAACCAAAGACACATTGACCACGAGGTATTTCAATTGTATTATTTAATAAGGGGGCTGTATACAGTACATCACTGTAGAACAGAACCCTGGACTCTATTGTCCTGTCAGACATGCATATGTATTTGATTCCTTCAAGATTTGCTTCGAGGGGGGGTTCTGAGGCTTTCATCACACTCCAGTGACAAGCAGCAGGAAGGTGTCACACAAGGCGCAGTAAGTTTCACTGAGATGCTGAACCGTTCAGCAGTTTTGCAGATACTCCTGTTTGTCAGCAAAGTAACATTTATAGGATGATGCTTCGATTTGACTGTAAAAACAATATGTGACATCAGCTCACTTCCGATATAATGTAAACAGGGATCCTACTTTGATTCAGATAAACAGAATTTTCAATCTATTTTAAAAATGTTCATAAAAGTTTTAGAACAAATTTTTATGAAGAAAGTCCCCCTCAGACAAGGGAATAGGTTTGCTTTCAATGCTAGGAGGGGTCAAGACAGCCCCGATCTTCTCACCCCCCCCAAACACATATGGTACTCCCACAATATCGGTAGGGACATCGTGTCCACGTCCAGTCCAAACCCAAATCTGCACCCTGACCTCCTACTCATAGTCCTCATTGACATTGGTTATAAATACCAAATAATTATTATCTATCTATCTATCAGAAGACGCGAAGACATTAAATAATCACATGCACATTGACACATTCAGATACACACAAGGCCTAAATACACACATTCACACCCTCGGCACGTATGTAAAATAACACTTTTGGCTACATGGATGACCCTCCTCCACACACACTGGTTTACATACAAACTCATGTTTTCAAACATACAGTAAAGTAAATGGATTTTAAGATATAAGAAGTTGGTGGCAAGTTTCCATCAGTTACATCAGGTCTCATATTAGTTCAGGAGCTTATAAGCAAATCAGAGCCAAGCGAGTGTTGGAGTTACTGGCATCCATTGTAACACCAGCTTCCTGTCCTCTCAGGCTGCTCCCCTGTCACCTCCACTCCAGCTTTCTGAGTTAAACAGTTATCATGTGGCTCAAAAGGGAGGCTTTAGGGAGAAATTAAAGAGTATTCCTGGTCTGACGAGCAAACAGGACAAACACTGGGTACTCTGGGAGGCTCCATAGCACACTGGGAGCAGGGATGACAGGCAGTGGGAGGTGCCGAATAATGGTCTGTCAGCATCATGCGTATTGTCTACACAGCCCTGACTCCGGACGCTTCTCTAGCAGTTCCCTCTGTTTATTTCCCTAAGTGGAAGTTAATGTGTAGAATCATCCATAAGACAATAAATAGGAAGTGTTGTAATTATACTGTGTTAAATGGTGATGCTTTGGTGTCTGGGTGAAAGATCATACGCTCACTAATGGCATGATTAACATGGTGTTTCATAAATCACGAAGCCTGGTATTTCAGCTTATCTTCAGCACGTTTCTTAATATATTTTCTTTTGTCAACCTGTATACTAATATAATAACAGAATCCAGTGCCAAATGTCAAATAAAGGGATTCAGCGAGATGTGAATGCTGCATCTTTATAGACGTTTATGTGGATTCTTGTGCAATCTGGCATCTGTTGCCTAACACTTCCCTGAGTAAATTCTTCACGTAATCGTGATTTAGGCCAGGACCTGGAACCGATTTGGGCTTGTCCTTCTGCAGTTATGCAATTAGCTTCAACAAATGCAAATTTGGTAAAAAATTAAAAACAAGGGAAAATCATCATAGATACAACTTTGTAAAAAGGCGAAACACATACAGCATCACCACAGGTCTGATTTACTTAGGGATCCTACCTAAGATGATGGTGTCTTAAGGTTTAGGCTCAGGATGGTTTGGCTAAACCCCAGTGAATAGTTTAAAATCCAGCTTTATTTTGAGCTTTTTACTTTAGCCTATCAGATTAACAGTCAGCAACAACACTGACTTTCATTTTAATAAAAACTTAAAATAATAATAAAAAATCATGTTATGTATTTTAATGTTGGAAAGTAATGTTTTCCAGAGTTTGACCATTCACATCAAATATCTGTTTTTTCCATAAAACGGGAAGTCTGTCGAGTTTTCCCATTCAGCTTTTTAATGCAATAATCCCAGTTTTAGATTTTGCTTCAGATTCCTATTCTCATGGTTGACATGAAACCAGTTATTTTCCCAAATTTGATTGTCATGGGTTTCCTGCAGCACTGACCTTGTCAAGCACAGAGGGACTGGAATGCAGTTACTGTATACCGAATCAGCCAGGCTTTAGCTACCATATATATATATTCGATACAACATAGCGATAGATAGCTTTTGTGATTCAGGCTTTAAATGAGATCATGTAGGTCTTCATGTTTAAAAGGTCTGTAAAGCTTTGTCACCCAGAGGCCTGGTGTCAACATCATTCAAGATTAATGTAAATTTATATTTTTAATCACTGTATGAATTGTCACCTCAGCCATGTGCCATTAAAAGTACATATTGACCTATGAGGATATTCTTCCTCCCACTCACTCAACTCCTTGGTGTTAAACTTGTTTTAAAAAGTATTAGCTGCAACTTGTTTTGGGTATGATTTGGGAGTGCACCCACCGTGGTGGCAGGGCTCACCAGTTAAGCATCCCAGATTAAGTTAAGTGAATATAGATGCTCTGCTATTCGACTCAAAAATGTTCTCCATAGAGCCAGGAGGGAACAGCTGAAAATGGGGAGAACAGCATAGGCGTTGAAGAAAGAAAAACTCAGAACTTCGGAGAAACGGTCTTTCACCTTGGTCAGTGGGTGCTGTTAAGCTAAGCCAAAGCCGACCTGACAGGTAGTCAGTCTCACTTTCACCTTGCTGCCGTTGTTTAGAGTAAGCCCAACTTTTTCAGTGTACAGTGAATATGAATATGCTGAGACCAAGGGTGGCCAGTGAAGAACACAATCCTGCTGTGTGGTCTGCTTTCTCAAACGTCTCTTAAAAATAACATTTTCCCAAAAGGAAATATCGTAAGACACATGAGCTGTAAAATTTTGTATCCTAAAGCAATTTATGTATCAAATGGGCATTCTTATAAAGAATGCTTATTTCAATCTATATATTATAAAAATGGCAAAATTATATAAACCTGGATTCCTTTTGAACATAAGTTCACTCCATATATGACAGACAAATAGTTATTTTTATTAACTGTGTATGACTGGATTTTGAAAAATATTAAGTCAGACATTGATGTTGATGGGAGTAATGGATGGAGGGCTAGTGAATCCATTCACCTGTAAGGAGATTAGAGAAAGAATCAGGAAAAAAAAACAAAGCAGTCTTTGTCGTTCCCAGAGGAATTCTCTGTCCAAGATTGGTATGTTCCTGGATGGTGAGGTGCATGGAACAGAGCATCCATCCGTTATCCAAACTTCACAGGCGTCACAGAATTACTTAGAGCAGAATGCAAGGCTACACCCTGGGCAAGAGGCCCTAAGAAATGCACACATAGGGACAATTTCAGGACACCAGTCGACATACGGAGGGAATATGGAGGGAGGGAGAACAGCAAGACGAAAACCTGACTCAGCACTAGCACCTAGGATGGAAAAGCCTTTAACGACATTGGTTGAGCAGGTAAGTCAATGCTTTTGAGTGGGGGTGGGGTAGGTAAGCAGAGGAGCAAGACCAAAGTGCTTAACTGAAAGCAGATGACAGAGCACATATAATACGGGCTGGCAGAAAAGAGGCCAGTAGGAACGAACAAGAGAGGGCAGATGAGTCAGTCAAAATGTATTTTAAGAGTTTGGGTAAGTCAAAGTGTGGGGGGGGGGGAGAAAGTGGTCAAGTCAAGGTTTTCACAGAGGTTGAACTGGATTACTGAACATGGCCAGAGCAGAGTGGGCAAGTGGAAGCAGAGAAGAACAGGTGACTGTTATGCCAATGATGAAAATCACTCTGTGGCTTTATTTTTATATCCACGAATTCCAGCAGCACCTACAATGATCTGCGTAGCTCACATTGCAAAACTGTGATGAGTGACCTGTGTCTGGTCTATTAATAGTAGGGCAATAAATTCTCAAAAATAAGAATAGCTTTGGATCACAGGGTAGGAAGTGTTTTCCTTTGACCCTATACATCAGAATTAAACTACGTTCTATTATAGTGGGTATAGCTTAATATAGGGTTTGTAGCTTAGGGAACGAAGAGGCATCCAGGAAATGTTTTCTGCTGTTAGACCCAGGGTGGGTCCTGCTGATATAAGCCTTGTCATGGTAACCTTAAGCGCTTCAGAAAAATACCCAGATGTATAAATGGAGAAAATGGTAAAACAATAAGATATCTAAGCCACTTTGGATACAATCTTCTGGATGAATAGCATCATATTTTAAAATCATATCTAAGTTGTAGAGTGTAGCAGGCCTGAGCTTTCCCCCAGCGAGGGGGCTGTTCTACCTTATCAGCTAGGTAGTTCACCATGCGTTTATGATTGAGCTTTGACATAAGTACTTACAGAAGGCCGTGTTGCATGGAAAGAGTCACACCTCTTAGCTACCCATTACTTCCCATTAATCTGCATGGAGCATCACGTGTTTACCTTAAGAGCCCCAAGACAGTTTGGATATGGCCATTTAAAGTTAATTTCTGCACTCTACGTTTCGCTCATATATTGCCTTAGAGTGTGTGCTGAACTCATTATGTAGATATATCAATTGCCATGAGTATAATTATCTGAGGGTCATTTATCAGGATTCAGTTCGCTACTTAGCAACTGGCCACATATAATCAGACGTATCCTGCAGGAAAAATAACTATTTGTCTTTCAGCTTTTGAAACGGACAGCAACCCTGAAAATAAGTCGATCTGTTAAGCCGAAGTAATAGATAACATACGCAGCAAAGTCCACAATTATGTGACTGCTGTAAGACACTCTTCGAACCCTCATAAATGCATGCAAAAGTGCAATGAACTGGACGTCTCAGAGAACAGGGAAGGTTTTGCAGGATTGACGGTTTAAGATCATCCTCAGGTCTTGAAGGGCAAAATGTAAATGCCGCCCTTTACATCGTTCATTCCTGGATAAAAGGGCATCTGTAGGAATGAAGCCGTAAAGTCCTGGCAACTGCTTGTCAACTGGCTGCCTCTAGAACTGTTATGCATATAATCCAGTACCGGTGAGCCGGGGTCTTAGGAATAGCACAGCAACAAGCATGTGAATGCTTAAAAATCCTGTGCAAAGTTGATGGCCCCCAAGCAATAAAGGTAATTAGCATGTGGCTAACAACGGGCCCCTGCTACTGACCTGTGTAGCCTGCTGCCATCAGGGCATTGCCAAACTCTATCTACCATGTGTTTCTAATCCACGCATATGGTCTGTGGCTGTTCCTAGGTGGTCTGCCTACATACACCCCCATAGACCTCCTCATTCCTCTTAGAATGTTCTCTCTGACTCCTAATGCTACTACAAACTCAAGAATTAACAGCTACCTATTGCTCTCAAACATGTAAAATCTTGCGACAGCATAATTGGATCATAAAATGTATGTGTCTGCCATACATTGTAAGCATAATAGGTCAAAAAACAAAATAAAAATAATTTCTGCACCACTATACATAAATCCACATGAAATAAAGGAGGCTGTGTTAGCAGCTGACGTATAATTAAAAACAGATGCATAAAGTACAAAATAACACATTTTAAAATTTGAATTTTAAATTTAAAGACAAGTAAAAACAGTGGAAGATACCTAGTAATGCTGAATTATGAATTCAAGACTGTGGGAAAATAATATATACTGTATGTGTGTCTTTTCTTATGTATAGGCAAGCAAATATACAATATTATGGTAATATGTCCTGTGTGTGGCTGTGTAGGCTAAGATCTTTGTGGTTGTGATTGGAAGGTCACCAGTTTAAGTTCCATGGCTGATGTAGTTGTTTCTTCTACGGCCCCTTATCCTCCATTTCTTGAGGTGCGCGGCCTCACCCTCTTCTTTTATCCTCTCTTGTATGTTGCTTTCAGCAAAAGCCTATGCTAAATTAACGTAGTAAAAATAAAAGGTCCAAGACACAGAGGAAGATTTAAATAGGAAAAAAACTGAACATTTAAGATAAACAGTCTGATGTCTCTCCAAGGAAAGGACAGAGATATTCCTGAAAAAAATCAACTGACAGCCGATGCCCAGTGTGAGTAGAATATCTCTACTTGTTCACGTAAAAGGCCGACATGCATGCAGGTATTTGGGATAATCTTTAAGTCCGAAGCTGTTCAAACTGAGGTGTGAAGTCTCTTCAGCCTGAAATTAGTGGTCTAATTAGGGAGTTGCATCAAAACCCCACATACACAACAGCCCTTTCTGGATAGTACTGGCCACACTTATATTATATAAAACATTGCTGGACATCATTGTGGTTTATGAACATCTGTCAGAAACAAGATAAGCAATTATGACCTTTATTAACTGGCTGTGACATACATGGGTGTTGCAACATTCATCAAGCAAATTCCTCAAGGTGCCAGTTCTCTCCTGGCCATGTGGGGGAAAAAGACAAACGCTGATGTCTGAAGTTTTGACTGTTTCTGTTAACACCTTTGAAAAAAGCACCGTCCATGCTGACCTTGTGTTGATTACAGTCTTGGAAATCAGTCCTAAGTTGCCATGGAAAGTAACAAAGAAGCATAACAAAGAAACAGACGTCATCCCAGCATCTAAAGACACACGGAACACACAACGTGGCATAAAGCTGAAACAGGACATGGTAAATCCTAAAAGCTGCTTTAAAAAGTCACGAAATCGTTATAGATGATGTGGAACCAAGAGACAGATGCGGTCTCCTGACCCATGCTGTCAGAAAGGCCCTTGTTTATGGAAATAAGTGATTCCAGGTGAAAACATTCTCCTTACTTTTTGGGACCTGTGGTCTTATTGCGTCATATAATTATTCGACACAGTAATAGCAAAATTCAAAAAATTAACTGGAAGCTTTTCGTTTTTTTTTTTTTTTTTTTTTAAATCACGGATTTGTAGCCGGGGCGGCATGGTGGTGCAGTGGTTAGCATTGTCGCCTCACACCTCTGGGACCCGGGTTCGAGTATCCGCCTGGGTCACATGTGTGTGGAGTTTGCATGTTCTCCCCGTGTCGTCGTGGGGTTTCCTCCGGGTACTCCGGTTTCCCCCCACAGTCCAAAAACATGCTGAGGCTAATTGGAGTTGCTGAATTGCCCGTAGGTGTGCATGTGTGAGTGAATGGTGTGTGAGTGTGCCCTGCGATGGGCTGGCCCCCCATCCTGGGTTGTTCCCTGCCTCGTGCCCATTGATTCCGGGATAGGCTCCGGACCCCCCGCGACCCAATAGGATAAGCGGTTTGGAAAATGGATGGATGGATGGATGGATTTGTAGCCAAGGTGGTCTGTATAAATGCTGTGTTCATATACAAATTGACACTTCATTAACCCTTCTCTGTTATTTGTATTTGTATTGAAATAAATGTGGAAATAGGCGTAACAATGCAGTTTTTATCACACTTCTGCTTTTAGGATAGTAAAGTGTTCATATAAGTGTTTTTCAACAAACTATTGCTGGGTTTATTAGCACCATAAAGAAAGTTCCACATTTAAGTATTCATAATTATTATAATGAACACGCATAGCCATGAATATCATTCAAAAGAAAATCATTTTAAACATAACATTTCTAATCCACACTCAAATCAATAAACTAAACTCTAAACTAAGAAGCAGAGGGTGTTAATTTCAGGTTCAAGTACAAATCCAGACCAAGATTTTGTTTCAACCAACCTGCATACACTCTGTAAATGTGAATGTAAATGACTCCACATACTCAACTGGTTTGTTGAAACAAATATTGTTCTGGGTTTTGACCTTCTGGAGCTGAACTTTCCACCTCATCTAATAAATGCCTAGGTGAACATTGTGAACCCATCAGGACGCCGAACAGACAGAATATAAAACAACAAAAAATCATTACAAATACAATACTTGAGAGAGAAGAGTTTTTATGGCAAGAAATAAACATTAATTAACCCTTGACTGAGAGATCTGGTGCAATACCAGTTATATTTTATACATGTCCGGGTTACGTTCAGGCCATTAGATGACTTTGATGCTATGCGAACATCATATACATCATATACATATAGTCCTGGGGAGCTGGAGCCCTGTGTAGCTTAGTTCTTTCCCTCTTCCACCACAAATGATGTGGTAATTAGCACAAGGAGTTGAATCAGGTGTGTTAAATGAGAGGAAACCCAAAAATGTGCAGGGATCCGACCCCCCAGGACTGGAGTTTGACATCCGTGATATACACTGTACTATATATCGTATGCTGCATCTACACTACTCCTGTACTTCTTTAAAAAGCCAAGATTTTCTGTATTACTGGTATTATAAGTTATCAGAGTTGGGTAATACAGGTCCAGAGAGTAAAGTCCAGACCAAGATTTTGTTTCAACCAACCAGTTGAACATAAAGAGTCACAGTCACAGAGTATTCAAGTGTTTAGTTCAAACAAAATCCTGGTCTGGATTTTTACTCTCTGGACCTGAATTACCCAACTCTGTAAGTTATCAGGCTATACACTGCGTGATTATACAGCAGCTACACATGGTGCACTGCAGCCGCATACATCAGCTGTGCCCCGCTCCAAACAGGATCTTTCAACTATGTTGTAACCTTATGGAACCTCGTGTCATGGCAGCAGAAGCAGGTGGAACGCAAACACCCACCATGCTCAGAGTTATGAGGAACACCAGCTATTTGACATTTTATTTTTTTGTAAAACTTCCCGAAAACAATAAAAAAATATTTGCAAAAAAGGAATATTTACAGTATAAAAACCCACTGTTTGGGCTTTGCGAAATACCGTATTTGGCTTCACCCATAAAAGGACGATATAGACCCTACCAATACTGTGGAAGTACCGTGTGTTTCAGGGCTGATTTTGTTCCTATCCTTAATCTACGTGATTCCAAAACAAAGCTCCGGATCCTGTCTCTTGGTTCCTAGGTGATAGGCTGCCTGGACTTTTGTAGCTCCTGGCAACTTTCATGTGTAATTTTCGCGACGCAGAACAGGAACCATGACCTTTATACTAAACAAGTATAGGAGATGAAAAAATGCGTAAGTTAAACTTAACACATTATTTCATATGAGACTACAGCATGACGCTGAAACAATGGAGCATAATCAAGTTGTTTTAAGTTGTTAGTTATTGGGAGGCTTGATCACAATAAAAACGGGAGACAGCCTTTAATTAATATTTTATTTATACGACCGACGACATTTTTATAATTCTTAATAAATCTGGTCAACAGGTTGATCTTTTCCACAGAATAACAAATGATGCAACGTTATTAAATAGGTAGGATGACATGTTAGAACAGTATTGGACAGTGTTCAATAAGGCATCGTATAGTGTTTTTTTCTGTGTGAAATTTCATAAGCATTTAATATTTGACTTACAATATTTTCATCTTACGATGAGTTCGTCGGAACGTAACCTTGTCGTAAGCTGAGCATCTGCACTTGATATTCTGCTTTTCTGAGACACAGAACAGTTTTAAGGCTTAACTTTGAAAGGTTGGGGTACAGGAATCAATTGCCCTATTGCAAAAATATGCAACTATAAATACTTAAAAGAGGATCAGAAGGGAAATTTCTCTTCAACCTTATCAAAAGACAAAACAAAAGAAGGTTTGAAACGGATCGGTCATCATGGAACGTATGAAAAAAGTACGTTATGCTACAGATGATGGACTAAACTTTCCTGGCCTGCTTACAATACTCAGTGTATCAGTAAGACACGAACATTTCTCAGCGGTGTCTGCATTGTTATTTTCCATGTTATTAATTCGGATTTCCTAAAGAAATCTTCAGATAATCATCTTTGAAACATAGGAAAGTTGTGCCTTGGTTATTATCAACATATTCATGTCTGAAACAGATGGTGTGAGAAGGATGTTTGCATAATTTTTGGATCCTATTTCAGGCACAGGTTCAAACTCAGAACTCTGCATCAAACCTCACAATGATTTTTGGTAGCTATTTTAAGTAATTTTAAGAGAGCTGTTAGGTTATGACTTCTCTGCTTCTCCCTAATATTCACATTATGAATGTAAGAAATAAAATTCCAGCCGTTTAAAACGAGCATTTACAATTTGTCTTCAAACCAATACATTCAAATTTGTATCCCAAAAATTTAATATTTCAAAAAGATATCCTTCTTTTGCCCTACATGAAAAGGGTCAATGATTTTTACTTTGAATTGGATACAAGGGAAACAATCTCTTTGCCCCATATCATCTCAGAATCGCTAGGAAGGTTACTTTGTCCCCTCTGCGGGTTTAAATAGGGTGATGGATTCAACTGAGTCCGTCCATCAGTGATTATCTCCCTTGCAAGTAATTTTCCATTTTTATATTTAACAGGTGAGCTAAATACTACATCTGATTTCTTCCAAAGCTACTTCTTCGGTTCTGAAGTTACTATCAGACTTTTCAATAAAGTTTGATAGCTGTACTTTACCAACAGCAGACCTTTCTAACAAAAGCTGATATATCTTGGACAGTATTTCTCTTCCTGCACAACCTTTCAGATCTGGATGTGGTTGTAATTTACTATGCGCTTCAAGTGATAAAATACATAAAGTGGAAAACGAACAAACTAGCTCTGATGATGTGGAACAGATCAAATCTACAGATTTGAAAGAAATCTCATAGCTAAGTTAAGCTAAGATATTGGTTTATATATTTTGCAAACTAAGTTTCTTCAGCTAACCTGATATGCCAGCCTTAAAAGTCCAATTCAGTATTATTGTTTTTGCTTAATGTACAGATGCTCCCTGGGTTACAATGGTCCATGTTACAGTATTTTGACTTTACAATGGGCATGATTATTCAATAAATAGCATGAGAAATTCAACATTTTATTATGAATTAGGCTTTGTATTAATGATTTTGCCCAACTGTAGGTCAATGTAAGTGTTCTAAGCATGTTTAAGGTAGGCTAGGATGGGCTATGATGTTTGTTAGGTTAGGTGAACTGTATTGAAAGGCATTTTCGCCAATATTTTCGCCTAACGATACATCCTCAACGATGGATTTATCGGAACGCAACCCCATTGTTACCTGGGAAGTGCCTGTACTTATCAACATGGTTTCCCTAAAACTGTTTAGAAATAATCTGGTTACAGTATTAGTAAAAAAAAAAAATACCCTTGGATATGCTAATGTTGTACAACTCAGAAAGTAATGTGAAAGTGCAATTTAGCACTCTACGGATATCTACGCTCCATATATAAATTAGGTGACTGTTGTTGGCATGTAAAAGCTCCCTCTTTCAAATAACCTGCTGTGTCCTACAGATAGGAGCTCCCCTTATATGGGCTAACCTTTTGTCCTGTTCAGCGACCTCTAAGAAAGAGAGAGGCCGGCATCCCTTTGCACATCTGTGGGCCTGATGTGGAGTATTGGCACACAGCGGCTCAGCCCTCATCCAAGGGCTTTTCATACAAGCTCAGTGGTCACAGTGTGTGCACCATGTGGGCCTCCTCACCTCTCCATTGGTTTGCAGCTTGATGCACCACCTGGATGTGGGGTCTTATGCTATTGCCCTCTTTTATACACCTTTTTGGACTAACTTGCCTGGTCTATCTTTCTTGCTTTCCAAATGTTCAGAAAATGCCAATTCTTATACCATGGTTCCAAAGATCAGTAAGGTACTATCAGTATTCCAGCCCAGAAAGCGCAACGAGAGTAATAGATAAATGTTAAATTGATTAATTGTAATAGTGGGCAATATCATTAGTGGTCTGTGTGACTAGGCAAAATGCCAAGCCAATGTCTTCATTAATGGGTGCCAACACAACTTTTCACGTAAACTGAGAAAATAACAGAATGAATAATGCAGCATTACATCATAAATCTCAGGCATTACAGAAGGTTTTATTTTTCATTTCTTAGCGGTACAATTACCAAGCAGTTTGGGTTAACTATCAATCTCTGGGATACAACAGTTTTGCAATGCAGTTACTTAACCACTCTGTCAGCCGGTGCCCTGACACAACAGCGCTGTGTTTCGGAGCTCGTTCTGAGACAAAAGCGAATAGTGCTTGTCAAGAAGATATAAGAAAGTTATTACATTTTTGAAACATCAAGTGGTTCAAACAGTCTAGAGGCATGATGAGGTGATAAAATTGCGCAAGCTTTTAGATGTTTTATTGGCAGAATTCTAGCACACTTGGTGAAGAGTTTGCCATTTGGTCCTCTGTGCATTTACTGCAGGGAGATGAATGAGGTGAAATATTTCTAACAAATCAAATGGAATCTTTTGCAGAAGGAAGATGACTGAGTATAAAACTATACAACTGGAGAAAATTGTTTCAGGCAATTAATTCTTCTTTGAAAAACCCTAAATAAAAAAAAAGATTAAACAAGGGTAGGCAAAAATATAATATGATCAACGACCTGCTCTTTGATGTGATGAACACAAAATGTGGCCACAGAATTTCAGTCTCCAGAACACCAAGCCATGGCTGCAATGATCTCAAGATTAAAGTGTAACACCAATATAATATAATAAAGTAAAAACTGTACTAAAATACAAGGAACAAAGGTATTTGATTTCTGCCACTAATGGGAACTGTTATGTATTATCTGCACAAAATATTACACCTAAATAAATCAAGTCTGACCAGGTGGAATCGCTTCAGGATTTTGACATTTGTTTCTATTCAGTCGCCAGCTCAACATCGCTGGGCTTTGGGCTTCATGCTGGCTGTGGGTAGTGGAGGTGTTGGAGTGGGAGTGGCCAGTGTGCTTGTCAGAGGTGGATCAGTACAGATAGATACAAAGACCCATGAGACGATGCATTCATTATTCTAGAACATAAGATTTTTGTTAATGTATCAACCATATTCGATCATAAGGTTCCACTGATAGTCGGTAGTCATTTTAATACCAGGAACAGGGAATTCTGGCCACACAATAATTTTTACAGAACCCATGTAGGACATGCACGATCTGGCCTCAAAAGAGTTAGCACAAATATATATTAGTCTGGCTTGGACTGAACTTAAACCCATAAATTTTTTCTCTTGAACGTCAAGAAATATAGAGACTATTTTATAAATATATACCCTGACCAAGCTCGGAAGCTGGAAGTTATTGGTAAACACAGTAGAATTACAAAACACTTTAATGAAAACAATGTGCATTTCATGGTAGGTTTTAGGGTCTTGGCAAGGACACAGTTTGGAGGGCAGGTCCAGTGCTTTGGCCGTTTTACACAATTCAGGGGAACTGGGATATTCTTCCATCAGAGACCATAATAAACCACTTATTACTACACCATACTAAGGTGATGAGTATTAATAAACATGCGCACAAATTCCTGTGTGAAATTGTGGAAATCCTACAATTACCTGTTTGGGAATCTTATATTTAGATTCTGAAGAATTTAAATAATGGTAAACCACTGACATGGAGTTTACATGTTCTTCCCATGTTACATGAATTTCCTCTGGGTTCTCCAGTTTGTTCCTGCGGTCCAGAGACATGTAATTATACTAGCTGGTGCCACTTTGTTGCCCCTGTATGTGTGTGTGTGTGCATGTATGTGATCTTCCATTCTTTCAAAGATATACCCCAGCCTTGCTTCCTGTGATAGACTCAACCTCGACACTGTTTTGAGTCTATAAAAGTGACTTGAACTGACCATTTTAAGTCTTCTTGAACTATGCACATGTACTAACTACGCTGCTTATCAATACTGTGACACATTTCTTAATATGGCAAAATAGACAAGCATCAAAAGACTTTGAAATAGAAGGAATAGGTTTTGGAAGGCCCCCATATTTGTTTCAGCAAAAGACCTTGTGTCCTAATGAAAATGCCACTCTACTAGTGTGGGATCTTAACCGGCTCAAATTCCAGCCTTGTTTGCCAGTTAAAAATCCAACAATTTTAATTCTTTAAATACACCTGCTTCTCAACTTTCACCATTCTGACGGTCTAATGGGGATCAAAAAGAAGTTACTGGCGAAGCTGTGCAACTTAGTTTCTACGAAAAAGCAAACAGATGCAAGCTGGCGTGCAGCAGTTTTGGCCCCAGCAGCTCTCCCATTGGTTCACTGCTTGCTTTGGTTTGATCACAGTACATGTGGCTCGTTTACGAAGCACCCCAGGCCTGGTCTACCCAGAAAGTTTAACTTATTCAGTTAGCGCCATTAAAAGCGTCCACTTTGATCTACCGGCCTGCTTGATATGCCACTGCAGATAGTCATCTCTGCCTGGGGCTGCTCTGTGGGCACGCGAGCAAAGGCCCTGCATTGCAATGAGCCTCTGAGAATGTTGCTAGTTAGCTTAGCTATGCACGGAAGGTCGAATTTTCCTCTTATGATCTCTGTAGTTGCATCAGAGCTGGGCCCAGAGCTCTCACACACGCACATGCATGCACACAAACAGAGACACTCGCTCGCACGCACATAGCCACAGGTACAAACTTTCATATGCACACAAACACATGTAAAGAACTGCAGAGAGCGATACACATCCATACACCAACACACACACACACACACACACACACGCAAGCATTCATAAAGATAGCTAAACACATACACATGCACGCACATATCAGAATGTCCTATCCTTCATTCAAATTACCCCAGAGATAAAACTTGCCTCAAGTGAGAACGAAAGCACAACTGGGCCTAGTCATTGTTTGTCCTCAACACTTACAGAAACCTTCTGCTCTACCAAGTTAAATATTAAATGCCCACAGCAGCTGGTTCCAGAGACCATCCTTCTACCAAAAATCTCCTCCTTTGATTTAAAAAAAAAAAAAAAGCACCATGCTGTTAAAAGTTGATGCAAACTAGGGTCCAGCATTTACCACGGCTCTGTGACGGCTGATTATTGCAAAGGCATTTACATCACATTCAAAGATATTTGATTTGATAAAATAGCCTGGGAAATGTACCAGATATGAACACTCACATGTCACTGCATTACCAGGCCTGATACCGATCAAATGTATACAACTGATTCACCGGTAAATGGGATTTCACAGAGAAATTTACCCCACATGCAGGCATGTGTCCAGAAACTGTAATGGGAGTGGTTCACTAGGGAAAGAAATGCTTCCTCTTCAGAGGGAGATTAATGACCTCTGTGATGCAGCTGTGACATCTAAGCAAAACAGTTTATGCAGTGGGACACATTAGCTGGGACGTTGGGAGTTGCTGGTTCGGATGGGGCGGGCACTTTATCCATATATAGAGATATATAGAGCGAGAACATTAATTCAGATTAAGGCCAGGTCCATAACCTGTGGTCCCCTCTGCCCAAACAATGTCTGATAAGAACACAGGGACATGTGAGAGCTGCTGCAGTCTTTCTGTGGGGTGGCCAAACGGGCTGGACTCAAATGACCCGCAACAGCTGGTAATCATATAAAGCTGACATCAGGCCGCCTGATCGATGATTTACCTCCAAGAGGCTGCTGGGAAAGAGGACTGAGAGTCGAAACAAGTTATGAAAAATAGGGAGTGAGCATTTTCTCCTACACGCCACATATAACTCGAGCAAAAAATAAAAAATAAAACCTCTGACGTGCTGTTAAATGAAGTCCCGGTAGGTACATAAATGTCATTACTGCATTATAATGCAGATAAATTTGTCTGCATTGACTCATGCTAGTGTTCCTTTGCATGATGCTTGTGATATTTCACAGGTTTTGCAATATGTTGCTGACAAGACACTTGTCTTCTCTTTTCATTGGGTGAGACTTTTTGGGCTAATTCACTGTTGAGGGCGTGAGGGCTTTTATTGTGTCTTACAAGGTTTACAGCATGAAGGAGACACTGACATGGGAGCAGTCAGAACACCGTCATTGAGAGGCTCTGTCGTTTGTGCATTTCTTCAAATAGTTTGTGTTTTTTGTCATTTCTGGGCTTTAACGGATAAAAAAAGGATGCTGCACTAAACTGACACTTTCATAGTTAGCAATGGAATCAGCTAAAGGCTTCAAGCATATGGTTTTGAACTTTTTCAGAATTCACATGGTCCTTCATTTTCCCTAGGATATCTGTCCAGGTTGTAACTTCTGAAGCTTTTTATCTGTAGTCGTTACCCACCGTTCAAGCAGCAGTCCTAGACAATAGAGAAAAAATACACTGCAGGCGTCACAAATGGTCCCAATAAAGATTTTAAAAACACTGCATCTTAAATGACCTTAAATACTTAAATGGTTACACATGCAATCAGCACAAACAAATTGCAAGTGAGAACAGCCAGTGTGCAGCAGTTAATACCCCACTCATCACTGCCTTATAAACAAATTTCATCTAATGACCTTCAACAACATTGAAATAGACGAACGTGATTTATTTTACGCCTATGTATACACCAGGCCATTAATATGTGTTGAAGACATGCTGCTGCAAACATCCTGCGATGGAATCCAAGCTTCTCTCTCCTTTAACAATGCAAATCCTTCATCACTCTGTCCAAGACACTGGCTCTATTTTCTTTGTCGTAGAATGAGTCAGTATCATCAGCAAAATATTGAAGAAGAATATCATGAAGCCCCTTTCCATATTTTGTTTGTAAATGTTCCTTTTTATAATTTTGTGTTTAAGTCAGTGTGTTTAAGCCAGCATGTGTTCATTTTTATCTCTGCAATATTTTGAGTTTTTTTTAGATGTTTTAATATTCCACTCATTTGATTTATACCGTTTGGTTAGAACTGTCACTACTCCAAAGTCCAGAGGTCCAATGAACACGCCAGACAAGCTAATACCTTTGTCCCCTGTATGTTTGAAACCGCATCCTATATAAAAGGGAACCACCAGATTTTTTTTGAATGATAACAAGCTTAAAATCGAGAATCCCCGGAAAGTTATTTTATTTATGGCCATGCTTGTTAACTTCATCCCTAATTACTCCAGATTTGATTGTCGCTATGAAACAGGTGTGTACCTGTGCAAAGGGAAATACAAAATGCAACAACCGCACTGAAACAAGCACCAAGAATGGATACTGACCAGGAATATCCTGTCACTCTCGTGGGTTCAGTAAAAGCAAATCAACTTTTTTTTTCTTTCTTCCCAACCATTGACTTAAAAGAGCCCATTTACAAGTGAACTGATTGCATTCCCGGCCTAATGGACCTATTAGAATGTCCTTCTGTCATTTTGATAAGATCAAAGCATTCCCAGGGTCCAATCATTACTTTATTCCTTGGGCCATTATGTACACTATTACGTCAATTAATACCATGACTGCAGCTGTATGCATTTAACTCCCTTCATTGCTGTCTAATCAGCTAAATCGGAGCCTGTGAGTCACACAAAAAGTAAATCATATCACATATTTATCACACAGAATCACGCTAAGCGAATTTGAATAAAAATTCATTAACCGTTAACACATTAAAGAGACCACCAGTACAGTATGAATAAATGGGACAAAATTGACTCAATATTGGAAAGAACTTCTTGCTAAACCTCTGTTCAACTTGATCTCTAAATTCTTCAGTAAGGAACCGAAAATGTATGAGGTTAAATCATACAGTGCATTCCGGTGCAACGAGGAAACTGGAATAAACCCAAGACCGCACACTGGTAGGGGCAAGGTCGTTCCTGGTGCAGTGCGAGATCGACTCATCGCTCATGTGCTGGAATGTTCCATTTTTCAGGTCTTCTGCAGCCCCCACGTCGTCTTCACGGGCCACAGTGCACGCCATATGCAAGTGCTCCAGCTCTCAGCTCATAAAGCGACTGCCCTGTCCAAACCTGTCACAGACCCTCCCAGTCCACCCGGCGAGGCCTGAGTGACAGATGACGTTTCCATCCTGACTCGGTACACAGCGGCAGCAGGAAAAACAAACGATCCTCCCTTCTCCGGGTGGCTCCATTCCATGCTGTCAAATAGTCCTGACCCCCACCTGCCCCGCAGACCATCCCACACCAACCCGGGATGAATCCTTTGCCTTTCTATAGCCTCCTTCATCCTCGGATTACCCAGGCTTGCGATGCTCTACCTGCCAGGTCATCTGAGGACCTTCCTTGGGTAGGGTATGTGTGTGGAGGGGAAAGCTAATGCACAGGCCAATTTGTGCCCCTGTGCCTCTGCATAAGGGTCATGCAGCCAGAGCAGAGCAGTGTTAATGGGGTGAGAGGAGCTGTACTGTATAACACTCTTGTCCTGTGGTTCAGCCAAAGCAGATATTTCACTGTCACTTTCTGGGGGAAATATGATCATGAAATACACTAAGCCAAACTACGGTTAATTACTTTTGGAGGGACTTTCATAGCAATGACACAATTTGAATTATCTACTATTAAATTTTAGTAATTCTGTTGCAATTCACCAAAAATAAAATGTCTTCTAAGGATGGGCTTAAGCTGAAATAAAGGATTTTCCTCACATTTTGTGTTTCAGAATCCGACTTGTTTCTGTATTTTTATTTTCTTCCTAATTCTGCTTCATGAGTTGTATGCAGTTAAGCAACATTTATTGTTAATATAGATTGTTATATATTTGAATTCAGAAATGGATCTAAGCCAGAGGTGCCCAATCCTATCTGGAAAGGGTCGGTGTATATGCGGGTTTTCACTGCAAGTCCCTAATTAGATTACTAATTAGAGGACTGATTGGCTGAAGAGTCCTCACACCTGGGTTTGAACAGCTGACATAAAGGTTATCCCACAAACCTGCATACACACCGGCCCTTTGCGGATAAGATTGGCCACCCCTGGTCTAGGCCAACTAGTAGAGCAAGGGTCTCTGTTCTGTGTGTGGAGTTTTCATGTTCCTCTGTGTGGCGTGAGTTTCCTCTAGGAACTCTGACATCTTGCTTCCTACCTTGCAAACTGGTCTTTGTGACTGGGACTATGTGTGTCCAGTAATAGACTGGCAACCCATCCACGGTGACTCTGTGCTGTGTGCTTCCCCCAACATGTGAACCTGTACTAGAGGAGTAAATGGAAAATGGATGTATGGATGTATATTAAATATACAGCACAGGAAGCTGTAAGTGTATGGAATATTTAACAAGTAATGCCTCACTATGCAGCGCTTCCTTACTACTGCAAAGTGTAATTTGACATCAACATAATTTTTCAAAATTAATCAAGTGTGTTGAAGTTAAAAACACTGAAGTGACTTACTCACTCTTAGAGTAGAAGCACTAAAGACAAGACTGTATTACACTGTTAAAGCCTACTCTTATTATCCAGGACTTTTAATGTAAATCACAATGTCTGATGCTCACATCGTAGTTAATCAGTGAACATTTTTGATACCTTATAACAGTGTAGAGATGCACATTCAGAAAAGTGTTATCAACATTCCCAAGTGTAGATTGCCTGAAGACTTCCTAATCATTCTGAATCAACAGGAAAATGTCACACAGTTTCCATGATAGCTGATGAATGGACTATTTGAATTTTAAGGCTGCATTTTAATTAGAGCTTTTGTTGGTAAGCTAATGCATGACTTTTAAGCAACATTCTACTGAACTGAATAAAGTATATTAGAATCGTATTGTAGCTGCATTTATTGCATTTTGTTTTTATGACGTTTAATTTTAAATTTGATTCTCTGATGCAGCTAAACAAAATTTAACAAGAAAGATCAACAATGACTTTGAGAGTTTTAGTAAACTAAAAAAAAAATAAAGAGTCAAATATCGCCCTCTAGTGTCCATACACTTTTCGGCATGGTCATCATTTTTCTAATGTTAAAAAATGCCTTCCATCCCTTTTCCAAACACTAATCCATGAAAGGACTACGAAGTTTAAAAGAAAACGTTTTGAAGTTTGCAAATGAGAAAAAAAAATGCTAGCCAGGGTGTCTGCAGGAACACTGATATGAAATTTAAGACCATTTTAATGCCACTTCACGTCGAATCAATATCAATCGAGACCCACACATTTACACTACGATGACTATATCCAGATCTTGTTCAGGTTTAGAATTAAAAAAACTTACAACAATTGATGTACGAATAATAAATCAAACTTTACTAAACAATCAAGGCATGGGTGAGAAATCCTCCTATTATTCAATCAAAAAAGAAGTGGAAAAACAGAGACTTAGACCAAGACATTTAATGTCACATTGTCCAACATTGTGGGAATTTAAAGTGGCAGATTTAACAGACTCTTGAGTATTTGAATTTACAATCTTCCATGGGTTGCTGCTTGGAAGACGATGCTCTAGTCTATGTTTCGGGAACAGAAACCCGGGAACCCAGAATGCAATACACAGGGCTTTAGTTCAGGGAATAGACAAACATAACTGGAATCTGCAAGCAGGATCAGAGTTGAGGTTGAGGAGCAGGAGAAGCTGGAATTCGGAGAAGTTAATCCTACACGGAACACATGAGACAGGAAGCAAGCACGTGGGTGGTTCCAAGGGGAAGGGGATTGGGACAGGAATGGCGCAAGGAAGGCACATAGGACAAGTCAGGGCTAAACAGAGGAGAAAAAGGAGACTGCTTGGTAAGTTTCATAAGAATCAACAATGTCTTTCTCTGAATGCGATGCGGAACAGGGGTAAATATAGAGCAGAACAGGTGTCTCCACTCTGACGGGGCTGATGCCATTGCATTCTCATGAGAGGGGCATGATAGAACCCCTGCCATGGCTGAGGAAAGCACCTGAAATGACCCTGGAGGTGAGATGCTGCCAGGGTTAGGTGGTTGCGATGGAACTGGGCCACCAGAGCAGGGTCAAAGCGCATCTGCTGCCAGCACCCAAGTCCTCTCTTCCAGGTTGTAGCTCTACCTATCCACCAGGCATTTCAGCAGGCTCAGGCCACAAGTTTTGGAGAGCCTGGACAGTGAAAACCTCATTGTTGTCCAAGGGAATGGGTGGTGGAGATCCCGTGGGGTCAACGGGGGCATGAACCATGCTGTAGTAGATGGGTGTGAGCAAGGATATGCGGAGCGACAGCAAAATGCGATAGATGTGGGGCAGCTGCAGATGGTGGGTCACGGGCTAGTCTGTTTGAGAACAGCCTGGACAATGGTGCTGGTCAGCCCAGATCATCTGTCGAATGCACGTGGTCTGGAGTTGGCAGGGGTATGCTTTCACACCTGTCAGCTGTGGGGCGGAACCACGTCTCTACTGAAGGAACTGAACTGGGTTGGGACTAGAAGCGCTTGGTAACTGAGGATGCGCTGAAAGCGAGGTTAGTGGACTGCTACCTCCTACCTCATCAACCTCGGTGACAAAAGGAATTGAGGGTCAGTCTGCTGAAGGATCGGCACTGAGCAGACGAGGTCCTTCAGATCGTTGAAGGGCAGATTTGGCCTTGGGGGTCCAGAGAAGTAATATCCACTGAGAACACGGCAGGTCAGTGAGCTAGGCAGCGACTGAGCTGAACCCTCAAAAAGTACAGGCAAATGTTTGTGAAAAACAGAAAGCACTACAGGTCCTCGATATTCCAAGGCTGGAGCCAGTTCCTCACAGCTTTCACCTTGTCCTCATTCATCCCCACTCCTCCTGGTTGGATCAGGTATCTAAAAAAAACTTGATTACATATCAGTGGAACTCAAATTTCTCACCTGTGACGAAGAGGCGATGGTTGTGGAGCTGTTGAGAGACTTGTCGATCGTGCTTTATGTGTTGTTCAGGGGAAGCATAGATGAGGATATACACAAGGATGAACTGGTGCCGCATGTCAGCCAGTATCTTGCTTTTGAAGGTCTGGAAGATGGACAGGCTGTTGGACAAGCCGTATGGCATGACAAGGTACTCATACTGACTAGTCATCATGATGAAGGCCGTCTTCCATTTGTGACCAGCATAGATATAGATCAAGTTGCAGGCACATATGTTGAGTTTCATGTAAAGCTGCTCTGAGCTGTTCCAAGGCTGATGGGATGAGAGATAGCAGCTTGCGTTGCTTCTGAGTGATGGCATTCAGGGTTTAGTAGTCAATGCAGAGACAAATTCCCCATCCTTCTTCTCAAAGAAAAAGCTGGAAGCAACCAGAAAAGATGATGGATAGACAATCACCTGGGCCAATGCCTTCAGGACGTAGGTCTTCATTGGCCCTTGGGTAGACTGCCCCCCTCCACCAGCTTGATGGTGCGGTCAGTGTTCCGGTGAGGGGGCAGTAAAAACACCTTGCTACACAAATCCAGGAAATCTCAGTACTCCACAGGAATCTGGGCATCTCCCTCGAGCTGTGCGGTCTCTACCAAGGATACCCTGGAAGGCAGTATTAGACATGCAGCAAAGTACCTCTCTGACCATAACCCAACCAGAGGCTAGTGGGGGTGCGTCCACTCAGTGGAGGGTGAGAGGGGGTGACACTGGCTCCACAGGGATCTTGTTGCACTGTGGGAGCTTCAGGTTGATGAACCTCCCCACCATCAAGGCTTGCTTCTCCAGCTGTTCCCCTTCCTAAAACAGAGTGACCAGAATCACAACTTGCTGTGAAGGCAGAGCTGGATCTGTCTTCTCTGTTGGTGCTTGGTGGGGGGATGTTGGACTCTGCCTATATGCAAGGGCTTGGGGTCTGTTGAACAAAGAGTCTGGGCACGGCACAGGAGTTTAGTCCAAGTCAGGGAGAAGTGGGAACCCAAAGAAGCAAATCCTACACAAAACACATGAGACAGGAGGCAGGCACATGGAGGAGGGTTGGAGGGGAACAGGACTGGGACAGGACCGGAACAGGCAAGGCAGGCAAGATCGCTTAGTGCTAAACATAAAGGAGAACACTCAATAAGTAACATAAGAATCAACAATACCTGGCACTGAATGCGAGGTGGAACAGGGGTAAACAGAGAGTGGAGCAGGTGTCTCCACTCTTGCAGGTCTAATGCTGCTTTGTTCTCATGGGGGGACACTATGGACTTTTGGCAATATAGTTATTTATTAATGAAAAACCTGAAATGCACATTTTAAACAGTACTAATATAATTTTTGGTTTAATGAATATTACTACACAAAACCAAGCAAATCTCACAAGTATAATGATCCCTGGACAGTTGGGTGACATGAAACAACAATCAAATTCAATGGCTAAAACCCAATTCCAAAGTTTTCAGTTATAAGAATATAAGAACTTATTTCTCAATGTGTTTATCTGAATGAAATTTAGATTTTTGTTTATGGCTTCTGTTTGTTAAATTGTAATTTAACAGTAATTCAAGACTCCGGTTCTCCCTATTCCCTGCAAATCCCGCTCATAATATGAATGATGTATGAGACTCAGCTTTACAGCTTTTCATGGATGTGATGCCCCAGAGGGCCAGAATGTGTAATAATGTGAAAACATTCCAAACAAACACAGATCAGGGCAGGTCCAGCCATGCCCATATGTTTTACTCAGTGCTGAAACATCCCATGTAAGGTGACCCAGGTCATGGTTAAGCCTCACAGCCCTTACTGGGCAATTTTCCGGCCACAAAAACACAAACAAACATTTCATCAAATTCCTTTATTTTACTCTGGAATACTTTTTTTTTTTGGTTCCAGGAATGTTAAAATGTTAACGTCACCTAAAATACTGGAATAGTGAAGTCTCAGTGAGGTAAAGCCTTAATACAGAAAGTATATCACTGTATCCCACATGATTCATTAAAAGTAAGAAACACAAAAGTAAGAAACACAAACTTCCATGTTATATACTTTGTAGAAATAAAAAAAAACCCTACATTTGAGCAGTATTTTGGAATGTGCTATTTTATGACGCCAAGATACAAAAAAAGGATCTATGTATAATTCAGATATTCCTGATTATCTCATATACATACAGTCATAAAAGACAATGTAAGCCCTAAGTATAAAAATGTTAATATCAAATTACCAATAATTACCAAAAACAGCAGTTCCAGTGGCTATTTTAATAACCATATTTAATCCATTGTGCTTTTAGTAAAAATGATGTGACTAATCATAATCAGTAGATTATCAATGGACATGGATGGTATTAGAATTCCAGATTTCAAAATCAAGGCCACTATCATACACTCATAAAGGACTAGCCTACATATATTTTTCACATTGTTTTCTCCATGTAAAGTGAAGGTAAGCTTTCCTTTGTGTGCACATTAGAGAATACAGCCTGGAGTTTAAAGTGTAAACACCACAGTAAGTGCAGCAGTTTGTGAGGTTTGACATCAGCAACATGTAATTGAGACACTGAGTATACATCCTTTACATCAAAACTGTATACTAAAATGCAAAACAAAAGAAAACAAATACAGTTGGAGTCTTACTTTGTCTCTTCATTTACCTTATATGCAGCATTCGCGCGAAGCAAGAACATCCGATACATTTCAAAACTGACAACAGCTGCATATAAGTGCAAGGGGACATACTCCAGTAGTGGCTATTTTCGAAGGGCCAAAACCTTAAATCATAATTAAGCAATTATGGCCAGAAAGAACAAGGACGAATGCACACTCTGAATACTTACATTGTTAAAACTCCATGAGTAGAAAAATTATGATGTTCAGTAAGTTTTAAAACTCTGATCCGATCGAATCTCTTCATACTTCTGGAAGGGGTAGTAACAATGGCTTAGAGACATGGGGATGGGACCTGTTCACACCCATAGAAATTTGTTATATTGAGGGGAATTTAGCTACAGTAGTACATACATGAGTTGCCGTTCGCTTGGATGCTGCTTAACCATTATTTACTCTGATGGTCACTGTCTCTGATTATCAGGATTTAGTAATCTGTTCACACAGATGGATGTTTAGTCACGACACCTACGATTTACAGTCATGTTAACATCATTTTAAGTTGACAAGAGGGACAGAAATCCAGCCCCCCTCCCCACAAATAGCTTAAGGGGCACAGAGGGGACTGAATTCAGATGCCACAGTAGGACGCAACGTCTGTGGAGTCCACAGGACAGAACCTTACCACATAGTCTGTGGTGCAGAGCTTATGGCTTCTGGGTAATTTTAGAGGGCAACTGTATGTTGCACCCTCTGTTTATATAACAAACTTACATACAAATAACATGAAGCCGAGACTGACTGACACGTGACTGAAAAACATGTCTTTTTGCTAAAGGTGACAAACAGGCAGCACTTATTCATTTAGCTGTCTGGATACTTATTGTTTCAACTTATCGATTCAAGTTCTTCAGTTCCCACCAAAAACAGTGACATGCAAAAGTTTTGGCACCCTTGCTTAAAATTTCTGTTACTGTGAACAGGTAAGTGAGCAGAAGATGAGCTGATCTCCAAAAGGCATAAAGTTAAACATGACAGATGATAAATATGCCTTTTCGTGATCAGTTCATGTTCTGCTCACTTAACTGTTCACAGTAACAGGCATTTTAAGCAAGGGTGCCAAAACTTTCGCATGCCACTGTATAAAGCACAATAACTTGCCGTGTTTTTAAGATGCAACAATTAAGTCATAGATTTAAAACGAAAGTTAATTTTACCAGTGTTTCTGCATCCTCAATCTAATTAAAGTATTTGCTGTGGAACTGTCGATTGAGCCAGTAGGGGGCGCATGAGGCTAGCTGGTAGAGGACACAACGAGGTCCAGCTCTTTGGCGCCCTCCTGAGTGCTGGTCAGGCAACAGCTGCCTGACAGCTCCGGGAAATGGCTGGCTCTGCCAGGGGGGCCTGGGGAGGCTGGTGACTGGGCCAGGTCAGGTTTCTTTGGGGGAATTGGTGGAGGATGCACCCTCTCCCCCCTAGGAACGGTGGGTGATTTAATCCCAGGGGAAAGGGGGCTGGAGGATTTGGCAGTTGGAGAGAGGCAGGCCAGGCTGCGGTAGTCTGTGCCAAAGGGGGAATTGTTAGGGGCGGATGGCTTAGCGCTGCCTTGCTGGCTGGTGAATCGCGATAACACCTGGGTGACGGTGTGGCGTGCTAACTGCTTGGCCGTGTGCTCGGCTGTAGTTGGCGAGAGGTCGTGGGGAGATGCCGGCCCACCAGCACTGTGCTCCTGCTCGGCTTGGGCCTGGAACTTGTGACGAGCAGCCTGAAATCGCTGGTTGACGCTCGCCTGGTAGGAGGATTGGTAGCCAGGGCTGAGGGCACCGGCCCCACCCAAACGCTTGGCCAGGACCGGAGAGGAGCAGGGTGAGGAAGTCAGGGAGGAAGAGGCAGTGCTGCTTGGTGACAGGCTGGCATGGGGGTGGATGGGAGAGCGCAGTCCTACCCCATTCTCCTGGCCATAATCATGGGCTGGCTTCTCTACTGACCCCTCTGCGTCCCTCTGAGTTTGATGGTGCCCGTTTATCTTGGGCAGAGCCGGTGACCTGGGTGCAGGCCTCTCGCCAGGCTCTGTCTGGGTGGCAGTGGAGACGGTGGTGGCCTTGACAGGCAGCATCGCGGCCATCTTGGCTAGATCTCTCAGCAGTCCTTCCACCTGCGCCTGCAGATCTCTGCGGCGGCCTTCCTCGTGCCAGAAGCGTTCCTGCGCTTGCGTCGCCTGCTCCCGCTCTGCCTGCATCTCCGCTTGCAGAGCAGCCACCCGCTGGCTGTCCTCCAGGGCCTGGGCAGTGGCCCGCTGGCACTCAAGCGCCAGGGCAGTAGACAGCTGCTCGTTCTGGGCCTGACCTTCCTCCAGCTGGCACACCAGCATCTTCTGCTCCTTCTCCAGACGCTTCACTTGTCCCTTCTCAAAATCCAGCTGCAGAAACAAACAGACACAAATGCTCAGAGCGATCATAGTATCATCCATTCACCATTTACAAGCTACAGTAGCTAATGCATGACCGTCAGCTTGAGAATATAAAGGCCTTCATTTTAACTTTAGTTATTTACACATACATTATGAATAAAAGGATGCCGTTTTGAACCTTCCGGATCCCTAACCTTTCCCAGGAGCAGAAAAACAAGCCACACTTCCCTACTGAAAGAGCCAAATGACTGCAGTAACTTAGCCTACTACTATAAGGCAGGAGGGATAGACCCTGGCCACCTGGACACAACCGGTTTCCTGTAAGTACAACAGCCGTTTCCTCTGCTGACTCGGGGGTGGGGGGTGGGGGGGGAGATCCCACTGCAAACACAAGAACATGCTGAAGAATCAAAGGTTCCCTCCATTGTGAAGCTCTGAAAAGAATTATGGCTTGTTGAGTTGGAGGAGGGGGTTAAGAAAGGAAGACGCTACACAGGAAGGGAGAAGAGAGGCGAGGAAGCATGGAAATGCAAACACTGAGAGCACATGCCATTCATCTCCCTTCCAGAGAATTCTATACAAGGCATGACTGTTGCATCCCATCGCAAAACCCAAACAGGGACCTTAGGGTTGGTGGAAAAAATGTTTCTGGCTGGAAAAGATTCTTTCCACACTGTTTCATAGGTTCATTGGCAAGGTTTTCTGTCTGTAATTCAAAAAATTAATTTATGTCCTTGATTATTGCTGTTTTCTGAAATGGGGTGGCTCTGATTTCTGGACTGTATGGATCTGAATATGAATAAACGTTTCTATGGGTAGGGGTGTCCAAATTTTTGACTGGAATTATATATGTCGATACACTTTGAATGATCAATGACGATCACGTCAATGTGTAACAGAGGCACTATCAATACACAGTGATTGCAAAATACAGTGTCATGCTAAAGTATTCAGACATAATCACATTTTACTCGTTATATGTCACAAAATATATTTAATAGTCCGGAATCTTCCATTTGCATTAATATTTAAATCTTTTAATTGTAGCAAACCTTAAATTTAAGGCGCAAACATTAATGTTGTGAGGCACCCATTTAACTGAATGGTGAATGCCAGTGTGAAGTAACAGTGGTTGACAATAAATGATCACAGGTCTTAAGATAAACACAGATGTGAGAGCTTCTGAGATGGATAAAAAAAACCCAAAGTTCCCAAAAATTCTTGTGAAACCAGCTTATTCAATCCTCAAGAAATGCAAGAAGCAATAGGCAGCACAGATACTGCCCAGATCAGGCCAAGCCTCTAAACTGAGCACTTGAGCAAAGAGGAAACTGGTACAAAATGCCTCTCTGAGGCCAAACTACAGACTGCAATGAATGCAATGGGGTAGAATGTGTGTCAGTCGTCCATTAGCAGAACATTGCATAAAACCAGCCTGTTTGGCTGGAAGGCCAGAAGGATGCCATCGCTTAAGAAAAAACACTTCAAAGCTTATCTATAGTTTGCAACAAAGCAACTGAGTGATGCAGCAAGAAAACAGCCAAAGGTTATGTAGTCAGAGGAAAGAAATGCGGAAAGCGTTATATTTGGCACAGACCCAACACAGCACATCACCCAGGTAACACCATGCCCACAGTAAAGCATGCTGGGAGCAGGGTAATGCTATGTGGCTGCTTTTCATCAGTTGGGACTGGAAAGCACGTGAAGACTGAAGGAAGAATTCACGGTGCAAATTACAGGCATAAAGTAAAGGAAAACCTTTTTCTGTTTGCTAAGAATGGCAAATTGGGACAAAATTTCATCTTTCAACATCTTAAACAGCCACTGCTACCCTTTGCGTGACCTCAAGCAGCCCAGTCAAAATCCTGATCCCAATCCAACTGCTGTCCACAAGCCATCTCCAAATCCTAAAAAAATCTATCAACAAGGTACGCAAAGAAAAACAAATAATAATAATAAAATAATAATAATAATAGCAGATGCACGTAAAAGTCTTAAAGCTGTAATCGATGTCAAAGGTGCTTTTGCCAGAAACTGAATTCAAGAATCTAAGTACTTATGCAAGCAGTATATTTTTGTTTTTCTTTTTTATATATATTTTGTGATGTAAAACTCATTTGATTTTTATTAAAATTGAATTAAAGTATCTAACGGAAAGAAATAATGAGATTTCTCGTCGAATAAAAACATGTCTGATCGCCATGAATGCTTTCTATATGCCAGGTAACTGCCCTGGTCATGTACTGTGAATGTGACCATGCAGGAGGAGAAGAACAGAAGGTGCTCAGAAACCCCATGAAATACAGAAGGAAAGCACAGTGAAGGCACTTTGCATGAGAACTTCAGCTGGGTACATCACATGCAGTCTTACTTCCTGCAGCAGCCGCTCCCGCTCCTTCTCCAGCATGTAAGTGACGTCATCCCCCTGTGCCGAATCCTGCGCGTGACGCTGCTTTTCTTCCTCAAGGTCAGCAATGACCTGCCGTGGACAAAAGGGGGCAGCACCGGCCCATGACCCGCACGGATGCATTAAGCCAGGTGATAACAGGCTCATTTCAGCGTATCCACACAGCATACGCAATCATTCAGGCCACAGCCGGGGACACGTCCACACATCTTTAAAATGCATTAGAGAGCAGGGACGCTGCAATCCTAGCCTTGATTTATGCCTGTCTCAAAAGGGCCCCGATTCATTGCTAAAGCACCATTTAGCTCCTAAACAAATTCATTTTATCAGTGATCAAATTTCAATAGCAGATGATGGATCAGTCCTGGCAATGAGAGCACACTCTAGCAACCCCCGACCCAAATTGCCTCTTATCCCTCCCCTGCTGATCCAGACCCATTATGTGAAGCCAAGCCTCAGAACAATTGCCAGCTGGAGGCGAGGTGCTGGGGGGGGGGGGGGGGGAGAGGGGACAACTGTTTTGGCAGATGCACAGCCCTGTTCATATAAGCTAGATGGTGTAGGGTGAGAACAGGAGGCTTTGAAAGAAAGATAATTGAGCTCAGTCCTGTTATTACTGTCATTAAACAACAGCTGGTTTGATTAGAGACACAGATATGTCCCAGAGACTATTATCAGCACAGCCTAATTGCTTTCTTTATTTATAAAAGAGAAACAGAGAAGAGAAATATGCACAAGCAAAGAATTATTATAATGAATAATATATAATGTACAGACAGTGATTAATGGATGCTTTAGCAGAGGCAGTATTCCGGTCAGCACTGTTTTTAACAATGAATTCAGTTCAATTTCAAACCTTTCCTTTAGCGATTAACAAACTGGGCTTGTAAACATAAGGTTCTAAGTTTATGTTCTATGTTCCGTGAAGAAAAGCTCCTGATGTTGCTGAGCAGCAGTACAACCCCCAGATGGACTGAGAACGTGTGGGCTTTGTGGATCTACCTTCCTGTGCCGCTTCTCAGCTGCAACCAGCTGGGCTACGGTTTTCTGCTGCATCCTCTTGGAGTGGGCTATGACCAGCTGGAGAACCGCCATAGGGCTGGGCTGGAAGGCGGCGGAGCTCGCTGTTTCCCCGGCCCCGGAAACCAATCCCCGGACTGCCTCAGTGTCACGCTGCAGGGCCAGGAAGGGGTCACTCAAACGGTACCGCCCATAGCGCTCCTGCACGAAGGCGTCCTGCTGCTGGGCCTGGAGGACGAGAGGTGGGAAGGGGTTTCCAGGTCAGAGGTCAGGAAACAGATCTACAGAGCGGTGACAATGATGTGATTTACATTTCCATCTGATTCACTGCACAGATGTACTCGTTAGAAGCACTTCACATAACCAACAGAAAAATGTGATGCATTCAGCTTCACATTCACCACTGACACAACGATGGTGACAGCACTCGCACATATAGTAGCAATAGGTACTATCACTGCAATGCACAAAGAGTACAGCTTCATTTGGAGATAAAATCTATAACCACAGAAAATCTGAAAAGCTTGTTCAACAATTAGGGGTAAAAATGATCCAGCTGTGGATTAGAATTCTTGCAGTGAAACAGCTGGAGATGTCCTGGTGATATTCCTCTCCAGTTTTTTAAAGGAGGATGAGGAATGAGTTTGCGGCCAGGCCCTGAAATGGTGTGTCAGCAGGCCATGACCAGCAGTGTGGGACAAGACAACCACACTGCTGAATATGAAATTGTTATTAAAGGGCAGTTTTGGAAAAGCCCCTTGAAATGGCATGTAACAGCGTAAGAGTTAAATGGGAGTTATAAGTCAGATCAGGTACAGAAAGAGAGAGCCGTATATTATTTTGGAAAATCTAAAGCAGAAGTTATTATTTTCAGCTTGATAAGTAAAAACATTCAGCTGTAAAGCAGGGTGTGGCCTGGTGCTACGGCTTTACATAAATGTAATAGTTTCTTCAAAAATGCAATTTAGATTTTTCTTGCCTAATTATTATTGCAATGCATATGCTGTATCCGCCCTAGTCGTCCATGCGCTAAATATTGCGATCTGGATATTAAGAAGCAAAGAAGCTGCACCTGCATACTAAAAAAAATCAGATGTAATGGGTGCAGTTACATGCGAGTAATTGTAAATAACCCGACGGTTGAACAAATATAGCAGTTCCAAGACAATTAAAAAAAATGTATCAGCTGACTGTGTTATTGCTCTATGGAAAATGACTTAGTTTCTGGAGACAAAAAAAATAGGAAAATTGGTACATCTACTTGGGGCAGAAAAGAGCCAGAAAGTGTGCAGTTGGAGAAACTGTAATTACCAGCAGCCTGCTGCACTGAGACTAGCAATTGGAAGTAAGGGTGGGAAAACATATCGATTCTATGATTATTTGGCTTTGATGATTCAATGCCAAGTCACAAAATATTGTTAATTTATGCCTTTCCTGAAATGAATTTGAAAATATTTTTGCTGAATTTTACCTAACGACCACACTTTATGGTTAATTGTTTTAAATATAGACATTTTCTGATTACTCTTGTGTACTATTTTGTTTGTTGCTTAACAAATAATTTTTTAGCATTGACCTTCATTAATGTTTGACATTAATGTACATGATGATTTGAGTCTCAAAGAACTGTTTAAAAAGAGATTTTAGCAAAATTAAATCTAATCAAAATTGAATTGAATTGAAGCTGAAATGCACTGGGCACTTGTGAATCGAAATCAGATTGAATTGTGAGGTCAGGGCTGATTCCCAGCCCTAAATCAAGAGAGATTATCCAGGTCAGATCAGGACTGCAACAAAAGGATAGACCTCTTTTCTGAAAGCTGAAACAGGACAGGCACGGAGTCCCAGCTGGCAAAGCACCCTGATATAATGGATAACAACGGGGGCTTAGCCCCTAGCCCCACCCCCAAGCAGGGGGCGTGAGCTTAGAAGAGATTGAGCTTAATTAGTCAAAATAGGTGTAAAAGCCCACTGTACCCCACCCTCACCATGGGGCATCTCCATGCCCTACATCAAGCTGAGGGCCGTAACAAATACAATCAAGTGCGTAAGCAGATGGTCTAGTCTAGCGTGTGCATTCAGGGTGAGAGATATACAAAGTGTGAATCTCAAAATGTGAGAAATGCATCTCAACTTCGACTTTGCTCTCATTCAAATGAGTGTAATACCTGCTGCCATGCATTTGCAGCCGGGCACAAATGGAGGGGTTATAACGCCAGTCCCATGGTTAATAAAAAGTCTGCCTCCTATATTACCAAAAGTCTGCTGCTGAAGTTCCGAAAAAATCTCGACACACCTGCCCATCTCAAATGGCACGCATGCTACAGTCTACGGGATTGACTGTCAGAGGCATCTTGTCACCGATACACAGGCAGGCCTACAATTCATTGCGTATGAATCCACTTTGGACTTGAATTTCAATGGCAGCCTCTTCCATGAAGCACCGACAAGATTCAATTTCATGTAAACACAAAGGTTACAGGGAAGGTAATTACCAGAAGCATGGACGTGCGGCTGCACACGGACTACGCTCCCCTCCGGGGGTGACTGCGACCAGTTAGCACTAATACCTCACAAAATCTCCTTCAAAGCTCAGCCCCTTAGAGAACTGCAAATGCACTAACTGTTATTCTTCATTTACAATCTATCCATCAGTTTTCTGTATCCCGTTGGTCCTATACAGGGTGGCTGGAGTCTGGATCCTGTTCATTTACAATCATTTCTTATGCATCTGCATAGTTAAATATTGTTCATTCAACTAAGAGAGGACAACCCCTGTAACGGAATCCAAATCATCCAAATTGAATATGCATGCTAATTAAATACTGAGTGACTATCTACAAACATTCTTTCTATAATACTATAGAGTCTCAATGTCAATGTCAAAATTTTCCATATTCTGGTACTTCTTTATGCAATTCCGTTTAAGCCTTCGGGACTTACGGGAAACGATTTGGCTCATTCTCACAGTCAGAGAGACCCGTGTCCTGTAAGAGAAAATGAAAGAGAAAGAAGCAGCATCCAATGCAGTTTCTGCTGTTATCTCCCTTTCAGGCTGGGCAGAGCCCACACAGCAGCAGGTGAACTGCTGCCAGCATTGCAGGAGGGGCAAGACGTTCCCAGTACAGCTGGAGGAACAGCTAGTATTTAGTATTTAAACTAATATTTACAATGTACAAACGAGGGGAGGCCATTCGGCCCATCAAGCTCGTTCGGGAAGAACTTAACTAATAGCTCAGAGTTGTTAAAATCTTATCTAGCTCTGATTTAAAGGAACCCAAGGTTTAAGCTTGTACTACTGCTGATAATGGCAGGAAAAACACTATGAAACGCTTTGATCGCACCTATACATCCCTTACATGGAACATCTGCCCATTGTCCATGCAGGGACATACAACAGGTGGAAGGAAGTAGAAACCCCCAAAATGACAAGGGGAGCTCATGCACACATGCAAGGCAGAGGCTCCAACCCTGGTCTCCAAGAAAAGCAGAGCATTCCTTAGCAGAAACACAACTATAATCTTCCTGTGTTACGCAAGCGTAGTTCTTTAAATCACTAGCAAGCAGGTCATCATTATGTGAGTGAAGTTTTACTGTAGTTCCCATGAACCTTCAGCTGGCAGACAATCGGCGTGCTTTCACGGCCAAATTCCTCAGACTATGACAGAATGCATTTTAACCTAATTGACGCTCAGTGAGGCATAATTTATGTGCGAAGTGAACCGATAGAATGGTAATGCATAGCTAAGCACAGGGTTCTGTAACTTTGGACCTTTTAGGAAAACAAATTCAAACCAAGATCATTTTTGTTCCATGTTTTTAAATTAGTTTTTTTTTAATTAATATTTTGATATAATTTTGCGACTTTGCTTCTTTTTCAGTTAAGTTTCATTTTAGTTTTATGAGTTGTAGCCATTTTATCTTGTATTTTTACTTTTAATTTTTTAAAAGGAAGGATCCCTGAAATGAAAACAGCAGAAAAAGTCATTATTCCTAACACAAAGCTTTAGTGAGCATTGTAAGTCCTAGAGCATAACCATAAAAGTATGTTTCTGATGCTTCTCTCAGTCACATTGCAGCAGTGACCATCTGTTCAAGGAGCAGACTGTAGCTCCAGCAGTGGCTGGCATTTTAAAGTCAGGGTCAAGGATCTCACAGAACCATATAAAGGCCGGCACTTCACACAACCCACTTGACATCATCGATCCAGTAAACTGTTGACCCAGGGCATTCCCCCTTTGTTTATTTTTTGAGTGACAGAATTGACCAGGGAGCACCGTAGCTGTAGTTTTAACTATGGCTGTCAAGGTTAACGTTAAGTCGCGGTGTGTTACTATGTCTTTGATTACATTAACGCATGCGTTACTGTTGATACCCAAATGGGAGAATCATACACGCAAAGATTTTTTAACAGAAACCTATAGCACTCATCGCTGGTTGTAAACAATGTGACAGGTTTTGTTGTGGCGCCAAGCAGAATCCCAGAATGCAACGTTAAAATCAAACGTGGGGAAACATTGTTACTTTGTTCATTGTGTCTTTTAATAAATTTTTATGTAAAATATAAGATCTATAAAATCTTTTTTTTTCTGGTATTGCAACAAGACTATATGCAATTAGTCACAATAAAATATATTGTGGACAGCCCTAGTTTGAACGTTACCTCCTGTTCATTCTTTCATAGCGTTGAGTTAAATTAGTTAGGTGCTTTCCCATAAGCTGTGCTCCACAAATACAAACCCTAACAGCCATGGCACACTTGCTCTGGTGAAAGTTTACGTTGTACTTAAAACGGTTCCACACTGTGCTTTCACTTATATGTAACCAGCATGACCATCCATCCATCCATCCATCCATTTTCCAAACTGCTTATCCTACTGGGTCGCGGGGGGTCCGGAGCCTATCCTGGAAGCAATGGGCACGAGGTAGGAAACAACGCAGGATGGGGGCCAGCCCATCGCAGGGCACACTTACACACCATTCACTCACACATGCACACCTACGGGCAATTTAGCATCTCCAATTAGCCTCAGCATGTTTTTGGACTGTGGGTGGAAACCGGAGTACCCGGAGGAAACCCCACGACGACATGGGGAGAACATGCAAACTCCACACACATGTGACCCACGCGGAGACCTGGAGGTGTGAGGCAACAGTGCTAACCACTGCACCACCATGCCGCCCCCGCAAGGCCATCCTTAATTTTGCCAATTTGAGATGCTAAGCTACGTTCACCATCAGTTATTTCGAGAAGGCACATCTGGTGGCCTATAGGCAGTCTTTTGAACTCAAAAACAGAAGTAAAAAACTGAGTTTCGTTTGTACTTATTTTTGTTTTTTTTCCTGTTCGTTTTGTAGCTTTTTGTTTTAATAACAGTTTAGGTTTTGTGCCCATGCTTTCGGTTTTGCTTTATTTCTGATTAATGAAATGCTTAAGTTACATATTGCTTTAGTTACAGTACTGGTTAACCTTAATTCAAATAACGGAAGTGCAATAGCCACCAGGGAAAGAGCTGGTATCCAAGCCTCTGACAAAATGTGTTGATGCTATAGCTTTGCTTAAGGGTTTGGCAGCGATGATTACCATGGGATTTGACCTAACAACCTTTTACTCACAGGTTAAAGCCCTCAGTGCTAAACATACTTTTTGCAGCTTGAGTCTGGCAGAGCATTATTAAAACTGGACTGGCTCCAGGCCCAGAGCTTCATGAATTAACGCAAAGCTCTACCTTCTCCCCTCTGATGCTGTGAGCCTTCTACTTTTCAGTAAGAAAAACAAAACAGAAGCAATTCTCATGAGTTTAAGAAGATTGAGGAAACAGCCCAGGAATGCAGACCACGTCTGGCCCCATTTACCAAGAGGAATTATGATCGTTGTCAACCCAGAGAGTTTAGCGACCAGTACACTTAGAATCACGGTGTCTGTTTGGTAAAGGACTTGCATACAAACCTCCCCCTGGAGCATTGTGTGCACAATAAATTGTGTCATGGGTATTGTAGTAATACTGTATCAGGTTATATGGAGTACTGTAGAGCAATTTTTGAGAAACAGCAAATAATTAACATCACACAATAACTTCTAATGAGTACACTTTCCTGAACACTAATAACGGCAGTCACGTAAAGAAGCGAAATATACTTCACAAATAAAACTGAACACAAATGTCAAACTGCCAAATTTGCCGTTCAATATTAATAGAAGTGAAAATTTCAGGTACGGAAATTAAAAATCCAGACCAAGATTTGCTTCAACCAACCATTTGAGTCCTCTGTGATTATGCATCTTTATACTCAACTGGTTGGCTGAAACAAAATCTTGCTCTGGAATTTTACTTTCCGGATCTGAACATTCCACTTCTGCATGTACTGCAAATGCAGATAAATCTCATGTATATCTGTAAATAAAACGACTTTCAAGCTGCAGTGCCAGTTCACTCTCTTGGTTTTCCATACATGCTACTGAATCCAATCTCATAACCAATCCATCCACATAAATAATTAATTGATTCTACATATTAAAAATACTCTGCACTCAGCACAGAATCTGCTAGAGATGTAGCTTTACAGAAACATTGAACGCCTTCCATTTGTTCCTGCCCCAGTTATCCCTACAAGGAACAAAGAGGTCTGTCCTTTCAGGCCTTTAGCAATGAGGATTACCCATCACTGCAAGATTTTCCCGAGATCCCCTTCAATTGCCTTATAATGTTATATTAGCCACATTCATTTCTGCTTGAGCTCATTTCCAGCATCTTATCTGTGTTCGGTTTCAGATTTGGGAATCGCTGCAACCACCACTCCCTGAAATCACACGACATTCGAATAAAGCAGACGACAACTGAATACGTCCAGGCCGCACAAAAATAACCACATTCCACTTAAGAAAGATACTAATAAGCTGTGAGTTTAAATGGAAGGATCAGCCATTCTGTTTGTTGCTGATGGCCTTCTTCTGCATATTGCAGGTGTGAAGGTTTGAATGGATTTCCAAAAACAGTACCCCTCCCCCCCATAGACCAAATAGACCAAATGAGCCCCCCTGGTTTTAATCTTCTTTCTATTATGTTTCATTATTGCACTAAGGCAATTGAGATTGTGAACAATGGTCAAATGAGCAAGATCTATAAAAAGAGCCTAACCCTTCCCTGCACCCCCACTAGCTTTGCACATTTTATTTTGAAGACGTGTCCTTTTCTCTTTTGTATTTATTTCTATATATTTAATTTCTACCAATGTCAGAGATAAAAAAAGACGACTAGAATAAAAAGCAAAGGGAGTGGCAGCTGTTTATTGACATGAATAAAACCTCATGCCCTTTGCAGTGAGAATTCTTACAAAACTGTACATTATTTTCAGGAGGATGCTGTTTTCATTCCTGTACCCATGAAGCAAAGTCATTACAGAACTTGTGGCCACCTGCTATAGCCTTGAAGAAAAAAAAAATAACGTCTGCTCAGATGAAAGGCTTTTCCGTCCAACCTGTTCCATCTCAGGCTTCAGGAATATCTCACACCTGGGGGCAGGGTGTGGGCCAGCAGCACCCAGTCCATAACAACCTCACATTCACCACTTCATTGCAGACACACCCTTCGCATGCTGCACCGAAGCAGCTTACCAAATAGTTGGGGGGGGAAGCTTGTGTCGGCTGATTCTATAAGCCCTACAGTTTCAGAGCAGGGCCAGATGTGGCCAGCATTCAGCTACATCACATCCGTCCACCATGCTTCTTACATCAGGTTTTAGGAATGCTGAGAATGTGGGGCAGAGCTAACTGCTCATGAATGTCATTTATTGTATAACTGCAAGTAAGTTAAAGTACTATTACACCAAGCAAGATATTAACCAAGACAAATAACAAGTCTGTTTTCAGCTTTCGGTCTGAGACGTGTAAGACGTGCACATGACAGCCTGCCAGCAGGACCATCCCACTTGTCATATTTCTCCAGCTGCAGACATGGCACCAAAATCTGCAATCTTGGGTGGGGCAGCTCGTTTGTTTTCCCTCCCCCCTGCTTCCCAGTCGCCGTGTTTCTCAAGGCCTTCCTTATCTCTGCCAAGGGGTCGCTTCCGCTGAATGGGCCGAGGTCCCGTACCGGAGGTGGACTTCAGACCCTGGTTTCCTGCCACTCCTGTGGCTGAGGAGCCCAGTCTGCTTACCACGTCGTTCTGGCTCAGTCACCATGGCGTGCAATAAAACTGGATACAAAAGGGAACGCCTGGTTCACCCAGAGATAAGAGACTTCAAGCGACGACAGATTGAGAAACAATGATCTTATTCATTATTGCAAAGGTAAGATAAATATGGCCTAAGGATGGAGAAATCTCTAGCTTCAGTCCCAACCATTTGAACTGGCACTAGAACTACTGCAGCAAATCTAGAATAAATGGATCACCCAAGGCCATTATTCTTGCTGCCCATCCTGTCCAGAAATGGCATTTATTAAATGGCTGGCAGTAGGAGGACAATCTGATGCAGCGTTCATCTAAGGCTTGGCTCCCTAACTTGTGTCATAAAAATTGACAGGGAAAATGAAAAACATCCCCTGTCTAGAGAGAGTAAAGGGTTGTCCAGACTGTTCAGGGCAGGTCTAACATTGCTGGTATTTTTAGAGGCGGGAGACGGTTGAATGACGGAACGCCACCCTCCCGTCAGCCATTCAGACACACCATGCGTGTGCAGGCACGTCTGTCTTGAGTCACAACTCTGCCATCCTCTCCCCATTTTCACCCACACATGCAGACTCACAAACACACACCCCACACACACCCACACCTGTGTCCTGTCGCACCTAGAAGCACAGCTTTGGAGGAGGTTCATTCTTCTGCGAGAGTGAGATCTTTTTTGTGTACTATGCTACAAGGGCTACAGCTCTTCATTTATAATTACAGACCTTCATTGGTGGATGTCACAGTGTTCTTCTCATTTTAGAACACGTGTCATACATCACCTGATACCTGATATTTGGAGGCAAAATTCCTGAATGAAGAAGTCAGAATAGCCAGCGTACAACATGTCAGAACTAGGGTGCATAACTCTTAAGCTTACTGTGATTAAATTACATCTTTTATTCACTGGAAAACATTATCTTAAGTTAGACTTTTCTAACTTTCTTAAACCACTGAACCCTAAATCAAAACAAACAAGAACTACTGATCACCAGCCACTAAAACATGAAACATAAGTGCTTGATCCTCGCTGTCCTAGTTGATGATAACTTACAGTTATGTTCTGTTCTCTCCTACCCATCTATATGGCTGGATATCTCACAGATGATACTCACATATAGTATCATCCTTAAGGGTACAATAATGGCGAACATTCTGGTCACGAATCAAGTCACCTAACTCAGCCAGCAGGTGTCTTCTCCTGTGAATACCTGGAATACTTAGCTAAAAATGACTGCGGCGATGGAGCAAACACAAAACAGCACAATGTTTTTCTCCCGAAAAAACCCCTGGTCTTTTAAAGGCATAAACACAGTCTCACACGGATCCCTCCAGGTTTAGAAATGGCCTTTTTGCCCCTGGGAAAATCTGTGCAGAAACAGAGACCCTTATTTGGAGTTGGTGGCCGTTCTCATCCACTCTCCGTGGAACTAAGCTAGATCTGATATCCAAGGAGAAGCTGAATGCAGGACAAGTAGTACGGCACTAATGGTCATACTTTTTAAAATATATAACAAAACACATAATTAAAATATTCTTTGTCTGTAACAATGAAGAAAGGAAAATAAATATTCTGCATGTTAAGTGTTACCCCCGATTTATTTAAACAAAAGTAACAGGCGCATGACCCAACACAATGAAACCATTTATTAATGATATTATTATGATTGTGATATCATCTCTGTGTAAGACTCCTGTTCAAATGTGCTGGAATTACAAACTGTTTTTGGTGTCATTGAATATATTTTTGGGAGAATGTGATCCTCCACAGAAGTAAACGTATCATTAAGAAACAATGAACAGTAGCATTATATGAATAATTCAACTAACAAAAATATAACAATAATAACAATCATTAAAAGTTGCAACTGCTGGATTGTGTCTATTAAAATATTTCAAGCAATGAACATGTACCAGACTTGCCAACTAAACCACATCCCCAGTGAGAGTCTTGCTTCAGATATTAAAATATACTTTCCATCTCCGTAAGTTGTATTGCAAAGGGTGAGAAACAAGCCATACTCCACATGTACATGTCAGAAACATTCTCCAAAGCAGTAACATTCAGGCTCATTTATATATTTAGCAGACACTTTTATCTGAAGTGAAGTATAATTGTGAATGCAGGGTTAGCAGCCAGTCCGGTGGTGAAATCGCTCTGTCAACAACTGGATTCAAACTGGCAAACGTCAGAACACAGACATGAGAAGTCTAACCTACTGAGCTACAAACCTCATTCATGCCATTGTAGTAATTCCATTGCATGGACAGGAATCGACTGGCCTTTTCTGTCATGCAGAATATGAGGAACCATCAGCAACTGTGCTGTTAATTTCAGTACAGTGGTTACAGTGAGAACATCTGCCCTGGTACAGCCACTCTCCTGTCACACACACACACACACACACACACACACACACACATATAGTTTCCATCATAACAAAGGCACCTTCATTATCCCCATGGTGAAAGTGTAGTTTTGCATATCCAATCTTACAATGCATGCCACATGTATATGCAGACATGAGCAAGTCTGGGGGGCAGAGTGCAGGGACAGCCAGTATCCAGCCCCTCCAGATCAGCTGAGGTTAAAGGCTGGACCAAGACATGATTACCCTGCTAGCTTCAGGAATCAAACCAATGATCTTTCAGACAGGGACACTGATCCCCAACCGGCTGAGCAACATACCGCCAGACACCCCTGCAAGGTATTTGGCCCTTCCTTTATCTCATCCCTAGAAGCAGTAGTGAATGTTAGTATCTTGCAAAGGAGCATTTCAGCATACAGTATAATGTGTTCTCCCATTGTGTCAGAAGGTGGTTTTCATTTTTGACAATGTTAACTTCCGTCGTCTTGTGAGGCATGACAACAGTCGACCTTTAGATCACAGGCACAACCCCACAGAGAACGCCAGCATCTAATTATACTGCACATGTCACTCCATTTTATCAGGTAAAGTACAGACACGCAAGTTAATTCATCTATGCCACCACAGGGCGTATCGTCATAGGTCATCTTTCTTTGGGGGTAGCCACTTCTGACACACATGTCAGTTTCCACCTGCTGTATATTGTAAATTCCCCACAAGGCAGCAAACTACCTCAATGAGACCCACACCTGCTTTTCATTATAAAGCCTAGATACAAGAGAATTAAGAGTCTGGATGGTTAAATTAGCCTCTGCCAATACAAAGTAGAGCACTAAGCACATGCAGAAATATAAATGTGCACATAATCATAGACAAAAGGCCAGTAATGAGATCCTCTAAGGAATTTGCCTAGCAAATAAGCCACAGGTATGAATAGATGGGAAAACCACGGGAATAGGCAGACAAACACGCAACAAAAAAGATATAATCTTTCCCAGATTAAATGTTGCCGCTCTGCCGAGGCTACTTCTCCTGTAAAGCGATAGGCAATCATGCCTGGTGTCACGATCTGGAATACATCAACACCGGTCTCCTGGAATTCTGATGATTCAGCAATAAGTATTTGCACCTCTCTGTATATAAAAAGGGCATTTCTTTAGGCTCAGCTCCCATATTCTCCTGCTTCCATTTCCTACTTTCCTGTAAATAAACAGGTCAGGAAGAATGAGACCGAGTCCAAGAATAAAGCATGTAACTTTAGAAAGACAAAGCCAGACCCCTCGCCCCTGCAAAAGGAAACTCTTTCCTTAACATTAACATGTAAATTTGTAAGGAAGCCAAGGAAGTGCACAGGACCAAAGTTCATCATAACGTAATTATGGAACATTTTCCTTTTTTATGCTTTCTAGTTATTAAATAAAAATAATAATACATATTTTCTCTGACTATATCCAGCCATCTTCCAGAACCGCTTACTAGTATAAGACCATTATATCTGATTATATTGGTGCAGGGGTGGCCAGTCTTATCCAGAAAGGGCCATTGTGTATGCTGGTCTTTGCTGTAACTCCCTAATTAGATTATTAATTAGAGGACTGATTGGCTGGAGGGTCATTACACCTGGGTTTGAACAGCTGACCTAAAGGTTACCCCAAAAATCACTACACACCATCGATCCTTTGTGGATAAGACTGTCCACCCCTGTAATACACGCATGACGTCAATGATGCAACTGCTCATTTAACAGGCATGCTGGCAAAGGGGTCATTTCTGTCTACGGCAGAGGTGCAGTGTTTGCTGGAAATTTGGGCCGACGAGAGTATCCAGGAACAATTCGATGCAACACACAAACTCTCAGAGATATCTGGTATAATACAGGACTATCTTCTTATACGTGCAGCACGATCAAAATTGCTGCACTGCATATTTCATAGATCTCTAAGACGACTATGCACCCAAAACGACTCCAAGTAAACTACAAAATAAGGTAATTAAACATGTGCGCCATTGTGATATGCGACAGTGCTTTCCTTCCTATGTGTTAAACACTAAAAGTCGCACGGTGATGACGAAATACTGCTTGGGCTCAGAATGTTAAGCGCAGACCAGTTAGTGGTCATCAAGTCTTTGTTTCTTTAATAGCATATTAATCATTTGTACTAATATTCTAATACAAAACTACTGACGTTAAATAGTGTGGTACTCAAGCAAGAACTTCCTCTCCAGTCCCGACTCATTGCGCACGTTCCTGTTTCACCCAATTTCACACAGCCTAAGTGCGCATACTTGTGCTGCCGTATCACTGGACATGACAGAACCATGAGTGAAGCGAACGATGACTTCATCGCTTACTTTGCTCCACTTCCCAGAAGGTGGGGGGGGGGGGGGTGGGGGGTGCAAAAGAATGGGTAATCTCTGCTTCAGGACAATGAGATGAGCTCATGTATGTATAAGCTCCTTCTCCCAAACCTTTTCCCAAGGCCATGGCTGCCTGCATATTACACAACCGGAGGGCAGTCGTTTTGTATTCATCTCAACCTAAAATTAAATAGTTCCGTGGTTTCAGCCAATGGCCCAATGACCGATTATTCTGTAGTGAGTCAGCAAAGATGAGTTCACCCCGACCAGAATCATTAAACTGTGCCTAGCAGCAATGGAACAAGGGGAGTATGGGAGCAAAGGCTCATTGTTTAATTAGCCAGCAGCAAAGGACAAAGAGCTCAAAGCAGATAGAAGGTTGAAGCTGAGGTGTCAGACCTTCTGCTTGCGCGTCCTGGGGGCCTGAAATTCTGCTCCACCTTAATTAGGCCATTCTACCTTATTAGGCCATTCACCAAATATAACACAATGGACTTAAATGACAAACAGACTGCTCCGAGGATTCACCAACATTTTTGGCCATCTTAATGTCTATTTTCTGTTATGGGTGCAGTTCTAGGTGACTCACTGTAAATCATTTAGATTGGATTAGTACTCAACTTCATTAACTGTAGTTTACACACAGTACTTGAGTCTGACTGGACAGAAGGGTGTTGATTAATTTTCTAAAACAGCTCAAATAGTGAAAGCCTGGGGTAAATCAATGCGTGATTAGAATCCTTAATTCTAGCTGGTGTTACGTAAAATTTCAAACAGAAAACACAATTCAAAAATAAAAGAAACTATAAAAACAAAGAAATTGCTACAAACCACTTAGATAACAACAGTGCTTGAGGCCAAGGACCAGGACCTGTGGTAAGTGATTTAATACCAAAATGATTTGCTGACGTAATGCACTTGTAGCCCAGTCATACTTTACAGATTTGTGTAACCTGCTTAAACGGAATGGTACGCAAGTCTGGTTTTAATAATCAATAAATAGTACATACTCAGGTTTTACTCATAATGCAGCCGAATAAGTAAGGGTAAATATATCTTTATGGGGACCGTTTAACCCTTACACAGCACAGTAATCAAGCAAAATACAAAGGTTTGTTGCATTTTTAGTTATTCCATTGCAGTCAGAGATTTTTAGCAAATTGAGTTTTTCTTTATGGGGATCAGGAAACTGGTCCACATGAGGGATAAAAAAATGGGTATTCATTATGTTGTGGGGACATTGTGTCCTCATAAGGTAAGGTATACCCGCTCACACACACACACACACACACACACACACATATGTCCCCACAATGTGATGAATATATGAATGAATACCAAATAATCGCTAAATTTCAAACAAAGCAGGTAGAATAGCAGTGGACTAGTTATGTAATAGTGAATGGAAAAGCACTTCAGAAATATACATTCCACAGATACATTTTTTCTTATTATTATTTTTATAATTACTTGTTTTATATATTTTTCATATAGGTCTTGTAATGGACTCCCATACTGTTTAGGTTACTCCCCTGTCTTGTGCTGTATGTTGCCAGGGTTGTGCAGATAAACATGACAAATATGAACCCATAATTATAAACTAGCTTGTTACTCTCCTGCATGGGTCTCCTGCGTAAAGCTGCTGTCAGCACCTGCTGTCGACAAGCTGTGTAACAGGGTAACAGGGACACCCAAAACAGGATGGGCGGGGCTACTATGAGCTCCGCAGCATGGAGTGGCTGTCGTCATGGTAGTGGCTGGGGGGGAGGGGAGGTTACACAAACAAAGTGCTGTTCTGAGAACAAGCTAAATAAGTTCCATGATTTAACCTTGTTCCCAAAACCCTTAACTTGGTCTGCAATTCATTGGCGAGAACATAAACAAAACTCCTCACATAAGACTTGATTGAATGAATTATTCGTCTAGACAGATTTCTGACCACCTTAGTGGTAACAGCAGCTCTTGCTTCTCCTTTCAATGATTTTCCTGCCGTGCAGAACTGCCAACACTCCAAATATCTTGGAGACAGCTACACTTTCCATTGTGTTTTTCATGAACAAAACCTGCATAACCTGTTACTAACCAGTTCTGGGCTTCCATGAAGGGTCTCTGAATCCCCCCAGCACGAGTGTGGCTCAGCTTCAGCTCTTCATACAAAGATCAACATGCCCATACAGGCCAACTAATGCACCTTCTTTGGTCATCATTGTTACCATTGGCAGGCTCACTCTACGAGCCAGTCCTGTACACTGTTCGCCTTTTAAGACATTACTCCTTAATGCATGCATGCATGCAGTACATGCTTAATAAAGACGCAAGACTTGGATTGGCATCAGCAGAGCACATGAATCTACAATAAGGCATAAATAAAGAATTTCATAATCTAGTCACAATGGTCATTGATATCTATGTCATTCGTCATGTACTGAAGCTACTAATCAACCATCTTGTAAAGCATTTTTTCGTGTTACCAAAGGAGAAATTGCTACAATGCCAGTGATGGCTTTTTGATTGCTTTGATGGGTCCCACTGAGGTTCCCCAAAAACGCAGTGGAATGACTTACCCTCAGTGCCTCAATCACCAGATCACGGGCCTCCAGCTCCCCCTCCAGCACACTGAAAAGCATTAGCAGCTCTGGCTTGCTCAGGGACTCCACATCCATTCTTGATTCCTAGAGGTATGAGCCAGAGTTAGGTGACAGTTAGGGACGAGTTCGGAAGAACGTTGACATCCCATCCCATCTTAAGAAGCAAACGACCTAACTGTCAAGTCATCCCTCCAAAATATTTTTGGGTTGTTGTCTGTAGGCAACACCTGCAGTGATGTCAATTACTAACAATTATATCAAGAATAATGATGACACACTTCTTGAACACCTGAGCAAAAAAAAATACATTGCAGGTTTTGTTCCAGTGTGTGACTGATGCTTCTGCCACAGTGCAATCAGGACCACATGGTTTCAAAATCTAATAGTGATAGGAGATGTACAATTTATCAGTTAACATAACAGTATCGGCCAATATTCATCAAAAATTAATGTACTGGCACCGGCCCTATGTGCCAATCTTGCCAGTTGATATTTAATCAATATTCAAAGCTAGCAGCACCAGAGCTAGAGACACAACCACTACATTTAGGAAGATAATTGTATTGAAAAAAAAATTATAATTTGCTGATCTGCACCAGCCAGCTGAGCAACTGTCACCACTGGCAACCCCCCCCCCCCCCTTTAATAAGTACTGATGACTTTCAGTTCATAAACTATAACTCTTTCCTAAACTAACAAATAACAGCAACATTCTGAACCAAATTATTAAAATATCAGTTATGGGAACCAATACTTATAAGTCTGACTGTCTTCATATGTAACTACTAATAAAAGAACATAGATCTGAAGGCCTGTGAAAACCATATAAAAACAGAAATAAATGAACATCTTTAAATATTTCTCTTCTACAATCTCATAATACTTTCAGAGATACATGTATAACCATCATACATTCAAAGTGCTGGCTTTATATTTCTATTAATATTGGCTCCTGTTACTAACCGTTCTAACTGTGACAAACTAAACCATCTCATCTCCTTCTAAACGGTCAAAAAGCACAGAATGACTAACTGTAATTCACTCAAGGCAAATACAGACACGTCTGACTTGCCAAAGCTGGAGTGAAGGGTTAGGCTATTGCCGAGTGAAAAAAAAACAGTCAAATGGAATCTCTTTGCCTTTGAAGCCTCTATAGAAACTGTACAGTATTTCAACACAAGGCTGTTTTGGATTCATCTTCCTTCAAATCCCACCTTTATACACAGAGTAATTATCATATTTCCCCTTCAGTTGTACCTTAACATGCATAGTAAAGATCAGATCAAAACATAATCACTGATCGTTGATAAAAAAAAAAGAATTTTTAGGCTTTTATTTTTATTAAAACTTCATGAAAACATATTACTTAGGCAGTTTGGGCAAGCCTAGAACTCTTCTTTAAATTCCTTGACACAGCAAGAGGCAAGCAAACTGGGACGACCATCTGCAGTAACAGGTTTAGAGAACAGTTGCTTTAGTTCCACAAACATGGCAGTTCTTCATACTGCTCCAAAATAACACTTCAATTTTAATCAATAAAAATTCATTCACTGGCCTGGGAAGGCAATAAAAATGGCAGCAGTCCTTTCTTGGCACCCTGATGCTGTGTCTTCAGCCACTTAACAGGAAGACAAAAACAGTAACACTGCCGCCATTCCAATGTGCGCACAACAACAGGAATGACGTCAGCTGCTTACAATGTTAAAGTATCTGATACTTCAAGCTGTAAGCTGCATTGGCACAAAAGTGTCCTGTTTAACCCATTCATATTTAATATCATTGTCCCAATGTGTGTCTACTCTGTGCCTGTATTCTGGATCTCTTTTTGCTGCTCACAGCTTCACTGGTGGTTTGTGGTTGGACCACAGAGTGTTAATTACAAAGAACAGCTCCCCCAATTCTGTCAAAAGTCTGCTAATTTTACACAATAAATCTTTATGCACAATCTACTGGTGTAAACTAGTAATTCTGCTCTTAATATGGGAGCATTTCGCATGTTTAATTTGTAGGGAAAAAGTAGAAAACCTATAAATACCCACAGAACTTCACCCTCTACACAATCCCCTTAACCGGCCGGATCTATAGTCTGCCACACATTGCATATTAGGTGACTTTGTCAGCTTCAGCCTATGACTTTAGTGGCATTCAGTGGCAATGCAACGCCTTTTGTAAAACTACAGGCATTTACCAGTGAATTATTAATTTAATCATGTTCTCTACATAAACACTTCTGGGAGAGTTCAGTGATGCAATTCCGTATTTGCTTCTGATTAATGCAAGAAAGGCTTGATGAGGGTGGATATTAATAAGGTGTTGCTGTGACTAAAATGATATTCATTTGAATGAAACAATATAATAATAATAATAATAATAATAATAATAATAATAATGATAATAATAATAATAAATGTATTTAACTGTTTTATCCAAAGGCAACATACATAGATTTCAGTTCTTAATCCTTTGCCCCCTCCCCAAATTCTAAATTAATTATTAATAAGGGTATCATTGTCCAGGATATTACCATTTCAATACTGTGACAATACACTGGATGAAGGGCTTAATGTTTAACTCAGGAAATAAGAAAAGCGTGAGAAATCAAACAAAATAAAATTTTTCTTCCTTTTACCAAGGTACAAGTTAAAACAGGCCTTGAGATTACACTTGCTATTCCATTATCTGCAGGGCCAAGTTCAGGCCTTAAAGCAATATTCCAATAACATTACCTCAGCCTAATAAATACACGCACAGTGAATAGTTTGTCACACATTTCCAGGTGGAGTCTGTACACAGATACAAGGCATCTTACGCTGAAGAGTGAACACATGGTTAAATGGGAGTGGTACAAAAATTATAAATGCAGTGACAAGTGTACAAGGAGAGATCTGGCAGTCATTAGCTGGGAAATTCAACCTGCTTCCTTGTACGTTATTTGGACGCGATGTTTCCCAGCACACATATCGGGCTCATCCTCGAATTCACAAGCCACGTGTGGATTAAACGGACACAGCACAGAGACAGTGGCTCCCATGGTTACAAAAAATGCCAATTCACTGGGAAATGCATACAGAACTTCGACAAAAGGACAAAAATAGTTCTTGTGGAATCGGCCGGAGAAACTAATATTATTTTTTTCCCGAACAGTAAGCCAAATATAGGGCACATCGCAACTAGCTATTTCTTGTAATCTTGTAAGTTTTTTCTTCTTTAATACATTTATGCAATTAAAAATCTAATTTAATTCATGTCTATTTATTTAGCTTTACATTTAAAAGATTTTAACCCTTGATTCTGCAATTTTTTTCATTAAATCCCCAAACCATGTACTTGCACGTTGTTCATTTATGAAAATTAGTCTTACTACAATTATTTGTAATGTATTGCGAATTTTACAAACACATACACAGGCTACAAGCACGTATATAAATGTAGTTTTTTACGTTTTGGGTAGTTGCTTTATGTTTCAAAGCATCTGCCAAAATGTTTCAACTAAGTTTTCTGTCCGATGCTAGTCTTTGGTTTACCATTTTTTTTGACAGTCTACACAAAAAAACCGATAAACATCAGCACAAAATATCCATACCTTCATGCACCCGGTACCAGCCTCTTCAATTTTCCCCATTCAAAATATGTTACAAAAATCGACTTACTTGTATACCAACCCCAGCGGAAAACACAGACAGCTATATTGACAAGGCGCTCAGCCAATTATCAGTAAGCATTCAGAGGCGCTGGCAAATAAGAACCAGTAGAGCAGGACAGGGGCGGGAAGGGGGCTGTCGCGCGAGGCTGGGACAAATCTCTTTGTTTGGATTCCAGTGTCCCACTGCTTCTCTCGATCCACACTGATTTATGAAGTAATTTCCTGTATATTTTATAGAAACGCGACATTTATATATTAATTATACTATTATTTTAGATTTTCATCTTTGGCTTTAGAATTGTTTTAAGCCAGGCGTGTATCGCAAATGACAAGTGACGTAAATCGTTTGGTTTAGCCTACATTTAAACTGCAAAACAGTCACATACTGTTTGTATAACAAACAATTATTTGTGATTAAATTAGTATAAACATAAGAAGGAAATGTGATTTAAATTGCTTTCATTATTTAACTCTGCTGAATAATACACTTAAGATCATCATCACATGGGGTCCACACCATGGCACATTCTGACAGTTTTGATCAAAATGCATTTTACCACGGACACTTGGTATTTTAAAAAACGCTATCTACATATATACTTTTTCTCAATCAAAACATTTGCAAATGGATACGTTTGTCCGTGTAGGGACAGGTGAATAATCCCTGGTAATAATCGGCAGATTCACAGAACTATTTAATACAAGTAAAAAAATAATAAGGACACCTGATCATATAGTTTACATGGTCAGTATTGTTTTCTACCAAAAATCCCAAACTAGTAATATATTAAGAATTACATTGTGGGAACGCACGTTGATGTAATGTACTGTCGTAATTAGTGTTTAAACACCCTCTGGTGGTACAAAATATTCCCACCGCTTTTAGCGAGGGCATTAACAGGACGGTAAGCTTGTTCGGCCTTCAGTCGTTTCTTATATGCGTTTCCTGCAGACCAGATTAAATTGATAATAAAGCTTGTTTTTTTCTAATTAAGAAATTCCAGCAGTATGTGTGGGAGAAAAGATTCAAGCTTGTAACATACTATAAACCCTTACCAATGCGATTTATGAAACAAAAGAACCTATTTACTTTTTCTCGGATTTCCCTGCCAGACATGAGAAATGCACATGCACTTTTAACTGAACACTTTGAAGGTGTTCCGTTAAATGTTGACCAGGTGGCACCATGCAGAAACAACACACTTTCCAATGTGTTGTCATTAAAGGATGGCTTGAGGTAATGAGTTTCAAATCCTTCCACACACACAGATATGAACAGTGAAGATGTGCTCTTTGGGGGCACCAGGTGCTGATACCAGAGAAATGGAGAAAAGCAGGTGGTGAATGAGTCACATACTGGATATTAAGGGATAGTGAAAATGAAACCCTATTCTTGTAAGTGTGTGTGGTGGCCTAAAGTCAATGGAGAGTAGGTTTTCAAAATATGTGAACCTAGTCAGGTAGAGCAAAAGGCACTTCTCCAGGTACCCCTACATCAAGGGGCATTTCCTAGATACCCCTGAAAAATCCTGCACCTTTATGTGATGCTGTGAGAAATGAAGGACTCTGGAACAGGCACCAGGAGAACAAAAAGGCGCTTTATCAGATTAAAACAGGAGTAAGGAAACTAACAGAACCATAACAGGTTGAAATGGGAAGAGTAGAACTGGGAAGAGCACAGGCCACTGGAGCACTGACATTAATGACCAAACTCAGGAACAGAGGACTTGGAAGCACTTATACACAGGACTAACGAGGGGCTGACATGATGCAGGCATGGACAATTAGCACAATAGGTAAAGGACAAGACCCAACTTGGGAGAATTAAGAGGGATCTGGAGGATCAGCAGCGACCCCTGCTGGTCCTACCAGGGCATAGATCAGACAGGGTGTGACACCTTGCTTGTCCTTTCCCATTCATGGTACTTCTAGATCAGGGGTGTCATATTCCAGCCCTGGGAGGGGGCGGAGCCCTGTGTAGCTTAGTTCTTTCCCTCTTCCACCACAAAGGATTCAGCTGGGCAATTAGCACAAAGAGTTGCAAGGAGTTGAATCAGGTGTGTTAAATGAGGGGAAACCCAAAAATGTGCAGGGATCCGGCCCCCCAGGACTGGAGTTTGGCACCCCTGTCCTAAGATGCATTCTTGAAGTTAATGAACATGTTTGGAATGCCTAACATCACCACTCACACCACCGGCACAATACTGATTGCAATTTGTGCCTTTTCAAATGATATTATCATATAGACACGTAGTTTATGTCTGAGGAGTTTAAAGACTTAAGGCAGCAGAATGGCATCATTAATTATGGAAGAACTTATAGATACCTTGAGTCAAACATTTTACGGTGGAATTAAAAACCTTGGTCTTTCTAATGCTGCATGGCAAAATATGCACTTACCTCTTTGGACTATGTCTGCTCAATCATTATCCACTTGAAGCAATATTCAAAAAGCTACACTTAAAAAATAGCAGGAGATAGATCTATTCCTATAGACGACACAATGGACATTCAAAACAGCATGGGGGAGGAAACAAATGCATTCCAGGAGTGACAGCTATGCAAACTGAATCAGGGTCCTACGGCAGTGTTTCTCAACACAGTTCTTGTGGACCCCCAGACGTTACAAGTTTTTGCTACCTCCCAGAGCTGGGAGCAAAAATATGGAGCATCTGAAAGGCCCTGAGAACTGGGTTGAGAAACTCTGCTCTACACAATCAATGGTAGAGAGATTGTTATCACATACAGGAGATGAGCTTATGTTGGGAGACTTGATGAGAAGATTCCAGGTGGCTCAGATGGGCAGAGTCCTGTACTGTCAGTAGCCATTAGAGACATGACAGCGCAGACAGTGCAGACAGCGCAGACAGTGCAGACAGCGCAGGCAGTGCAGACAGTGCAGGCAGTGCAGAAGTGCCTGCAACACCTCAAAGTCTGTGCTATTCATTCAAGATTAGGAGACAGCCTGAAGAGTACAGCCCTCAAAGAAATCAAAGTACTAAAAATAAAAGAGTAATACAATCAACTGAAGCATCACGGGCTGTTCTGTCTGAAAAAGATTTCACATGATTCAAACAAAAAGGGACAAAGATAATTCTTTGCTCTAAAAATAATATGACACTGACATGTTACTGGCTGTTGCCAGCACACTGTGTTTGAGTTACGGCTTGTTGTCGCTAGATATTACCATTGTTTTAAAATGGGGGCTAATGCAGTATATCACATCACCAAACCTGGGCAATGAAGATCAAATTTAACATTAAAGGATAGAAAATAAATTAAATATTATATGTTTATTTACATTAATAAAGAAATTCATAAATCCAATGCACGCTGGGTCAGTGTGTGTTAGACATTTAAGTAAGTTATACTGGCCAGTTTTTGGACTGAATTTTACCCCTAGACTCTTATACATTGGTGATACAAAATGTTCATAATATTCCAGAAGCTTGGTGTTTCATGGCCAGACTTCTGCAGCTCTCTACTTGCAGGTTTACCAAGTTGAGCTGTCGGTTCGCTGCAGATGATTCAAAATCCAGCAGCACGTCTGGTGTTCTATCGGCCTAAATGCTCTCCTGTTACGGCCCTCGATTCTCTATAGGCACTCGCATCAAGTTCAAATCCTTGGTGCTGGCCTTCAGAGCCATTAATGGATAGACATATTGTACACCTCCATCAGCAGGCTTACTAAGACCTACATCCCATCTTGCCCTATTCAGTCAGTAAACCACCACCCCTTGGAGATCCCTCCACCACACGGGGTAACAGCAGCCTGGTTCTTCTCTGTTTCTCATTAATGAGGGGCTTCCTCCTTCCTTTATGAATCTTCAGTCCTGCTTCTAGGAGCATGATATTAATCATCCTAGCAGTGCACTTCACACTACTTAATATTTCCTACTCTTTTTGAAGGTCACTTGAGGTCATCTTCTGATTTTTGAGGCACTGCTGGATAACTGCTGGATGGTCATCTCTGGAATTAGAATGTTGTTTCCACCATCTAAATGGCAGGTTTTTTATCATTGCCAGTGTCTCCTGTTTCACACTTTTCTTGTCTTACTGTGGCCTCAAAAATTTTGAGCCAGGAAGCAGCCTGCTACCCAGGGTAGAAGCAGGATTAAACCAGGATTTAAAAATGCAGAATTTTTTTAAATATAGAGTGTTAATTTTCTCTAAAGATGTATTATTATATGCTAAGGCCATAATGTTTCACTGTAATCTGCCTATAATATTGTAATCCAAGAAAGGTAATGCTAAATCAGTATAATGTTCTTTATGAAAATTAAGCTAAAATAAGAGCAGACTTACATACAGGCGTGTATAGGAGTTATGACAATAATATCCCCATCTTCCCAAGGCTCGCTAACTCATCTTGCTTAATGCTATAATGCTGTAACATTTAGGAATGAAGAAATATAGCTAAAACTGAATTTGACATCCATCACAGATCTGTTCGGCCTTTAGTAGCTTTCCTGTCACTCTGCAGAAACACACTGGCTGAGTGAAAACGGAACCTTCACCTGCCGCAGCATATTATTGACAAACAGTATTGACCTGCCAGAGGTGCGTCCTTGTTGGTCTTCTGGGAGCTGATTTATTTTTCTTTTGACTCCCATCCCATGCCCACTGGATAATTTCTCTGGGCACTGCCACAGGCTGAGTTAGGCCACACACAATGCTTTGCCTGGGGCTGCCTTTAGCTACTTACCTTCTTGGCTACTTTAGCCATTTGCACAAAATGAAGGTTTACCGAAACAGTTCAGCTTGTTCTTCAGTTCGGTTCTGTGCCTGTCAGTCAGACAGAATAGAACGGTAGTGCTGCCCCTTTGTTATGTCACACTCTCAGCCAGTGGCTTATTACAGTTAGAAAAAAAAGGTTAAAAGGTTCTGCTTGACGAAATCTGAAATGTCTTTACAAAGACCAGGTATAGATCCATCCGTCCATCCATCCATCCATCCATCCATCCATCCATCCATCCATCCATTCATTCATTTTCTGTACCAGCTGGTCCAATTCGAGGCCACAGGGGTCTGAAGCCTATTCTGGAGGCTACAGATGCAAGGCAGGGAACAACCCAGGACAAGACACCAACCTCAGGTATAGATGACAAACTAATTTCCTAAAATTCATAAAAAAAACGCGTGATTTTAACAAATTATGATACTTTGATGTAGCCTTGCATACTGCTGAATATGAATGTGATAAATGTCATCATTTATCAAAGGCCAATTAATGTCCATATAATATATCCACGCATAGCAGTCCTCCAAACATCTTTGTTTTGATTATTGCATATGCTATTCTCAGATAAGAACATACTAAGACCCATCTAGACTTTTCTCCTCTACATGTCAATCATCTTCAGAAAAAACATGAAAACAGCAATGACAAAGGCTTAATGCAATGTTAAAAAATAGATCTGTCTCATGAAATGGGTGTTTGGCTGCCACTTCTCAGACATAAATCACACTGTGAATTTTCAAATCTGCAATGTGAAACAAAGGCAGCTATACTCTGTATCTCACTGGGCTGATATTAAAAATGACTACAGGTTTTTGCTCTCTCTCATTCAAAATGAATGCAACCCATTAAAAGCTCTCTAATAACACATCTAAGCAAAATTTAATAATATAGACACAAATATTATATAGTTATAGGTTACTGGTCAGGTTGGGGAGGATGCACTGATGCAGCGCATTGCCACACCCACCACACAGCGAAACTCCTCGGGATCCTGGCCGGCGACCCCCCAGGCAGACACACGGTCCAGTCCCACCCTCCGGAAGTGGCCATCCATCTGCCACAGCCAGGTGTTACGTGGGCGTCCCCTCGGCCTGGTCCAGCTGCTTGCGTTCTCAGTTATGGTCGTAATGCTACCCTCACAATGCAAGTAACGCGCCTTGTTCAGGACTCCTCAAGCAACCGCTCAATCGACACAAAGTCAAACCAGCGGTACCCAAGGATTCTCCGAAGAGACACAGTACCAAAGGAGTCCAGTCTTCGTCTCAGGTCACTGGATAACGTCCGTGTCTCACAGCCACACAGCAAGACATGGAGCACCAGGACTCTGAAGACCTGGACCTTCATCCTCTTACAAAGATATCGGGAGCCACACACCCCTTTCCAGCGTCCTCATGCTCCTCCAATCCATCTGCTGACTTCATAGGAAGAGTCACCAGAGACATGAATGTCGCTGCCGAGGTAAGTGATCCTCTCCACAATGTCGACATTCTCCCCGCAGACAGACACACTACTGATGGCTGTGCCTAAGAGGTCATTAAAGGCCTGGATCTTGGTCTTTATCCAGGACACCCGCAATCCCAGGTACTCAGACTCCTCACTCAATCTCTCAAGAGCCCTGATCTAGGAAACTACAACCAAGGTAGTTTACTAAGGAAATTAAGAATAAAGTCACAAATGGAAATAAACTAATGATTTAAAAACTAAGCAGGAGTATCAAAGTCTACAGGCTATGAGCCTGAGCCTCATAATTGAAAGGAGTGACATCAGACACCATTGGAAGGAGCTGATCCACTGCAGCAACAGCTACTCCCTGAGTATGGCAGCCATGAGACCGACCAGACCAAAAGTCGGTATACCCAACAATGCAGATCTGAGTGCTGCCACCGAATTCGGCGTTTACGAACCCCCCCCACGGCGGCAGAGGAAGATGGTCATTTTGCCGGAGAAACAAGACGTTCCACGCGCCTACCGAGATGGGTCACCTCAAACTGGTACCCACACCTCAGCACCACACCAGCCCCGGTCCCCAACAGGCCTTCCTGCGGGCGGCTGCAGCAGAGCTACTCCCGCGGAGAGCAGAAGAGTATCGTGCCTGTTTGTATCGAGCAGTTGTGAGCTGTTTTATGACGGCTGGAGTGTCAATCCCGCCACCAACCCCCAATAAAATTGGTCCCCTGCAAGGTGGAGGACTGCATGCAGGGTTGGATGCAGTTTAACGTCATACCCAGGACGTTATAGTTACAACCATAAATTAATAATGATAACAAAATCATTTATTTTCTTAAATGCATAAAATTATCACCCCTTGATGAAATTCAGTACAAGTAAATCAACCTATTTAAGAAAATCATTTAAGAAAACATAGTGTATGTGTGTGTAAGTATGTATGTATGTACAGTATGTATGTATACTGTGTATATGTATTATCTAAAATACTTCATTTATTGTTCTACGTGTGATATGTTCATTGAGGTAGTGGCACAGAACTGGCTTACATGTAACATTTCTGTCATTTACTTCACGTTTGTGTTATCACCACCCTGTACGTCAATCCCAGCCTTTCATGTCTCCTCCGCTGATGGTGTCCATCATCTTTTCTGCCTGCATCGTGCCCCGCTCCCATGAAAAGAATCCTCACCCCTGTGACAGAAACTCCCAAGTTCCTGACACTTCATTTAATGAAATCCAGCCAGCAGCATATGGATTATTTGACTTGACAGGGCTTTAAATAGGGGACCTGAGTTTTGGAGGAGACATGGGGGAACACCTGGATAGCTCTGCTATGTGTAGCTGTAGTGTTTGTATCTGAATCTTATTGTACATATTGTATCTGTGTTGTTTCATATTTCTGATTGCATCTGTAATGTAATGTTGTTTGTCGCACAATGACAATAACAATAGTTGCATCTATGTTTCTTTAACATGAGGATCTGTTTTTGCTTAATTTTGAGTTTGACAATTAAAGGGATCACAAAACAACTTAACATAGAGTTTTGCCAATATGATATTTTCAAGTGTCCAGAACTTCTATTCCACCATTGTGATAGACTCCCACAGCCTGCTCCACTTTTATTTCTTGAAACCTTCTCATATATATATATATATATATATATATACAGGTATGTATATATATGAGAATATATATATTCTACTCAAATACAGATAGTTTTTTCTTTAATAATCCCAGAGGGAAATTCAAATTTCCCGCAGCTCAATACCAGTGTTAGACATAAAAGGTTGGAAAAACACACAGAATACTCTAGAGTACAGATATACGTTAAAAGAGGGTTACTGCCTATTCTAAAAGTTCTGTATAAAGTTCTGTATAAATAGTATTGAAAGTAAAAATAAAATAAGTAAACACATTAGTAACTGAGTAAGTGAGTTGACTGACCCACCATGCATGATATTAGGAATAAGTGAGGTTAGGATGAAATACTATTACTGTACAGTATGCATTGAGATGGGTTACTCACAGGCTAAATAGGCAATAAGTAACTAAATTAGTCCAGCTTTTGCCTTACTTCTGGGTCAGCTGTGTTTCCAAACCGCACCACGCATTTACACTGTATTTTTGTGTTTACACCCATTTCTGGTGCACTATAGATAGGCCCAATACCATGAACATTCTTCAGTACAATTGTAGTAATTAACCCAGGAAAACCAATAAGGTTAACACAGATACTGCATGCAGTATAAAACCAGGGAGGCAAACATTGTGTCCCTAAGAGAGCAGCTAAAAGACCCTCCTTTCCAGCATATACTGCATCGAAAACCGAAAAGGTCTCTGGTGCTTTTCATTTATTATCTCTCCTTTTATTTATTATCTATTATCATATTATCTGTGCTTTTAATGACTGTTGTCCTCTATTGCATTATTTGTCCCATGAGTCAATTGAATAAACAGCTTCATACAATAAAGACACAATTCAGTATGAGATGGAATGTGTGTTCAAAGCACTGAACACCATGTCTGAGTCTGGTAGTATAATGAAACATTAATGAAGCATGACCGTGCATGAAAGGCTTGCGTTTTTGGGAGTTTCTTTTTAATACTGTTTCCCAAATAGCATTGTAATTGAACTACTTCTTAAATGTATATTTAAATATATGTATTGTTGTATCATATTAATACTTGTCTTTTACTTACTTGACACTTTGCTCTCAATGAGAATATCATTATACTTTTATACTTCAAACATGTAAAAATGGAGGAAAAAAAACCTTGAGCCTTAAACTATAATGATCCCTTTGCAGTTCATAGTACTGGCCAGTAGAGGGCAATGCTGCTCAGTTTGAAAGATATATCTTGAGCATCGTGACGATGTCAAACTGAGAAATAAATGTCTCTGATTGTAAAAAATGTTACTGACTGAAAAAATGAAGAGAGAGAGAGAGAAAGAGAGAAACACAAAAGACACAAAGAAATGCAGAAGTCCTGTTTTTCCACACTGATAAAAATAGCATAATTAAGCAGGAAACTCCCTAGATCTAGTTTAGCAAAACACAAAGCAAAAAGCGGGAATCACAGTTATCATTATCCTTGTTCCATTTTTACCCACCAAACTATTTTGCCCCCGAAACTAACACGTATTAAACATATTAAATAAACACATTCTTCACATTGGAACAGATCATTTACAATCCATTTAATCCATTTACTCATTTAATTTAATCAGTTTACTCAAATACTCATTCATTTAAAATAAAGTGACAAGCATGGTGATGTAGTGACTATTGTATGACTATTGTCACTGTGGGGATTTTGAATCCCACCCTCCTCTCTTTGTGTGGAGTGTAGATGCTCTTACCCTGTTGCACAAGTTTCCTCTGTGTTCCCTGGTTTCTCTTCAAGTTATAGGACCACTTGTGACTCAACTTGTAGGGCCAGATGCAGGTTACCGTCATACCCAGGACGATTACAGATGTGCCAGAGATTAAATACTATGTGCCTACAATTTTTGAAAGCCAAGTAGCAGCAGCTATGTGGATTTCAAACCAACAAGGATACCCCCAATCAGATACTCGTCTTTTTGACCCCTTTGTGTGCTTCACAGATATTAAGTTCTCACAGCTGCCAAGCTTTGGTCGGCTCCCCACATAAAAGACCCACCATCCCACAGCCCGTGATGCTTTTACTGCTCTTCCTAGATCATGCAAGAGTTTCACTCTTCTTTCACTCAAGGGGTCAAACGCATGACTTCTTGTTTCCTGTGCATGATGAAGCACTGCAGCGTGTTTCTCTGTAAACATTTGCTGGACAGTCAGGTCTCTCTGAAGGGTAAATATTGAGAATATTGGAATAATTTTACATTTAATATGAATAAGTATTTCCTTTTGCTATAACAGTGTATGGTCTTTTGTTTTCTTTTCACTTTCTTGCATGATCTTCCTATCTGATTATCTTCCTCTCTTTTCTTCTTTTCTAATTAATATAGCTCACTGCAGAAAAAAAAATGTCTCAGCTGAAGGCATTCGTCCACTATCATGCGCTGATCCGTTCCACGTTGGCAGTGCATTATTTCCATTGTACATCTAAAATCTCAGACACCATTAGCTTTCTCCACCCACCCTATTACAACATTTCATGTAACTATCACAAAGTTTGCAAACTGCTACTAGTAATTAGTACTTGAACTGACAGAGGCATGCTTGCAACGGTACATTACAATGTATGGCTTGTTGTTCTTTTCACAACAAAACAAAATTAATACTCAAACATCATCAATGTACTTTAAGCCAATTTGTCATATTTATTTTTTTCCCTCTGTAATGAATGTCTAGAGGAAGCCCAGTACATGAGTTATACTTATTTATTTAACAATAAACATGAACAAACATAAATCAAAGTAATTGCAGTAAACGCTTTCAAGCTTTAGGACACAATAAAGTGCACTGCTGTTGATATGGGAAAGCAATTCGGTCACTAATTAGTGAGGATTGCATGATTCCTTTAGCAAACCTGTAAATCTCTATGGTTCTTTCTACTCGTGATGATAATTCTTTTTTATCACACAACTAGGAAGGATGAAGTAAAGAAAAGAAGACCCAGCAGCGAGACAACGAGACAAGCGTCAACAGGCCTCCACCACAACAGCAAAAGCCACTTGGCAGTGAATTTCACATACAAGGCAGCTTCACAGATAACGGTCTAGCAAGCTTGTATTGTCTCACGCTTCTGTGATGTCGGGGCAAAATATTTGCTAAAAGGTGCTTGCTGTTTATTTCATGGAGGAAGATGGGGGATTTCTATGCTCTGTGACACTCTGTGTTTCATGTAAAACACATGCTAATCAGCCCTTATGATTCAATTCATGACACAATCATGACCCCTGTGTTTGGAATCTGAAACTTGTAAGTAATTGGTAATGGGCACGGTCTGTATATGAAAAAGAGGCAGCAGGCCCATTTAGTGTCTTTTAATTATTCCAAATTGTCTACCAGCCTGACTCTTATTTCAATGTTTCTTACTTGATCCCAGTAAAAAACGTCATTACTGTTTGAGAGCTACAGAAAGTCGAATACAGGTGAGTGTGTGTGTATGTGTGCGTCTGCGTGTGCATGTGTGTGTGACCAAATGTTCCCCACAATGTAATAAAAACCTGTTACTGTATTTTGACGTTGTGGGGACCATTTTCCAGGTCCCCACAAAGATCTGTAAATGCACTCAAAGAACTGAAAAGGTATAATTTGGCTACTTATGGGTAAGGATAGGGCTGGGTAGCAGTTAAGGTCGTCATGTTGGGATTGCAGCTTCACATAGAACAAATTTAAGGTTATGATTTCAAGTGAAGAAATTGGTGAGTGGAGCCATTCAGCAAGCTCTGGTTATATGTTTCTGCACGGTATTTATTACCTTCTTGTCAAGGACTGTTTAACTGGTGCATGAAACATTCTCCACAATATTCAAATATTTATTAGCCTACCTCAACAGAATTTTGAATCATTTTTAAGAGCCAGCTCAAGGGCCAGTGGTGCATATGTAAATTCAAGGTTTGTTCTACAGTTATAACCCACGCAAATGAAAAGACATGAACATCTTACAGCTCCCTAAATGCTGAATAATTCAGATGCTCAATAAATAGCTGAATATGTGGTTGTGCTACTTCTTCGCACCACTGTGATTTACTATAGTATTTGTGTTTGGGGGATTGGCATAGAATAACAGATTTAATAAACGATTAGTTCACTTGCAAATATCGGGAAATTAATGCATAAAGTGAATGATCCACAAAAATCTGGCTTACAAACCTCAAAGTCTGTCTGGTTCCGAAGTCAATGTTACACAAAAGGTATTATTACGGTTTATCGAGCATCCGGAAAGCCAATATCAAGTTTGCTGAGCAATAACACTACCACTGAGTCCCACTGAGCCAAAAACTGGAACAGAGGTAAGAGATGGTTTACGTTAGAGTAAATGGATCTACGTGCAGAAGTAGAGGGAATTGTACTGGATGAGGAGAGTGGCTGCATTTTTGGAAAGACTCTATTGATTGGCAGTTAAATCCAAGAAAACATTGTTAGGTAAAAAAAAAAAAAACAATGGTTGGTCTAAAAATTCCTCAGAAGAAAACTTAAAGGGAAAACTACTTCTAGTACACTAGTGACACGCTAGGAAACTAGAAAACTAGGTTAGCAGGCCAGTGTGCAAAGTAAGCTATCGTCAGGACTTTATGTAGTGCCTGACAAGCAATATATAGTGGTTTCTATATTGTGGCCCCAACCCCCTGTAACACCAAGTCAGGACATGGTCCAATGGGCTGACCCCTGCCTCTAAGGTGCCCCCCCGATTATTCTGGAACACCCAGATACCTGAGTGTCATATGGAACTAAAGGAAAACTTTAGTCACCAAATTGATTACCTAGTTTAGATTTTGCAAAAGTAGGATTTTCCCTGTATGCTAGGATAAAACTGTGAAGGAGCCAACCGCCGTAGGCTAAATTTTCAGTGAGGGACCAGAGCTAAGATAGCTGTGGGAAAAAGCTGTATGAATCAGGAATACTATATAAACAAATATCCCCAAGAGAGAATCTAATAAGAGACTAAGTCTGATTAAAAATGCATCTAGTAAATATTGAAACCCGCCCCCTCTCCCCCAATAAAATATTCTGTTGGGTTAAGAATCTGTCATCTTTATTAAAGCTGGCTAATTGTAGTTATTAATAGATTATAGTTGCTCATTAGTGGACTATGTTTTGGTACCTGGACTACGTTTTGGCACCTGGACTACGTTTTGGTACCTGGACTACGTTTTGGCACCTGGACTACGTTTTGGCACCTGGACTACGTTTTGTTACCTGGACTACGTTTTGGTACCTTTTCAATCAAGAATCAAACTTTTCAGACTTTGTTTTTCTGACATTATTATAAACATGTTGTTGAACAAAGTCAGTCCGAGAACTGTATTAAATTAGTTCATCTCGAGTCATGTATGGTAAATATTAAGATTAATGCTTCTGGTCTTTTCTTTGTGATCAAGTTTTAATTAAAGAAAAATCTTTGTTTGTTTTTATTCTGATGTTATCCCTAAAATCAGCCCCCCCCTCCATTTTTTGCACAGTACAGGAATGATTTACTCTCTGGCCATATAGAATTATTCTGACCTGACCCTGACTTATTAATAATGATCTGAACATCAGACAGCAAAAATTAGCAGTTTAAATCACATTTGGCAAGGAGTTCATCGATTTTTTTTAGCTGGTGCATTAATGTGCCAATTGACTTGGTTCAGAATTGTCGCTGTTGATTGAATCAAGTTGTTAACCAGTAAGATGGTGCGGAATTTAAATGATTATAAACGTTGTGGCTTTCAGGCTGTACTGCACTTCATATTTCAGCATGTTATGTCTTTGGTCACTGTTCATATGACATGCATTGACTAAAATATAAATATTTCTGAAGGGAAGTGTTTGGCAAATAAAAATTTTCATACAAGACATTCTTCATATAATTCTGATATCTACAACCCTGATTCCAAAACTGGACAGAATGGGAACTGCTAATAAAATCCTGACGGGACAATTTTCAAGTTTACTTTGATTTATATTCAAATTAAAAAGTATACAAACAAGGTATTTCATGTCTTATGTAATCAACTGCATTGTCTTTAGAAGATGCGTCTTTATTCTAAAATTGCTTCCTGAAGCACATTCCAAAAAAGTTGGGATGTTATACTAATACAATGCTTATTGATTGCATATACACAAAAAAAAAGGACTCACAGCAGAAGATTAAATGCGTGTGCCTTGTACTCACACCACACCATTACGAAGTGATCAACGGAAATCACTGGTAATAAAATCTCTTCTCAAAACACAGTACCTTAATGATGGACTGATACGCAGCTCCAGTTAATAAACGCTGTATATACCGTGGATTCTACACACCAAGCCACCGATACAGAGTCCCATTCACATCACAATCATTGCCTGACTGACAATACAGGGCTACAAGGTGGGCAAACTTCAATCCAAACGATCTATGTGCTAAACTTTAAATGATGCTGAGTAATCCTAAACTAAAGAGGGAAATAACAAGAAGAATAAAAATATATTACCACGGGCTACACTTAAATAGCCACAGATGTATAAAAGCAAGCAATCAACCTTGCAGGCTGCTTCTACAAACATTTGTGAAAGAATGGGTCATTCTCAGGAGCTCAGTGAATTCAAGTGTGGTACTGTGATAGGATGCCATCTGTGAAATAAGTTAATTTGTGAAATTTCATCAATACTAAATATTCCTCAGTCAACTGCTAGAGGTATTGCAACAAAGTGGAAACAGTAGAGAACAACAGCAACTCAGCCACGAAGTGGTAGGCCATGTATAATCAGACGGGGGACAACGCATGCCGAGGCGCACAGTGTGGAGAAGTCACCTACTGTCTGCAGAGTCTGGTGTGGAGGAACTGGACTGGTCACAGAGCCCTGACCTCAACCTGATAAAACACCTTTGGGATGAATTAGAGCAGAGACTGCAAGCCAGACCTTCTTGTCCAACATCAGTGCCTGACCTCACAAATGCTCTCCTGGAATAATGGTCAACGATTCCCATAAACACACTCCTAAACCTTGTGGACAGCCTTCCTAGAAGAACTGGAGCTGTTATAGCTGCAAAGGATGGGCCAACTCCATATTAAAGCCTATGTATTAAGAATGGGATGTCAATAAAGTTCATGTGTGTGTAAAGGAAGATGTCCTGATACTTTGGGGACAATAGTGTATATAATGTCTTATTTTTAGTATGCTTTGTCCCTGCTGGTAGCCTCCTCAATCCAATCACCCCCAAGATAATCATTACTCATTTATGACTTTGTACAAATAGTCAGGATTATAGTATTGAACACTAAGTAAAAGGGAAAATCTTGTACTTTTCCAGTCCATGAGAAATGTATGTATATTGCTACAAATATCTTATATGCAGGGAGGATGGTAATTTTGTGCTGATTAAGTGCCACATTTTAAATAAAGCAATAAAAAAATCTTGTGGAAGCACATTAAAGTGTCACCTTTAAATCCCCATTCAAAGGAATATATTTCCTTTGTCATGCATTAAAAATAATCCTATTCATGCTTGAAAGATGGTACTCAGTTTTGGCAGGTTAACATGGACCTGTCTTCCTATACATCTGACGATATTTAAAAATGAAAAGCTATGGGGTTATTTTTATGATAACATTGTTATAATGTTAAACTACAAACGGACAATAGCAGAGCGGCCAAACAAATCCGTGGTGCTTTAATGTGCTCATATCAGGAATCACGCATGACACACTCAGCTGTTCACCATGTATTGTGAAGCTTTGTGTGTCTATTGTGTGTGCTTCTGTAAGTCCTCGCAATGCTCCGTTTTTCAGTCTGGCTCACAAATGAATACAGCCAATAAAATAGAACAGTCAAGGAAAAGGAAAAGACAAAACAAGGACTGACAAAAAAAAGAGAAAATCTAGCCAGCGGCGAGGGATGTAAACTCTGCAGCCTGGCGTAGAGCTGGATGCATCAATAAATGCCAAAATAGTTACTTTTTAAAATGAAATGTTGGATACATGCATAGAATAAAGCAAACAATGGAAACGCAATAAGAAAAAGGATTTCAAATTTAAAGTAACTAAACTATCACAGTTTAATGCAAATGATCAGTACTGTATATATTAGCTATAAAAGAGGCTGGAAGATCATTAAGAAGCTAACAGAGTTCCAGAAAACTGTATAGTCAGGTGTGCTGTTACAAAAAATACAAAGGGAATATAATGTCTTAAAAATAATGACGGCATTAGAAGGGATAGATGGATTCTTAACTGGATGATTGCTAAATGCCCCCAAAGTGTGGCCTGAAAATGGCTGGAGATATGAATCAGCACCTCTGTAAACTAGTCTCAGACACAATTGCATGCCAAACTGGAACTTGTGGCAAGGTTGACGTTAAGAAACATATCTAGGACCAACGAATACAAAATTTGCAGCCCTGTACAATTGTAAAAAGAATCATGGTTCGATGGGTTCTGTTCCACCCCTTTCAAAGTGAAGATTAAATCAAAATCTAAAGCAGAAGCTGATGTTAGTCTATCGGGTACAGCTGGGCTGGGCAGAGCTCAAAGTCAGAGACACACAGAAGTAAGAGCAGGTAGAGTAGAGATTAGACAGAGAACAGGCAAAGATTTGAAAAATAAGCAGTTATGGTCCTTATGGTCTCCTGGCTCTTTGCTTTGTCCTCATGTCGCCAGGTTGTCAGTTCATAATCTCAATCATCCATCTAATATAATTATCTTAACAGGAATATAGTTAGCTTTTGTTCTTCCACTTGTAAATTTGCTGGGTTTTTTGTTGACTGGTAGAGTCATGCTTTAAATAAAATTGTTTTTTGGTTAGAATTTTGGTTACATGAACGACTTGACTTTACCCCTTGAAAGATTCTAAAATACTAAATTCCTCTTCGGATTTGACCTATTCCTTTATCTAGTTTGTTCTTACTGGTTTTCTTTTCTATGGCTTTTGGCCATGAAATGATTGTCCCTTCATGTAGACTGTGTGACTGTTTCCAGTAAAATAGAGAGAGGTGTTTTTTTATGGTCTACTTACAAACAAAATTTATTTACCAGTGGAACTCACAAATGCAGGACTATTTAATCATGAAGGACTTCGATGTGTCAGACAAAATCTATATACCATTTGTGAGCTCGCAGGTCCAGATGAGATAAAAAGAAAAATCTATCCCAGAGAGGAAGTGAGGGGTTTGTGAAAGGAACCATGTGGTCTCTCTCTCCCTTTGGGATTATCTACTATCCTGTGCTAATTTTCAAAGATAATGTGAACTTTGCTGGTAATTTTATTACTATTACAGTTACAGTTCCCTCCCATTAACAATAATTGAACTGACGGTAAAAAGGCATTTGACACTAGACTACAGAGGAGTTGTGAAAACACAACCCAATAATGTATGTTCTGCATAAGGTTAACCAGAGATGATGTCTGACATTTCATCCTCTGTAATATTTTTGATTACTTTCTAATGTAATAGGAGAGTGCCTGCATACAAGTACAGGTAGACTACAATTGTACACCACAGCTACAGTTGTGACACAAAATTTTGGTATACTTACAAGCCCCTGTGCATTTCACTGTGTTCCAAGAGAAATAAGTGTAAGCGAAGAAAAGCTATGAGATTTTCTTATTTTTTAAGAATGAGAGGATGCACTGGCATTCGATAACTCGATTTAGACCCCTAATGTTAAGGGAAGCTACTTTAAGAGCCTCATCTCTATCTTTCCTGAAAGGGTAGCAGAGGAAAGCTGGTGTCCTGCAGACAAATAAATGAGTATATAAAACAAATAAATCACTAATAGGTCTAGGACACAATGCATTTTGAAGAAATACCAGTACAGAGAGAAAAGTAGGAGTCTTGAAATAACACGTTGCCACATCACATTCATTCCTAAATGATAGATTTTCAAATATGCCCTTCCCACCAGCCCCTTAGCGCTAAGCCAAACTGACCACCTTTTACATCTCTCAACAATACAAAGGAACGTTTGAAACTGATGCGTGTTTCATTTAGTATGGTGAGAAACACTATTTTATATTTTATTCACCATTGGCTTAGGTTGATGATCTCAAGTGTATTTTGGTGACCCACAAGGCTGGGGAGTCAAGTGTCAGAACTAATTGTTCTTATATTTTGTACCGAAATGTGAATTCCAGTGTCCTCTGTACCACTAGTCAATGAGAACAATCATTTTAATCAACATGTGCCTTATCTTTACGGCATTATCTGTCGCGATTGACATTCTATTTCTGGCTTAAAAGATTTGTGTCATGTTGTGTTCAAGATATGAGTTCCTTATCCAGCACTGAACTGTTGTTTTATTGGTTATGATTAAAATACACGTCCCACTTTGTTAATGTGATTTCCTGAACTAACAGGAGATTATGCGTTTATTTGCGGTTCAAGTACTGTAAGGGTGTTGTTCAAGTGAGGATGTATCTCCTTCGGTCACCGATATGTGAAGATGTTGCTAGCATTTATTTTGGGATGTACAGGGTGTCCTTTGCTCTGGGCATTCTCCAGTAACCTTTCGAGGTACACACCTTTGAAAAATTAAAAAACAAAATCAATGTAACATTATGACACATGCAATCAAATACATTTGAAACATTACACAACCAGTGTTTCCTTACCAGTCATGCCAGACCTTCACCAGTAGCCCAGTCACCTGTTAAGTTTTTGCCCCAAATAAAAATAACATAGTGGGAGAAATTCTGCAAAAAGTTTTTCACTTAAATTGGGCTTAGCTGTAATTGAAATTAACTCTGTACTCTCTTTTGAAAAAGCAAATAAGAAGCTTTATGATCAATAGATAGTAAATAAAATCACTCAGAATGACCCAAATGTTACTGGGTTTGTAACAACCCCCCCCGGCCCCCCCACCATATCGTTTTTCTCAATTGCTTAATTTTTATGTTATGTTGCTCAAAATCCATCTGTCTGCTAAAGACAGACTATGTATTTTCATCAGTGTCATACCTAATATTATTCTGTGCCATACAGCGTAGGAAGAGTCTCGCTCCATGACGGAGCTATCCTTTGCCGTAATTGACACCCAGTTTACATTCATAGCCTCCAAAGGCAGATGAATAATATAACACTTTATATTTTCCGGAACCAGATGGTATAAATTAGCAGCTGCAATTTAAAAAAAAAAAAACTGCCAGGCAAATAAATGATGGCAAACCTGTGGCGATTTGGTGGCACACTCTTTGTTTCTGTTAGTGACGGGCTCTGATTTGTAGTGTGCTGAATAGCCAGTGTCCTTGTTTCCACAGAATATTTCAGTTGTGTATCTCGCTATCTGCCCCTTTCTGGTTGGACTATATTGTTGTTTTTTTCATGTTTTTGTACCGGTACTCAAAACCTCACTTTGTGAATGTTCTGGTGTTGACTGAAAACTGAGCTAGTAGAAATTACATCTGTGAGGTATGTATGAACATTTGATTCTTGGAAAAAAATTTGTTCTTTTGAGGTGATTTACTTAACTGGTCCTTGTATCAGATATGCAAATTTGTAAGTACATTTATGATTATGGGAAAAGTGACGTAAAAACAGTCCTTTTGCAACACATGTTGGCTAAGGTAGGTGTATGAGCAATAGAGCTATATACTGTACAGCTCTGGAAAATCTGAAGAGGCCACTCTACATTTAAAAAAAAATCTGCAATGTTAAATCCTGCTTTAATCGTGGTTCTGCTGGCAGAAGGCTACGCTGAGCAGCAGGTTGCTACCAGGTTCAAAATTTCTAAGACAGCAGTACACAAGAATAATGTGAAACAGGAGACTCGGGGCAGAAGCAGCTTTCTAATGGGAGAGATGACCGTTAACTTATCTGACAGTTTCCCATAAATCAGAGGATGACTTCAAGTGACTGCGGAGCATTAAGTGCAGGTGTGAAGTACACTGCTGTATGCGTGTCTGTGTATATTTATGTGTGTATGTGTATGTATATGTTTATATATACATATATGCACTCATAAATTGAGAGATGGTTGAAACAAAAATTGTGCTGTGGTCTCTTAATTTTTCCCAGAGCAGAATACAAGGTGCTTGCCTACTTTGTATATGCTGATACCGAAATGAAATCAATATCACGATATGCACAAAACACAGTTTCACGATAACTACCATGTATCAGATGAAGGAAAGAATTTCTATTTAATACATAACAGAGGAAACACCAGTGCCCATACTACAGTAGATGCTTTGTGTGCTGGGGTTGGGGTGTGGGTATCCTTGCAGGGAGAAAAGACTCAAGTTCCTAGTTACAGATACAAGGCTGGGTGAGGCTGGTCTCCAGAACACACAACAAGATCACCTGCACCCTCCTGTAGCCCTTTGTTTCTTTTGTTTTCCTCACGTGTGTTTTATTTTCTTCTGTCATCTGCGAGTCTTTTGTGAAATATCTCCACCTTTTTCCATATTTCATACCCCTGTCTCATGGTTCTGTTGTCTATCCAACCAGGTTTACTATTATATTTAATCCTGAAAAAAAATGTGTGCTAAATCTTACCAGTATTGGCTTAGTGGACTAATGACCACTAGAGGCCGCTGGATGGAAGGATGATACCATTAGCAAGCAGAACCAGCATCTGGTATGTGAATATTAAAATATGCAAAACTCTTCCCACTGCAACGAGTTACCTACTTTAGCTTAATGTCCGCTGTGTCCTTTATCAATGACACTGACCCCCTGTGGACTGAGATGGTGTTAGTTATGCCCCTCCTTGAGGAATGGCATGGCTGAACCAAGATGCAAAAATATTTTCCTGGCCTGAGGCTGCATGCAGGGAATCCTCATTTTTGACAATCCATGGACAAGGTCACTAAATCAGCTTTGATGATCTTTTCCTGAGTGACTTCTGCGCACTGGTGCCTCACATCAATACATGCATATAGCGTAAAACAGAAAGGGCACCTACTGTTTTTATTGTGCGGATCCATTTCACTACCTTATCACTTTCAGCACTGGAAAATGGACCGAAACTCCCAGGAATTGATGGTGCATTTCATTCGGAGCAGGGTAGTGGTCCCCTGGGAGACCCTGCGTTCCTGGTTACACTGCGGGGATGCCTCCTTCTTCCCCCATAGCTCCGTCAAGCACAAAAAAAGGAGGGAAAAAAATTCTCAATGGCCACTGGAATGCAGTGTTGTCAGTACCCTCCATCACTGACAGAAATCATTACGACACAAAGTTATAGGCAGGAGGCATCATTAAACTAACGAGCAGTGGAAAAGGAAACATAATGACTGATTAGTCAGACATCACAATGCTTGTAGTTGTATTAGTTTCTTATTAGATAAGAAGGTAATGGTACAATGTGTGTATCCTATTTATTTCTGGTTTTATATGAATTTAACCCTTACATGGTGGGGCTTTGTGCTGCTTATAAAATCTACCACTCATGCTAACCCACTCTGATGGAAATCATCAGTCTGTCTTCAGTGCATTTTAGGTTTGTTTTTTGAAGCTGGCAACAGGGTAGAAGATTAACGTTCTTGCACTGTCCCCAAGCAGAGACCTTGCAGGAGCAGTGAACCTCAATGTAAACCATTCACAGTACCCCTTCTCCGCTGCCTTTCACTGTTCATGATGAGGAACTCGCCATAATATATCAGTACAAACCTGCCAGCAGTATGCCGGCCAAAGACAGGTCAAGTGCTTTTATTACATGCAGGGGCTCGAGGATTTTCAAGTACGAGGTTTCCGTCTGGATCACTGGCAGCAGTGGCACCTGCAGACGTTATTTGATTGGGGTGGCCATCGAGGACCAGTTATATTTTTGGGGATGGCTGCACTACGCCATGTCTGTTCTGTGGATCTGCTTAGGAGATAATGTATATTTTAATTTTATTGCTTTGATGTGGGATGGCAATGGGGGTGGCCACATATTTCCTAAGGGGGTCTTACCCACCCCTTAGATTCTCCCTGACTAGCGGAAACAGCAGGGCACTCAAACCTGTAAAATTAATGCATTACAACAATGTATAAATAACTGAGAGTGCGGAGAAACATCCAAGGGGTCTGTCATCTCCCTTATTTTAAGTTTATACCCGTTAATTCCAAGGAAAAAGACCAGGGAAAAGGCTTGGTTCTGCTGGGACAAGGCATAGTCTGGCTGACAAGCCCTATTTACCTGCAGTCAGTCATCCATCGTATAAAGTGTCCTCTCTTGTCTGGTCCGCGATCACATATTAAGCCCTTGTGCCACAACAACTCAGACCCTTCCCCAAGCCCAGCATCAGTCTTGATTTCCTTGCCTGTTCCCACTTAGGTTTTATGTTAGTTTCACCCCTTTATTCACTGCCCTGAATACAATCACTGTTTCCCTGTGTCACATGGAACTGTTAGCCTTTTTAGCAGCACCAAATCATAAAGGATAATTGCTTTCTATCTAAACTAAGAATTTTGAAACGTATAACTATACAATACATAAATTTAGATAAGCCAGAATTGATGGAAGAGCTGACTTCCCTCAGTGTCTGAAAGTAACTATGCCAGCTTTTTATAAGCGTATCTGTAGTTAAAGCTGACATTTCTACCGTCATATGTATTAGTCAATGTTCTTTTCTTTGCCAAAATACAAACATATATATATCCAACTACAAAGAATTTTTAGATGTTCCTAGGTGTTTTTCAATTTTCTATCTTTGTGCTCCTAATGGTGGGCAGTTTCCTGCCTGATGCCCAGCCTGGCTACACATCTGCTGTCCTCCTCTGCTTGCTGCCGGACCGCACTGCTCCCCCATCCCGCTGAAAGAAGCAGCTTCTTCACCTGCCTGTCCTGACATCAGCTAGACCTCACGCATTTTTTCCTAGACTATATACAATTTTACTTTGCAAACTGGGACTTTAATATTTGAACTTCCTCTACTGGCCCCTGGAGGATGGGCTCCTCCTTTGAGTCTGGTTAGGGTTAGGACTTCCTCTGCTGCCCCCTGGAGGATGGGCTCCCCCTTTGAGTCTGGTTAGGGTTAGGACTTCCTCTGCTGCCCCCTGGAGGATGGGCTCCCCCTTTGAGTCTGGTTAGGGTTAGGGCTTCCTCTGCTGCCCCCTGGAGGATGGGCTCCCCCTTTGAGTCTGGTTAGGGTTAGGACTTCCTCTGCTGCCCCCTGGAGGATGGGCTCCCCCTTTGAGTCTGGTTAGGGTTAGGGCTTCCTCTGCTGCCCCCTGGAGGATGGGCTCCCCCTTTCAGTCTGGTTAGGCTTAGGGCTTCCTCTGCTGCCCCCTGGAGGATGGGCTCCCCTTTTGGGTCTGGTTAGGGTTAGGGCTTCCTCTGCTGCCCCCTGGAGGATGGGCTCCCCTTTTGGGTCTGGTTAGGGTTAGGGCTTCCTCTGCTGCCCCCTGGAGGATGGGCTCCCCCTTTGAGTCTGGTTCCTCCCTGTTTCTTCCCTGTGGGCTTTGGGCAGGAACAATGTAAAGCTCTTTGAGACAATGTAACACTGTGAAAATGACCTATTAAATAAATTTGAATTAAATGTTTTTAAAAAAAAACCACCCGTAAAGCCAAGTGGAATATTTTGCAGATATTTATACCTGAACTAGAATAAAATCATCTGTAATATGCCTGAAGACAAGATGAGTTAGATAAGATATAAAACGGAAAGAGATATGAGAGGAGAGAATGAGAAAGTGAAGGCCTAAGAATGAAAAGTGATGTTATCCAATTACTTTGAGTGATCAAGATGTGACCAGCCACTGATACAGTTAATGAAGTAATTTTATTCTTCATAAAGGAAACATAGATATGACAATGCAGATTAAGCTGATACAACATTTGAATCACATGTCTCTGAAGAATATTGAATAGTCAACAACCAATTTGAAAGAACCTACTGATCTGTACATGTACCAACCAAAGCAAGCAGAAATGGCTGAGATTAATTAATAAAGCTGTATCACCTAGGCTGCTAGCTGCTGACTGACATACAGGGTATAATGATTGACTTGGCACTTAAAATTGTACCACAGGGTGTTGAATCTGAACATCTGTGGAATGTTTATTCAAGAGAACAAAAGGAGAATGCAGAAAGGTGTTGGTGGCTGCAAAATTTTCTCATGTGTGTTTAAATGCATGGAGCCCACATTGCCTGTGTGTATGTGTGGCGGTGTGTGTGTGTGTGTGTGTGTGTGTGTGAGAAAGAGAGAGAGAGAGAGAGAGAGAGAGCTGGTGAGAGGAATGGTTTATCCCATTAGCAGATAAGACAGACTTTAGGGTGCTGACAGGCTAATCATGAATGTCTGCTAAACTGTTGTATGCAATGCAGCCTGATTCTGTGATAAAGCAAATTACTCTTTTTGTGCTTAACAGCTCTGATTCCTGTTTTAACCAGCTGCCCCTGATTAGATACTGGGTCAGTCCAAATCAATAAATCTCCCTGAATCAGTTAATCTCCCAACAGAGCCTAAATCGCCGCACTGTAGTTTTCTCAGAAGTGTGAATTTATAAAATAAAGAGGTGAAGCCTTCACTGTGATTCTTTTCATTTTAAAGCTTCTATCCTGTAGAGATACAGCCGAGCCTTTGTGCTCCTGATGTATCTGATTTATCTCCACCTCCCCATAATGCTTCTCTTTGCCGCGATGGTTTTATTGCAATGCTGGTGTGTCTCATTCTCCTCACTTATATTTTATGTGACAGTTGGGGCCGTTGACAGCTGTGCTACGAGGACAAGTAAGACTGGCTTTTGGCTGTCTACCAAACTTGTCCACAGGCCTGACAACAGCGACTCCATGTGATGGAGTGTCCCATTATGACTCTTTTCAAATTTGTCTCTACGCACTTATAAGCTCTCAAACGAGGACATAATTCTCTTTAAGTGCCTTTGTGTGTACTTTGTATACCCTCTTCAAGGTGGTTCTTGACAGCAATCATTTTCATGTGCTTAAAAAGGAGAGACAGCATTATCGAGCAGATCCTTGGTACTGTACTAATACTGGTATCTCACATGTTTTTGCATTTGAACATTTTACATCAGCCGATGATGAGGAATGACATTCAAGTTCTGAAGTTCAGTTCAGATCATGTTTTTATTCTTGGATGGCTGTAGCTGTTCCATCCTTCTCCTGCCACAGATGCTTTCCTGTCTGGTCCTTGAACGCCCCCCCAAGTCTCGGCACTTTGACATTTGACATTGGAGAACCTCACAGCCCAGCCTCACCTTTCTGCATGAGTGGACCACTGTATGTGAAGCACTGTGTCGTCTCCTTAAAAGCTGCTGTCCTGTCCTTCTTTGAATGCACTGTCAGCAATCTACCTTTTATTCAAAAAGCCCTAAAAGGTTTTTATCAGTAGCGGAAGAGTGAAAGTCAAATCTCACTTGACCTCTTGATCTTTACATGCCTGACCAAGTTATTCAATGGAATCGTTTAAAAAAATGCTGTTAAAAAAATGTTAAATAATAAGCTAACATTTGATACTCATATTTGAAATGCTGAATGCAGAAGAAATGAGAATAAAGATGTGAGTGACTCTCACAATGGGCAGATCATTATGGCCAGATGACTGGGTCAGGTTTGTGAGGTGCTCACAGTCAACCAGGGCATCTACTGAGGGGGGAAAATGAACCGATTTGTCGATGTGGGACGTGAACGAAGACTACCACACCTAGGAATGGTAAATGGACTGCATTTATATAGCACTTTCCTACTCTTACGAGTACTCAGAGCGCTTCACATTTCATGCCTCACATTCACCCATTCATACACACACCGGTGGCAGAGGCTGCCATGCAAGACGCCAACCTGCTCACCGGGAGCAATTTGGGGTTCAGTGTCTTGCTCAAGGACACTTTGATGGGGTCAGGAGGAACAAGGGCTCGAAACGGCAACCCTTCAGTTACCGAACGATAGCACAACCTCCTGCGCCACCATCTTACACATGACCTAGGACACACCAAGAGAAGGGCTACTGTGGCGCAAATGTCAGGGATCAGTGCACTGTGTGTTGTGACACTTTATTCCCGTGATCTGCACACATGCACACTGTAATTGTGCCTGAATATACCCAGCTGACCCCATTTATCTAGCTGATCCCATTTATGTTCAATCAGGCACAGATGGGTTTCATTAACAGAGGTATGTGTTGGTGATCAATTGCTATGGCAGCACAAGTTCGACCAAAATAAACCCCATGACATTGTTCTGTCTACCGCTTGTAAAAAATAGATGAGTTAAGGTTTAATTATAAAGGGCTGTTTTATAAAACCGACTGAATCAGTTTGATCGACCCAATGTAGACTATGAGTGAGGTGCTTATTTACACACCTTCATTCCTCACATTTCTAGAGTAACTGCTGCTTTGATGTTTGTGACTGAGAAGGGTTGCTGTCCTGATGCAGATTACTTGCGTGATGTGAGTCCTGCATGTTCCTGATGCAGTCCTGGCTTAGGGGATGGGTAGATGCCTGGTTCACTCTGCTTCTACTGGTTGCTTCACCCTGTCTTTTCATGGACAAACATGTCCAGTGCTGTCTAAAAATGCATCAGAACCTCCACTACATAAGGTCAGCTCATTTTTTCAACATCAGGGGGTCTAAATTGCCCCATGAATGTCAACATTAGTTTCCTTGTAATCGAAGAAGGTTCCTTTCATTCTTTGAACTCAGTATTGTTATGCATGTGTCTATGGATAGACTACGTTGTTTGGTGGTGTATGGTAACCTCAGCTGGTCATCTTTCCTAATACTATGACACTAAATTTCTGCAAACTCAGAATGAAACACAAATATCAAACAAATGGATGCATGTATGATGACGTACATATTTGTGCGTGTGTGTGTGTGTGTGTGTGTGTGTGTGTGTGTGTGTAAAACATAAATAACACTGCAATTAAGTTTTGTATGCATATCGTTAAATATCTGAGAGGGAGACATAGAACTTGAGTTTGGAGGTTTATAAGGTAAGCTAGTTTAAACTGGGAGATTTTGAGATCATTTATCTGTGATTTCTTAACCTTTGTGAAAATTGGAGTTAGTGAGCATAAATGGGAGGTGGGTTGATGTAGTCTTTTCTATACAACTTAAACGCCCTTACAGTTTTCAATATTCTGTTTTATACCACTGTATGCACTGAACACCCTTACTGTTTGAAGATTTTTTCATAGCATCAACAAAGTTCATCTGTCCTCCCAGGTAAAATATAGAGACCATAAAAATCGTTATGGAGGTTTTTAGTATCTCTTGCATGAATCAATGCTGCACTAGTTGTCCTATCCTTACTGGTTGTTGACATTTGTGTACAGTATCCATCCATCCATCCATCCATCCATCAGCTTACCCTGCTCAGTGTTGCTGGGGCCTGCTGTGTATCCCAGGCAGTGTATAGCACGAGGCTGGTGTACGTCCTGGGGTGTACTGTTTTATGAACCTGCGAAACCTGTTAAATCAGAAAATTAGTTGTATTTTGTTCCAAGCTTTATAGAAAGCTATTTTAAAATAATAATAAAAAAATGTTTATTATTCAGTTTATAAAACTAGCTTAAATTATGTCCTTCCACAGAATAAAGCTCTGTAAATTATACACTAAAAATAATGCATTAAAGTGGTTAAGCCATAGAATTGACAGCTGTCTTGCCCTTTTTCGTATAATTTTAAAGCCAATGTATCCTGGCTAATAAAATCAGATTCAGCATTTTATTTATCTTAGAAAAATGTGAAAAGAAGTTCTTCGTCATTCCATGAACAGAAACCAGCAAACATGAATTCAAATCTGTATCACCTGAGTATGAAGCCCCTTGTTTGGTAAATCAAGACTGTGTGTAGTGCCCTTGCATTTGTGTTTTTTTTTCAAATAAACTGCAATTGAGTGGAGTTCCACTGTTTGCTTGTGATTGGCATTATCAGTAATGGAGGACTTAGATGCCATTGTCTGAAAGAGAATTCCCCCTTGGGAGACCCCAATACGATGTAAGTACGATGAAACAACTAGATAAATCAAGTTTGGGGTCTCACATCCTACTTAACTTTAAATTAAACTACGCATCCTACTTAGCTTTAAATTAAATAATTCAAATACGTTTGCCACTAAAACTTCTATACCGTCTTAATAGCCTGTCTTGCAGGAGCATTGTCTAAGAACACTTTTCAATATCCCATTACTAAATCACTCTTCTTCTTCCCTTGATAATCTGAATAGATATATCAAGTCTCATCGTATCACAGCAGAATTCAGTTCGCTCCAACTAAGACAATATCTAGATAATTAGAATTGGCACACAGCTAAAATTAAGGAAAGGAGACTTTCCTTTGTTGTCCACTAGTGGGAAACCACTCATGGAAGACCGTGAGTCCAATATGAATCATCCATACTCTGTGTACACATTGTTTTCCAAAAGTGGTACTTCATCATTCATTTAATGGATTAATAACATCAAATAGGGCTGGACATTGTAAACGACATGTTGGCATATAATATTTAAATGATAAGAAAATTAGACACTTTGCTGAACTGTCGATAAGGAACATTGCATGACAGCACACATCAGCCTATCACTTCAGAAAGAAATGTTATTCCAACCAATGAATGATGGTTTTTTAAGAAAGGCAACCAATGGCTAACTAAAGCAGCTGAGCTCTCTCTTTAAAAGGATATATAAAAGAGATGAGCAAAGTAAAAAACGTTGGTGGGGTGGCAGTATTTTTTGCAGCTTAAAGTCCGACACACAACAAACTGCTGTCATGTACTGTAAACTGCAACAAAAACTGGAAACACTACAAACTAACTTGAAGCTTTGGGATTCATCATAACATGCAGTAGGCAAACACTTACATTCCTGAAAATTTGCAATTCGGGTTTCCACTTCCAATCAGAAAAAAATATGGGACAAATTGCATCCTGTTTTGCTTTAAAATGGGACACAGCGCTTTATTTTTCATTATGGGATGGATGACAACTCTACCAGCAATGTCAAACCTGCCCCCTGGAACAAGCAGCAAGACAAGCAGAGGGAAAAACAAACCAAGAACACACCATACTGTCTGCATTCACTAGTCTTACGCCATAGGACCAAAAAAAAACATTTTGTATGATTCATTCAAGATTTCATTGTGCAGAACATTCATTATGTTGTCTTATTTCATGCTCTGAATCAGTTTAAGGTCAGTCCTAATTAAAGCAAAACGAGAGCCATGAAGTAAATAATATTGAGGTCAATTATACTGTGATAATTATCAATATTGACTGATATGAAAAAAATATATGATAAAATGCTTTGTCATATTGCTCAGGGATAATTGTAGTTTTTCTCAAGCTTGCCATTTCTGACTTTTTTTCTACTTTTCAGTTCCTTCTTTAGTCACTGCAAACTCCTTTCAGGTAAACTTGCATGTAAAAACATTGTAGTAAGTAAAAAGTAATGGATTCATTTATACATCCTACTTACCCTACAGTCTCAGTACTCAGCTTGCAGATGGAAACTATTCAGCTTTTCCCTTGCGTACAAGATCAGCCCTGCTAAAGCATTGAGCTTTAGTGTGCGTAGTTTATTTATGATAAACACAAGCTATAAATCTCTGTACATGAATAGAACGGGATGTACCTGCAAGGCTATACTTCATCCTCAGTAACCTCCACTGTTCCAAGCAAACACCAGACATTTTTTCATCAAGATGCCAGATATTCTGTTTCAGACTTTACTTTCCTCTAGCATGTCTACATAATGCATAATATGCAAATGACATCTAAACTCTTTAGTGTCTTTTGGTAACTATAAGCTTATACTGAATACTCGCTTTTCAGTATAATACTTTTGGGATGACAGTATGACAATATGGGTTCTTGTCATAAATGTGAGATACTTATAGTTATAAAGACAGTCTGCTGTCATTTTACACCCATCGAAAGGCTGCCTACATTAATAAATATTCATGATTCCTGCATCCACTGCTCATTTTTAGCAGTAAAATGTGATCTTATTTTGGTCTGGGTCATAATCACTTTGCTTTTTACAATTCTCCCAGATGTCATTTCAATGCTTTGGGTAGAAATAAGCAGAGGATATAATAAAATAACATTTGCACTGGTCTGAACTGCACCACAGATAATTGATTTGTCTGGAAATACAGATGGGGACCACAGATGACGGCTGTAAACAGAGACTGTCTCCAATTTCTCTCACCTGCCACCATCAGCGGCAGAAATAGCAGTAGCAATGTTTAGAAGACGCAGAAAAGGAGAAGAGGAGAGGCACAGATTTCTGGCACGTTTGTCTTCCAAGAAGCTTCCCACCAATTACATCATTAAAAAAATGTTGAGATAAAGATGGGAGATGCTGTCAGTAATCATCTTAACATTTTTACATTTTACCCATCCAGGTCTGATTGTAAAGTCATCTTTGTCAATGCGTTTATGTACCTAAGACAAAGCTTTGGCTGATGCAGTGTATGGGGCAGTGTGTTGGTACTCTACAAAAACTCCTAATATGGATTTTACTTCTAGCCAGCCAGTGTATTTTTGAGGGAAAGTGATAGGGTGAATTATCTATTTAAAAGCAGGGTAATTACGGCACTCTCAAGTCACTTGTCTTGAAGTATGGTGTTCTCATTAATTCCAGTCACAACATTGTTGCTGCGAAGTGGGTGTGTAACGTCCTGCCCGTCATGTCCGCCTGACCCTCATGTCTCCTCTCTAACGTGACCCTGATGAGCCGCACCTGTTCCTTTTTACCCCTTGTTAGTCTTTGTATTTAAGGACCTGTTTGGATTGTCAGCCCCAGTCCAATCATTAACGTCGTCCTGTCGCTTGTGCCCTTCCCAGTACCAGACTTCCCGTTTTTGCCCTCTTGTGGTCCAGTTTGTTTCCCAGCCCCTGTTTAGCTTTGGTTTAATAAAGCCCCTTTCTTTCTTCGAGTCCTTCATCTCGCATACCACGATAGGGTGGTATGAATTTTCCAGGATACTCAAAATAAATTATAATAAAAAAAGACTCCAATCAAAGAGCGATGCTCACTAATTGACGCCATTTATTCTGCATTGAGGTGGTAGAAGGTCCTTATTCTATGAAGCCTCGACAAGAGATGTATGAATTATAGGTCATTTGGCTTGGCAGCAATCTGAAGGGGCATTTGCCTTCCCAGCTGCCCTTGCTGCAGATCCCCATTGATGGTGAAATTGTATTTTAACACTGGTAACCACCGGTTTTAGTGAGCAGGCAAACCGCCTCAGGTGGGCAACTAGGAGGAGCTGGGGGTGTGGGGGAGTGTCGCACAACATGGGGGCCCAAGTAATCTTAGGCTCAGGAATTGTGTGTGGAATACCTCAAATAAACCATAATATAATCCCAGTAATATTCTAAAGATGTATTGATTAAGGTCTGCATGAAATACTTCCCATTGGGTCTGTAAAATAGTGAGTCAAAGTTTAGTGGAAAAAAATGTTCTGGGAAATCAATGTCCTTTTGTCCACATTTAACCTGTACAAGCTGGAAGTAAAAGGTATACATGTATGTTTGATTTTTTGACCATCTCATGCACCGAGTGCACACAATGTAGGCATTCACCCAAATTTCACCTAAAAGGTTCTGCAATGGCTTAGAGAAACCAGAGGTACATTCAACAGTCCTTATTCATACTATGGTTTTCTTTTTACACACCTAGACAGACAAACATTCTTGGCACAATGCACAGGCAGCTGTATGCATTGCTAATTCTGTCATTTGTTTCTGATGCCTCCGAACTTCATGTCCCTTTTATAGTCCATCCTTTTCAGCTTCGGTATGACAGCGATTCCTCCCTTACTCTGTATGCACTATACAAAACTACTTCAAGTAAATCTACAATTACATATAAAGTTACAGGTATTTCTCCTTGACAAAACACATGAGAAAACATATGAAGTTCTTAAAAAAATCCTACAAGTCATTAATGAACCAATTTGTGGTAAACTATCCAAAGTCCAAGTGAGTACCAGGGAATTAATCTGTCCATGATAATAAGGATCATTTGCTTTTTGGCAAAGGCATTTCTTCATAATACCTTTACAAATGCAGCATCTCTGGAGGTTTGTGAGGATGTGTGGAGCAGCTTGTTTCACTCTCTATGCGCCACACAGCTCTTTTTGTTTCGCTTGCCTTTGTTTCACCTTCACCCAGGCCCAGAGTGGCCAATCAGGCAACTCCCGAGAATTCCTGGTGGGTCTCTAAGCTGTTGCGCCGGTCAGAGACAAACTAATTTGAGAGGTTTAAAATTGAGCCGGTCGGAAACAAAATAATTTTACAACTTTAAAATTCTACAACAATGCTTCAAAATGTTAGTGTGTTTTCTCTCTCTCCCTCTCTCTCTCTCTCTCTCCCTCTCTTTCTCTCACACACACAGGTTTCAAGTCATATCTTTGTGGGGACTCTCCGTTAATGTCTATGGGGAAAACTCTAACCCTAACATGACGACCTTAACTCCCACCCAGCCCTAACCTTAACCCTAAGTAACCAAACAAAATATGAGACTTTGGCATGTTTAGTTTTTGATGGAACTCACCTGAATTCACAATGTTAAATAACAGGTATTTTTAATCACATTGTGGGGGACATTTGGTCAGCACAATGTAATATAAACCTAATCCACACACACAGACACACACACACGCACACACAATAGACCACGATTGCTCTCCACAGAGAAATGACGGGCAGTTGCAGAGGAGCCACAACTAATCGCTTGCTATTGCAAATCACTGGAAGTTTCTCAAATTATGATTATGAATGTTAGAAAGAGACCGTGCAGGAAGGGCTGAAAAAAATCTGACTGTTTGAACAGTTCAATATGCTATTTATTACTTAAATTTATTGCTGACTTTTCAAGAAGTCCCCAGAACGGAGACAAAATGGGCATAAAACTCCTGGGGTTGAAAATTAGTCCCAATCCATGCCTGCCTTTAGCCCCAGGATAGGAAATATCAAATCCAAACAGGTACATTTCAGCTAGTGTGGTGTTAGATGTAGTACAGGGTGTATTCCAGTAGAGTAATCCTGGGCCCACCCATATGGAACTCAGGGCCATCCATCCAGTGTGCATAGCGATGGATGCAGTCCAATAAAACAACTGTGTCAAGAAGAGAGTTAGTGAGATCAGGCACAGATGTTGGACATGAAGGCCTGGCTCGCAATCTCTATTCTAGTTCATCCCAAAGGTGCTCGATGGGCTTGAGGTGAGGGCTCTGTGCAAGCAGGTCAAGTTCTTCCACACCAAATCCATCTAACCAATTCCTTTATGTACCTTGCTTTGTGCACTGGGGCACAGGCATGCTGGGACAGAAAAGGGCCTTCCCCAAACTGTTCACACAAAGTTCAGAGCATAGAATTGTCCAAAATGTCTTGATATACATACCAACACAGTTGGGACAATTCCATGTTTCCAACTTTTTGCCTCACCTCACAGATGTTCTTCTGGATAAATGGGCAAAATTGGCCACAAACACACTCCAGAATCTTGTGGAAAGCCTTCTCAGAAGAGTGGCAGCTGTTCTAGCTGCAAAGGGGTGACCAGCTCCATATTGATGCCTGTGGATTTGTAATGAGATGTCATAAACATTTCTGTGAGTTTGATGGCCAGGTGTCCCAAAACTTTTCTCCGTATAGTTCAGGTTTTCCATTCCCTTTGTTCACTTGGTCCCAGAAATGCCACAAGTCATTTCAAAACTGTGGCCAAAAATATATAGTTGAGCCTGTAATGTGATTTTGTCACCAAGTAAATTGTTATGGGGCTGCCACATCTGATTTTGTACCCCTCCCCCGCCCCCATACTATTATTTCTGGCAACACTATTGATCCTAGTGATTCCCAAATGAGTGCTATACACCTGTGTTAGGACTCGCTTTGTCTTTGTGGAAAAATGGCTCTGGAACGCCATAGCTGTAGTCCATCCCAAAAGGTAATTTCAGTCTTCCTGGAATAGAAAGGTTTCCCAATCACCAAATTACAGGTAGTATATACTGATAAACTTCAGATAAGTCATATTTTATACTTGTCCCTATCTGAGTTTGAGCAGTAATGAATGATGAGGTATCTAGGAAGTCAACATTAATATTTCCAGAGGCATAGGAGGATCCCAGGTCTGACTGGCAGAGGTAGACGACTGATATCATCAGCACTGGGAATATCGCTGCCAGAGTGCTATGTGAATGTTTACTTATAAAGTGAGAAAATCAGCATCCACCATTCGATCCTGCCTGAGTATATTGGTAGAACAGCCTAGAATTAATCAAAGAGACCAGCCAGGGGGTTGTGGTCTGTGAAATACCATCCATGCAAATAATGGTGAAGCTTTTTCACTCCATATGCAATTACTAGGCCTTCCTTTTTCAAGTGAGCTTCAGCATTCCCAGCTTCACTCAATAAAAGTGCACCAAATCGGTTTTTCACTATCTTGTATTATGTGAGATAACATGGCTGCAATTCCACATAGGCATGTACTGTACCTGTGTGGCCTCAGATTGGAGAAGGTTCTTTTTTAACCCTGTTTCCCTGTTTGGCATCAATAGGAATTTTTTTGCCAGATGTAATGTAGGGGCAATGGGAATATGGATGGATTGAGCAGGAGGAAGTAATAAATCACCCCAAGGAAGGACCTGAGCTCTGTGATATTTCATGGGGCTCTGACCCCTTCATTGGCCTTTATTTTGTCTTTGACACACTGAAGGTCTAAGTCTGTCACTTGTGGAGCCTGGAAAACACATTCATCTTTCATTAAGCGAATTTCAGCTTTCTGAAATCTTTTCCAACATTTTCCAAGGTTTTCAAGTGCTCTGAAGTCTTCTCCGTGACTAGAACATTATTGAGGTATACCCTTACACCTGAAATACCCTTCAGCAAGTTCCCCATGATCTGGTAGCACGAGTTGGCTCATTAAAAAGTAGTTGTGTATCCTTATATAGACCTACATGTGTACTAAGAGTTAAGTACTCTCTAGAGTTGTTGTCTAGCTAAATCTGTTGATATTACTTATGTCAAGCTTTGTGTACAATTTCCCTCTTGTCATCTTAATAAAGAGAGCATCAATTTTTGGAATAGGGTATTTGTCCATAATTGCACCTTCTGGGATGGGCTCCGGACCCCTGCACTGCGATGGGTTGGCGCCTCATAATGGATTGTTCCCTGCATCGTTGCTATTGCTTCTGGAATATGCTCTGAATAGGACAAGCAGGTACATAAGATGGATGTATGGGCGGATGAATGGATGGATGGATGGATGGATGCCAGGGTTTCATCATTCCCTTTCCAGTCTACTATTTCTTCCAGACCTTTTTGCAAATGAGTGGTGTGAGGATCAATGTAGATTTTTAATTTCACATCCTTTCACAGTCTTACTCTGCTTATTTCTTCTACAAAACTTTCTTTTGGATATTTTCTTTTGTAGCCTTTCTGATTTTACATTATATATTTCATTCCAGTGCAGTATAATCCAGGGTGGCCACCTAATCCATGTCATGGAGGACACTATGAGCTACTTAAGATTCTACAAACTACTTTAAAACTAAAAGTCTCTTTGCACTTGGTTAAATAGTTCAGTTCTTCTTGTGGTTTGACTGGTTTGTTCCTTCATTGAAAGACTCACCCAGCCATCTCACATTCATATTAGTGGCACATGTATGATTATACTGTAAGAGACTGACCAATCAGCATACAGCAAGAACTCTCAGATGAAATCTGATTGGATGCAAGCATGCAGAAGGCCAAACATCTTGCAATGACAAGATCCTAAGTGAAATCCAGGACCTCTTAACTGAAATGGTAGTTTACAAATCCTGTCCTAGCTCAAAGTATCCTTCCTGACATGGAATATCCAATGGATGATCATATCTATATATGCCTGTGCGTACATAATAATAATAATAATAATTATTATTATTATTATTATTATTATTATTATTGTGTTGTTATACCATATTTTTCTTTTTTAATATTTGTCTCGGTTTTCTTCTTCAACAGTACTTTCTGTGCCAGGGTGCATTACACCATGTCTGTCAAAATCTTAAACCTTCCAGCCACTATACAGCAATTGTCACCACAGAAGAATAGTGTAAAATGAAAGCACCTAAACTAGCAGTCAAATTAATATCTGATTATATCTTATTATATATTATGTTATTAAATTCCGCATAGCACAAAACAAATTCATTATTATTTTGGTTAATTACTTTCCATCCTGTGCTCTGCGTTTCTCTCCAGTAATTAATGGCTGAATAGTTATGCGCGTTATAATTAAAATCTGTTATACACAGAATTAAAAGTTATATATTTAAATATTTATTTATTTGTGGGGAATTATCAAAACATGATGCCAGATGTAATCAAGAATTTTCATTAACCAAAATAAAATTCATATTCTAATGTGGTAGTAATAGTTTGTAAGAGTGCACCCACTCGACTCAACTTGTTTTCCCAACTCCCAGGTGGCTGATTCAGAATCTCTTACCCTGTTTTAAATCACCGGCAGACGTTCGAGGTTCAACAAATATATACATATGGTAACGATATTCAGTAAAATTGAATAATTTGTGTGTGAAGTTAACAGATTTATTTGATTATGTGCACGGCTTGAAAACCTTGGAAAAAGATCATGAGGAAATCTGCTAAAACCTGATAAGGTGCATTATGCATCATTTTATAAATAAATGGATCTAATGAAACATGGATTATTGTGTTTCCAGCTGCCCCTGAGGTCATAAGCGTGAAAACTATTCCAATTCGATTATCATGCACTTCGTTGCCTAATGTCTCAGTTGCTGCACCTGCCAAATTAAGTAACATTAGGCAGGTTCAAGTAATATTTAACAGATGTGTCAAGTGGCAGAAGGTTATTAATATTAAAATGCATGTTATTCGATGGGTATATTCAGGGACAGGCAAGGGAAATTAGAGGCCCCTGAAGACAGAAGTTGCACTTAAGGATACAACATAACATGATCATGTAAATTATAGCAACATGTCTATTATTTGCACTTTTAGTGACAGTTTTCAGGACAGACAAATTTGCCCCCCATGCCGGCTGTAATGAGCTATTCCTGCTTTGAGATCCTGCCCAGCTTTCTTTCACACTAGAGTCTAGTGACAGGCTACTGATTGTTTCACTGCCAAGCGAACAGGTACAAACCAAAGACAAAAATTACGCATCCCATGTTATTAATACTATCCCGCTCCAGTGGATAAATTGTGAACAGACAAGAAGAGAACACAATTAAATAAACGTATGAAACAATTCGAGACTAACCTTGGTAAAAAAGGGAATGGTTAAACTTCTTAAATTTGACCAATTGATCAAAGACTCTGTTCCACAAATGGAAAATAACTAGTGATTTTGGAATAAAGCAGGAGTATCTATTACCTCTTTTACACCAACCCAGAACTGGTCAAGGGAGGTAATGCTTAGATTATACAATTTCTTGGCAGGACCCCACCTAGAATATTGTGTGCAGGTTTGGTCACCTAACCCTAAAAAAGACATTGCTGCCTTGGAAAGGGTTTAACGTGGAGCTACAAGAATGATTCCTGGTCTTAGAGGAATGTCTTATGAGGAGAGGTTAGCTGAGCTGAATCTGTTCAGTCTCGAGCAAAGGAGACTAACGGGGGACATGATCCTGGTATATAAGATTCTAACAGGTCTGGATGCTGTTCAACCAAATAGTCACTTCAATGTCAGTTGAAATACAAGAACTCGTGGCCATAGGTGGAAACTAATTTGAGAACATTTTAAACTGAATTTGAGAAAACGCTTCTTTACACAGCATGTACTGTAGTTAGAGTATGGAATAGTCTTCCTGTTAGTATAGTGCAAACTAAAACCTTGGGTTCCTTTAAATCAGGGCTAGATAAGATTTTAACAACTGTGAGCTATTAGTTGATTTCTCCCAAATGACCTTGATGGGCTGAATTGCCTCCTCTCCTCTGTAAATTTCTTATGTTCTTACCAAGTCTCTCTTGGCTTCAAAAAAATAGCTCAAGTGGAACACTTTGGGGTCCCCCTACCCATATCAGCCTAGGGCCCCCAGAGAAGTTAATCCACTCCTGGGTATATTTCACTCTGAATCAGTTTTTGTAAATTTAGATTTTCCGTGGTGCCATTACTTATGTCCGTACTGAATTGATCCGTATACGCTTTACGTTTATCCCAAACTGAAAGGCTTTTCTCATATTACTTGAACACAGGACAGCAACTGTTACGCTTTCAACTGATCCATCTCTCTGTTATTGAGGTAATTGGTTCGCATGTTTTCGCTCTGTATACACTGAATGTCAACACTCACTCTGTACACCTCAGTACACTCCAGAAAACAAGAATGGAATGTGTCGTCAACATTGTTAAAATGACAGTATAATGGCGTTGGATGGATTTGAGCATCATGCTATTGATGGTAAGTGCCTTCATCCTTCAGCACACAGAGAAATTTGCAGTAAACTATAAAATAACACTGCCCATGGTTTCTGCCCATTCCTTTGTTGGGGTATAACAGAATGGAGCCAGACCACACCCCCCCCCCTCCAATAGTTGGAGGGTTTCCAACTATTTAAGGTGGGGAAAAGATAAACAATGCCTCTTTGTACTGTAAGAGTTAATAGTTTTATGAATAGCTGGTAGCATTTTCTGTGCTATATGTCAAAAAATGAAAAGGGGGGTATTCAGTGAGCTGGAGGAGTACAAGGAACTTTGAAATTTTTTTTCATTCCTGCCTGTACAAAGGGATAGTTTGGCAGATTAAAGGGAAAGGAAGCACATGTTACCTTGATATTTTCTACATGTCCGGTATATTTATAACTTCAGTTTGCAATTCCCATGTGGAAGCCACCAAAGAGAAGGCATGCTTTGGAATAAGGTGGTCTAACGGAATCAATGGCTAAATCCTACAATTTTAGCAATTGTGGGGGAAAGCATACAGTCCTACCTTAGCATGTCTTAATGTGCTTCAGCACTTCTGATTCACCAACAAGATGATACAAGTCTTTAGAAATTCTGTTAGAAATTAATACATCCTGTACAATAGCTTGCTGTGTCTTCAAATTACTGGGGCCCCTGCTGGTGTTTAAATATTCAAAGAATCCTGTCTGCATTTACATGTCGTCGCAGGCCTGCCACCCGCATTCAGATTCTCAGTTTCTCTTATCTCTGTCTGCATCTGCCCCCCGTCGTGCCCAACGGTAGCGAGACGGACCCTCCGGAGCTGATCACCCTTACCCCCCCCCGGAGTGCCCCCCGTCTCTCCTTCCCCCTGGTGATTTCTTCACATCTTTGTCCTCACACTTGCAAATGCAATTCTGAGGATGGCTACAAGAGGGAGAATCTTCTTCTGGCCCGATCTGACAGGCCTATTTGACGTATCTGTGCTGCTTTCCCAATCCTAATCGGCACTCACAAACATGCGGGGTGTGACAAGGAATTAGACAAACCGCCTGTATTGTGCTGCTTGGGGATTGACTGTGGGGAAAGGACAATGGGAATTTGATGGAGGTTGATGTCAAATTATGACAGATCTGAGAGTTTTCTTTTTCTGGATTCTTGAATATCTGAGTGTATGCATGACATGCATTATGGGATCATAGACAGAATCCCTAGTCTAGGTTTTTTCTAAGCTAGAATGGCCAGTGGTCTACAGAAGAAGGCCAGTCTTTGAAAAGCAGCACTGAATTCTGGTCACTGGCCAGTTTTCTGAGTTCAGTCTTCTCATTAGTCGCTGCAGAATGGCGGTTGTGTATGGGATGTGTGAAAAGCAATGCTGCAAGATGTTTGTCCGCCATAAGGGGGTGTAAGTGGCCAGCGAGCATTAACTGGTAGGCAAGTGGAGCCTGTGAGCTCCTGAGTATTGCTACAGAGAGCTGCACAGGATCACAAGGCTGTTCTGGTGCAGAGAGACCTCCAATGCAGTTAGAACCTGCTTTGAAAACAGTGGGAGACTAGGAGGCGCACACCCCCTCCTGTTATGAGGAAAAACACAGATGGGGAATCATTTCGCTTTTAATATCACTTGGCACTTTACTGTTCTGCCTCACTCATCCTTACAGTATGTCCTGATGCCCCCAGGTATAGAATGTCCTTCTTTATCAGCCCAAAAACTCTCATTAAATTTGAATCTCTGGCCAAGTTCCCTAATTAAAAAAAAAATACTAAGGAGTGTGAAGGGATGATCATATTTCCCAGTATTCCAAAAGGCAGCCCTCGTGCCCACAATAAAAATGATTTAAAACTGAGTTGAAATGTCATAAATGAAATATTCCAGTATAACACAATTGCTTATTTTATATATTATATGGCATTTATTTCATTATACGTCTTCATTACATATTTAACAAATGCATATTTGCCAACAATTAAGTGATGATATTCATCTATCCCTCCATCCATTTTCTGTAACGGCTTATACTATTCAGGGTCATTGGGGGGCTGGAGCCTATCTCGGAGGCTACCGGCCCAAGGCAGGGACCAACCCATGATGATATTTAATGTTAATTACATTATTAAAATTTAAAACGAGCAATCAGTTTATAGGACAAAATAAATTTAGCAACTTGTATGCTTTTGGGACATGAATCAGTGAACGATATTTCTAAATTTAGCTCTGACTTAAAAGTGAAAGTCTATACGAGCAGCATGAAGACTTCTCGGTATCTTAGCAACTGGCACTAAAATATCTTGAGGAGATAAAGTGGTTCTCTTTGGAAATGTGAATGTCAGATGGTGTATCTCTTTTAAATATTTCATATAGTTATCTGATTAAACTGTCCCACAGTGTACATATACATTATTCCTATTTGCACATAGCCCTGGAAATGCAAAGTAAATGCTGTTATATTTTGTGTAGCATTAGCACAATTCATCTTTGATAGTTATACACTACATTATTCATCATTTCAAAAAGCTCACCACAGATTTTGGTGTCACATAGAAATGTTATGTAATTCAGTTCCTTCGTCGATCAGGCATGTCATTTCTAAGCAATTTTATAATGTAATTTTAACAATGTGGGTTTTCTCAGTATTATCACTTGTGTTTTAATGCTGTTATTTGGCATTTCTCACTACCTGCTTTGCATTGCTGTAGTTAAATGTTAGTAATAGATGTTTTTGCCTTGAAGAGACTGTGGAAAAAGTTAGACGATTCAGGAGGCAGAAAGAGGTTCTTGCCCATACTGTAGGGCGATGGAACAAGTACTTCCAAGCTCCTCCTGAATCCCACTGACATGCCATCCTCGGAGGAAGTAGCGTCAGAAGAATCAGGGGAGGACTTGTCTACAACTAGGGCTGAGGTCACTGAAGAGGTTGAAAAAACTCCTAAGAGGTAAGGGGTGGATGAGATGCGGCCTTTTGGATGTTGTTGGGGTGTCTTGGCTGACACACCTCTTCAATATTATATGGAGGTTGGTAAGACCCCATAAGTCTATAAGTCAGGGTACATTGGTTGAACCTTGGATCCAAGAGGAACAATGCGAATTTTGGTCTAGTTGTGGACAAGCTGTATAACCACATAAAGATACTAAAGGGTTCATGTGAGTTTGTCCAGCCAGTCATAATGTGTTTTGTGGACTTGGAAAAGGCATATGACTGTGTTCTTTGGGGGGGGGGGTCCTGTGGGGGGTGCTTGGGGAATATGGGGTACAGAGTCCGCTGTTATGGGCCATTAGGTCCCTGTATAACCGGAGCAAGAGTTTCTTTTGCTGGAAGTAAGTCAGACTCATTCCTGGTGGTTGTTGAACTCTACCAGGGCTGCCCTTTGTCACAGATTCTGTTCATAACGTCTGTGGCGGGAATGGCGTAGTCAAGGGGTGGAAGAGGTTCACTTTGGTGGGGTTCATTTCTTTGCTTTTTGTGGGTGATGTGGCCTTGTTCAGCATGCACTGTGAAGCAAGCAGGATGAGGATCATCTTCTTCCAGTCTGAAGTTACAGATATCAACCAGAAAAGTATGGATTGCCCCCTCCTGCTTGGGGGTGAATTACTGTCTGAAGCAGAAGGGTATTTCAGGGTCTGGTTTATGAGTAAGGAGAGACTGAGATCGACAGGTGGATCAGTGCAGCATCAGCAGTTATGTGGGTGCTGTACTGGTCTGTTGTGGTGTAGAGAACTATTTCGGAAGGTCAAGCTATCGATTGTCCAGTCAATCTATGTTCCTACCCTCACCTACGGTCACAAGTCGATATCCGAATTATTGGAATAAGATGGATGAATGGATAGATGGATGGTTTAAGTTATGTAAGCATGGAATATAATAATAACTAGTAAAAACTTCTATTACTAACATGAATGCAAAGTAGGTAGCGATGGATACAAGTGGTGGAAATGAGCTTCCTTTGCAGGGTGTCTGGGCCCAGCCTCAGACACAGAGTGAGGAGCTTGGAGGGGCTCAAAGTAGAGCTGCTGCTCCTCTACATTGAAGGAAACCATGTCTTGAATATTAAATGAAACTTAAATGATCACTTTTGCTAGGTTAAAGACATGTACCTTGAGAGACACCACATTCAGAAATGCCTTAATTATTACCAGCTCAGACTAAATGGGTATTTGCCTACAATGTTAGAGCAACCAAGATTTACTTTTACTTTTAGCAAAGCAAAATGGGAAAAGAAAATTATTTAGATTAGAATCCCAATGTCCCCAAAAATGTGGCAGTCAAACCCCCAGTACAGGCAACCCCAGGCAGAGAAAAAAAATTTACAATTATCTTTTTTTCCCAGAACATATTTTATAAAATTTGCAAGATTATCAAATTTATCCTTAATATTGACTGATATTTAGACAATTTTATTATTCCCAGAAACTGCCTCTCAGTTCCAGTCATACCCGTTCTCATTCTAAATTTAGAGACCAATTCATCAAACCCCACGTTTTTTGGAGGAAGGAAACCAGAGAACTCTTAAAACGTGTGGTGAAAAAACGCAAACTCCACACACACAAGGCCAAGGGCAGGAAAGAAACACCTAACCTTGCAGATAGGTAGCGATTATGCCACCCCAGTTCAAGATTGTAGCTATAATTTTAAATTGACATAACTGAGTCAGGTGATGAGGATTTTCAATCCTTTTATGCATATTAGTAGGGGTCAATGTTGGTGTCAACAGTCGTTTTTTCTTTTTCTTGGTGCCAATAAGCTTAGTCTTTTGGATCTTTCCTACTCTTATATCACAATAAAGACTCAATCTATTCCTCTCAACCTTATGATATGCGATTCTGTTCACCTTTCCAGCCAGAGCAAGTGTCACACATTCATTTTCGGTTCAACCCAAGGTCGAAAATTTATCGTACTGTATCAGAGGTCATTGTGCTAATGCGAGTCTGCGGAGATGCTGATGTCATTCCCTGGAGGCAAGACAAAAGTGTCATCAGCTTGTTTAGCGGGATACTCTGACCATAGCTTAACAAGCTAATCATATCTCCTTGTGGGAGGCGGTGTGAATTGTGTTTCCTGAGGACATGGAGAAAGGTCTGAAATGCAGTTGGGTCAAACCTGTTAGACAGGACAAAGCCCAAGGGAAGCAGAAGTCACGTTGAGTTAATAGCTATTCCTGGACACCCAGCCAGCAACAAAGAAGAAGTAGAAATAAAAGAATTACATGCTGTGTAAAAGTTATGACCCATATTATGACGTATTCATCTTTAAGAACAGTAACAATGTAACTGGGTCAGATATACAACTTTTAGCAGTCAAATAGGCCCATCTGTTATTATTAACACTATATTATTAAGGGTCAAGAACTAAGATTGCATTTATCCTATCTCATTGCTACTGTAAGTACAATTCAATTTCAGACATCCCGGATTTAATTTAAAGCTATACTGTTATTCCCCATCAATGCAACGAAATAGATCAGAAGAAACACAGGTGCCATAACAAGATTTAGTGCTGCGAAATACTGTCTTGACATTTTGCGATTTCATTTAGCCTAGAATTATAAAATACCGCTACCTTTCAAACTTTCATCACCCAGTTTCCTTGCCTCAAAAATAATGCCATAATATGGAGTTCATCACATTTGGACAAACACCTGAACCGGTTTTGTTTCCGAGGTCAATGCTGAGTTCATTTTTGTATCAATAATACATAGACTGTGGCTGCACCATGCAGCTGTAAAGAGCGTTACTCTCATTGGCTTTTGACTGCGCCTCACTGTTTGATAAATAAATCATGGTTCTGGAGCTGAGGAATGAATTGATGAGCATGCCAGATACACACCTCAAGGTCTCGAACAAAGAAAGCTGCTGCCCAAGTGGGATGTAGGATTGCTTGGATGTGTTGAATGATGTTTTCTGAAGCTTTCCAGTAATGCATTGAGCTGATATTTTCCTGTAATGATTATAATCAAAGTTTCTCACTGATGGAAAAACAATACTGATACGAAAGAAAGGCGATGCTTAAAAATGAAAGTGCTTATTAAAAACAGACTAGCTTTTGGGACCCATTGCGGAAAAGGCAACGGTGAAGAGCCGTGGAATTGAAATACACATTTTAACCTTTTGATGCTGAGAGTGGAGTGGAACTAAAGGGCTTTTTGTCCCATCTGGATTTCTTTAGCCACCCAGAAAAATACATGCAAGAAGATAAACATTATGCCAGGGATTTCACACTGAAAATAAAATACAAATTTAACAAAATATTAACAGTAAAATGTTGGGGGAGGGACTGGCATGTAACATTCTGTACAACATCCTCCATCCATCCATTTTTTTGTACCTGCTTGTCCTACGCAGGGTCAGGGGGTACTTAGCCTATCCTGGAAACTAGAGGCGCAAGGCAGGAAGTAACGCAGGATTGGGGCACCAACCCATTGCAGGGCAAACATGTATAGGAACTGAAACAAGCGGAAATCCAAAAAAAAGAAACAATTAAACAAATCCGTGACTGTGGTTATAAGATCAGACAATTGTCTGTCATGCTGGGAAGACTGTAGTCCCATTTTTTAATTCTGTTCTCCAAGCCTGCGTAGGATTTATATTCCAGTACTACATCAGCAGGCCTTTATATTTCATTTACGCTTATTCAGCAGTCTCAGTCCTTGGAGCAATTCCATCCTTCTTCTAAGCACTTATCCTGGTCAGGGTCACAGGGCGGCCGACAGGCTGTCCTGCCATCACAGGGAACAAGACTGCAGCAGACTCTGGATTAGGTTCCAGTTTATCACATGACACCTGTACACATAGTCTGTGGGTAATTAGGAGACACCAGTTAGCCTGACTGAATATGTTTGGACTGCAATAGGGAAACCAGAGATCTGCGTGACACAAAAGGAGCGCACACATTCTGACAAATAGAGAGCACAGCGGGGATTTGGTGGACCAGCCGTAGAACTATGGAGCACCAGCACTACCCACTGAGCCACTGTGCTACCCATTTAAAGTTAATTTTGCTGAAAAAGAATCACACCTAAGACCGATTCTGCTAACCTCTTTGGCAAGTCCTTAACTAGTGACAATGATGGAGTTCTGTTACAGTAGTGTTCCAAGATTCATAAACGCTGAGCCCAGACACTGAGTTAAACTCAGCCACCAAATCATCCAGCAACCCATTTAGCACTGAGTCACAGGGGCTGTGGAGCCGATGCCAGACAGCATGAGAACAAGGGAAAAGGTTTGACTGCATCACAGGACACCGATTTAAAGACTAATGGTATCTTTTGTGGAGTTCAGGAAGAAACTGGAGTATTGGGAGGAGACGCAGGCCAGACAGGGAAAACATACTGACCAGACGGAGAACAGGGTGGCATTTAAATCCTCAAACGTGAAGGGAACAAAGATTCTCACTGTGGTACCATGTTGCCCTCTGAGTTCCACCGACAAAATATTATACTGAACCTGAGATAAGAAAATGTAAGATTTTCAGTATTTGCACAAACATCTGGGTCCAATAAACATTTTAAATGGCTGTAAGTTATCGCTACCATTTAATTTTACAATTACAAACCGAATGGCAAAACACCATGAATACAAATATATTCCGTTATTTTATGGCAATGAATACCATTTTCAAAAATCTGAAATTAGTTGTTAAAGAAAATTTTATATAAAATTTAAATATTCATGCAGTGGCCTTTAAAAGAGATATACGTATAATGTATTTCATGATATAGGGATTATTCTAGGGTGGCATGGTGGTGCAGCGGTTAGCACTGTTGCCTCGCACCTCTGGGAGTAGGGTTTGAGTCTCTGTGATGGGCTGGCCCCCTGTCCTGGGTTGTTCGCTGCCTCATAACCGTAGCTTCCAGGATAGGCTCCAGACCCCCCGTGACCCAGAAGGATAAGCGGGTTTAGAAATGGATGGATGGATTATTCTGTTTAGACATTTCTAAAATGAAATTGCAGCTGTCTGTAAATAATTCATCTCTAAGGATAATTTGCCTCAATGAATTATTACAGAATCACATTTCTTACTGCCAATTTAATAATATCATTAAAAATGTCTTGAAATATTTACAGATATACCTGTATGTAAAAGAATAATAAATAATGGGGCGGCACAATAATGGGGTTAGCACTGTTGCCTCACACCTCTGGGACCCAGGTTCGAGTCTCCGCCTGGGTCACATGTGTGTGGAGTTTGCATGTTCTCCCCATGTCGTCGTGGGGTTTCCTCCGGGTACTCCGGTTTCCCCCCACAGCCCAAAAACATGCTGAGGCTAACTGGCGTTGCTAAATTGCCCGTAGGTGTGCATGTGTGAGTGAATGGTGTATGAGTGTGCCCTGTGATGGGCTGGCCCCCCATCCTGGGTTGTTCCCTGCCTCGTACCCATTGCTTCCGGGATAGACTCCGGACCCCCCGCGACCCAATAGGATAAGCAGTTTGGAAAATGGATGGATGGAAATTGCCCGTAGGTGTAGATGTGTGAGTGAATGGTGTGTAAGTGTGCCCTGCGATGGGCTGGCCCCCATCCTGGGTTGTTCCCTGCCTCGTGCCTATTGCTTCCGGGAAAGGCTCCGGACCCCCTGCAAGCCAGTAGGATAAGCGGTTTGGAAAATGGATGGATGGGATGGATTTTTAAAAGATATTCTGGTGTCAGACCGACCGAGGCATTGTGGCGGTGGCAAATAAAGGTGAGGAGAGGCAGAATGCCTCAAAATCACCTTTTACGTTAGTCCTTAATAAGGACTGCAAAAAAAGCAAGAACAACACAGACACAATCAATGGCAGTAAAACGCAGGGAGGTTATACACCAGATGGGAAGACTCACACACGGCAGGTCATTACACAATATTAGAGGACATCAGGATCACACAAAGGTAGGGGTACATGTGATACTCGAAAGCACAAGCATTCACACTAACAAATACAGCTACTTACAACAAGACAAACAAGGGCTACACTGTACACACAAATTGTGAGCATGCTGGGATATGCGAATCCCACTGGTGCCACAATATAAAGATATGCAGTTTGGAGATACCTTCAAATACATGTGGCCATGAGCAGATGAGGAAGCAGTGACCTGGTGCTCTGACGCAGGGAGTCAAAGCTAAGGTCTAGTCACAAAGTTATGCCTCATACAAAATGTGAATTTACCAGTGGATCATGACTGCAGTGACTCATACGCATACTGCATATGTTTGACACATATCAGGACAAAACAGAAAATTTACAGGTACCTTGAAACAGCTAAAAAAGTCTTTTTTTGACACAGCTATAACAATACTTATGCACTCAATTATACTATCCTTAAAGCTGGGGTGTCAAACCCCCCAGCCTTATACATTTTTGGGTTTCCCCTCATTTAACACAACTGATTCAACTCCTCGCACCTGATTTACAGAAATCTTCATTATCGCTGTGTGATTAACTTACAGATATATCTCAAATGACCTGAAGTTAATTAGAATTTACTAAGATCCTATAAAATGTAGTGACGCATCTTGCATAATTCTTTCATGCCCAAACAAACAGTACCTTAAATGCAGAGCTAGTACGTGCTTTGTGGCTTCTAGCTATATTCAGAATTATCTGGGCTATGCAGTCCAAACCACCATGAATATTTTTTCAAAAAATTGGCCATTTCTTTGGAGAATTATATTTCTTACCAAGTTAATCCAACAGTCCTACAAAACTAAACCCATCTGATTTCCAAGCTTTTTATTATTATGATTATAATTCAATGTGATTTTGCTGAGCAAAACTTTAGAAGATGCCATATATAAATGCATGACATTGCTGTCAGGACAATTTAAGAATTTTTAGACCATAGTTAACCTATAGGATTCAATCTTAACTAATGGGTTTTGCTCAGTGATGACTGGCTACAAGGTTTAAGCACATAATTGTACACATGCCTGCTTTTCATAGATCTTGTTCTGACTTTAACCTGACAGTAAGCTACTTGAACTCTATTCGTGGAAATGTTCCATTAAAATTGTGCCTTCAACCATTTGCAAAATGGGTAAATTGTACAGCATTTCAGCTTTTCAGCTGTATAAACATGGGTGTTTAGCCAGTCTTCCTTATTTATTTGCCTGAAGTAAATTGAAATTGGAGCCTTATCAAGTTTCCTCTGGTTAAATTCTTAAAGGTGCCAAGCATTAATTGTAGGTGATTTATTCCAGGGGCCCATTATGAATTTTAGGTTCTGTTATCTTGCCACCTATGGGAAAACAGAAGCGTGTAGCACATGGGAAATGAGCTTCATTCTGTTATTCTTTTGCAATCTTTAAAAGGCACCGAAGGAAAACACTATATTGATTTTCTGGTTGCCTTTAGCTAGACTTAGAGAACTAGCGCGCAAGAACATCAAGCTGTCCTGTCCTTGTTTCCCTTTTTTACCATTTAATCAATTGTAATTTACCAACCTTTCAAGCAAATGGAAATGATTTTCACCATCTAATTAATTTCAGCCATGTTCCCTGTAATTGTTTATTTAAGCCACGGCTGGAAATCAGTTCACAGTAAGGTGTAGCTGTGGCCTCTACAGTACAGTATGTATAATACCTACTCTGTGGTCACCACTACATTAGAAACTCCAAAAAGATTGTATAAGGATAATATATAAAGCAGATCTCAAAAGTAATGTAGAAATAAAATTAATATACATGAAATATGTTATTTAAATTGGATAAGAAAGTTGGCTAATTATACAAAACACAAAACCCCAGAAGTTAAAACTGAAAGATTACTTACTGTTGATTACTTACTGTTGCCTTAAAAATAAGCATCTCCGAGGAGCGTACTGGCAACTCCTTATGTTACATACAAAGCAAAACAGATGCAATTGGTAAGTTTTATTTTACTTATATGACATGGTGTTGTAGTTTAAAATAATAATCTGTGAGAAAAGGAAAGTATAATCTCTATGTAGTATTGTTGAAACACAAGTAACGCTAAATACAGCTAGTTTCAAAAGCTTATTCAGCGTGACATGAGTATATCTTAAAGAGAAAGATTATAGGGCAGCCCCGCACAGGTCATACCGAAGTATATTGTGTGTATCGGAGTTTAATCCCCATCTTGCCTCCTTAGCCAGCTGGAGTGAATAGACTCAGAGGATGATCCTCTTGGCCCTGTTAGACATCAGTGTTCGAGTTCCTCTTATTGGTTTAGAGAAATGTTGACAGGTTACCTACAGAGCTGTGGGTGGAATCAAGGGAGCCGTGCTCTTTTCTATGTGAGGTTACTTGATAAGATCTGCAGCTCTTAGAGTGACAAGCCAGTCATTGCCAGAATGCACATCGGAGGGGGGCGTGAGCTTAGCTTCCAGCCTCCTGTGCTGGCATGGGCCTTGAGGAATGAGGTACTGGCCTATGGGGTGAGAAATGGCCATTGGATTGTATCACGCAGTGCAGCCCTATCACTGGATATTCATTTTCTGTTCTGTACTGCTGCAGGGTCTCTTAAACCCCAGCGGCCAGCACGTCTGATCCCTGTCAGCCACATGTCTCCGACAATGGTAATGATGACACCTTGCTATGCAAATCTGTCCCTCACACAGCAAACCGCTGTCTTGGAAAACCGGGACATTGGTTCTCCACCAACTTCCTTGCTGTGCTGAAATTCTTCCTTCCACCAGAATTTGAGTTTGTTTCATTGACCTTTGAGAAACGGCATATTATTTTCATGTGTGCATGTGAGTTGGTGGGGGGAGGGGTGGAGTCTACGAGAAAGGCTCATTTTAGACTAATGGCCATGCAAGTGCGGGGTGTGACATTTACCCAGCCCCCGGGGTACCCCATAGCCACCCTGCCTTTTATAAATCATCCTGACTCTGCCCCAGCTGTCAGCAAATAGTTAATATATTTCCAAAATTAAAAGCCCCATATGAATGTTTTCCCCTCATTTCTGTGCTTGAATTTTGGATATGAGGTTCCGTGGCAGGAAAGCTATTGGAAAAAGTAGTTGATGAATTGGGAGGAGACAAGATTAACATGGAGACCAAAGTACTTGTGAAGGACGATGGCATTCATCAGATTGTTTGCGATCTATTTATGGGGGAGGGGGCTGGGGTTTCGAAGTAAACCAGGTTGCATAAGATCCCCCTGAGTACCGTTCACAGGCTGTGGTGGCTATTAGCGGTGATAGGTGAACCATTATTTATATACAGCCATATCAATACACCTTCATATTTCACACGGAAGAACCTAAAATAGATTAAATTGAGCGTTTGCTTGTGTTAACCCAGTAGGTACTAGCAAGGTAATAAAGCAAAAACAGAATGCGTAAACACAGTCACTGTTCAGTCTGTATTACAGAAAAACAAATCACACATCCTCGGCTGATAAAAATAAAATAACTACTCACGTATTTCATTAATCAAAGAGTGCTGCGCTTTCAAGTTATGATAATAATAGGACTCATTTTTATTAGGCCTTTAATTCCACATTAATTAACCGTTCGCAAAGATATTTTCAAGACAGCTAGGAAGAGACAGCAAATGATGAACGGTAGCTACGACTAACACCTAATGCTGAGAAACCAATATGGATGTGGTAAGTTATGACATCCTCAATTTACACATAAAAATAAGGGATGGATGCAGGTAGGCATTACTCAGCTGAGGGTGATGTTTGCCAATGTGTAAACTAGGTTAAATATTGATGAGGTCATTAGCTGATTTAGATTCTGATGTTCAGGGATTTGTCATGTGGGAGTCAATAGGCAGCAGGAGCTAAAGGATTAGAGCATAAATGTATATGTAACATTGATCAGTGAAGTGATTTGCAGTCTGCGTTGTCATTATCCTCATTTTTACAGACCTTGTGTGTCTTGTGTATCAGTTATATTGTCCTGTTTTATAAACCACTGCTTCAAGTTGACAGAGAGGGAGCGAAGGAGCTCGATAACGAGCAGAGGGGTCAGCCAGCCCTGCATGGTCTGTCTGCCAGTGAGCTATGGATCAAGGTGACTGGAGCCAAGCTCTGCTTTGGGCTTCCATGAGTCGTGCTGTCTTTTACGCTCAGCACCGGACAGCTCCCGTTTATTCCTCCCGGTGAGGAGCTCATTTGGTTGTTTTGCAGGGACATGTCCAATTGTTTGGCCTTCCATTCTGTGACATGCACACTTGTATATACAAAAATAATAATCTATGTATAGTAACAAAAGAAATCATGACAGGATAGATCAGGCTGAATGAGTCATAAGAGTACGTAGAAACCAGCGGGCTTTTTACATTTAAGTTATAATGAACAATATCCCAGATCATAACAGGGAGGCAAAAACAAATAGTATGTTTAAAAATACCCCGTGTATTTCCATACACAAAGTAGATACTCCTGTTCAGAATATATTACATGGAACATATAAAGTCGCAGTGCACGCAATGCTCATCTAAGACCACATACCTCCAACTGAAACTCTTTACACTGAGGAAGATATTTCTGGACAAGAAATACTATATTTTACATTAAATTAGAGGGGAAAGACTATGGTAGAGTAATGAGCATTTCGGTATCTCTGTATGCTGAGAATGTGTGATGAGGAAAGCAGATCGGTCCATGTTCTCTCTGTGCTGGATGGGAGCTGAATGAAGCCATTGTGAAAAAGGCAGCGATAGGAAACTGAGTACGTACTAGGTATTACACTTCATCATGGACTTCAATTCCCACTGGGGCATGTGCAGAGGAGAGGGTGAGGTGATGCTAGGACTACGGCACAAGTGAGAGTAATGAGTTTCCATGGAATACGGCCATTTGTAGGGCAGCATAATTGAAGATGTCATGTATGGCAGAAGGCAATCAAGGGAACAGACCAATGAAAATCCAACTCTATTGCATACAGTAGAGTGCTAACCAAGAAGGCCTTTGGTGTTGAGGGCAGTACAGCCGTGGTACAGTTACGGTGAAAATTGCATATCATTTCACAGCTGAAGCTGAAGTATGAAGACATGTTTCTTACAGTATTTTTGAAAATTCAAGAAATAAAAAAAGAAACCATGGATATTTGGATGATTACAAATTTTCTCACATGATTTTCATGTTCTACCCAGCATGCCTACTTGATCCTCCCATTTCCTCCCCGGTGCGGCTTTAACAAGCCATTCCTTGTGATTCTTTAGTCTTACGTCTCTTTCCTGCCCTGTGGTAAACACCCGCAGCTGCCTCCTCCTGACTCCCGTATTAGTCCTGCATTTAAGGGCCTTCTAATACAACTGAGTAACACACAGAATTCTCACATAAAAGTAACATGAAGCAACACAACCAATCAGGAGAGACACGAGACAAGAAGCAACAGGTAGAACAATAAACAAGCACTGGCACTGGAAATGGGAAACAGGTGGAACTAACAACAAAAACGATCTCTGAACTACAGAACTAAGAAGCATAACAGACAAACTAGGAAACAATATCTAACACTAGGAAACTAAAGCAAAGTAGAATGATTACAAAATCATGAAGTTACAAAATAAAAGCCAAATAGTATCACTAAACACTAGAGATAAGGAGCGTGCACTGATTACAGTGCGATGCCGCACCCACCACACAACAAACCACCTCAGGGATGAGAACCTGACTGCAGTCATGCAGTGGGTGATACCTCAGCACCACACTAGTCTGAATGGACCACTGTGCGTTTTTTTCCCGGTGGCTGGAGTGTCAGGTCTGCCACCAACCTCCTAGTTATTCTCTGCAAGTTGGAGGCTCTCCTTATAAGGCTGGAAGTACTGTAGACTAACGTCATACCCAGGACAAAGCAAATGCAGGTTAAGGGCCTTGTTCAAGAGCCCGATGGAGTAGAATCACTCCAGGCATTCATGGGATTTGAACCAGCAACCTTCCAGTTACTGGCACAGCTCCCTACCTTCATAGCCTCCCCCCACCCTACATAAACACTACAAACAATAACTCAAATAAGTAAAACGAAAAGGGTGAGGCGAGTTTTAAGCCAGCCTCAAACACACAACCTGCAGGTTCAATCTTTAAGCCTAGTGGTCAGCCCACTGAGCTACTGTATGCAGCAGGCCAGGAAGCAAGCACAACACAAGGGTTGAAGGTAGCGACAGGGAGGAGGACAGGATGGCCTGCTGGCCAAACGGGGAGGAGACACGAAAAGCAGGGTCGGGCGGGTGCTGACCCTGACACAGGTTTGTAATTGACATCAGTGCCCTGTGTTGTCTATTCCCCAGCCTTACTCTGTTTCCCCTGCTCTGGATCCTACACAGCCCTGTTTATATTCAGCTGCTATTATTTCAGTTTAAATAACCCCCTTTTGTTTTGGATCCCGTCTGCTCTTGCTCTCTCCTTTCCCTAGATTCCACAATAATCAAGAAGATTTGAAAGTATTCTGAGGAGAGGAAAAAGTATATTGAAAGTTATTTAAGGGCATTGTTGTTGTCTTAGCAAAGCAAACAATACTGAGTATAAACTATAGTGGAAAGTGCACGACTGCTGGCTCTGACAGGAACCCGTGACCCTGAACCGCGTTGGCCTGCATCATGTCTTCCCTCAATGAGAACTGTCAAGCTGGCTCAGAAGAAACCAGGCTCAGAAATTCACCCTGGCATATCTATCAGACCTCTCACATCTCTCACTAAGTGCAAAATGGCTCCTAAAATCCCATTCCTTCCTTTCCTCTTATATCATACATCCAGGTTACAAAAAGTCCATGCAAAATTATTAGATGCTTTATGTGACTGCAAAAGGTATGTTTGCTCTCATTTCATTGGTTCTGTCCCTGTGGTTTACAAATAACCAGGTGTTAATTTTTAGCTATCTGACAGTGAAGGGGTCTCTTTCATTCGGTTTGGTATTTAATGAAGGACGGTTCACAAGAAATTCACTTTGCCTCCAGAGCTAGCACATGCTACTATATGTGTATCATTTCTGGTCAATCCCTCTCACATTTACTGTGTGCATCTCCTTATCTCCCGATGGGTATGTATTACTCTGACTCTTTGCATTGTTTTGCATGCTTGGTGTAGTTATTTTATGTAGTTAAAATGTTGCCACTTTAATCTTTAATCTAAACTTTAAAATGTTGCCTTAAATTGTAATTGATATGTATTTTTTTACATGTACTATTTCTATTATATTCCTAGGTAGTAATATTACTGTAGTTCCAGGTCAGTAAACACTAGAGCAGGGGTCCCAAACTGTTTATCCCTGAGGGCCAAACTTCAACAACCAAGGTCCACTGCATCCGAAAAAAAATTCTGACTGGGGGGAATTGATTGCACAGTCCATTCGGTGAACATTGTATGATCTAATGACTGCATAATACTGTACAGGATTCCCCTGCTATCTGAAAGTACAGTGTTCCTGTGAAAACAAAGGAGTAATTACTATTAATTTATATTTGGAAATTATTTAGTGTTCCCAGCCCCAATAAAATAAAAATCCAAATCAAACCAAATAACACATACAACCTAAAATAACACTAACATATAGTAAAAACAGCAATACTATGATAAATACACAGCTTACTGAAAGTATAAATAATGTATGTACAGTGTAATTTCACTAATGAATAGGATTATGAAGAGCATTTGGAGATAAAACACAGATGCTCACAGACGCTGTTCAAAGCTGTTTATGCTCAACTGGTTGGTTGAAACAAAATCTTGGTCTAGAGTTTTACTTTTACTTTCTGGACCTGAATTCTCCACCTCTGGTACTGTACATGTACAAACTCTTTTTCTTGTAATCATTCCCTGAACAATACAGTATAATAACAATTTACATAGCATCTATGCATAATCTAGAGAGGATTTAAAGTATACGGGAGGATGTGCGTAGGTTATATGCAGATATTACGGCATGTTATACAAGGGACTTGAGCATCCGTGGATTTTGGGATTCATGGAGGGTCCTGGAATCAATCCCTGGTGGATACTGGGGGACGACTGTATAATATTAATTTTGGCCAATTGTACAGTATCTTTGATGACTTTGTGTTCTCCACAAAATACAGGATTTTCATTAGAAAACAACATTGTTATAAGATATTATATGATTAGCTTCCTTTTAGTTAGAATTGAGAAATGGACTGTAATGAATAACCCAGACTGATCCGTATGCCCCAGTGACTGGAGGTCTTGGTGTAATGGAGCATAAAATGAATGCAGTATTAAAACTACTGCAATAAAGCAAGGTGACATAAAACATTACGCTGTGCTTGGTTACATGTGATTAATTATTATCTATTAGTACTTTCTACTTCAATATATATTGTTTTGTATTGGTTATCTCATCTTGTTCTAATTTTGTTGTTTTCCACCTTTTTTCCAGTATGGTTTTGTGTTGCATTTGCTGCTTCCATCGTTGCTTGTTCTAAACATCATTCCTTACTGTTATATCGTATGACTGTTTTATTCTGCACTTGTCCTGTCTAACCATGCATCTTGTATGTGGGAACGTTATTCCACATCGCTATATGTTGTAAATTGAATATGGTCGCTGTGACATTAAAGTCCCACTCGACTAGATAACCCATGTACTCCAGTGCTTGCTATGCACTGCAACTGAATAGCTTTCGGCTGCAGTATTTGACTGAAACTCATGAGATCATGCAGACTGCACATACGCAGAGCCAGCAGCCAGAATCAAACACCCTGGGGGAATTAGGGAGCAAAACTCTGAGAAACAAGACTAATCTAGTACTCAGTCCAGCAAGAACACTACTAAGGACTCGAAAAAATAGTGTTTAGCATAAGATCTGCAGTATGAAAAAAATAGCTATTTTTTTTATACGATTACTTCTAATGCATTTCAGCCTAAATAAGAATAGTATAGAAAGGCAACTCAAAAATTCAGCAAGTGAACTAGCTTGTTTGCCACATTGGTGAAAAAAGGAAATAGTGCAAAATTACAGGATATGGCTCTTCTTCAACAGCCTCAATTTCCCACAGAAATCCCACCATCCCAACAAGCTGACTGATTGAAAAAATGCACTCATGCCCATGTTATACAATGCAAATAGCACAGACATGAAAGCAGGAAAAATGTCATGCATCTCCAACAAGAGCACCCTTCATTTTATGGGGGCTGCTGAAGAGAGGAATATGCTCAACGCAGATGTTCACGCCTTCACTCTGCATTCAGGAGATTCTTCCTGTTGAAATTTCGGTAAAACCATTACTGAAGGCGTCAGTACAGTCATGACTTCATTTTCACTGGAAAAAGCTGGAATGAATCACGGAAATAAATGGATAAAAGCTAAATTCTATGAAGTCCTTTATATAGTCCTTTACATCATGTTTCCTACAAGAAATGAAAGAACAGTAACAAAATATATGTATAAAAAATAAGACAACGGTAATGTCTTCATCCACCATTTTTAATGAGGAAGCAACATTGTGCAAGCCTGAGGACAGCATATGGCTGAATTCTGAATTGATTTTCTCTTTATATGGCTCGCTCTCAAAAAGATAGCTTAATGAACAAGCATCTATCCAAGGTATTTTCATCTCCAGTGTAGTCTCAAAGAAGCTGAATGTGAAACTGCATCTAAATATTCTTCAATCCTTTTAAAAACTGCTCTCTGCAAAATTGTTGAATTGCACAGTGAATGCAGAGAACATTTACACTGTCTGCCTCGTGATGTATTACATTTACTGGTCGTTCTGAGATCTTATTACATTTGTTTGAATATTTGTTTAAGATTTTCTGCATGAAGACAATGTTGTGTACATATTGATTTTTCATTTGCGAGGTGCTGTTTAGAAAGGATTCATCCATCCATCCATTTTCCAAACCGCTTATCCTACTGGGTCGCGGGGTCCGGAGCCTATCCCGGAAGTAATGGGCACGAGGCAGGGAACAACCCAGGATAGGGGGGCCAGCCCATCGCAGGGCACACTCACACACCATTCACTCTCACATGCACACCTACAGGCAATTTAGCAACTCCAATTTGCCTCAGCATGTTTTTGGACTGTGGGGGGAAACCGGAGTACCTGGAGGAAACCCCACGACGACATGGGAAGAACATGCAAACTCCGCACACATGTGACCCAGGCGGAGACTTAGAAAGGATTCATGACATAAAATACAAGCAACTATTAGTTTTGCTTTATCAGTTTCATTCAAATTGCTTTTAATACTGTACATGTGCCAGTAAATTTGAACTTTTGTATTGTTTCATAAATTTGATGAAACGCTTATGAGGATTAAAGATTTACTCTCATGAGTAAAGCAGTCAACGAAAGAGTGAACAGAAATTACTGTAAAATCTAATGTCTCAATACTAAACCTTTCTAGTGTTTCTTTACCCTGAACGTATGTGGACGGTCATTTCAGTTTCAAGAGCATTTGCACATTATTCGAAAGTATTTACTACTTTAAATTACATTAAATTAACACTGCCGTTTCCTCATTGGGAAAAAGACTGACCTAAGTCTTCATATGATGAAGAGATTAATATTAATCTGCTGAACACAGTTCTTACAAAGGACATCTTGCTTCTGTGAGGCCGTACAGCAGATAATATGGAAGAACCCCTGAACACTGCTAAACTTATGCTGAATGTAGTATATTTTCACGATATTAAAAGTCCAAGCCTCTGACTAGGGTTCAGCTAAAAATCCAGTTGAAATGAATATCCGGTACGAATAATGTGTTCTTTCAGAAAGCCGATTGTCATCCAATCATCTAAGTCTCTACATCTGTTTCTTTCTATTTCCTCATTGGATTTCAGGGATATAATAACCTTCACTGGCATGCAACACATACTGTCCCTCCCACATAACCATTGACTACAGGTGATTCTCTTTGCCAGCTACTCATGAGAAGGAGAGATTCTTCTACACATCCCTGAGGGGCTGTTTGTTAGATGGCTTTATTTATGCTTAGACAGCTGTTTTACTTTGCATAGATTCACATTGTGCGATTCACATTGTGCGATTCACATTGTGCGATTCACATTGCGTTTAGTTGTTCTTGTGCATTTTAAAAGCTTCCTGTATTTTTTTTTCTATGTGATATTTAGTTTTGCTAGCTAGAGAAAATGTAGCGTTATCAGTAAGCTACTTAATTGTCATTTACCAGACAATGACTCTCTCTCTCCCACACACACTCATCTGTAATATCCCTACTGGGAAAAAAATCATTAGAAACCATTAAGCATTTCTGCTGGTTTATACTGGAATTTAATATTTTCCCAGTAGTGTATATGGTTATCTTAATGGTATGTATTGTTTATAATGGACTTAAATTAATCCATATGGAAATCTTCTGCTTATGCAACAGAGTCCTACTGGTTTCTGATTGTCTGGTTTCTGATTCTGACCATAACCTAATGGTTTTGGTCTATAATTTTGCTTTATGATGGTTTTTATTGCTAACTAATGCTAACTAATTGGGTAGCTGCTAATGGTTCTTGTATTTATTAGTAATCCCTAATGGTTCTTGTATTATTCTTAACGACCCCTGTTGCTAATCATAATGAACCCCATTGGAAATCATCTACGCATATAATGGGGTCTTAGTGGTTTTTGACTTCAGGCATTTATGATAAGATTATGTTGATCACTTCTGGGATAAATGATATTAACTCCAATATTAAGCCCTTTAATCCATTGTGAATATGGATATAGATAATTTTATTGATTGAAAAGATAGCAATACAGATAGTTCTGCACTCATTCACTCCTACCACTCATTACATCTTAATGATTGCTAAGGGGAAGTTTGAGATTTCCCCACCAATTTACTTCACAGGCATTTTTAATAAAATAATGGTTACATTAGATTTCCCACAGGCAAAGAGGACATATGATGAATTAAGCAACTAATAGCTTCCTGTCCCCTAACCCACAAAAGGTACTTAAAATACAAATTGTTTTAGACAACTGAGAGTTTTGAAAATCTCAAAAAAAAATGAAATACAACAATCAACAGATAAATCTCACACATTCATTCATTCATTCATTCATTCATTCATTCATTCATTCATTTTCCATACCCACTTGTCCTATGCAGGATCACAGTGGTCTGGAGCCTGTCCATGGAATAACCCAGGACAGGGCGAGCACACAATGCAGCTCTTAAGTACATTTTATATAATAGAAAAAGAAATTCAGAAGTAAACAGATATAATATTAGTGTTTCAGACATCAAACTTAAATGCCTTGTGATGCCAGAGACAGACTACAGCCGCCCCCCTACCCCTCACCCCCCAACACCCCACAAACAGAAACCTGTCCTAGACCTCGTGTACTTCGTTTGACTGGAACAAGCCTCAGGCTCACCATGACCCTGTACTCACTAAGCTACGAGATGATGGATGTATCAAACTGACCCGGCTAGAACAGACAACCTGGAACACTCAGGTTACAAGTTTCTTTGTAGGTCCTGCTAAAAATAATTAAAATTATAGCCCCCCTAAAATATAATAATAAGGCAGAGTCATTTGGTTTTGAATTATTCCAAGGACAATCTGGTACAAGGGCTAACCCTTACTTTTACAGTTCCATCATTACTAAGTAATAACCTGGTAAATACATGGTGAATTATTATTGGTTAATTGCCACTTGTAATAAGTTTTTCCTGGTTTTGTTGGCTCTGGTGAATTTTCATTGTTTGCATTCCTCTATAATGATAATTGCCTTCACTTACAGCCTCTGCTTTTGTTCACTTTTGCACTCATTATTCCAGAGTCCTGAAGTACGCTTATGCTCTACATGCTCTCGCCAGAAGGAGATTCATAGCTAGAATCTTTTTTATGCATTAAAGACTGATGAAACAGACAAAATATATGTACGGTGAACAGGAAATGAAATTTACACAATTATATTTTATGATTGTTAAATGTGTCTTATTCAAAGTTACCGAGAGGTTATTACTGAAGTACAAGATTTAAATAACGTTAAGCAAAAGCACTATTAAACAAAGCTTTAAGTAAATTTCATAATTTAAATGGTGCTAATAAATCAGGCATGGCAGTCTGGTTTAAACAGGGATGGTGGGCTAAATTAGCATTATGAAAAAGCAAAAATTTAACGCTGAGGTCACAGGGATGGCACTCGAAAATAGAAGTGTGTGTTTTTTATTTATTAGACCTTAACATCAAGCCGAGGGCCATTTTCAGTGGCCTTCTGAACCCCACAATAATAGAATGGGTGCTGGCTGAGTGTACCATAACTTTGCCAAACATCTATATTTATCCAAGAAGAATATGTAACATAATTGAAATGTAACTCTGTAGTTACATTTTAATATTGTTATGCGTGTGTATATACACACACACTCATATGTATTGTATGTATATATATTTGTATATGTGTGTGTGTGTGTGTGTGTGTGTGTACATTGCTCCTTATAATTACTTCCGGCATGTGGTTAAAGATTGCTACAAAAGGATTACCTATAAGTTACCTGTAAGTGTGTGTGTGTTTGCGTATGCATTTATCTTAATAGAAAGAATAAGTAGTTTTAATTGTAAGCATGTCGTAATCATGTCTGGTAGTAACAAGCTCAAAGAATGCATATTAAATTGGAATGCTGGTGCTATTGGAATTGGAAAGATGCTGCAGAGCTTTCAGAGTATTATAAAAGCAGTTCTAAACACTTATTAATCTCAATTCATATATCATGCAGAATATCAAAAGAGCACCATGACCAAATCCAGTAATCTGTAGGCTTTTCTTGTTGTAGCTGTTCATGGCCTTGCCTCAACAATAAGCCAGACTCAATAGCGATGGCATTTCAAGGCCGATACCCAAGAGAAAACCTATATGGTCTCAAAAAAGAACATTGCCACTTACATTATCTTTATAAAAGACTACCTGGCTTTTCCCTGTAGATTTTCAGAAGATCTTCTCTGGACAGATAAGTCGAAAACTAACTTTTTAGCATTGACTAGAAATACCACATTTGGTAAAAGAGAGAGAGAGAGAGAGAGAGAGAGCCACAAGAAACTGTCACCAATGCTCAGATACTTTATTCCATCTGTCAAATATAATGGTGGCAGGGTTATGGTTTGGGAGCAGTTCTGTTGCTTATGATTTGCCATCCTTGGTGTAACCAGAAAATACAGACCCTGGCCAAAATACACAAGTCCATTCATTAAGGTTTTCCAGACGTTATGCATCTCATCTGCAGTTCAAATGCTAGTTGGGGTGATTTGTTATATAAAGAAGTATTTTGGCTGCATGAAAAACTTTGAGGATTAATGTTGCTTTATAGTACATTATTCAAACGACATAGGGTCATTAAGAACAGAGTTCTTAGAAACTGGCAAATGTCTTTACGTATTTAAAATACATTGAAAGCTCTACAAATTTGGATGTATGGATGTCTACCCTCGTAATCATACTGAAGTCTTCATTAGTACCAGTCGACAGGACAGTTGAATGAAACGTGCTTCTGTTCTGTAATTCAAAATCTCACTGTCCTGTCATGCATGATCAATGTACCAAGTAAAGAAAAGGGAAGTGAAAATAGTTATTGATTTTGTTTTTGAAACTTCACAACAAAAATGTTGGTAAAGATAACCATACTGACTAACAAGCTTTCTACATGTTATTGACTTTACAGTCTTACTGGTATTATTTCGGCAGGAGACAGAGGCCTTGCGCGTGGGTGGGAGTCTGACAATGGACACTCTGAGGTGTTTTACTGACAAATAATGCAACATATTCTATTTTCATCTAAAAATAAAATATGTTAACAAAAAAATAAATAAAATCTCATTTGACATATGTAACCATATTTTCTGTGTATGTAATGTGTCATCTGAGGCTAACAGGATACAAAAATTGCTATTGTCACACGACGTGGGGCATATACTCTTCTATGCTAGCTGAGAACAATGCCTCACTTGCAGTGAAATGTCCAGCAGCTGTTTCATCAGTTCCTCACTGGGGTTAAGCACCTCCATACGTATATCAATATGTCAGAATCATCTGGAAAGGGAGCAAACTCCTCCATCACCACACCTCTGGCATTACTTTTCTTTTAATACTTTTTACATCACTTCAGTACATTATACTAATGTAAACTTAGTATGATATTGATTGATTTAGGACTTCCATCCTCATTTGCATGACATAGCAAATGATCAGAGGGTAAATATAGAGGGATTTGATTAGGTCCAGATAAGGTCACCTGTTAAGTGGTTTTAGAATCAAAAACAAGTCAAAAACACAATGGAGAAGCGAACACAGAAGTGTGTTTTTTGAGTACCTGTATGAGACACTAATGGCTGACTGCCTTTTGGTTTTAAGGGGTGGCCTCCCATAAAAGGACAGCAGATGTTTTTTCAACATGCTGGAGAGCAGCTGGGGTTTCAGAACTGGGGGGGGGTAGATGTCTGACTCAATGGATGCCCCTGCCGAAGATCTTGAGGTCTTTGACGTCTGTCACTACTGAGGCTCTCTGATTGGTCACGTAATCAGAGGGAGACCTGAAAACCTGAGTGTCAGTGAATGGCCACCAACTCTTTGGCAACATGAATTTGTTCATATTACAAATCTGCCACGTTTCCATTTACATTTATCCAAGGCACACAGTCACAAACAACAGAAGAGTTAGAGACACGAATCTGTGCATGTCTTTAGATGAGAAGAAAGTCCGCTAACTTCACCGGAAAAAATAACATGTGGAAATATTATCCATGTAAAATATACCTATTAAATTGCCTTAGGGAGCAGTATGTGGTTCAGTGGGCTATGCCTCTGTACCTCTGATTGGCTGCCTTCCCCAGAATAGTCACATGTCTGTAGGCCCTCGGACAAGGCCCTTAAACCCTCAGATCTATGGGGGCTGCCCTTAACTGCCATGTGTGTCATGGAGAGCAAGATGGGATAGGCAAAAAGAGAATTTCCCCACAAGGGATCAATAAACTGTCATTAAAAAGGCAGAGGAGGACATTGCATTTTCCAGACAACTAAATCAGTTCAGAGAGACACAAATCTGACTGTCTTCCAAAGCCAAGGATAAAAAAATATAAATGCTTTAAATCAAGTAACTGTAGAAGTTGCTACCTACGGAAAAGTCCATTGGCTACATATTAGGTTATTTCTCTATATACCTTAGCATGGGCATGAACAATCCGAGGCACAAACATTATGCAATATGTACACACGCCGTGACTAGCTCTCCATGATGGACATGCAGGCAGAGGGGCTGGTATTAGTGGGCTGATGGTCAGACAGCAGTAGATGCTTGATCGGACACATTGTGCAAATAGAATTCTGCTATTACTACTCTTTTCACCTCACTGGTCACAGTATGTGACGCATCTGATGATTCACTGTGAGTGCCAATAAGCATCCCATGCAAATTCCTTTCAACTTTTTACTGCAAGCTTACTCCATTAAACTAAAGCTGCCAGACTGCTTTAAATAATAACCAGTTATTTAACTGCTTTGCTTAGGGTGTTTCACCTTAAATTTTTAATTTTGTTTCAATAGATTCTCAGCACAAAGATATTAAACTACTTGTCGCAATTTTTAAATTTTATATCTCATTTTAAAACATCCTCAGTGCTTGCTGTTAACTTTTGACAAATGTGTTTAATTTAAGCATCTTATACAATAAAATAACTAGTGACAAGTAAATTGTTTTATTTTCATGTAGCTTTCTCTTTCCATACTTTTAATGAATATCAGGAATATCTTTTGCTGTCTGAGTCGTGCCAAACAGATGTTATTGGAATCATTTCGATGTAATAGTCCAAGAATTTGCCTGAGGATGTAATGACTGCAGTTGCTTGGTTATATTATACCAACACTGTCCGCCTGGTAATAGCTAATGTTCTCATGTATCATAAATTGTCCGCCAGCAACAATGACCATTTTGGCAACAAGTAAACAGTATTTGTTTTCAAACTGGCAGTTTTATAGCAGTGAAGATCCGTCTTCATGATTGGTAGTTGCCCCATTAAAGGAATATGTCCCATTTCTGAATCTTGCTTCACAAGTGCTCTGAAATAAAGTCTAATTTAGGTAAAGGCGATTTTCATGGACATAATAACATTATATAATTTGAAAAGTAAGAAATCATAACCTTAAAGAGCTATATGAAATCTATGTATCTATGGGAAAGGGAACCAGGATGGTTCCAATACTTTTGATATGCTTTACTTAATTTGGGCTGCCTTTACTTAACCATGATAATTGAAAGGATTACAATTATTTGTCCAGTTGACTGATTTGATGCTGCCGTATTTTTAAGAAGAAACATTTGCTGCATGTGCTGATTAATACATAACCTCCAGAAATCTGACAATGACTAAATGCCAAATCATAGTACTGTATGTTAATTCACAACCTGCATTTTAGAAACAGCCCCCCCTTTCAAAACAATAAAAGGCTGGGAAGGAATTAACAACAGCACAAATAATAGAACCAATGACCCCATCCAGGATAAGAGTTTGGAAGATGGATGGATACATAATATTTCTCCAGTATGCATAACAGATATAACAATCCTCTAAACAGTAACAAAATTAATATATTAATTTGTTTACTGAGAGTTGTGGAAGGAAAGTAATACTTTATAATTACTATAAGCTTATCCATATATCTGAAACCTCTGTGGAACCAGACTTTCAGTACTAGCACTTCAGGTGTAGCAAGAGTTTTTATGGCCTGCAGCATCATTACAGAGATACAGGCAAAATAGGGGGAAAATATCACTTTTTTGACTTAAGATCTGAAAGATCTGGCAAATATACAGCATCATCAAAATTGCAAAATTGTCTGTAGATGGATTGTAAGGTATTCTAAGGGTAGCTATGTTTCTTGATACAAATTTAAATAAATGACCCTAAGAGCTAAGGGAAATATAAAAAGTAAAAGAGATTTTTTTTTATGGCGTAGACAATGGCAAGCTGATAAGAGAAGGTGGGAATCAGTAGGGAGAACTTGTGACTGAGAATCGCCTCTTGTAATGGTTCCTGCTTCTCCAGCTCAGTTCCATCTGTTTCTGACAGGCGAGATACATCACCAAGTAGCAACAACCAGCCACAAGGACCCAGCCAGTCCAGCCTGTCTAAGGAGCTCATTGCTCATGACATCCTCACTGTCAAAAAGCGAAGGCGTAACGTTCTCCGCTGTCCCAGTGGCACAGAATGCAAGCCAGGCAACCTCAGGCATTTGAAGGACGCTGCTGCCCTTCTTCCCTGAGAGCATGGTCCTGCATATGCTCACCTTTTGCATCTGATAGAATGTCTGGAAATGGAAACGCTTATCATATCCGAGCCAAAATTTTGTTACATTACAGATGTCATATCTGCACTACATGTACATCCTACAGTCACCCTGGGGGCAGCAGACAGCAGAAAGTGCTCAGTAAGTGTCTGGGTTTGTATATGCACTGCGGCTGTTGACTGCACATCTCCTGTGGCTGAAACATATCATTTCTAAAGAAAGAGGGCCATATGTGATACACTTCACATTAGAGAAGAATTATAGTTAGAATTATATATAATTATCCTGAGTTCCTTTATGGGAAACAAATCCAGTTAAAATGCAGCCAATCAGATTAATACTCAGGTGCAAAAAAACCATATGATTTAAATGAAAAAAGTAATCCAACTCACCAAATAGGAATTAATGAAATAAAGCAGACATTTTAAATGCCCTGTCTCAATCAGCAGTTAGGATGTATTTTTTTTTACATTTTGTTATAGAGCAGAGCAGCAAAAATATACCCAGCAAACACGATGATGTTGCTTGTTATCAATTTGTGTTCCCACTAATCCGGCTGAGCTGACCTCAGCCAGCTACTGCTTCGCTCTCATTAGTTTGGTTGAACATATTCCTTCGGGGCATCAACTAGAAGAATAAGAAGATATTACAATAAACTCAGTAGCTTTTAAAAAAAAAAATGGTGGAGTTTGTGTCACAGTCTTCCAGCAAACAAATACAATTCCCCTCTTTAAAGTCAGTAAACCAGGGGTGTCAAACTCCAGTCCTGGGGGGCCGGAGCCCTGTCTAGCTTACCTCTTTCCTTCTTCCACCACAAATGATTCAGCTCAAGAGCTGTGTGGTAATTAGCACAAGGAGGTGCAAGAAGTTGAATCAGGTGTGTTAAATGAGGGGAAACCCAAAAATGTGCAGGGACTCGCCCCCCCAGGGCTGGAGTTTGACACCCCTACAGTAAACTTAAAAATGAGAGTACATGTAGGTATATGTGTTCATGACCTAGTTACATATTGAATTGAATTGAATTGAATGGAATTGAATTCCTTCATTGTCATTGTCACACAGTACAATAAGATTCAATGTGCAGCTCCTCCATAGAGTATTCAATCAAAATAGTACAAATATACAATATGAAGACATAAATACAGTGTACGTATACATAAACTGCAAATGGTTCATAAAATGGTTCAAATTCTGTCAAGTAATTTTAAGTACAAACAATCCTACAGTGGGCACTTGATGGATTGATTGAGTGCATTTATAGTTGTTGGGATGAACCTGTTTTGGGGCCTTGAGGTCTGTGCATGAGAACTTTTGTTACTCCCCCTCCCTGTAATACAGAAACCAGGAGACCAAAATGCCAAGCAAGGCGGCAAACAGCAGTTGGAATCGGCAGGCTGGGTTGGGAGCCATGATCAGAAGCACAGAGAAGGTTGAAAGCCAGGAAACTGAGTCCTCTGGAGAGATAGAACTAGGAACATAAGCAGACGGGGCAGGTCCAAGAGCAGAGAGGGAGGGCAGAGCCAGGAACTAAGCAAGAACGGAGAATTGGTAGAACAGGGGAAGATGGAGAGTAAATGCTCAGTGTACTATCTATCTATCTATCTATCTATCTATCTATCTATCTATCTATCTATCTATCTAGTCTGTCTGTTTCTCTGCTTGTCTATCCATTCATCTATATATCAATTGTTTGTTTATTAAGTGTTGCAGTGCAGAATTAACATATACAGAGAGAATTCTTCTGCATGAGTAATAACTGGATTTTGAAATGCATCTATAAAAAAGGGCCTCCATTCGAACACATTACTACTACTGTACTTTGCTGCTGGTCATCACGTATAAATCCATTGCATGTTTAAATTTCTTTGAGTGATTGTTCAACACTGGAATAATAGGTTGGAGAAATAAAATTATTATCTTTATATTAAAATATAAAACTAATATAAAATATAGCCTTTGTAGAGTGATGTTTCACAGTATTCAGTAATGCTTTACATGAAGTATAACTTCATAATGCAGGTACAGAAAATTTATAAGCATCATGTACAATATGTATACCTTAACATCCTAACATACCTTAAAAGCTTTAATATACATTAATAACAAACATTATATAATAGTAACAAACATTAAAGTCATACCATGTTTCTTATTAATGCATTTTAAAGCTGTTAAGGTATGTCAGGATGTTGAGGTATACTTACATCCTGCATGTGAATGTTCTATACATCATGAATGTATTATGAAGGTGCAGTTAATATAAAGCCTTACCCTTATTCTTGCATAAGACCTGGAGCAGTAGACTAGCTCTTAGGAAAGACTCCCTTTGACAATGTGCTGTGATTGCCTTGTTTATTTAAGTTTGATTGTGAATGTTAGGGCTAATGTGTATGGATGCCTGTGGAAATGGATAGTGACAATGTATTTGTGTCTGTAATATGTTCACTGACAGCAGAGTGCTGATAGTGTTTAATGGCTATGGGTAAAGCAGAGCAGAGGTAAGAGCTTCAGAAATCAAAGCCGACAAGCTAAAGAGGTGCCACAAAGTGTGGGAGAGGAAGGGGAAGGGGGGGGAAATTGGATGGAAAGGGGGAGCAAGAGATGGGAGGGGCACATGGAATGGAAAGTAGAAACACACAACAGGGTGACAGGTAGAGAAAAATAAGGCCAGCAGGATCATTTGAAAAAAGTAGGTTCACTGCTGATATATTTCCTGAACGAACACAGGAACTTTGCTGAAACTAGTTAAATTTGCTATAAGGTCAGACAAGATAGACTGCGACAGATAAAACACCCCAAATCGGACCCTCCCACCATACTGCTACATTTTCAGCCTCTGAGTCCACTGGAAAGGACATCGCGGAAAACAAATCACCAGTGACTTATGGTACTGACTTGACCGGTGGTTCTGAAATTAGGTAATAAGGACGGTTGGTTGGGGAAGTAGTGGTGGTGGTGGGGGAGGAGGGATCAATGATGATCAGAGAGGAAAACTGAATATACAGATTAAAAGCAAACTGAGACCACAAGCACTGACAAAAGTCCTACAGTATCCCACTTGCATTTTATAGTATGCAGTAAACATACTTTAAATAGTTACGTAATGTACGTATACAGTAACACACACATATGCATGCTTGCACATTTGTGTGTGTTTGTGTGTCACAGTATATGTACATTGGAAAATACTACATGGATAGATTTCTTTAGTGAAACCTCAGGTTCTTTTAGTTGAATGATGAGGCAGATTCCTTAAGCTTAAGCAGTTTATTAAGACAGAATGAAGATGTTACAGAAAGATGTTTCTCACGGCCGGTTTAGTGTCTGTCTGTGTCTGTCTCTGTTTCCACAAATGAACTAGGGAACCCCTCAACACTTACAGACTGCACTGTCATTTTGACAACACGGCCAAGCATTTTGACCATCTTGTTCATGAACGATGGAACTTGATTGTCATGGTGCTGACAGGTTCATTGACATAAATATTTACTTTCGAGGGATAAACTAAATATTTTGAATTGTCTGCTGTTTTTATGTTCTCATTTGCTTTTGTCATCTCAGTCAAAATGCGTTATGCTCATTCTTTGTTAATTAGTCCTTCCACTCAAAGCATCTACTCATTATTTCATTGCCTTAGTAATTCTGTGCACAAATGATGACAATCTGTCTAACATATTTATTTTATGTATTTGGTAAATCTGAAATTTATAACAGTATTGAGTAATTGGTCTCGCGTGTCTCTTAACCTATAATCACGAGGCATTAGCTGAGCTAACGATCAACCAATTCTCTGCAATTGTTCAGAGGTGAATTCCATGAACCTTCAATTTACTGTAGCACATATACTGTACACCAAGCATAACATAGATTTTCTGAAACATTGTCCTGCATGATAATGGACCAACCGCCAACTAATGGACAGGCACAGCAGCCTGGAAAAAGATGAGTTAGGATGCAGGGTGGAAGAGTAAGGAGACAGGGTACAGCCAAATACTGGGCGAACTACTGTGTCCTCAATCATACAAATGTTTCATCGGGAGGTGAAACCACAGGTGGGTATTGTGATGTAAAAATATGTATATTGTAAACCTTGCACAGAATTCACAGTAACTCTATATTTCTGTATACTTTCTGTATATTTTCATTACGTAATTGATGCTGTATTGTGCACTAGTATATTTACTGTATGTATTTTCTCCAAAATAGGACTGCAAGGCTGCCTTGGGGGTGGTCGAAGGCACCTTTTTACTATCCAACAAGAGGAAGCCAATGGTTGCAAATAATGCCATTCAACTACAGGAGATACAGAGAGCTGTGATTGAAGACAATGTATTTGAGAACATCCCATATGTACAGTAAGTGGTGTTGGAGTCCTGGTTCAGTCCCATGGAGGGTAATAAGAATGAGACCCATGAACTGTATCATCATGGGTGCAGCCTTCATGGCCACCAGACACAGCACATCGTGTAGAAAACACTAATTGATGGACTTTGGCCACCCTTCACAGGCCAACATGGATAACGGACTATTTGATGGACTTTCTCTTGCTTCTCAATCACAGCTTATACCTACCCTTTAGCAAGGATTTCCACTCTTTTCTGTTTTCAGTAATGTTATTACAGCAGCCGTTTGACCTTGGACCCTCAGAGGATTTTTTTTCTCCTTACTTGGGAGTTTTTGGTTTCCAAAATCTCTCCTCTGGCACCACAAACGTGCTTTACACTGGATACATGTGAGCAGGGGGATGTGTCCACATACTTTTTTTCCTTCCCTGTATCATCCACACCGTTCCATTTTCACACATGCATTTTTCTATAGATTATTTCTTCCCACCTGCTACAAACACTGCATAAATATGATATGGTGTATTATGTGGTACGGAGATAATGTACATTTCTTTGGAGAAATACCACACTGCAATCTCACATAGCAAAATGTTTTGACAATGTTGAGATACATGAATTAAAATGAGAACATTCAGCATACAACCCAACATCTCAGTGCTGTTCTTACCTCCAGACTGTTGTTCTTATCGTTTCCCAGGTTTTCTTGTGCCTAAAACATCATGATGCAGTTGCATTTTTCATAAGATTTCAATTTTTTTTTGCTTTACTGCCTAGCTTCAGATGCAGCAGATATTCTCCTGCCAAATTTTGGAACACAGTAAAACTCATGGTTCCTTCAGTGATGCCATAGCATGCAGGTCTTGTTCCAAACCATAACATTACCACCAAGAACTGTGACTTTCTATGGTGGAATGCAGCATTCGGTTTTGACCAGAAATTTTATCTAATGGATTATAGAGGATTATACAGACAACATACCTCTAGATTTGCATGTTCTCCTTTTCCTCCACCGCACAAGAGGTCTTTGGTTCCACGATGGTAAAATAAGCTGCCAAATCATACCCGGTCATCATATTCCCACTCCTCCTTCAATTAAAGCCTTAAAACCAACCTGTGCCAGGAGTAACCCTACTAGCCTGACACCAGTACATTGCAACCTGTGTGTGGAACGTTGGGCCAGTGCCAACCCTGTGTATAATGTAAATAGTTCTTTGTATTTGTCACGTGGCGCAGTGTTATTGTGATGCATGTAATGTCATGTAAAATTTACCTGTTATAGTTGGGTCATACTGTAATTTTTTGCATCGTGGGCCAAACTTGGTGCGGGCAGGCGTTCAAGGAATAGGCACACAGGCAAAGATCGGGGGTAAACTATGGGTTTATTGTGGACACAGGGAGCAGGAAACATTGGACCACACCTAACCACAATGACGGACAAGGCAAGCAGGTAAGACCAGGACTTAAATAAGGCAAGACCAATCAAAATAAGCGGACACAGATGGAGACGATCAGGGAAGTACACGTGGGTAATCAGGGGGCGTGGCACACACGAGGAGCGGACGAGCCGGGCATCACAACAATACTCTTCTTTTTTTTTTTTTTTTGCCTGCAATGGCGATATTGCCCTTTATTTAACACAATCCTAACTAAATTGTTTCATTCTGGAGGGCTGTATTGCAGTAGATAAATGCTCATCTAGATTCTTTATATTGTGATCCCATTACAGGATGGGGCTGGTAGCAGGTGACCTCCTGTGTATCTTTGACGACTGAATACCGTGTCTCAATCACTTTGCCACATAAGTAACAGCAGCCTGCAAATGAGGACATCATGCCCTCTTCACAGTTCGCATTATGGGGCAGCCAACACACATTTGCATTCTTGCTTGTGATGCATGCGTGAGTGTTTTCCTAAAGAATATTGTTACAGTATGTAGCTATTTAACAGATGCTTGTACTGTATCTAAAGCATCATGTTGATTTTGCACTTTACCTGCTTTACTTACTTACAGTAATTTACTATACTAAAGGTTGGCAATTAGAGGGATAATGGTACAGAGCAAAAATTTTTTTGGTTTCCATGGTGACTAATCTTCAACCACTCATAAACTCTGCTTAATGAAACCCAGCTGGGCTGAAATGCTTGAATGGTGGATGATGCTATGCTCCTGAGATATGTGTTGTAGGGAGCCGCCCACTGGCCCAATGGCGGAATCCAATGGCGCAGCCGAAGGCTATGAATGCGTGTTGGTCCTTCTGAGCGCTCCTGGGAATTACTTACCCTTTTTAATATACAAAATATTCTTTTAGACACATATCTGACTCCATTTTATTAAAGACCTTTATTTCAGTATATTGTAGTCATGACATTTATGTTGTTTGGATTACTTCTGGACTCTCCTTTAGATTACCAACTCTAGTTTACCCCTGATGAAGGAGTCCGCCAGATTCGCCTCAGCCGACAGGGCGATCCGTGGGCTCGTTCCACAGGGTTTGTCTTAGAGGTACGGAAACCGCCCCCATTTAAGACAATGTCAGCCTCTGATTATTCGGGTCCCTCGACCTATATAATTCCCCAAAGGCTCAGTGTCTGCCAATTACTGAGCATATGTGGGTGCCTCGGAGATTAAGCTGATGTTTACCCGAACCACACGTACGTCCACCTCAGAGGCTCAGCCGGGGGCAGCCCATATCATAACATGTGTCAACCTCAGCGGCTGTGAAGGCGCACCTTTTGTTGCGGTAGTTTGTACGAGGTTTACTTTTGGCTCGTCTCAGGGACTCCGCCGATGCTACCCGGTATCTACCTTGCGAACGTCTCAGGGAATATGCCCGGTGCCTAGGAACATAGTTTGTACGTCCCTCAGGGGGTAGACTGGTACCTTTCATCAGCTTGTGTTGACCTCAGAGGTTACGTCGGCCCATAACTGAGCTTGTGCGAACTCCAGAGGTGTAGTTTTGGTATCCACCTAACTTAACCTGGGCAGTCGAGTTTGGGACCCGGATAAAGGGGATTTAACCCAGAGGCTGCAAGATAGTATTTACCACTTTAGTCCTAATCAGGATAGAAGTCCAATCTATAAAGTTTATAAAGAAGTTAGCAAATCAGACAGTCATAAAGTAATCAAGACAGCATTTATTAAACATATTACAATATCCAATCATTGACATGTGGCCACATACTTGTAAATACATTTTGACAAATACAATATTAAACAATCACATTCCTCAGCTGAGAGTGAACAAAGTTCTGTGGAAAGTATCTGACTACAGATGAACTTTCGCCCAGTTCTCTGTGGGAGCTCTGATTACAGAGTGACTCCCCGACCTCTTCTGAGGCCCTTCCTTAAGTATCCAAACCAGGTGATGGTATGTCTCTGAAGACTGACCAATTCCAGTCAATGGTTAATTATAAGGCCATTTCTGACCTTGGTTCTCAAGTCCCCAGCCAATCCGATTACTTTAGGGGCGGCTGTAATTCCCTTGTTCTACCCTGTGAGAGGCTCTCTCAGTTTGGTAAGTTTAGCCAAAGTTTCTATATTTCTCTTAGGGAAAGTTATACTGCCTTAAATCTGAGAGTGTAATACTCCTCGTCTCATGCCTATTCAAACGAGACCAAACATGTGTGTATTTGTCCCTAACATCTATGTGTGGTGAGTTATCCTGTTTATAGTGGAAAAGGTGCCAATGTATGGAGACTGACAGCTGCTGTTGCTGTGGATTGATTGTGGAAATTTAGCAAGTCCAATTAGCCTCAGCATGTTTTTGGACTGTGGGGAGGGAGACCGGAGTACCCGGAGGAAACCCCACGACGACACGGGGAGAACATGCAAACTCCACACACATGTGACCCAGGCGGAGACTCAGACCCGGGTCCCAGAGGTGTGAGGCAACAGTGCTAACCACTGCACCACCATGCTGCCCCCCTTATAATTATATATAAACACAAATTACAGTACTGTGCAAAAGTCTTAGGCACTCAAAAGAAATGTTTAATGCTACTTTTCTGGGTAGTAAGTGCACATTTTCTTAGAACAAAAAAAATTATTTAACATAAGAACTACTAAAAATGTCTTCTGTTCTCTAAAAAGTTACTGATATCTACTTGGATAGCTAGATGATCACCACTTCAGTTCCCAAACTTCTCCTCAGTGGCAACCGAACCATTCTATGCATTTACGAAATTTCACCACCAGCTCACTTAATTAATTAACTTAATTAGATTAGTGAACGAGATATTGAATAGATATATGAGGTGGGCTAGTGGTCAGGGCAAAAAATACACAGGTGTGTTGTATGGTTGCTGGAAATAACAGGGTTATTTTGAAACAATGCTTCATACTGCAATATAGATAGATAGATAGATAGATAGATAGATAGATAGATAGATAGATAGATAGATAGATAGATAGATAGATAGATAGATAGATAGATAGATAGATAGATAGATAGATAGATGATAGAAAGAAAAATGCCCCCCACAACATTAAAATAACAAGTTTTTATTACATTGTGCCGAACATTTGGTCCCCATAACATAATATAAACATAATTCCTACACACACACGCACAAGTGCTGAGAGCATTTTATGGCTTAAATGTGCCCAATGGGGGTTAAGATTCCTGTGTCTGGAAATTAGTAAATTTTAGACCCTTGAGTAAGACGTCCAAGCATAACTAGTCCATGAAATTGAAAGGAAATCATCATTCTTTGGTCAGTGGTTAGTTTATAGTGTTCAAGATATAAACTACTATACGCACGTCATGTATCAACTGGAGAAAAACTAATAAATGTAGCTTTACATGACATTTATATGAAGTACATCACAGTGCTAACTTACCACCAAAAAGGTCCCACAATAAAAAGCTGAAGAAACTGTTTGAGGTCACCTGAAAACAGGCTATTCTGTTCAATTATATCTTATGAGGTCAAATCGTCTTTAGTGGTTGAATAAGCCCCTTACAGCTCAGCTAAAGTGGATTCCCTAAGCCCTACCCATACTTATTTATGTGGTTAGTTGACCTTTCACAGTGAGGATCTGAAACACATTCCAAGGTTACATCACCTTTAACTGCACATACTGGGAAGCAGCCAGCAATGATGACATTGGCCACCCCAAGAAGATACTGTAGCATCAGTTCCTGGAACTTGCATCCTTGCAATGGATGGCGACTAGCCCTTGCTTGTTTTTAAATACAATAGCTTTATCAAGATACCTTAATCAGAAAAGGTAATGTGCTTGTTTTATTAATATCCTGAAGTATAAAATAAGAATTTTAATCGACAAATAGGGCGAAACAGATAAAATCTTTAAATTTCCCATTTCATCCACACATAGCGATGAATAGTGCATGTAGTAGTAATTCAAAGTTTTATTACGTTTAAGTTTTCATAGCTGCATGAAATCACAAATACTTCTCTTGCTGAAATTTCTGCAGAGATTAAAAAGCACATAAATGAAAGAGTATGTTCATCAACAGGAAATTAATTTCTTAACAAGAAAAGCATTACTGTACATTATCGGTGCAGTCTCACAACAGGCTCTAGATACCCACAACCTTGAATAGGGCAAGCAGGTACAGACAATGGATAAAAGTACAATGTATGTGGTATATTTTATGTGTCTAGTTTATTTTATGCAGATAGTGTTCTAAAAAGTTTTCCACTTATGAGGTCCCCTTTACCCCAGTACTTCCAGTTTCAGTCAGCACCAAATCTGGAAAGACAGATGTATTCCCATTACGTCATGTGACCACACAGGGGTATGAACACCTCCAGCAGGGGGGCTTTTTATTCATCTAAAGTTAATGAGAAGCACTCTGAAGGCATCTGATATTTCCTTTGATAAAACCTGAGGCAGGCAAACACAAAGGCAATGACAAGATTAAACTCCCATTCAATTTAAGCGGATAAATGGAAATTGCAAGTTGGAAAAAAATCACTGACAATTCTTTTCATATTCAAATTAGCATTTGAAAATAAAACAAATTATTTAATATCCATCCATCCATTTTCCAAACCGCTTATCCTACTGGGTCGCGGGGGGTCCGGAGCCTATCCCGAAAGCAATGGGCACAAGGCAGGGAACAACCCAGGATGGGGGGCCAGCCCATCGCAGGGCACACTCACACACCATTCACTCACACATTCACACCTACGGGCAATTTAGCAAGTCCAATTAGCCTCAGCATGTTTTTGGACTGTGGGGGGAAACCGGAGTACCCGGAGGAAACCCCACGATGACATGGGGAGAACATGCAAACTCCACACACATGTGACACAGGCGGAGACTCGAATCGAGTCCCAGAGGTGTGAGGCAACAGTGCTAACCAGTACACCACCATACCGCCCCCATTATTTAATATATTATTTTTAAATAACAGACTTTTACAAGATGTCTACGGTTTTCCTCAACACTGTTAAAATTTTCTAAATCTCCAATTCTCTAAACTTTAAGTGCAGTCACTAATATCTGTTTATATGATGCAGCCAAACACTAGATTTCAAAACTGAATAATTTACTACAATTTATGTTTAAATCACATTCAAAATCACAAAAATCTATAAATGAACACAGTCAATTTTACCAAAATAATACATCCTATTATTATTGATTAAATGATGATAATCAAAACGCTAAAGAATAGTGTTATGTCAGAATATCTTGGTGATTTTCATTACCACATTTCTCACTGAGACTGATCACCCCCATAAAATTAGGTCAAAATGTATCTGTACCCAGCTGTATAGTATCAGTGTGAACTGAAGTCACTGCATTGAATTCTCAAACAAGAAATGATTGAGTTCACTGGAATTCCATGGAGAAATATTGCATGGTCACATGCGTGTTTTCCCTCCTAAATGTTCAGACTATTGATGACAGTGTGGACGATACAGTTCAGGCTGCACTCTCTGACCAGCCTCCACCATACAGTACTTAGGCCATGGCTGATTACATGATATTTAGCTCTAGATTGCATTTCTACTGAAATCACTCCTCTTCCCTATGCTGTGATCCCCTCTACCAATTACAAAACCAGCCCGCATTCGAACATCTTCTTCCTGTACAACAACTGGTTGTTGTGTCTGTCTGATACCTGGATGATCCATATTCAGAAATTGTAATTTTTTTTTTTCACCCCTTTGGAATAAATGTTTCAGAAATGGCAGTTCCAGCTGAAGGCTAAGGTTTATGTGTGAGTTACTGTATAATGTGACAAAATTAACTTATGTAAATGAAGTGTTTTAATTTTTTTTCTGACTCTTCAATGCTAGATCATTGCAATTCATGCAAAACTTCTGTTTGGCAGTTTATGACTATTGGCTGGAGTATTTTGCCTGTTAGGATTGTGCTATACACATGTGAATGCAATGAAATGAAAAACAATGCAAAGTGAATGAACGGAATTAATTTTTTTTTTACTTAGACTTACTGCAAAACTGGGCCATTCATAGAAAATTGTACAGTTGCATAAATTGTTTTAATTGTTGAATTTTGTGTGAACTCTGTCGGAAATGCTTAAAATTCTTCAATTAAATGCAGTGTTGATGCGGAGGATTTAAAACATAGCAATCAGGGAAACAATCATTTGAGAATTCTACTTACAGTATGCAAAATAAAGAAAAACATCAAAATACAACTAAATTACATGCAAAGGCATTGGCACAGATGCATGACATTATTTCTGATCCAGTTTAGCAAAGCTTAGAGAGAAAGATGTCCACAAATTTAAACGTGGAACAGTAAAAGAATTAACATTCCTTGGGGTTGGTTAAAGAAAAGGTTTTCAGCATGTTACTGTTACAGTGAATAATACGCAGAATCAGGAAATACACAATAAGCTTACATTGCGACCAGGACTGACCTTTCGCATGTAATGCAATCTGAGCTTTTTCCATTCTGGGCCATTCAACTTTCCAGTCCGCTCTGCTATAACCTCATCTATATCTATACTTCTCATTGCATTGTGAGGTCAGGAGCAAGGTGCTATTTTCAGGAACTGTATTCTGTTCTGTAGAAATTGCATCAACGAAGTCTTCATAAAGTTGCATTTTGTCATTGCAAGCTAAAAACTATTAATTGTTTAATCAAACTGACCAAACTAACGTAAACTTTATCTAGCAAATGACAAGCAACACAAAACACAGACCTAAGTCAATATGATTCTTGAGCATTTACTGTTAAATGAAAACACGGTCCATAAAACAAACAACATAATTAATAAAATAAGGAACACCTTAATTCATTGCACTAATGTTGCCCTTAGTAGCATAAAAATCTATATCCTTTAAGCCCCATAGCACAAACAATATTGTGTAATTTATGTCTTCAAAACTTCCAAACCCTTTTATCTACGAATAATGGTGGTTGTCTTTGTATCACCCTTGGCACAGTGTATAAATACTATACTACAGTATACATCCATCCATCCATCCATTTTCCAAACCACTTATCCTACTGGGTCGCGGGGGGTCCGGAGCCTATCCCGGAAGCAATGGGCATGAGGCAGGGAACAACCCTGGATGGGGGTCCAGCCCATCGCAGGGCACACTCACACACCAGTCACTCACGCATGCACACCTATGGGCAATTTAGCAACTCCAATTAGCTTCAACATGTTTTTGGACTGTGGGGGGAAACCAGAGTACCTGAAGGAAACCCCACGACGACATGGGGAGGACATGCAAACTCCGCACACATGTGACCCAGGCAGAGACTGGAACCCGGGTCCCAGAGGTGTGAGGCAAGAGTGCTAACCACTGCACCACCATGCCGCCCCCTACAGTATACAGTATATACTATATTTCTTTATCACCTTTATCAGTAATTGTTATGGCAATAAAGCAAACTGTTCAAACAGATTGACAGCCAGAGGTGTTACTACGCACAGGCTTGCTAACACTGTTTATTAGAATTATAATCCTCGTGCAACCCCCCCCGACCCCCTATGTTTTCCTGCCATGTGCATTGCCATGGGTGGTTGGTAGCTTAAAAAATTGAGGAGGTATGAAGATAGTACATTATACATTATTACAATAGTGATGTTGTCCAAAGTGGAGAGAAAATGCATTTTTACATGACAGTAGAATTTGAATGAGTTTTTTTCAACGTGACTTGTTTCATAGTTTAATCTCAAAAACAGTGGCAATACTACCTCCTCTACCTCTATGGACCATCCGCCTCTGTGCTTTGTGTTTCCTAAAATAAGCTCTCTGCTTCATAGGGGGTCAGAAAGTGGATGGATGGAGCAATTGGTGCATGGAACTTGACTGCACTGCAAGTTTACAGTGACAGGTAAAGTCAATATATTTAACCGATGCAAGCAATTCTCATGTCAGATGGCAAAATAACTTAAAATATCATACACGAATATAGATTAAAACAACAAAATGAAGGCATAGGCACATAAAAAAAATGTCAATAATGTCACAAGTATGTAAATTGCAAGCAGCATATGCCACAAGGTAAAAGAACAGCCTGGATATGATTCTATATCTTCACAGGATGTACGCACAGAACTGGCCATTTAAAACTGCTACTTGGCCTAACGGCATGTTTTTGAACCGTAGAAGAAACCCGGTTGCCATTAGAACACCTCCATGACACGTGCCGAACATGCAAGCACAAACAGCGAGGGTAAAATTTCAGCTGCCAACCGTGGAGGTGTGAGGCGACGGTGCCAAGGTGCCAGCTAATTACAGTAGTAGGTCCTGCATTAAGCTCATTCACTTTTGCCCACCACCCCCTACAAGATGAGGTGTGAATTTCCTTTTCCTAAAAGCATGAAATTATTGTTATTTTCTGTACTACAGTGGATCATTTGGAAAATATTATGTTAAGGACTGGTATTAAATACCAGTTAGAAAAGGGGATTGATGTGACTGGTCTTAAATTGTGCCAACTGGGAGCTAGTAGTAGATTATTAGTGTGCATAACACATTAGAAATCAGATAAATATTACCACCTCTAAAAAATATTACAGAAATAATACAAGAAAAGGTAATAACAGAAAGGTGTTTATTTGTTTTAAACAAGTAAATTCAGAGTAAGAATCTAATTAGGTAAAGAGAGGAAACAGCAATATCTTAAATTGAGTTTCTTCCTTAACATTATCAGCATTTTATTAACATGGAACATTTTGATTTATACTTACTGGTCCACATCTGTTACCTATTGCTTGTGGTTTCGAGCTGTGTATTACATTTCAGTAATAATATGACCAATATGATTTGTCCAGTGACTTAGACTTAAAGGGGCAGAATTTATTTTTTTCCCACAGTGTAATACACAGTCACAAGCTGTCTCTTTGTGCTTGAATTCCCACATGGGATATTCTTTAATTCTTGGTGTATGGAATGTTTGAACCCCATAGTGTTCTTGTTTATTGTACAAAATAGTATATATTAATAAGTACATATTTGCTCAGAAAAAACACACACACAAACACAATTTAAAATTAGAACGTATGTAAATTAGCAGTTACACAACAAAAAATAAACAAGAGTTTCTTCTGTTCCTCAAAAACTTACTGATGTCTTCTTGTATAGCTAGATGAACCACTTTGGTTCACAAACCGCTCCTTAAGGGCGTGTCAGCCGTTTCATATTGGTTAAATTTCTCAAAAAATTCAGTTAATAAACTTGCTTTATACATAAATAATAGATGAGAGTTTCATTGAAGCTTATGAAGTACTATAATCAACACTATCATTCCTTGTGACTATCAATAGAAGATGCTGTAATGCTTTATTCATTTTTATAATAACCATTGTAATGCATCATTAATGAGTCTATAATGCATTATAGACAGTTTCAAGTAAAGTGTTACCAAAAGTTGTTCCACATCAGTTTGTGATTTTCTTTCTAGATTTTTAGGGTTTCTACTTGCAGTATAACTCATTCTAGGTCACAAAATCAGTATTCGTGCTTTTTTCCTTCTATACCTGATTCCCTGAAAATGTAGGTAAAATTCTCAAAATGTGCACCGCTTTGCTTGTTTAGCTGTGAAACCATGTTTCTGGGGCCAAACGGTTCAAACACAGCATAGTGGCTGTGGTTACATTACTTTATAATATAAATAACTTTTTTAATATGCATAACTTTTTTCTTTAGCAAGGTGCCGTTAAGGGTGAAAGGGGGGTTAACTTACTTTAATTAATGCAAAAAAAAAAAACACTGTAAATTGTGGCTGTGGGTTTGCTGTGGTTAATGCTGGTTAGTCATTATCGGCGGTTTGGGTACGTTTCGTTTTCCTAATTAATTACAGCAACACTGGAGAGATAGTAGTTGATAAAACAAAAGCTGCCTTTCGGTGTTAGACCAAGTATGGATACAGTATGTTGCTGAAAACACACGACCTGACATGTGTGTACGACCAAACCTTCCCATGTCACCAAATTCCCCATCAGCTGTGGTACAATTGTGCAGGAATTCCTTAGTCACAGGTGTGGCCAAGCAGATCTGTCACATGCCCTTGACCTGGGTTATTTCCTGCTGACCATCCCGATTGACCTGGGTTCTTCCATTGAGAAATACAATACTGTACAAGAGCAAACAAAACATTTCATTTCGTCATGCCCACTAATGGCATAATTCCTGTGTATCGGAGACCACACGTCCCAATCAAGCATGATTTACATGGGAATACACTCACAGGGCACAAGTTTCGTAATTTACTGTTTTACTGTTTATCATTTTATTAGTATTTCACTGGAGCTGAAGAGAGAAGGAGTGCAAAGTGGGAAACTGTTTGTGGCCCGGATAATGAGAGACACCTGGTAAAAAAAATACAAGAATGTAGAGGTGATGCAGAGGGGAAGGGAGGTGAGGCGTAGTGGGTGAGGATGCCACGCTGTGGGCTTTTCTCTTAGTCTCTGTGTGGCAAACACTCCCATGGGGTGGACATTAGGTATTTCACAGGCTGGAAAACAGGCACCATTTGCACCCTACTTGTCTCTTGGGTCATTTGTTCTGCTGCCTTGTGCCCCCCCCCCCCCCCCCCCCCGGTATAGTCCCCTTGACTTTACACGCTGTGGTGTGTGAAAACCGAGATGGGTTGGAGGGGGAGGGGTTTCCCCCCTTATTTTGCCTGGCCTACTTGCACTGAGTATGTGTGGTGCCCCCAGCCCCCTCTCGGCAGTCCTTCTGTGCCACTGATTCTGTCAGAACTGCTTCCACAGAGACCCTGGGAGACAGAACATATTGAAACAATACGAGTCAGGCCCTTGCGCTCGGGCGCCATGGTGCAGGCCTTCCCCTGGAGTGACCGCGGCTCCCATAGCTGATTCTCACTCTCGGTCAGCCTGTGTTCTTTGCAAGACTCCATCATGAAAGGAATCCATTGGGCATTTACAGTGCGCCATTTTTTAAGACCACCTATTATTGCAGCATGCTGCTTTGGTATAATATATTGTACCTATGGGTCAGAGTTTAATAAAAAATAATAACTGGGTTATTAGAACTCTTCTGATGGATGTATACAGCTGCTGATTTTCAGGCATAAGTGTCCATTTGGCTCCCCAGTGCAGTGCATCAAGTTTGCCATGTGACTTTAATAGTGCCCAATACTTTTTGGGCCAGGGAGAAGGTGTGGATCAATTTATCACATACCACTGTCTGAAGACACAAAATTAAACCTATTTATTTGGCTTCAAGGTTCCTGGATTCCCTCTGAGGCTGAAGTGAATTGGTTTTGTTTTGTGATTACTGAGCCATCTTCCCAGGTACCTGGTTTATTCTACAGAAAAAGATCCCATGAGTCTGTTGTGGTACAGTGGTATGTGCGATTGGAGGACACAGACGAGCAAATGAAACGTTAGGGAAATACCATTTTCCTTTACCAGAAGTTGAACCACATATCATCAGAAGAACACTGATGGTGACGAACAAGAAAATGCTTCATATTTCTTTTTAATTAGGTGTAAATTAGGTGGATGGTCCTGCAGGTATTCAGTCTTTGCCTATACACATCCCTCATAAAATTTCTGTCTTCCTGCCCCATCAAGCATGTTTATCACCCAGTTCATCCAAAATCAAACCGCCACATCTATTTTTTTTTTTACTTGTGCAATATTGCACATCTCAGTCAGAATCAGTCATAAACCATGGAAGGTTAGTGAAGACATAGATTTTGATGCATTTGTATATATTACAAAAGTCAGGCTGATTAATAGGTGCTTACAAGTTCAAATACATTTTCTTGCCAATCTGTGTTTCCACTAGACATTTCACATTTAATTGGAATGTAATTTCATTTATATTACTCTACTACTATCATGACTACGACTACTACTACTACTACTACTACTAATAATAATAATAATAACAATAATAATTATAATAATAATGGGATGCATCTTGGCACTGCAAATTACAACATTTTAGTTGTCACGGGATACGGTCGGGCGAAGCGGGCAGAGCGAGCAAGGAGCAGGCAGGCAAGCAGGATACGGGAAAACGGGGGTTTATTAGGAGCAATCCGGGGCAGGGAATACAGGACGGCAACAGACATCAATGACGGACACTGGACTCGGGTAAGACACGGACTGAAATACACAGGACTGAGCAAATGAACTAGATACAGCTGGGTACAATCGGGAGAAAACACGTGGGTAGGCAGGGGGCGTGGCACACAGGAGGAGCCGACGAGCAGGGCATGACATTAGTGACATGTTATGACATTTTAACATATGACATATTATTCATTTAAAGCCACTGGCAGCTTAATAATGTCGAAATGGAGCAAATATATCCATTACTAAGTAAATTAATGTAAAATTTGGCAAGAATTAAAAAGCTAATCTGTCCATTCAATACTATACAGAGCTGTTTTTTAGTCTATAAAGACGTCTTTACCAGTATATGGAAATATATCTACAGTATGCATTGCTGAAATGGGCATTAAGAGCAAACTGCTTTCCATTGGTCTGGGGTTTTCCATATGTGCTTGAAATGCTTCTTAAGGATACAAAAAACTTCTATTTGTGTGGCATAATGTTCAACTTTGATAGTTCAGTTACATCTAATCTTTTAGACTGACAAAAGGGACCAAGGTGGTCTGTCTAAATAGAGAGACCATCGACTTGGGGGGGACACATTAGTTTTCATCAGCTCTGCTTAATTTATCTAGTAAGGAACAGAGATGCAATGGAAAGATGCATTCACCTCGAATAAGAACCAAGGCATAATGGTATACAGTAGCACATTCTATTTACGATAATAAAGGATTATATACTGAACTCTAAATTGCTGTGTTTCCAGTACGTATACAGTTTGCTCAAGAAATTTTGATTGAGATTCTCTTTCCTTTTTTTTTTAATTGTTTCGTTTCTTCTGCGCACTATACAAAATAGCGAATCTTCATTTTGAGCAGCCACATGCTTTAGTACAGGGGGGGCATTTAGCACTAATGAAAGTGTTGGTAATTGAGACATGGGCCGCCGTTCTTGAAGTGGCCCTTGGTGAACCACAGTAATGAGCGCCCCAATTAGAACCTTTAACACGACACAGTTCTGTGTTACTTTTTCAATAGGAATAAATAAAAAAATGTCCACTGTTTACATACAGTAAACAGATCCCTGCGTTCCATCTGCTTTGTCGTCATTGGTTACCATGTATCATTTCTTTCTGCCCATTGTGGACTAGTAACCTAGATTGTAAAAAGTTTATTTTTTTCCCTCCCCCTGCTCCTCCCTCATGAGGGCCCAATGGGTTGACTGTCGCAAACCTTGATGCCCACACAGAGTGTAGGAGAAAGAGAGTTCGCTGGGTAATGATGCCAGTCCTTAAAAACTGGGTCTAGAACGAAGACTGTGAAAGCAAAGTAGGTCACATTCAAAACAGTCTGCCTCTCCAGACTACCGACATTTCTATTTTTGAACAGAGATTCTAATACTGGGATGAGTTGGTGACTCTCCACCAGGGACAAATAGTCACGTATCAGTAACGGTCTAATTGTGGTTCGGACAGGGTCTTCTATGGAAGATGTCCGTCCCCATTGCCTGTAATTCCAGTTGCACCTGCCTGCATGCACATCTGTGACAGATTCACCTTGGGCTGTTGTTTGCTCTGATAACTACAGTAGCAAAGCCCATTAAGTGAAACCCAACAGCTGAAATGAGCTTCAGGGTGTAATTGGATGGAAGAATCAATAATGAATCTGACCAAAGATGTATTATTCCTCAAAAATGACAGCAAATCAAATGTATCCACTAAACTGTACAATAAATTGAAAAACAAATAGTAACCATGACTTCTATAGGTATATTTATTAAAAACAGACAAAGCATTAGACCTCATTTGTATGTTCAATCATCTGTTACAGAATGACAGGAGTGAAGTTTGTATTTTATTATAATTACATTTCACGTCATCTTTTTCAACTAGTATAAATGGATTTGGCTGGTAATGCTAACATAGAAAAATTATCGAATCATCTGCTAGGAACCATGTTATTTCAATAATAGCTAGTTTTTCTATTACACATGTACTTACTTGAAAGCGCTGATCCACCAAGATATACACCTGATAAGCTGTTTACTTGCTTGTTTCGGAAGTGCTCATTCTTAGTTGTGTAATGAAAATGCTACATCTGGATCAATCTTAAAATGAAATCAGCCAAAAACCATTAAACCCGTCACAAATCGATATACCAGCCTTTTCAGTGTTCCCGTGTATTACTGTTATATTAATTTCATGTGAAAATATAATTAACTTCAGTTCAGATGTTTCACAGTGCAAAATAAATTGATTTGATTTGAAGAAATAAAATCTTTTGAATTTTGTTTTTAGTTCAAAAGTTCAGTAGTTCAGTAGGACACTTATTAGTACTGGTGCTGGTACCATACTGTCCTGACATTGGTGTAACTTGATGCAAGACACACACAGCCAAAGATAAAGTTTCTACAAATGGAATGTAAGCAGAGCTATAAAATAGCAATGCATTACGGAACAGGCAAGAAAAAGGTTTTCTTCTTCTCCAGGTTCCCTCATGACTCCTTACCAAATACTTTTTTAATTACCACTACTCATTATCTGGAGCAATTAATTACTCTGACACATTTCTGTCAGAGAAAAGAACCACCTCTGTCTGCCCAATATTTCTTTAATTAAAACATTGACCCGGTGAACAGATGAGTTTCACTGTATTGAACGTGGATTCAGACAATGAGACAAATGGACAAAACACAGGCAATATTCACAGCGGTTAGCTTATGCTTCTGATGGAAACGCGCTTTCTTTGTTGTTTAATTAGGTACAGAGACAGTTTTACCGTGGAGCCAGTCGCTTATGATCATTTGATTTAATTTAAAATCAGACTTTCCTTCAGTTTCAAATGAATACAGATTAACCTTCAAGCAAATCTTCTTTTAAATCAACAAACAACATCCCAGTATAGTTTCAAATAATTAATTTTATTTACTCTTTTCATAAGTAATTTAATTTTCTTTCATGGCAGACCCCATTTCCTGCAGCAAATTGACACTGGCCAACCAACGAGCAGCGCACCCAGCTGTCTACTAAACACCATCGCAGGCAAGGGAACATTCAAATCCCTGGACAGTGGCCTTGCTTCACAGAGGCAATGCACACTTGTGACACGTCCAGTCACCAGTCAGCATCTACAGCAGTCTTTGTCATACCCCAAGATGAGGTTTGGGATGCTGAAAAGCACAGAATCAAGCACAACGCCGGCATTCTAGCAGTGCATCACAAATGAAATGTCATTTGCAATATCGCCACAGGAGAACATTCAGGCTATCCAAGGCATTGTCGTCGATGATTCTCCTGCATTTGCACATTTAATGCGCCCAACTGTCTCAATTTCATATTCAATATTTTTAGAATGAACTGTTGGAAAAAGCATACGTTGTGTGTCCTTTGTGTGTCTGTGGTTATGCTACCCTTTACATACCTAGTTTAAGGTCTTATTCACGGGTGCTGCAGCCCACCTTGAGCAATTTCAGCTTGCTGTCCAATGTCATAAGTCACAAGTAGTCTTTGCTACTTGCTCCAGTAATCAAGCATAACAACACCCATTACTGCACTTAAATAAACTTGATGTACTTCAGACTGGCAAGTCAATACGCAGTCTTCAGAAAAGTTGTACAATTTTACAGTGTGCAGAAATCCTGATATGAAATTCAAGACTTTTTAATGTAACCTTTTTAATGCCACTTCAAGCCAAATTTAAAACCAACGTGTAAGCGGAAATATATTTTTCCAGAATCAGTACTCATATGTTTACACTACAGTGAAACACTCATTGTTCATTACAGCTTGGATTAGAAAATCGTCTAACAATTCAGGTGTGAATAATAAATTAAACGTAGCATACAATGACCAGACCATGGGTGCCTCAATTATGAGAAATCCTCCTATCAAGAAACATCCCACCTCAGATCAGAGTGTGATGATTCGAAACCCCAATCTGGCCCGCTGTCTTTTTGCACAATGGACCAATATTGGTCCGATTACAGCCATATCTGGGCCAGCTTTACATTGAATATTACCAAATCTAGCTTGTATTTACACAAGAATCAAAAGTACAATTCAGGTCTGTCACGAATGTGGCTCAGACTCATTTTTTTTCAGACTGACTGCCAACTAGTTCTGCTCCAGGATCCTAACTTGGGATAATATAATAAACACTTTTATTCGCACAAGTACATTGGAATGCATCTCTTTGCCTAGCCCACCTTGGGCCCATGGACATATGACTGTTCCGGAAAAGCTGGGGCTTGAACCACTGATCTTCCAGCTTGAGCAGTGAGGAGCAGTGAGACCTAAGCTGCTGAGCTTCTCACCATCCATAGGCGTTAAGTTCAATGTTGAGGAAGTTACTTTTAAAATGTAATCTGTTACAGACAGAGGTGGAAAGTTCAGGTCCTAAAAGTACAAATCCAGACCAAAGTTTTGTTTCAACCAACCCCACTGAAAAAAAGTGTGAAACAATTCAATTGAATCATGTACAGTGGTTCCACAAAACTAGAATGGGCATTTTGAAAATGAGTTGATACATTCACTTTGATTTCTGAGAACATAGTTGAATTAATCTCACAAAATTAAACCTAGTGAATCGGTTGCTAGACTGCATAACATTATTTATTAGGACTGAGAGAAGGTGAGAGCCTCTTCAGTGGCTATAGAAGTGCATTTTTCCTGGAGCAGATATAATGGGTGGAGTCTGTATTACTTTTAGACCGCGACTTTGGACAGAAGAACAAAAAAAATCATTTTGCTCATTTAACATTCAGATTTTTACTAGGCTTAGTTTTTAGAAGCCCATCATTATTGAAGATGCTATGTTGCGCATATTAGTTTCCACCGCATTATATAATTGGTATTTCTTCAGGAACCTTTGGGGCTGCTGGAGTTAAATGCTCTATGTCATTGGGTTCCTTGCCTTTAGAACTGTAGTAGTATTTGTAAACGTGAATTTCCAAAGAAAACCTGAAGTACTTTCTTCAGTATGTGCAGTACATCAGGGGTAGTTTGAGCAGATTTTGATGTATTCATCTGGTTTGATAGTTCTAAGCAGAGAGGAGAGCACCTGTTACCTGTAAGGACAAATAGCCAGTTGGGATTCACTTAGCAGCTAGCCATCCAAAATTGTCCCCCCAAAGATGCTTTAAGAGACCATTCACTGAACACCCCAAGAAAAGCGAAAGCCTCCCACCCAGCAGCACACAAAAACCCACCAAGTTTTATTTACATGGCTACAGTGAGCATCAAACTTTTTTATATCTGGGGTTTTTATACTCTTGCCCTGTATTCAACACCATCATGGTGGATTTAAAAAAAAGTGTTACATCAAAGGCAGTACCATAACATGCTATGCAAATACACATCCAGCACCATTAGTCTACAGGAAAGCGGAGAGCCCCATCACAGCCAAGTAAAGGCCCTGTCAACTCTCCTACTATCTTTCGGCATATATAAGGCCGGAAAGGCAAATCCAGTAACTATCAAGGCCTTAGACCAGGGTGGGGCAATCTTATGTGCAAAGGGCTGGTGTGTATGCAGGTTTGTGGGATAACCTTTAGGTCAGCTGTTCAAACCCAGGTGTGAGGGCTCTGCAGCCAATCAGTCCTCTGATTAGTAATCTAATTAGGGAGTTGCAGTTAAAACCTGCACACACAGTGACTCTTCGTGGATGAGATTGCCCAGCCCTGCTTTAGACCAACAAAACACTACACCCATAGAGAAATTCACAAATAGCTACAGCCACTCATTTGATCTTCTTCATAAGGATGGGTGAAATAAACCAAGGCTGCTGTTAGATTATATACCTAATTTAAATTGAATTGGTTTAATGGGAAAATGAAAAAGATTAACTCAGCTATGTTCTGTTTTCAGAACACAAAGTCAATGGATCAGCTTAAATAGAATGTTTCATTTTTACAAAACTCATTCTAGTTGGGTGGAACCACTGTCCATGATTCAATTGAGTTCATTCAAAGTTAATTTTTTCTGTGTGGTTGGTTGAAACAAAACCGTGGTCCGGATTTGTACTTCCAGAACCAGAATTTTCCACCTGTTTGTAATGGATTACATTTTGAAAGTAATTTCCACAACATCGAATTTAACATGTCTGGATGGTGAGTAGCTGAGCAGGTTAAATCTTTCTGCTCAAGATCAGAAGATCAGACAGTATGTTTGCATGCACACTAAGAAAATCAAATTATTGTCTTAGTCCGACTCAAACCAGACTTTTAAAGTACAAGTAAAGGTTTTTTGTCCAACTGAAATTGCACTAAATCGAATTTCTCTTAGTCAGCCTAAGACACCCAGATAATGCAATTGGGAGTCCTGCATGTATACGTTCAGTTGAACTCAAACTGGCCTAGGCTCCAGAGTTTCCCTCTGTGCTGTGGCACAAAACAGCAATAGAGCTCAGTACGTTGCATGGGGAAAATGAGGGATTGGGTAGCTAAACTTAAACAGCCATGAAACAGGTGTGGCTTGTGATCAGTGCTGCTAATTATCTCGTGTCTGCACATGCAGTGATATAGAATTAACAGAAAGGGGAGTACATGGGTCATTGTCACAAACTCATTACCGTAATGTATTCATTTCCTCAGATTTTTTTAATTACATCGACGACGGACTCAAGTTATATATCTTCATTGTATAAACTGTCAATTTTGCCTCTGGGGTACTTAATCAGTCTTGTTATGCTACCATTTATTTTTATAATAAACAAAAAAAGTATTTAATCAAATTTAGGACAAGAGTTACTGAAATGACAGAAAACTAACAAAAAATTGTGAGAAAATGTACCTCTTATTATACAAATGTATTGTTTATTGTAGGTTATAGTCAACAAACTTGAAAGATTCTAGCTACCTTTTTGGAGAAAATGGTTTTCAAGAAGTCATCAAATCAGAGCAACAATGGTATAATTGATTTAAACATTTAAATCTACTTGCAAATTGCTCTAAAAAGAAAAGTCTGGCAACCACCGAAAGTACACTTTATAACACGAAAGATCTTCTGCTTTTGAGGTATATGCTTTCAATAAAATAAAACAAATATTGCAAATTACAATATTCTTTTCCTATGCATGTCTCCATCTGACAAGTTTTTTATTTAAATGAAATAAACTAGGAGACATAAGCTTCCCCATGAGACGATAACTGTTTGGTAGTTTCCGTGCATGATGACCTAAAATTTCATGGCATCATATACAACCAGGACGAAATATTATAGGCTTTTATCAAAATCTTTGCTCATACTATTCTTTCATTTGGGTAACAAAATATTGCGTGTGAACACAATTAAAGAATAATGCACCATGACTTTAAAATTAATGTAATGTATTAGATCAATAAATTTCCCAGCCCTAACATTGCATGAAGAGAGGCTTCTCCGGACACATATATGTCTGCGTACATTGTGAAACTATGGAAAAATCCGGGGCATTTGCTCCAGTTTTACAGAAAATATCTGTAAATGTCCACAAAGATACCACAATGTGGACATCTGCAGAGATTGGAAATTCCCATATAACACCTGTCGCAATCCCTTGTGGTATTTCCCATCTTTACATTTACATAAGACATTTACATTCAAACCTTTCCTCAGCCACTCACATTTACATACAAAAACTTCCCTCCCCAAGCTGCAGCCTTATTGAGCATGTTGCTTCTCGAAAAATGAAGTAATTGGTTTATTTGGCTTTAGGGCCACCTCAGCTATTTACAACCCGCATTGACATTGATCAAAGTAGTTTATCTGTTCAAGCTTAGAAGTAATTACAACCCTTACCAGCTGGCCACCAACTACTGCATCCTTTTCGACAGACATGAGGTTAGCATTTGCTGTTGCCCAAAGCGCTCGCTCCTCTTTGAAGAACAGCACTCCATGCACCGAGCAAATACTGTACAACACACAGATAACACAAGTTATTAATCACTGAAAACCACTCCAACAGGCAAACCAATCCCGTTCCATCAGTTACATGAGCAAATGTTGCTTACTCTTCTCATTTGATTATTTTGGTTTTTTTTTTGTAAGTTTTCAAAATAGGTCCTGCAAGATGCTGAGAAAAAAATGCAGTGTTAGTCTGGAGAAAAGCGTATGCATAACAATGCATTATACTTTATAGTAACATTTTGTCATTACATAATGCATTGTTACATGACTATGTCTGGATCTTTTTTAATGGTTGTAATCCTGTTTATTAATATAATTAAGTCAGAATTTCTGCAGTCAGAATTTTTCTAGGTTACAGTGTTTTTATTGAAATTTTTGAAATTTGCAAACCAGCACCAATTTGCAGATCGGTCGATTAGGGGCCATGGTGGACTAACGAAAACCTCAAAGGGAAACCTCTTTCAGATGGGCAAATATTGTTCTAAGCGGGCCAGATCTGGCCCATGGGCCACCATTTTCTGACTTAACGCTTATGTGCATAAAATAACTTAAAAGTTAAATAAAGAACATTGTGGAATCAAATGGTGTCTTTGGTTTAGGGTACATCTAGGTTTGAAAAGCATCTACTTTTTCATATTTCCGAGACATACCACAATTAGGCTATATTGACAGGAATTTCGAAAGCAATGCTATCCAGTGTTCTGAAATATTGGCGATAAAATTCACTGAGTTGAGGATTTCCCACAATAAAAAGTGTTGGCAAAATCCCAACAGTTGCCAGTCTGCACATTTCAGGTTTTCAGGAGTTATTTATGTCGTTGTATTTTTCGTCTGATTCACACATTATTCCTCTAGCTTCATGCAAGCTAATTTCAGTCATTCTTGCCAGCTGAATAAATTCATGGCAAAACAAAAATTAGGAAACACATGTTAGACGGCTAAGAGTAGCCTACAGAAATCTTCAAAATTTCAAATGAGGATTTTTGGCGTAAAATATTTGCAATATTTTAAATTTGAATTTATTCTGATTCTTAAGTTTGACCTCCCAGGCCTAATTCTGATAGCTGGTCCAGAACACTCTGAGGTTGGTTGAGACAGCAAAACTCATCGGATAGGCCCACAGCCTTCATGGAACCATCGGGAAATACTTACAATGATTTCCTGCATCTGATCAAGCAACCGTGGGTTTGTGGCAGCAGTGGTGTAGTTTTAGGGGCCGCTATATTTTTTAGATATGTGGCGAAATAGTACTGGTAATTTCAGAGGCCAACAGTGGCATTCCTGACCTTCTGTTTTTTGTTCAGTCTGTTTAATCTCCACGCTGCACTAAAATTGTATCTCCCTACTGTAGTTTCAGATGACCTAAAAATGTCAGCCTTTCCACCTCAGCACCATCTTTGACTTTTTTTCTCTGTGCATATCCACTGGCAAAAGTTAGCTGAAGAGTATCTTGCAGACATTATTTTATCTTTGATTTTGGCAGATAATCCACGTAATGGTCTGGGAATAATTCACAAACAAGTCAGGTCTCCAATTTATTTAAATATGGGCAATAATTAGTGTAAGACTTGTATATTAATGTGCTTAAGTGCTATGCGAAATTATCACACCTGTTTTAATGGTCAGTTTTCGAAATGAGACAGAATATACAGCCATTTGCTATCTTCACTTACCAAACGTAAATGTAGTTCGGCATAAGAATGTAAAAAAACTGTATTAGTTGCAATAGTACCATTTGTGTAAACATGACTTTCTCTGAAATCAATATCTCCAGTCAATCAATCAATAACTCCAGTATTGAGAGCTCATTGCTGAGTATGTACAGTCATGTCCTGGAATGTAACTTACCACAACTTTGTTTGTTTGCTAAAAGACCCCAACAACACACTTTCAACGTGTAGTGCGAATGACTCAAATGTTGCTTGATACATCATGGATGCATGAGGTTTAGCATTCATTTTTACTTATTTGTACCATATTCTGTATTTTGGATACATGATCTTTCATTTAATTTCTCTGTTTTCTTCTTCGGCTAAGTTAATGAATTTGACTTTGAATTAGCAAGACGTTACTTTACTACAGCTGGCTCAGTTACACTCTCCTTCCATAAAATAGGAATGCAGTGATTATGTCTTTGTTTTTACTGACTAACAGAGGTGGAAAGTTCAGGTTCTGAAAGTACAAATCCAGTCCAAGATTTTGTTTCAACCCACCAGTTGGGGGTTGAGACAAAACCAGCTGAAACAGTCTGTGTCTGTGCCTCTTTATACTCAATTGGTTGGTGGAAACAAATGTTGTTCTGGACTTTTACTTTCTGAACCTGAACTTTCTGCCTCTGCTCACTAATGCATTAATCATACATCAACAGATTTTTCTTAATTGATGCTTTATATAGTGTAAACCTCTATGTGCACTCAGTGACCATTATGTATCCCTACATAGTCCTACGTAGGACCCCATTTTATCTTTGATAGCAGTTCAAGTGTGGATGATGTGTGTATTCAAAGAAGTCATTTCTACACACAGTTGTTGTACTGAGCTGTTATTTTCGCACTTCAGGTTTTCCCGGCAGCTTTAATGACTCTGGCCGTTCTCCTCTAACCTGCCTCATTAACAAGCAGTTTTCAGAAACAGAACTGACGTTATTTTTTGGCTTATCGCACTATTCTCCCACCACTCTAGAAATGAAAATGCCAGAAGGCCGTTTCTTATTAGCTAGAGCCACTGCGTCTGGCACCAATATTCAAATCACATTTAAAATCACTTAGATTGGGCATCGTAGCCATTTTACAATGTGGGAGGTGAGCCGGAATATGCAAGGTAGAGATACTGTGAAAATTGAATGTATGGACATCCATCCATCTATCCATTTTCCAAACTTATCCTACTGGGTCGCGGGGGGTCCGGAGCCTATCCCAGAAACAATGGGCACGAGGTAGGGAACAACCCAGGATGGGGGGCCAGCCCATCGCACGGCACACTCACACACCATTCACTCACACATGCACACCCTATGCATTTAGCAACTTCAATTAGCCTCAGCATGTTTTTGGACTGTGGGGGGAAACTGTAGTACCCGGATGAAACCCCACAACGACATGGGGAGAACATGCAAACTCCACACACATGTGACCCAGGCGGAGACTCAAACCCGGGTCCCAGAGGTGTGAGGCAACAGTGCTAACCACTGCACCACCATGCCGCCCCCATGTATGGACATAAAAACCTTGAAATATGAAATGCTAAAACCAGTTATGACGCTTTCACACTATTTAACTGACATCAGTTACTATCTTTACAAATCTTTGACTATAAAATTTATTTATGATTATAACATGTCTCACCATTCTTATTTCATATGGGTAGTATAAAAAGATGATGGAAAGTATGTCAAAATACGGTGTCATCAATCATTGTCAGCCACTTCATGTTTACATCTATTGAGCACAGCAACTTCCTTTTTGGTATTTTTTACAGTTGTCAGTGTCATTTTATAAGAATAATTGCATAATGGAACACTGCGTGCAAAGAAAAGATTTCAAGCAGAAGACTGAATTTAAAGTATAATTTTAGGTGCATAATGACATGGAGGTTAAATGAGTATACAAAAAAACACTGAGGGACCACAGCACAATTTTTTGTTTCACTCATTTCTCAAATTATGGGTGTACGATTCATGAGAAACTGTTGGATAAGTTGATGGCCATCTCTGGCTTCAGGAAGTTCTTTCCGGCCTTTACCTGGCTGGTTTCTGGTTATTCCCAGTGTTTTACCTTGTTCTTGTGTACTGCTGTTCTAGAAATTTTAAACCTGGAAGCAATCTGCTGCTCAACGTAGCCTCCTGCCAGTTTAACCACAATTAAACCAGGATTTAAAATTCCAAATTTGTTTAAATATTTAAGACCGGTTTCCCATTCAGGGCTTAAAATAATTCAGGACTAGGCTAATTCTACTGAAATTAATCCACACTAAACAACTGGCTTTCTGAGATGTTGCTTAACTTCAGATTAATTAGTTCTAGACTACAGAGTCTACAGAGTCTCAGGTTAAGGTAATCAAGAACAAGTGAGATCATTTTTTGCAAACCCGATTAGATTAATGGTGTGTGAGGTTGTAATAAAAACCTGTTGAATATTTACAATTCATTCACATTAATTAGCGTGTGGAACAGGAGTTACTAAAACGTCAAAAGACCCTCTTCAAAGAAATTGTATCAAAGTACCGTATAACTGAAAACAAACCGAAAGATTCAGGTACAGAAATCAACAAGAAGGAAGCATGGATTCACGTTTTGAATTAATTCAACTCAATGGAAAAGTAACCAAACGGACACTCCAACAAAGTTCAGGTAAGATTATTGTTGGCCCAATCTTACAAACCAGTTAATTATAAATGTTTTATGTAACATAACAGGGTGGGGCCAACATGTCTGTGCAGAGAAATTTTAAAAATATTACTATACAGAACCCCTAATTCAATGTGTATATTAACTTTCAAAGGCCAGTGGAAAAACATAGAAATAGACCATAAAAAATCAACTGCTGCTGCTCGTCAAGAGCATTTCAAGACAACTGTTGGACTCCCAGTTCCACCAGAGACAGGAGTTGGGGGACTAATTGTCTAGAATTATTGAAAGCCAGCAACCCATGGAAGGTACTCTAGATGATGACCATTTGGACAGTTCAGGTGAGTCATTTGGTAGGACACATCTCATTTAGCATGTGGTATCCCACCCAACGTACTTAAATGCAAGTCATGTCTTCCTCTTACAATAAAAACGATGTAATGACCTCAATTCTTGAACTCAAATCTAATACTGGATTTTTTTCCATACAAAGACGACCTGATCTTGACCCAGAACTTGGGGGGGGGGGGGGGGGGGCTCAGGGCAGAGTCAGGAGGCTCAAACAAATCCAGCAGCATCCAGCCTCCTTCAACAGCACTAGCATTAGTCAGCATCCAGCAGTCTCTAATCCTGGCAGCAGGCCAAGAGGGGATAGGGTGACCATTCATGAGAAGCTTGCCATAGAGTTGCACATAAATAACAATATTTTGAAGAAGAACATGAAGTAAAAATGAAAATTCTTTATCTTGAGTTGTCTGTGAAAGAAATGGAGAGAGACAAAAAGCGACAGCAATGTCAGTTTTCTTTGGTAATCATTTATGTGTCACTCAAGACACATTTGTTATGAGAAGTGCTGCAAAGCAAAAGTATCTCTGTAAGCAAGTCCGTTTCTGTGATTAGCTCAGCTATGGAAACATGTTGGTCATCATCATCCTGAAGGTCAGGGTCTGGGCGGCCACGCCGTTTAAGAAAATTATGAAGCTCTGCAGCTGCAATAACAGCAATGCCGCATCTACTAGGTTCAAACTGCTGTGTGTTTCCGAGACACTGGAAATGATTCATGTGCTCTATTAGCTCTCTGGTGAGCATATGACTGAATGGAAGGATGGAAATGGATGGAAACACTTACTGTTGATTTCTTGGATTCCTTTATAAAAGTAGAAGACATGCATTGGAAACTAAAACAATAGCGTTGGTTTTAAAGACCTACAGTAAGAGCGTAACACAATACCAGGTTGCATATACCTAAGACAGCGTAACACAATACCAGGTTGCATATACCTAAGACAGCGTAACACAATACCAGGTTGCATATACCTAAGACAGCGTAGCAGAATACCAGGTTGCATATACCTAAGACAGCGTAACACAATACCAGGTTGCATATACCTAAGACAGCGCAACACAATACCAGGTTGCATATACCTAAGACAGCGTAACACAATACCAGGTTGCATATACCTAAGACAGCGTAGCACAATACCAGGTTGCATATACCTAAGACAGCGTAGCACAATACCAGGTTGCATATACCTAAGACAGCGTAACACAATACCAGGTTGCATATACCTAAGACAGAGTAGCACAATACCAGGTTGCATATACCTAAGACAGCGTAGCACAATACCAGGTTGCATATACCTAAGACAGCGTAACACAATACCAGGTTGCATATACCTAAGACAGCGTAGCACAATACCAGGTTGCATATACCTAAGACAGCGTAACACAATACCAGGTTGCATATACCTAAGACAGCGTAACACAATACTAGGTTGCATATACCTCAGACAGCGTAGCACAATACCAGGTTGCATATACCTAAGACAGCGTAACACAATACCAGGTTGCATATACCTAAGACAGCGTAACACAATACCAGGTTGCATATACCTCAGACAGCGTAGCACAATACCAGGTTGCATATACCTAAGACAGCGTAACACAATACCAGGTTGCATATTGCTGAATTTCAACTGTAAAGAGAAAGATAAAAAAACAAATTCTGTGATTGAGATCTGTGGGATTAATAGTCACTTGAAAGGTGCACATGCAGGTCTGTAACATGATTTGTCTGTTCTTCGTAATGCTGAGCCCATTACTATATTTCCCTGATTTCTGTCTTTTTAATGTGTTTATCTACTCCAATGATTTTCAGAAGATATTCAGTTGGTTTGCGGTATGAACCTAACACACACACCTCCATCATCATTTTAAGGCCATCTGAAAGCGACTATGGGGAGACAAACAAATCACAATACGGACAGAGCTGGCTGTACTCTAGAAGTTAACGACACTCTTCATTCCCTTTCCATTTCCTTTTTAGTGACATCAGTGCAAATTATTTGTTCCTTTGCAAACTATGCTATACTGTATATAGACCCCATATAGTGTGTTCCCAGACAAAGGAGCTACTGCAAGTGACTGGTTACTTTGTTTTTTTTTAAAAAAAGCCTCAACTGAAAGACAATTTTAAAATGACAAAATTTTACAATAAGATACCAACATCTTAAAGCAAATATCGATAGTAACAAATGCAATTGTTTGAATTTTATATTTGAAATGATCTGCAAGAATGAAATAAGCATGCCGATAAATTATCTAGCAATAATGCATTACGCTATATATAAACATACATCCATCATCTGCCTGCTTATCATGGTCTGGGTCCTGGGGAAGCCTGGAACCAGTCCCATGCAGCATATGGTACCCGGCTGGGAGACACCGTGGAACTGATACATGAATATGCAAGATCCAGACACACAGTGCAAAGGTGGGAGGTAACACTGGAATCCACTCAGCCAATAGTTCTGAACCAGGGGGCCTCAGCGAGAACTGCGATGACTTTGCTATCTATATATTTTCAAAGCAAGCTACTGCATAGGATGATACAATATCGGTTACGTCAATATACTTTACTGTGCATTAACATTAGGTCTTTATTAAATATTTGTGATAAACAAATACTACTTTTGTGACATGACACAGAATCTCAGAATACATAGCTAAAATCAGACCATTCAGTTAGCATCTTAGGGGGGAGTTAATGGAGGGAAAGGTGAAGAATCATTGTTACTTTTCATTTCATTTGGGTTTCATTTTAAAACATTGTTAAAAAAAATTGTAATTTGCAATGTTTTAATTTTAATTTTGTTGTTGAAGGTTAATACCTTAAAATGATAGTCTTTTCAGTTATTAAGCACACTCTTAATGGGTGTCTGGATTTGGATTTCGGAGTTATTTTCCAAATAGGTTTTAGATGTAGATAGTTTTTTTTTTGGTTCGTAAACATTCACATTCTGTTTTGAGACCAGTGTCATAGATGAAAATAAAAGTGGCGGATGAGGAAACCTTGTTTGGGGTTTGTTCGAAAGGAGTTACATCGTTTGGCAGTGTAACTACATTAAAATGTTGGCTCTTAATAAACAATGGCAATTTTTGTTAGCATTGCAGAACACATACAAGAGAGAATTGGGCATCGTTAGGTCAGATCACTCAGGGCTAGAGCCACAAGTATTTTAAGGGTAGCTCTAAGTATTTAACCCCTGATGCCAGTATTCTTTCAAAAAAAGCAAACTTGACTTCGCCCCTGATCTTTTAAATAGCTAGAAACACTCATGCAAGATAGACAATATCATAATCCGTGTAGGGGGGCCCAAACATGTTTGCCTGGACACAGGGGGTTCTTGGGGGAAAAAAGATTGAAAACCACTGCACGAAGCCAAAGGATGTTTAAATTGGCAGGCTTGAATGAAAGCATTTGCTTCAAGACAGATGTATCAAGTACATTACTAAATTGAACTATTTCAGTTGCATGTACACTACGATTTGTTTAAAAGAATATTTTGATAGTCTATCCATCCATCGTCCAACTTCTTAAACAAAATGGGGGTATTGATCCTAGGCAGCACATGGTACTGTACACCCTGAATGATGATAATGAAGTTTCTTTATTTTGTAAATCAGCATTCATAATTTCACATTTGTTATCTGTTAAATTTAATCAGTTTCTCTCATAGATATGAATACCATCCGCCATATAGAGTGCTTGGACCAAATTGTCTTTAATTAAGAAAAAGGTGAAAAGATCAGAGAAGCAAAGATTGTCGAGATGTGCAACAACTGAATTAACAAAAAATTAGTGACCATATTAGTATAAATGTGTTTTATAAATGTGGAATATTTCCAGATTCCTCTGGAGTAATATTTAGTTTCAGTGAATTACTTCTATAATTAAGATGCCAGAAACTAAAATTACTGCTCATTTCACATTAAATTAGTAAGAGCTTTTCCTCTTGATCGTGGTATTGAAGCATCCAGTGAAACTGACAAATATGATAAATTAACCAAATGAAAGCCTGGCTTCCTCCCGCTAAAAGTCAAATCTATCCTTCGTTCTGTGAATTATTACCTGTATTTGTGACGGCATGTGGGACGAAAGACTCAAAGGCAGGTGTCTTATTAACTGAACAGGAGAAGGGATACAAGCAAAAGCACAGCAGGTCAAACCAAGAAGACAAGTACAGGGAAGGACATAGACAGACAGGAGAAACAACATCAGTGACCGGACTGGGACTGACGAGACAAACAGGTACTTAAATACAGAGACTAACGGGGGGTAACAAGGAACAGGTGCGGCTCATCAGGGTCACGTTAGGGGGGAGACAGGAGCGTTGGACGGAACTGACAGGCAGGATATGACAGTATTTATTTATTTATTTTTGATGGTTCCTTTATGTTCATTAATAGCAAATGTTGTAGAAATGTAAACATAGTAAACAACTTTTGAAGACTTTTTTTCTTGTTTACGGCATAAATCTACTCTGTGGGCAGATTGACATATTTAGAGCTGCCTTGAGTAAAGACAGTTTGCTTGTGCCAATTATGCAAAATAAACTTTTACCCCTAACCAAGCTGCACACATACGTTTCATCTCCCATTCCGCCAAAGAAAAATATGCAAATCGCCAGGAGAGGCACTAATATGTAAATTAGTTTCTTCTCACTGCAGAATACTATACCTATCCGGTATTATAGGTGGCAAAAATGCAACCAAGCTTGGGGAAACTCAACATCTGTCTTCAATGCTTGAAAACATTTTGTATAAATAATAAACAGCACTTGATTTCTCCAAGTAACACAGCCACAACAAAAGCAGATGTCCACAAATGTACCATTTTATTATAATTTTAATCGCAGCCTGAGACACTTTGTTAATGGTTAGCCAGCCGAGTCAACATCAACATGAAAGCAGATAAAGGCAAAGAGGAAAAGTCATGGAAAAGCACTAAAGCATAGACAGTATATTGCTTTTATTGTTCACACGGTTAATCAATGCAGGAAAATATTTTATGTTCCTCAGTGTGGGTGTTACTCTTTGTCTTTTCATTCTCATCCCCTCAGGTGATATGAGATCAGAACTGCTGTCAAATCAGACTAATTTATGAGCCCCAGAACAAAACTGCAAAATGCCAAAAGGATCCCTTTCATGTAAGCCTAAAACTAGGCAATGCTATCTGGTTTTGAAGATATAATGCTTTATATAAAGCAAATATAAAAAAAAAAAAAAAAAAAAAAGTCAATAGTAGTACTTTGATAAAAACAACCATCTGTATTAATGAAAATATAAACTTACAATAATCTGCAAGCAGACTTCAATCTGTTTGTATAAAAAACAGCTATTAAATGGAATTATTTTTATGTTTTAGGTATTTCTTCTGTATGTAATCAGCTGATAAGCCTAATAACGGCCCTGGTTGTTTTTTGCACTGTCCCTGTGCGTGAACGAAAGCTGTGAGCTCTGGAACTTTGTGCATATTGAGTGAAGAAATTATTTTCTTCAAGTTGTAAGATGAAGGTACACGAAAATCGACATAAAAGATTACATTGATTTGTCAACTTTTTAAAAACAACTTTTCCTTTATAATTTCTGATTTGTCACGCTTTTTTCTCCACTACAAACATCAGTGAACAACATCACAGATTTGAAGCAATACTTCAGTTTAATTGTTTTTGAGATTTTTGCTATTTTATTTCGTTCTTACAATTCAGAAGAAAAGTCAGAGCAAGAAAAAATGTTTTTAATTTGTTTTTTTTTTTTTGCAAATTATTTGCACCAATGGCTGTGAAATACAGTAAAATGACATTTTATTGTTAATGTTGATCCTTTCATAAAACATGAAAGTAAGAGTGAACAGAGTTAGGTTACATCACGTGAAATTAATCATGTGTACTGTAAGCCTGAGCTATTTCCCTGGGAGATGACAGGAACATTGCACAACTGAAGAAGACAACTGGACTATTGTACTATATGTCCTCAAGATCACTGGTACCACATAGCACCACTTATTCATTTAATCCCAGTCCTATTATGATGTTGTGTATTATTGATGCATTTTGTTGATGTTGACCTGTTACAGCATGGCCTGTCACAGGCAGAGAAAAAAGGTTACAATCCACAAAACGGGGAAAACAACAACCAGCTACAAGGAACCACGAGGAAACAAGGTTCGGGAACTAGGCAACAACGTGAGCAAGAACAGACAAGAGAACAGAGGAACCAAAACACAGGAACAGAGCACAAACTCAGTGACTCACTAAGGAACTGAACACAGGCAGGTGCTTTAATACAGAGGAACACCAGGGCAAACAAGGAACAGGTACAAAATATAATCAGATTAACAAATCAAAAGGACTCAGGACAACCAGGAACAGGTGGGCGGATTATAATTAAATGAGCATGAAACTAAGGAACTTTAACATACAGCAAAACTATGAACTAGGAGGCATAGCATAAAGGGCTGAAAACACTGGACAAGAACTAAAGTCAAATGAGGCAAACCAAGCACAAATGCGGGGAAATCATATGCCTAGCAATTAATTGTCTGGCTGACTACAGTGAACATCTAATGAGCTTTGAAACATGCATACAGTACAGAGATGTAGATCAAATAAGGAAAAATAAAAGGAACCAATGAGAGTACTCTATAAATAGAGTAATAAAAATAGTTACAAGCACACATCTATTTCTAACTGTAGAAAACACATTCATTAAAATAAAATCTCAGTGATAACATATACCCTAGACATATACCCTAAACAACCAGTACCCATTATTGTTAGGCTTTTAGCAGTGGTTCTCTTTAATAGCTCTATACTGATGTTGTCAGCCACGATAAAAGTCTTTATTTCAGTTTAAAAGTTAATAAGAAATATATAATAATGTTAGAATCAATCCCATACTATAATTATATATTAGTATCGGTTCCCCTGCATAACCGTTTATATTTAATAATGATGTTATTTTTTTGCAGATTAGGGCCCATTGAATGTCTGATGGACATTCATGAAGCATGAAGCACAGACACGACCTTCCAGGGACTGAAGTCTGTGCCTCCTGTGATAGGATCCTGAACTAGATAAGTGATGATGGATGGATGGATGGATGGATGGATGGATGGATGGATGGATGGATGGATGAGCTACAGGCAACTTAAAGCATCAGCAAGTGGTACAAGATGCTCTGCCTCTTATTGCTTGATGTTTTGACTCTGGAAGTTGATTTGGAAAAAGCAGAATTGCCATATTTGGTAGTTTAGCTCTGCTGCAGCCTTTTCCACACAAACAAACATTCTCATTTTTAACTCCTTTACAGAGTCTGATTGTTAAGGCATTCAACTGCCATTCGGAGAGCATCTGCAATGCACATTTTAACATGAACAGTGATTAAAAGAAATGGGAGGCTTTTGTCAGTGCGAATGGCTATTACATGGCTTAGATTTGGTAAAGCAATGATAGTAATTGGCTTGCAAACAGATACGTGCTTTCCTTTCATATTATTAGCCTTTGGGAAGAGAATATTATGTACTTCTTCAAGGGAACTATTTTTTGCTTTTTTTTTACAGATTCTATTCAAGTTGAAATCAATGTAGAAGCTAAAAGTACATTTGCCTTCTAAGAATTCTGAGGACTCGTAACAAAGCATTCAAGGCCAGTGACACTGCAGGACTAGCAGCAGCCCGAGCGAATCTGTCCTGCGGCATCAAGGAAGCAAAACGACAGTAAATATCTGGGCACTTCAGCAGCACCAGAGATGCTCGGTCTCTCTGGCGTGGCATCCAAACCCTCACAAACTATAAACCCAAGACCTGCAACAGTGATATCTCCCTGCTCAACTGTCTAAATGACTTCTTCACCCGGTTTGAGACACAAAAGAGCACTCTGGCACAGAAAACCACCCCCCCCCCCCCCCAAGCAAGCGGGCCATACGTCTGGCCCCCGCCAATGTAAAGAGAACCTTCTCTAGGATCAACCCACGTAAGGCAGCCGGACCAGACAACATACCTGGTCGTGCTCTGAAGGACTGTGCTGAGGAGCTGAAAGATGTCCTCGCTAATATCTTCAACATCTCCCTGGACCAAGCTGTAGTTCCCACATGCTTTAAATTCACAACTATAATAACTGTCCCTAAGAAGCCCCTCCCATCCAGCTATAATGACCATCAGCCCGTAGCACTCACTTCCACTATCATGAAGTGCTTTGAGGTTTTGAGGTTCTGGTCATGCAGAACTTTAAGTCTATCATTCCCTCTTACCATGCCCCATTTCAGTTTGCATACAGGACAGACAGGTCCATAGAGGACGCCAATTCTGCTGCTCTCTCCATTTCAGTTCAGCGTTCAGTACAATCTTTCCCCAGCATCTACTACAAAAATTCAGCCACTTTGGACTCAAAACCTCTCCCTGTAACTGGATGTTGAACTTTTTCACAGGGAGACCACAAAACATGCAGGTCAGCAATAATATCTCTAAGACCATCATGCTGAGCACTGGGCCCCACAAGGGTGTGCGCTCAGCCCGTTGCTCTTTACCCTGCTGACCCATGATTGTGTACCAAGCTACAGCTCCAACCACATTGTTAAGTTTGCGATGACACCAACTACAGGAATGTGGTGAGCCAACTTGTCCAGTGGTGTAAAGACAACAATCTGTTCCTGAACGTGGGCAAGACCAAAGAGATTGCGGTTGATTTCAGGAGAGGTCATTCACAGCAACCCCCACTGACCATCGACGGTGTAGCTGTGGAGAGGGTGAGTAGCACCAAGTTCCTGGGGACGTATATCTCTTAGGACCTCTCCTGGTCAGACAACATCATGTCATTGGCTAAGAAAGCTCAAACCGGCCTCTACTTCCTACGCAAACTGAGGAGAGCACAAGTCCCACCCCCCCATCATGTGCTCATTCTACTAGGGTACAGTCAAGAGCATCCTCACCAGCTGCCTCTCTATGTGGTACGGAGGCTGCACTGCATCCTGTAGGAAGTCCCTGCAAAGCATAGTGGATGCAGCCAGCAAGATCATCGGTGCCCCACTGCCCTCCCTCAAGAACATTTTCTACACCCGCCTCAACCGCAGAGCCATCGGCATTGCTGATGACTCCTCTCGTCCTTTACACTCCCTCTTCAGCCTCCTCCCCTCAAGGAAAAGGTACCGGAGCCTCCAGGCTCCACAAGACCATCCAACAGCTTCATCCACCAAGCTGTTAGGACGCTGAACTCTGTCCACTACCACCCCTCCTTGCCCCCTGCCCCTGGACCATAATAAGAGAGTCGCTACCTACCAAGTACTCTGCTAAGTCTCAATTTTGTTCTGCCTCAAACTGTCTTGTTACTGGTCTTTTTCTGTTTTTGCTCTACCGACTTTTATATTGTACAGATGGTATTTATCTTATATCTTATACTTTTATATTTTATATTGCACTAGAAAGAAGTAAGAGAAACAGAATTTCAATTCCCTGTATGTTATGGACATACCTGTATAGTGAATTGACAATAAAAGGCTATTTGATTTGATTTGAATGTATTTTTTGCATGAAAAATGCAATTTCTTAACTATTATACCACCTGCCACCACCTTTTGACTGTTGACATTTTGGTCTGATGTAATTTACCAAAAAATCAGGCCGGATATGATTGTCCAGACACTCCCGGTGCTGCTGTGCTGCACAGCAAAGTCACTGGCATCGTTCTGCAAGCAGCGCGAAAGCGGTCTTTCCCACCAATCAGGAGTTAGGCTCCTTCACGGCATCCCACCAAGAATAGTCATCAAACAGACTTTTCAGGGCATTTAGCGTCTCCATTTATAGAATCAGTCACCACATTGCAGCCTGTGACAGGACAGATTGCAGGCCCCTGGAAAAAGCTTGCACTGCAAAGGTCAGAAGAAGATTTAAGACTTTTCTCCTTTTTCCTGACACCCTTTCCTACTTATCGACATGCCCCTGAGGTGTTACTTTTCCCTTCTATAAATTATACTCTGTGTGCCAGTCATGAAAGAGACATTTCCCTACTCTGTGGAAAGAGGAGAAGATCACTTTAGAATAGCAGACATGCGCAAACATAACTGTAGCAGTTATAGCTCATTCTACCTAAACAGTTTAACACCACTGTGTCACAGTTATTTAGCATTCTTTAGTACTCATATGCTGTAACATGCCACGTTAAATCTTAGCAATTTTTCTAAAATAAGAAAGCTACAGTCCTGCATATGATTATCGGGAACTGAATTTGCACTTATTACTACGTATGCATCATTGCTACAAATGGAGTTGATTACTGTTATGACTCCTATTACACGGTGATCTAAAGCTTGTTAATAGAGTAGGACGCAAAAATAGATCAAAGTAACATTTTACAGCACAATCTATATTACAGCAGCCTTCTTTGGAAAGTGATATCATGAATAGTAAGTCTTTGTGTGTGTAGGCTCAGGTTCACACTGAACATTTTTCAAACACCAAGATGGCATCATGTCCCTGTAGCACACTTACAGTGTGACACAGAGAGAATGTATACAACAATTAGTGACACTGCAGGAAGTCCACCAGAACAGCCATTAATAACATCCAGAATTTTCCCTTTCACAGCCACAGTGCATCCAATTACAAAATAGAAAATATGCTGCCTGTTCTGACACAAATAAAATGTCATAAGATGCTCATAAGAGTTGCTATGAAGCAAGAAGAATTGTAATCCAGTTTAATGGCCCTGAAAAATGAAAAGTAAAGGTTTACCAAGCTAACTTTAGTTAATCTGACTCATGTTGCTAGACCAGTTCACACACACACACAAACATATATATACATACATTTTTTTCCCAATTATTACTCAGTTTATGGGTGCGCGTCTGTGAATAATGCAAGTTTTTTTTTCAATCTTTTATTTATGTGTGCAATTTAGTTGGCAGGTTTCCATTTCCAGGAAAAGTGAGCCCATTCACTTTGGTTTTGTCTGTGACATCTTGAACTACCGTGTTTCCGGGACATCAGATCATTGTACAGCCAGGATAAAATGGACAGTAAGCAATAAGAGTGCAACCTTGTGAAACTCCATTTACCAGCAGTATCATCTAAATAGACCCATTTGTCCTGATGTGGGAAACATATGTAGCATATAAGGTCATTTCAGAGGTGCTAATAAGCTATGGAATATGCCTTGTCGTCACATGAAAAGGCAACAAAAACTGAACCCTGCCAATTAACCACCAAAAGGGGCTGTTTTGTTTACTGCAGACCAGAGCCAAATATTATTTCATATATTATTCAATTAAAATAATAACTAACCCTATAAATAATATCTCTTAAATCCACTTTTTAACAACTGGAAAGATACTCGACAAGCCGACAGATTACTTAGCAGATAAACTTTAAATTAATTATACGAATAACATTTCACAAGAAGTACCTGGAGTTCAGAATAGTCTGTGGAAGTTTGGTTGCGTAAATATTTCTAAATTTTCTCTTCATGAAACATACGCAATTCTCCTTTCTACACTTAAGTATAGCTCCCACTTGATCTTTTCCTACTTTCTTACTGTTTTTTTTCTACGTGTAACCTAATGTTGTATACTGTAGATACTGAAAAGATTTAATAGATATTGAAACTGGATAGGCTGGCGGTGTCCTTCAGCAGATAGCATGTCTTCTGTATGCCCACTGATTGGAGTGAGAGCTGTGTGCTTCTCTCTCCTGCCGTACTGTAGTTGCTCAAGTTATTGTGCAGATATATATCACAGATGCACGGTGGCAGACAGGCGGTTTTCCGAGACACGCTGAGACGTGACCTAAAACTGGGATTTCAAAACCTGGTCGTGACAGTGTGTTCTGTTTTTGTTCATTATTAATTAGTCATGATTAAACTGCTGATTGCATTAATGGCATAATTTACATCATCAAACAAAGTGCAGGATAGTTTTTCTCAGTTCTACGTGCTTTGGGAGACAGGTAATTATAAAAATATCCATGAACAATACTAAGATTTTTGATCCTTAAATTGATTTATTAACTAACCAAAATAGATTAACCAACAGGAACATTTATGCTGTTAATATAACTTGTATTCTGTTAATCAAACGAAGCATAGCTAATTAGTCCCGTTAATGTTAATGTAGATTAATCAACAATTTCTTGAGCAGTATGAGACATGAATTTAAAGTGATAGCGAACCCTCAACCGTCACTTTCTGTTCAACATGATTTGAATTGTTTGATTAATTTAATGAATAGTTCAGTCCAAGCTAATTAATTAACAGTGCAGACGGTGCAGGAAACAAATGTATGCAAAAGGGCTCCATTCAAGACCAGTTTCCTGTACTATGTTGTGGGGCTACTGGCTTATTCGGGTAACTTGTCGGATATAAAGTGCCACAATTTAAATGGACTTCATATTCGTTCACTTATATCTTGCCCAGACTACCTTAAATCCTTTCAAGTTACCCTGATAAGCCAGTAACCTGGCTTCGTAGTACAGGCCCCAGGTGAAAAAAAACTGACCTCAAAACATTAGGGGTGAAAAGAGCAGGGGAAAGTCACAGTAATATATCCTTCTAGCCCGTTATTCAGGTCAGGGCTGTGTGGAGCTTATCCCAGGCTGCAGGGGACACAAGGCCAGCATGCCAGCCCAATGCAGGGCATGCAGATGCCAAATCACAGTCTGCGAGCAATTTAGAGATACCAGGAAGTCTAACTGCACGTGTTTAGACCACAGGAGAAAACCCACACAGCACAGGGGGGACATGCAAACAGTGCAGAGGCAGGGCAGAAAGCCCCCACCTTGGAAAAAGTGCTATTTTGTCACTCTCTTTTTTTGCCTTTTTACGTATTTTAGTGATTGTCTAAATAAAACAAACAAAATGGTTTAAATGACAGATAACGTGAAAGCATTAAAAAATAAATCATTTACATTAAAAGGTGGGCAGTGTGGTGCCTCTGCCCTCCGGGGTTGGGGGGGGGAGGGGAGGGGGGCAGAGAAAATAAACTCGCAAGTTTGCATTTCTTCTAAAAGCTAATCAAAGATCACAGTCAGGTGCTGGACAAAGGCAGATCAAATGCAAGTACCATCCATCCATCCATTCTTCCTTCCATTCATTTTCTGTGACCACTTGTCCTATTCAGGGTCACGAGGTCCAGAGCTTATCCCTGAGGCTACAGGCATAAGGCAGGGAACGACCCAGGATAGACTGCCAACCGATTGCAGGGCACACTCACACATTCACTCGCACATACACTCCTATGGGCAATTCGGTAACTCCAATTAATCTCAGCATGTTTTTGGAATGTGGGGGGGAAACTGGAGTTGCTGGAAAATCCAGAATCATTAAATGGTAAATGAAGCCCAAGGTCGTACAGTAGAGAATCTGAAATGAAACAAAATTGGTCAGATCTTGTGCCCTGTGCTGCCGGGGGCAGGCTGCAGGACCCCTTACGACCATATCCAGGCTAAGCAGTTTAAAAATGGATGGATAAATTGCTAGGTCTATTATTTGACCAGGTAATACAACCAAATAATTGCATTTATAATATTTTGTATTAAAAAACATGTACTTTGAATAATTAATTTATAAAGTAATAAACAAATTAATTGGATTTATTACCTCAGTTAACACTGAACTCTATATTTGACATATATTTTACCTACATAAACATAAAAATGTAGTAGTGAAACCACATTTTATTCAAACTGCACACTGTCAAACTTCAGACGTCCCACAGCACAGCATGCAGCTGATTGACAGCTGTTTATGATTCTGATTTACATTTCATTTATGTTCACAGTAAATTCTTGATTGTCAGCCATTTGGTATAATGTGTTACACATTACAGGGTTCTCAAGTTTTATCAAAAGTTTGGACTGAGATTACATCTGTTTGGGATGGAGGGTGTGTGAAATGGTCAATGCGTGACACCTGGGAGCCCTGCCTACCACGTTCATCAGATCTTGCTCTTCCACTTCCATCTTGTCTGCACTCCACGTTACAATATGTGTCATGTAATAACGTGCTATCAGCAGGATTGCATGCATCTTATTTTGGCATGCACCTAGAAACAACAAATTGCTATTTTCTGATTGGCTGGTAGGTGGGTATTAATTCAGTATAACTTGTGACAGATATGAACTTGGCTGAAAATTCTAATCCGTATGCCTGTGTCTTGTCCATTAATTCTATATAATGGGACACCGAGGTGGGTGTTACCTCTTACTGTACTTCTCAGTATGAGAAACACAAGGTGTGGCGTGAGTGTGTGAGCCGGTCGAAATACATGTGTATACCTGCATTTGGCTATTTATCGTGATATTTACCCAGACCTTCTTGTGAACCATGTTTTGTTTTGTCTCATTCAGAGATAATAACTGACAAAAGTTTAAGGAAACGCCCAAGGAAGCCCTGATGGCTTAGCTCCCTACCCCTGTGCCTTATGCTCCCTGTGATGCGCTCCAGGCCCTCCCACAAGGCCTTATACTAGATAAGTGATTAGAAATTTATTGAAGGATGGCTCCCCCAGACTCCTTTTTGTCCCCCGGCATTTCCCGTTTGGCCTCCTGTGTTTGCTCCTCGTCCCCCTTCGGTCCCTCCGTTCACTCCTGGTCCTTTCGTTCCGCCTGTTGGTGTTCCCCCTGTGTCTCCCTTCCCCGTCTGCCTGTCTGCGTTTCCCGTTCTTTGTCAGGTGTTGTCCTGGTTCCTGCCGTTGTGCTTGTTTTGTGTGTCTGTTCTGTTCCCGGTTCCTCGTTGATGCTTTTTCCTTTCGTTTTCCAGGTCCCGTGTGCCTGGTCTTCGTCACGTCTGCCGCCTCCCCTGAGACTCGCCCGAGAATGCACGCCTTCGGGGGGGGAGGTTCTGTCATGACCTGCTCGTCCGATCCTCCTGTGTGCCACGCCCCCCCCATTACCTCGTGTTCATTCCCGATTGTGATCACCTGCTGCCTGTTATTTTCAGCTTGTCCTGTGTATTTAGTCTGCGTCAGAATCCGTTTTCCCCAGATCCGTCACTGATGTTAGTTCGTCGCCGTCTCCCCTGTTTCCCCTAACAAAACCCCGTATCCTGCATCCTCGTCTGCCAGCCTCATCCTTCCCCGGCGTCCTGCCTGTTCGCCGACCAGCGATCACTACAAGGACGTCCTATGTCACATAAGGTAATAATGAGTGTGTTGCTTCAGTTGTAAGTGTAAGGAAACAACTTGAATCGAATTATAAGAACAATAAGGTGAGAGCGCAGTTTCATTTTATAATTAGCTAAAATTGTCATCTTCATCTATCTTAGCACAAGATAGATGATTTTTTTTAATCAGGGAAAACTACCCACTCTTTCTGTGGAGTGGTCTAAGAATTCGATGCCCATTTTAGAACTAATTTAGTTAACTATAATTAAATTTTCTATTTATAAAGTTTGCTTTGGTATCTTATTTTTCCAAAGGACTAGCGGTTCCCATTTTATAACAGTCGCACATCCACCAACTTATTCATTCATTTTTGGTATTAACTAATGTAGATACGATTATGGTAATTCATACTGTATCTTAGGTGGAGCGCAGAACAATCCAATAAACAAATAAATGAAAGAACAAAAAAAAAACTATGTATGTAGAACGAACCACCAAAGTTACAATATATTTAACCCATACATTACATGCTATCTACATATTATGTTACCAAAGTTACAAAGCTATGACACAGATATTCAGGTAGCTTTTACAAAACACTTACAGTACTGCAGGGTGCGAGGCAAAGACATTTTTTGCAAGCTGCCTATAAGACAGGTAGATCATGAAAATGCTTTTTTTTTATATATATATCCCATGGCTGCTGTAGCACAACCAGATTGTTATCAGATCATCAATCACAGATAAGTAGATATGGAAGACAGGGAGCTACTGGCACAGTTTGTATGCAGTACGTGTGTATATTCATTCTGTAAATATTTTATTTTATTTATTCATTTATTTATTTTTACCAGGCAAATCATTAAGAATAATTTCTTATTCACAACGTCGGCCTGACAAAAGGCGAAGCCTCCTGTGTATACTGCAAGTGTCAGTCAGGGAAGGTGTCCAGAAATGACATATTAAAACAGTTAAGACACTTAAAGATCTTCAGGACATAATAAATGTGTGTGTGATTACATCGTCATTTGTAAGTGTTTGGAAACAACCTGAATCAAATCACAAGAACAATAGGGTGACTGAAATCATCATCATCATAGATCTTGTTTGGGAGAAGGTGACCAGTTCTTTCTGTGGAGTGATCTAACAATCTGATTTAGAAAAAAATCCAGCAGTTTTTCTTTTTGAAAAAGGATTTGTCCTGATTCATCCAATAACTGGTTGTGCCACCTTCAGCAGAACTGACTGCACCCAGGCACTGTAGTTATTAATCAGTCTGTCATTGCTTAATAAGAAAAATTGAGGTCCAGCCCTCCACTGTGCACAACCACTTCAATTCAGTTACATTTGTGGGCTGTGTTTCAGTTAATTCCAAACAGAAATTTGGTTTAGGTCTTTATTTTTGATTTACTAAACCAGCCATAAAATTAAGGACCATGTTTTTAAGCCATTTCGATGTAAATTCGGCAGGGTGTTTTGGATTTAAATGATATGTAGCATAGCTGCAGTTAAGCTACAGCTCTTGCCAGATGGCCCAACATTCTGTTAGAGTGGAATTCATGGCTTCTGAAGCAATGGCAGCTTCTCGCAGTTCATCCCAGTAGGAAAACATCCACAGACTATCACTCTTCGGGTAAGATATACCATTAATTTCAATAAGGGCATTTTCATTTTGTTATGCTCCACACCATCTCTTGCTAACTTATGAACGATTTTGCAAGGTTGATGCAAGGTATTGTGTTTATAAGAACAGTAAGTGAAGTGGAATATGTCGGCTTTGTCAGGCAAGGCCTGTCTTTGTGAATATCCCTCAGATGTTTGAGCGCGGGTTTGGCTTGGGGGCTCTCTTTGGTAGCACTGAGGCCTATTTTGCGCTCTGCAGAATGCTACATGCCTGTCAGCACTCTTACTGCAGGACATCCACCATGGATGTTTTGACTGATTCCTCACTGCAGATGTCTGGTTTTACTTCACTGGAGCTGCTGTTGTTTTTCCAAAGGGACAGTGATACAGTCCGAGGTAGTGTGGGCAGGTCATTAAGCACGCACTACCTCGGACTGACACACTGTACTCACTGCACTAAGACTGTGCACTAATACTGAAATAGGATGGCTGTCTCTCTTTTCTTTGTGTTCTTATTTCTGTTATTTATTACTTTAACTTATGCTGCTAAACAGAGACCGAGCTGCTAAACAGTTTTTCACCATTTCTGTAATAGTGACAATAAAGATCTATCTTAGCTTAGCTTAGCTTAGCTTAGCTTATAGAGGGAGGCAAAGGCAAACCCACAACCCAAACAGTGACAATGGTATGATCTGAACCTGGATGCCACCTGTATCCCAGCTGGCATAATGCTGTTGAGAGCTGTTTGTGAATAACTGCAGAATATTAGTGAGAGTTCTTAAGCTAGAAACTTCAGTTTTCAGTTTTTTTTTACAATGCTTTGGTATACAAAGGAGATCATGGTCGGCTTAATGACTGCAAGGTGCCCAGGCCCTGTGGCTGCAAGATGAGCCCAAATCATCACCCCTCCACCCCCTGCTTGACAGTTGGTATGAGGTGTTTGTGCTGATTAGCTGTGTTTGGTTTTCATCAAACCTGGCGCTGTGCATTATGGCCAGATATCTCCACTTTGGTCTCATTTGTCCAAAGGACATTGTTCCAGAAGTCTTATGGTGTGTTCAGCAACCCTTCCAAACAAGGTATCCAGGTGTTCAGTTTTTATTCTAATTGTACTTTAACATGTAACATGCTAACTGAGGCCTGTAGTGTATGAGATGTAGCTCTTCGGTGTGAATTTGCTGGGCCGTCCACACCTGGGAAGATTGGAAATTGTCTTGAATGTTTTCATTTGTCAATAATCTTTCTCACTGTAGAATGTTGGATTTCAAATTGTTTGGAAAAGGCCTTGTAACTCTTCCCAGATTGATGGGCAACAATAATTGCTTCTCTAAGATCATCGCTGATGTCTTTCCTCCATGACATTGTGTTAACACACACCTGAGTTCTCCAGACCGGCAAACTGCCAGAACTTCTGCTTCCATGGAGGTGGTCACACTTACTGATGATCAGTTAATGAAGTGCATTTCATTAGCAGCACCTGGGTACTACTTACCCCCTAAATTTCTATGGAAGCATTTTTCACACACTGCATCTGCATTTTGTCTTACATTTTATTAATTATTAATGTAATGACACAGTGAAATATGTCGTGTTGTTTACACTGACACTGTAGTAGAACATTTAAGAAGATGGTTAATATTGTTGAGGGTAGCCTAATATACTTTAAGTCCATTCAATGTAAACCTGCCTCTTCAGTAAAAATACTGCCCCCCCCCCCCCCCCCATCTCAAACATGTCACATTCATTTGAGTATCAGTCTTCATAGCTGATGTTTGCTCCCTGCACCTCAGGAAGGTTGAGAAGTGGAAAATATAGCCTTGATAATGCATTTGACAGGCAGAAACTTTAATTGAGTTCTGACAGATTTTTATCTTCAGATGATGCGACCCAGTGGTGCAGTGAGCGTGAGAATGAAATGCTCCTCAGTGGTAGAGTGGTGAAGGAGACATTTTTTATTTACAGACACAACTGAAAAAGGCACAAAATAGTATAGTAAAATCCGTTTAAATTAAGGAATTTATCAGTTTTGTACATTAAATATATTTGTTTAACATAATTCATTTTCAGATAATACATTTCAGAGATCATGCATGAACATATTTAGAAATAGTGTACTTCTTGGTACTATGGTACTTTGGGGGTGGGACTTTTAAACATGTTTATTGTCGATTGGTTATCGTGCCTCAAAATATACACAAAATATAAAAACTGTTACAAAACCGAAAAACATCAATAAACAAAGGAAAATAAAGTAACAAATAATGAATGAGGAGACCTTAAACACATGGTTAATTGGTAGGGACATGTCTCTACTGTCCATACCCAAGTCTTTGCTTTGAGGGATCGATCAGTATCCAGCTGGTACTGTACCAGCATGCCTTGCACCACACTGCGCATATCCTTAAATACTGTAAATTAATATGGGTATTCAGGTTTTTAAGCTGTAGTATTGTAATTATCATAATCATGCATTGTTTACTGTGGAATGTGTGTGTTTTGTTAGCATGTAACCTTAAGTGTATGAGCAGTCATCATCTTACATAATAATCGCACACTCACTGCAATATACTGATTGATCTTCAAAAGGAACAACAATTTAAATTGTAAAGCCTGCAAATTTTTGTTTCCTATGACAGGGTAAAAATCTTTTAGTGAAACACCCTACCCCTGTCCTTTGTGAATTTTACCACCAAGATTTCAAAATTTGCAGAACTGTACTCCAAAATAACACTGTTTTTGAAAATACTGTGTACTATGGTATAATGTCCAGACAGTACAAAGGTGTGAAAAATCCTGATCTCAACCCAACCGATTATCATGGTCCTTGCAATGTAAAAAATGCCCGTGTGTAATGTCACAACCTGTCCTGTCCATCTCCTGATATGACCAGCAGGGGTCGCTTCTGATCCTCTGGATCCCTCCTAATTCTCCCCAGGTGTGCCTTGCTCGTTATCCCCAATCCTAGTGTATTAACCATCCACACCTGCATTGTGTCAGCCCCTTGTTGTCAGTCCTGTGTTCCCCATTTCAGTCATTAAAGTCAATCCTTCTATTGCCTGTGCTCTTCCCAGTTCTAGACTTCCTATTTTGACCCCTTGTGGTCCTGTTTGTTCCCCTGCTCCAGTTTTTGTCTAAAAAAAGCCCCCTTTTGTTCTCCTGATGCCTGCCCTCAAGTCCTTCATTTCTTGCGACGCAACACATAACATACAACGTCGATATTCATATCGCCCAGAGCTACCTCACCTAGTGTTGCGATGATGTTGTTCTGCACCAATAACAGTTTCTCATAGTCATGGAAAACAAACAGAAAAAGTACCATTTATTTTGGTACTGTTTGAAGTTAAATACCTGGTGCAGTAGCTGCCGTTATCATTGTTTGACATTCATCCAGGTATAAATAATTTTACGTTGCAAAATGATAATTAATAAGCAGGTTACAAAACAATTAAAAGATGTACTCTCTCTCTCTCTCTCTCTCTCTACTCTCTCTTTCTAAGACAGTGTGTCTGTGTTACGATCCAGTCTAGGGTTGGAGCGTAGCAGAAAGGACATGGAATAGGGAAAGGGGAAAACAGGACAACCAGAGGCGGAGGAAAGGGAACACGGGACACAAAGGGATCTTTTTTTTATATAGTTTTTGTTATATTTTTTACACAGATACTTCACAACAAGAGGTGCAAGAGATTTCGGGGGTGACACGGGCCAATATAACAAACAAAACACCGCTACCGAACGAAACCCAAGCTAAGCTAGTCCTACGTGAAAACAAAACACAAACAAAACAACAATACAGAAAACACACAATCCAAGACGACAGTGTCCGAGTGGGCGAGCAAAAGAATGGTCAACGAACAGGCGGGAGATGAAGACCAAAGACAACAATTAAAGCCGAGGCGAAGGTACAGACAAAGGGCGAGGCGAAAATCTGAAACCAAAACCCAAAGAATAGTCATACACAAGTGATCAAATCAACAACAATCCAACGATAAATCCAAGCAATGAGCAAAACTTTCGAGGTGTGCGAGCTGTGGCCTTTTCTAGAAACAGAAAGTAGCGCCGAAGATGGGGCGTGGCCAAGTCTGGGAGGCGGAGCCAAAGGGAGCAACCAGCAAATGGTGACGAGGGCGAGAAGACCGGAGAATCTGCCAGGACCTCCTGCAAACATTTACGGCACGTAACACTTACAGCCCGTATCACTTACGCTTTTGCACGTACAGTAACACTTACGGCACGTAACATTACGGAAGGATCTTCGTTCATTTAAACTTTCTGAGAACCGCTGTGCCTATAATCCATTGTATCTTACAGGATGTCTGTTGCAGACAATCACCACAAGCCAAGCTTACTTAAATTTTGAGGCCCTAAGAGAGGTCTCCATGATGTGGGAAATAGTTAGCCATCCAGGACTTAAAAACCTGCCCAGGATGTGCTCATGTGAACAATCGCCCTTATTAATTAATAGTATATTCTTCCTCTGTTCTACTGAATAAATATAGTCATCGCATGGGATTGGATTGGTTATGGACAGGGAATTACCATTGTAGGTTATATGTGGGTTCAATGAACTGCAGATACTACTGCTGACATGTCTTATGTGAGGATTTCAGGCTTATTCAAAATGACAGAATTGTATAAAAATGCCAGAATGGGAATATTTCTAAATACTATTATACGGTCTTTGGATGTATTGAGCTAATACTTCTCATTGTACCAATCATTTATTTCTTAAATTATTCAGACTTTTTAAAATTGAATCTGTCCATCATGCTGAATTAATTATGAACTGAAATTTTTAGAAGGAAATGGGGTGTAATTTCAAACATATATTGTAGCCACAGAATGTATTACTTAAATGATTCACTTAAGTAGGTTTTAACATTATCTGAGCAATACATACAATATGTATAAAAGAAGTATATTATTAGATTTTTCAAAGAGCAGTAAGGATTATGCTGAGCTATAACTGAATGACATCTGAAATATTTGGTGAATTGCAGTTAATTTGCATTAAAGAAATTTTATATAATCATTCTGAACAAATATGTTTACTTACAGGGGGTGGCATGGTGGTGCAGTGGTTATCACTGTTGCCTCACACCTCTGGGACCTGAGTTCGAGTCTCCGCCTGGGTCACATGTGTGTGGAGTTTGCATGTTCTCCCCATGTCGTCGTGGGGTTTCCTCCGGGTACTCCGGTTTCCCCCCACAGTCCAAAAACATGCTGAGGCTAATTGGAGTTGCTAAATTGCCCATAGGTGAGCATGTGTGAGTGAATGGTGTGTGAGTGTGCCCTGCGATGGGCTGGCCCCCCATCCTGGGTTGTTCCCTGCCTCGTGCCCATTGCTTCCAGGATAGGCTCCGGACCCCCCGCAACCCAGTAGGGTAAGCAGTTTAGAAAATGGATGGATGTTTATTTACATAAGCTGATTTCTGTCAGATTTAACAATTTACATTTAAAATGCTGAACAATAAAATAATTCAGAGTTTATCTGTTGGTTAAATATGATATATTTGTTTGTGACAATACATTGTCTATGTAGGATTAATAATAATAATAATAATAATAATAATAATAATAATATGTTATTTTGTATATCTGAAACTGTTTACACTACGACATAAACCCTCCTCGTGCACATTGATGTCATCAGTAGTTGTTCTTCTCACACAGGCACAGACTGACCATCGGGAGGAGCAGCTGATTTTCTGCTGGCCTGGCCTGCCAATCAGAGAGGACCTTGAAATAATCAGATGGTGAAACAAGCTAGATAGATGTTTTAGTGCAAAATGCCCACACAATATGGTCTCACCCCAGGTCTCTCAGTATGTGTTATGATCTGCCTGCCATGATCCCACAGTGCAATAAGACCCATGTATCAATATTGGACTGACATCATGTAAAGATAAATAAACCACCTTGAATATTTTGTTTGAGTAAATAGCTAATCTGCATGGCTTTGGTGAAGTGAAATAAAACAAAAGGCAAGGGAGAGAGAGAGGAAAAGACGAGCCCTCAAAGAGAAAGCTGAAAAATGTTCTAAATGACTGATTTTCAGCAAATTACAACAAGGGGTCAGGTAATGTTAGCAAACATGCCGCTAATCACAGATGCTTGCAGCTAGAGTGGCCAGATGTCCCCTTCAGGCCAAACAGTCTGGGTTTTCAGCTTCATGTCCTCTGTCCAGTGCAAGGTCTGGGCAGATGCTTGTATATCAGCTTGGGGATCTTCGGCTCAAAACAGTCTGTGTTCCAACACATCATACGCTACACCCAATATACTTAAAATTAAAATTAATTTGAGTTAAACTTTTGAATAAATGTAAATTGTACTGGAATATTTACTTATATCCTTATTGTGTCAAGTGATTTTTTTTAGGGCCCCTGAATTTGTCATGCCTCTTCAACCCCCTTGGCTCAGTGTGTTCAAGTAAGATGGGCCCTATGTCAATAAGTTTGTGTGGAATTTCTACTTTAACTTGAGGAGTTTTGTGAAATTACCAGTACCAAGACATTAAATTATTGCTTTAATTTTTGCCAAGTATTACTCTATAAAACTTTTAAAATGTTAAAAGTTGCATATGCCCCATTTGATTGGAGATTAAATTTTAAGTGAAATTAAAAACAGAAGACAAACTTCCTACATATATGAAGCTCATGAAAGTTCCATTACGTTCTGTTTTATCTTTTCATTGTAAGAATGTGATTTATTTCCCTGAGGTTTTGACCAACCTTTGAAGTTTACATTTCCCATCATGCCATTACTATACTGCAACAGGAATGCGCCAACCAGGAATTGAATCTTCATCCTAAAGAACTATGAGATGTATCAAATACTGTCATAGCATGTGATTAACTGAATAAACTTCCACGTCTATTCTATGTGTCATCATAACCTTATAAAAGACTCATAGCCTTACATTACTTATTTCGCCTACAGCCAATAACAGGATTTGCTGTAATCCTCTCTTAACTGTTGTGGCCAGATTCACTTCATGTCAGGTCCAGTATTACCAAACACAATCCCAGTCCCACAGCTTAATGCGTGTTTCCAAATAAGGTAATGTGGAGCACAGATAGCATTTACAGAGAACACGTTTGATCCAGCATTTTGTAGCACAAGCTAGAAGATCTAATGAAGAGCTTGAGTACTTTTCAACTGTCAGAGGTGAGATTAGAAATGCAGGGGTGGGGTTCACAGGCTTTTGGGAGTGAGTTCTGGGGATCAGAGATCAACAGGGGGAATTAGACAAAGGAGTTCAGTCCTTTTTTGGGAATCACCTAAACTGACATCATCGATGAGAACTATACCGTTCTGCTAGGGTAAATCAAAGCACACTGAATATGATGCTGCTGAAAGCAGATTTTGGGACCTCGATGCTTGAGTTTTAGGAAAAATGTGTTGCATAGTTATACCACTTCAACAGGGAACACCTTTACACTCCCTTCCCCCAAAAACAGCCCAAAAACTGTGACAAATGTCACATTTTCTTAAACCTGTACTAGCTGAAAAAAACATTTTATTGCTTAGCTGTTCCACTCTTAAATAATTTTGTTTCTCAAACATGCCTTAGAATGTATGTAAGATAATAAAACACAATATACTAATGCAGTGAGGATACTTTCAGTTCAGATTTGCTAATTGCAGAAAGCGTTAAGGCCTACCTTAGTTTTATTTGTCCTTATCTAAAGTGATTAAAAAATCATGCTTGGCATATTGATCAATAATGTTAAATTTCATTTGTTTATTAATTTTTTAATTGGATAATTGTCGAGTTCCTCCCCAACTCAAAAGGATTAAAATCTGGAAAACAAGTCATCTGCACACACAGAAATCTGATTAAGGAGGTGATGCCTATTTCCAGAAAACGAATAGCAGATGAAATCTGCCTCTTACCAAAACAAGTGCACTGGAAGCAGATCATTCAAAACATACTGGTGTAAGTATGTAATACTCTAACTGTCTGCTAAATGGATCTATGCAAGTATTTTTCAGTTTTGTCTATTTTATGATTGAGAGTCTATAGATATACAATTTTTATTTCTATGATATAATTTTATGCGGATAAAATGAAAAAAAATGGCATAGTGTGAAATCACAAAATGTAATCCATTAATTAAAGACCTGACACAATACCCATTTATGAGACTCAAACTGACATTATTAAAACTTTAAACAATGTAACATAAACTCAACATGCATCCCAATAAACATTAACTACTGCATGGCTGATGATGCTTAATTTTAATATGAATATAAATTATTTATTAATAGTCAAAATGTTATTATTTACAATATTTTATTTTATACGTTATACTGTATATTGATATCTATATGAGTTGCTTAGCATACATGATTTCCAGACGAAATTGAAGCGAGTACTAGAATATCCCACAACCACACACACACACACACACACACACACACACACACACACACGCACACATTCACAGCTCCTCAATGGGTCACTGTCCTTCTTATTCATTATACAGTACCACCCACTGTTATTACACACTACTGATTGTGATACAGCTGCTATCTTTCGAACAACTACCTAAAAGAAAGAACGTACCTTCATTCAGTCATCCACCTCCATCCTGAACTCCCCATCTCTCCTACTCCTCTCTCATATCTCGTTTCAGCATCTTCTCTCTCTTTCTGCCGCTTCCTTTTACGGGCTTAGATGGAAACCAGGCTTCACTGCATTATCCCTTTTTGCAGGATCCAGAGTCTTCTGCAGCACTGGCCCAACCCACATCCAGAAGGGTGAGCTGAACCTTGCAAGGCACAAATAAAGTCAAGTCAGTATGTCTCAAAGTTTAGAACTCTAGGAAAACAATTAAGGAGAGTTTTGAAGAGAAAACATTTAAATATCAGAATGCGTCAGCATGAATTCTGATTCTGAATCTATAATTAAAATAGCTAAGCCTTGTTTTATAATAATTACATTATCTGTTTAGATTAGTTTGTAAACTGGTAGAGAACATCTAAAGAACCAGGAATAAGGCAGTGGACTGTTAACTTTTCAGATTAATGGTGCAAAACACAATCTATTCACAGAACATCATATATATACTATGGGCTTTCATTTCATTTCACCTGTTTGACGCCCTGCAGGCTGCTGTGCTCCTGACACTTTCTTTGGTTTAATCCCAAAAATGGCATCAGACCCCTAAACTGTCTTTTGTTTGGTAAACACTCACCCCTTTTGAAGTGTGACTCGACCGCAGAGCCTCCTGACTCACCTTGAAGTTATGAGCCATATGTCACTTTGCTGTTTAGTTTCCTGGTCCCCATAAGGGAAAACTCAATTTAATAAAAATCTGTGACTGCAATGAAAAAAACTAAAAATGCAAAAACTCTTGTATTTTGCTTGGTTACTTGTGGTTATGGTTAGGGATGGGTAGGGGTTATGGTTGTTATGGTTAGCGTTAGCATTTTTCTCATAGAAATGAATGAGCCGTCCCCATAAAGATATGTTTACCCAACGTGTGTATGTGTGTGTGTGTGTGTGTTTGTGTGTGTGTATAGCATTTAACTCCCAAGACAGGAACTTACAAGACATCAATGGGCATTCTGACACAGCAGGTAAGTAGCTGAAATAAACAAGTGATTCAATTCGATCAACCTCGCTAGTGTAGAGACTAACCTATCACAGAGGGAGTGATAAACCAGCTTCCTGCTAGAACTGGTTGCACATCATGACCGGCAGTGAATGAGAGAGCTCTTGTTGGTCACCATTTCTTCACTGGTTACCACAATGATAGTGAGATTGAAGAAAGGGGGCAGGAGTAAGAATTTGGCGGTAGCCTGTCATCACAGGCAGGTTTCCAGCTGCAGGCGTTCACCAGGATATGCATTGTTTTGATCCTGGATAGCCTGAGCACTGATAGCAAGCACTGAAATAGGAATCGTGATAGTGCTTGCATAATTCATGATGGTGGAATCCCTTTAGTGGTCGCAGGGCCTATTATTAACTCAGCGTGTTCAGTACCTCCCATTGCTTTCTCGCACCTGCAGGAAGGGGAACCGGCCTGGTCCCTTGGTCATGGGTCTTTCACATCATTACACATGCCAACCGAAACCCTGGTCTGTTCGGACATTTCGCTTCCAGCTGAACTAGGTTTAATGCGATGATAAATGTGCTGCTGCTACATATGAAATGTAAATGTAAGATACAATCATTCCTCTCTATTGAAGTAGTCTTTCCTTTAAAAAAGGGAGGACAGCATTGATTATTTTATTTCATCTGGAAGCACGACACAGAATGTGAATAGATGTGAAAGGTTCATACCTTTCATGTGGACCTCTTTCATTTCTGACTAAAATATATGATAGATATGCACACATCTGGAACGCATGCCGGCATATGGTAAAAAAAAAAAGATTGTTTGGGCATATGTACCTTTATTTAACCAGTAAAAAGGGTACCAGTTTACAATTAGACTACCCTTATAAAAGATTTATAGATAGTTTCTAATCAGGCTATAAATTAGGTTGAAACCCTTTTTGTGACTAGCATGTTGTCAGCCGCTATATCACCTGCTGAAGCTAAGCAGCTTTGGGCTTGGCCAGTACTGGGCTAGGAGACCAGCTAGGAAAGCTGGGCTGCTGCTAAAGGAGGTGTTGGTGTAGCAAGCAAGTTAGCCAATGCTGGGGTCTGTGTGCATCCCAATGCCCCAGTGCAGTGATGGGGACATGATGCTGTCCTTTGGATGAGATGTAAAACTGAAAACTGAACGTGGTACCCTGATGTCCTGAAAAGAACTGCCTCCTGTGGCTCTTTCAAATCTGCCCTCTTAATCAGCCCTGTTATCTAATTAGTGAATTCTCTCCCACCCCCTCACCACCTTGTGCATGTGCTGACCGTACTGGAGCCTAATAGCGGCCGTAGTGGCTGCTATACAGTGCTGGTGGTTCCCCATTGGTTCTGTAAAGTGCTTTCAGTATCTTAAAATGCGCTGTAAAAATGTTACCTTCAGGTTTATAAAAATCAATGAACACGTTATAATGCATTCATAAAGCATATACTGTAAACACGACTATAAATATTTATAAAAAGGCATAATACATTATAGTTGTCTTTATTTTGCATTCTGAATGCTTTATGAAACTCTCATCTACATTGCACTACAGATACCTTCATAATGCAGTACAAAGCACCATTAATATTAAAACTGACCATTATAATGCATTCATTAGTTATTGATGTTTCATTATAGATGAGAGCTTCTTTGGAACGTATGACGTATTACAGTATAAAAGTACAGTATAATGCCTTATGATTGTCAAAAGAGGAGGCTGTAATGTTTTATTAATTATTATACTGGCCATTATAATGCATTATAAAGGTATCCATAATGCATTATGAATGACAGCCACAAGTAAAGTAGTATCAAAACACTTCGTTATCTTTAATATTATTATTAAGACAATCACAAACAAGTTAGAACAGTTTATTATTATTATTATTATTTTTATTATTAGTATTATTATTAATAATGACTTACTGCCATTTATAAGTAGCGAATTGGAGCCTTGCTGTAAAGTGATACCCAAAACTGAAAGGTTTCCATTATGTGGAAATCATTCAAGCCAAATGTGCAGCTGTTTAAAAGACACCACATTGCATTACTGCTTAGTTAGTAGAGGATCATAGTGAGACTTGAGCCTATTCCTGGAAGCAGAAGGCAAGAACTGAAGGAAACCCTGGATGAGATTCCAGTCTGTTCCTGGGCACACTTTCACCTACGTATACAATCAAACACTATGCGCAATTTAGAGTCAACAAGGCACTTAACCGCATGTTTTTACTCTGCGGCAGAAAAACAGAGTATCTGAGGGAAATGTTTCTAAACACATGGAAGAAGACCAGCATGGAAAATGCCAGGCCACAGTGCTAACGACTGAGCCGCCATGCCCAGAATTTCAATTTAAATTCAATGAAATTACCATAAAGTAATTGTGAAACACTGATATCCAGGAGAAGGAACCTGCCAACATTAAGAGGGAGATCAATGGCTTTCCAATTAGTCTGAAAACTGACATATTTATCTGGTTATTCATTAGATATTATTAATTACTCAGCCTGATTTTCCAGCTACTTACAAAAATGTGCCTAAGCCTTGCATGGAGATGACAGCTATGTACGGCCTGAGAAGTCAAGATGATCCATTCTCTGATGTTCTAAGCATGTACTTTTCACACTGTGTGATTCATTGTGTAACCAGACCGCTAACATCGCCTTCGATACAAAACGTGTCTGTCGCAGACCAGTGACAAAACCATGAATAATACAAAAACATTTCACAATTGTTGAAAGCTAGTAGAGTTCTTATGAGAAAAAAAGACACGGTAAGATGAATGTTAATATTAATCAGCTTTGCAATGTGCCCTGGCATTTACAAACCATTTTCAATACCAGCTTGACACTCACATGTCTCTGACCCCTCTGCCGAATATCATGAGATTTTGTGATTTGCCTACTGAACAAATCTTTCCTTGACTCAGCATCCCAATCAGATAAGAATGGTAAGACCCTCATTGCACATCTTTCAAGAAGCGAATCTGCTCTCCATAGGTTTCCGTATCAGCAAGGTCTCTTCGCAAATTCCATGAAATTCATTATTTTTACTGATGTTCTCTTCAGTATAAGCTTCCATAATCTTTAAGTCACACAAGACCACCTTTTGAATGTCACCGATGAAGCAGACATTTTGCACTCACGCAGAGGGTGCGTTGCGTGCACATACTGTAATTTTCACCCTGCACTTTGTGACAGCCCTTTAAGAACAGCCTTGAACAGTATAATGACTGAATCCCAGCTCAGCAGAGGGTAAGGTCACTGTTTTCACCGGCAACATTGGCCGAACCAGAGGCAGGGGCACCAAATGAAGTTATTCTGTTATAAGAACTTCCTGGAAAATGATTCTTTCCACATCTGCTCCAAGATTATTTTTGCTTTTTTTCCCGCTCTCCGGCTGTTATACAAAAGCTACCATTTCTAACGATGAGACACAAAAGGAAATGACTGGAACTCGTGAAAAGCCAGTTATTAGGGACCTCTTTTGTGAATCATTAGTCAGCAAATATGATCCTCTACCACTGCTACTGACAGGTCTTCATTAACAGAGATGTGCTTTCTTGTGACAAAGAAGCTGTACAATGGGACCCCATCATGTTTGCTAAAACCTCATCCCTAAAACCCTTGACTCAGTGCCATTTCTGGAAAAAGAGACATTTATTCATATGTATCATTTAACGTCACAGCCTCCCTACAAACTGCCATCCTCATGACCTGCTTTTCTCTTTTCAGTTGATTGTAATTTTATGTTAACCTTAAGGTATCCAGGAAAGGTCAATGAGAATGCAAATGCGCATAGTGTATATGATTGCTGATTAGAATTAAACAACATTTGGGGGGGAAAAATTTGAAATGTGTGTTGACAAATTTTTGAATTAATTTTCAATTGTTAATCAATACAGATCTTGAAAAGAAAAATGCTCAGCCTTGCACCAGTGAACGCTTGTACAGAAAGATATTCTTCATCCTGATCTGAACCCCATACAGTTTAGGACACAAGAGTTTTGTGGGCTTCTACAATTACTCTGCCATAGTTGCTACTTTTCCCTGTGCATGCAAAGTAAACTTATTTAAGCATTTCTCAAAATGTGTAGAGACTGCTAAAGAACTGCATAGCACTCATTTATACTAGCAGAAATAAATGAGAAGAATCATAGTTATATGTGATTACAGTGCAAGCTGGGGGCAGCAAGGTGGTGCTGTAGTTAGCACTGTTCTCTCACATCCTTGAGAGCAGGGGTTGTGACCCAGCTGATGTGGTATTTGTATGTTCTCTGCATGTCATCCTGGGGTTTCATATCTACTATCCAAAAACAGGTCTTGTGTGCCCGGGAATTGGTTGGTGGCCTGTCCTGGGCTATTCCCTGTCATAGGCTGGGATTGGCTCCAGAATCACATAATCCTGCATGGGTATAGAAGATGGGTGGATATAGTTCAAATTCTATACAAAAAGCTGCAAATATTATTTCTGGATTGTCTAAAAAAACATAAAATTTAAGTCATTTGAGGACTAAAGTAAATACAGAACCTGCATTTCTGTGGAAATAGAACTAGGATTGCTTGGGTATTAATACTTTTATCATTAATATTTTTATCATTTCATTCCTTTATATATCTTGACTCCCAGCCTGAGTGGTTTTTTTTTTGCCATTTTGGCAGAAAGCCTTTGCGGCTGCCTGTATCTCAATTAAATAGACGCTTAGCTTCTCATTGAGAAATAATGTGTCCTGTCAGCAACTTTGCGATACGTGATGTATTTGAGTAACCACGTGTCATTAAAAAAGAAAAGAAATCCAATACCCAGCGGCTGATTAACTTCTCTGTGGTCCCCAGGCTGACATGGCAAGGGGACTCCGCAAGCAGCTCCCCCGAGCTTTTTGGAGCTGAAAGAGTGACGAGTGAGAAAAGAGTGAGGGTTTAAAAAGATGTCAAACTGATTGCCCGCCAATCGACCATTATTAAGTTTATCTCTAATAAGTTTCCCCATTCCATTTTTCCTGAGACGGGGCCTCGGGTCCCTAATTTTTGCCAGCTCCCTCGACTATAGCCTGGAACAACCTGTGCACTAATCCGCCCCCTACCAGTTCCCATTGATAACTGTCAACAGTTTGTTCATTCTTCCACATACGAAATGCGAAACCATTTTCCATTAAGACATAATTAGACTTAAAATGTATGTTTTGTAATGAAAATAATAGAATACGCTGCCTGAAGAATTATTAGGCATGTACTTTATTTTTATCTTCTCACCAATTTTTTCAGTTCAGATGAATCTCCAAATAAGAACTTTCTCTTTGGAGTAGAACAGGAAATTGTCGATCCTTCCCTTTGCAAAATTATGCTGTTATTATAAAAAGGCCCATAAGAGGACCTAACAGAGAGTGAAAAAAGAAAAGAAAGTAGGACAGTGGCAGTCAGACAGATGCAAAACTGAAATTGCCAAACTTTTGCAGCACGATCACCGTACAATTGAGTGTTTTGTGGTCAGCAGCCAAAGATGACAGAAGAAGCATGTAGAGAGAAATTAGCTGCCAAAGATAAGTGCCAAATTAAAGATGGGGGGGGGGGGAGGGGGGGCTTCCAGAAACTCTTCCAGAGGCATCATATACCACCACTTGCAATCTGAACAGAATCTCTGCAAGTTCTAGGTACAGTCTGTCACGAGATCTCTAAAGTGTAAAGACAACCTTCATTTAACAAGGCACACAAGCTCAAACACCAAGACTGGGTACAGATACATCTAAAGCTGATTTTACAAGGGTTTTATGGACAGATGAGATGAAAGTGACTCGATGGAACAGATGGATGAGCCAATGGGTGGACGCCTTCTTAAAACATCAACAAGGTGATGAAGGAGTGATGATATGTGCTGAAATTATCAGTGATATACTTGTAGAACCTTACCAACTTGCAGATGGTGTGAACACTAACTACAAGAACTAATGCCAATTTCTAGACAATACCTTCTTCAAACATTGGTACAAGAATAAGCAAAGAAGCCAGAAACTTTCCAAAAGGTTATAGTGTTCAGACAGGACAATGCCCCTTCCCAGGAATCAAAGTATTCCATGGATTGGCCATGAAGGGCTTGAAAGGTGATTGAATTATGACCTCTTCGCTTTACTTAAGCCCCAAAGAGAACTACAGGATCTTACTGAAATGTGAGAGTTACCAAAATGGCAAACAGTGCACTTTTTAATGCAGCATTTGGCAGGTGGTCCTTGCTGCCTCACCTTACTGTATATAGGACAGGATCCAATCAAAAATCTGACTGGTTCAATAGATAAGAGGCTCATGACGGTCATTGGTTGGAAAGGCGGCTATGCAGGATATTAAATTTGGTAAAATACACTTTGAGGAAAAAATATGCACTTGCCTAATTGGTATAATGTGGTATAATTCTTATATGTGGATTGACATTTGCTGGGCTCATGATACAGAAAATATAGTATTCAGAATTATAAATTCTGAGCAAAGGATACTAAATATACTGTACAGTGAAATGAATAGTATGGATGTATCTTTTAAATAATTAGTGAAATGCGGGCATCGTGAATTATCGCATAACGCCTTCCAAAGTGGAAGGCAATTTAAAAATGTGTTTACAGGTTTATTGAACTATAATTTCCTAATAATCAGATCAAAGCAGCCAGTCCAGAATATTTATCTGTGTATTTCACTAAACAGAAGGAAATTCTGAAACGCATGTTCAAAATGGCAAGATATCGAGCTCAGGGAACATTCATCCATTGTTCATGCATCTGCCTGATGTGTCAAAGACATTTCACAAAAGAGGATTCAGATGAAAACAAAAGAAAAAGCATAAATAACTTTAACGTCACTTTTAAGACCTTATCATGCTTATGTATGCATTTCCAATGTAAAACGTAACTCGTTACAAGGCTTTTGCTGCCAACCTTAATTAAATAACATAAACATGAAGAAAGACGACCAAAGACGACTAAATCCCTATTAACTCAGTGCAGAGGAATGTGTGTGTTTGGACAAAAAGGATCCCATTGGGACACAGCGAAGTCCCCTGTGTGTTCTTCAGCCTGGTGCTTTTAAAACCTTTTAATTGCAAATCCCATCCATCTGTATGGTATACAGATAACATGCTGAAACTGAGCACTGGTCACCAGTGGGTTTAAACCAATCAATTGTATTTCCATGGCAATTGATTGCTAGCCGCAGGCAAGTAAGTGCCTTAGGTAGCAAAATCCAATGGATCATTTTGAGGGAAACTGGGCTGTGGGCTATATGCAAGGGATTGAAATCAATGGTGTTAAAAATGCTGTATTTTAATACTTTTAGCACCCCAGCCCCATTCCCTAAGGGGAACACGTCCTGGTTTTGAAAAGTAGAGATTTTGTTATTTTTATTTGGACCTACTATCCTGTGTCTCTTTGCACGACCTTCTGTTACCCACTGTACTTCATTAAAAGCTTAAGCTGTAGGTGCCTAAATGGCAAATATTAAATTGAGTAATGTAAATACTACCAACCTCAACAGCAGTATAATAATGAAATGGACACACATTCCCTGAGTGCTACAGAATTAGATGTAAGGTGTTTAACTTGGGAAGTGCATCTTTTTGTGTAATCAAGCATGGGAGCAAATTATGGTAAACCCCCCGCCACACTCCAGTAAACAGAGCCAGCCGATACAACCTCCTCAAATAATCATATTGTCATGAAGAATGGGTGGGGACCTCAACCCCCCCCCCCCCCCCCCCCCGCAATGTTCAATCAAAAGTTACACCCAATTACATGTAGAGTATAAAATGGAGAGTGGAGCCTCCTCTTCTCCATGTTCTCTCTTTCTTCTCAGCAATGATTCTATTCAGACGAGCATATTGAGAACTGTGGGTGGTATAAGCGCACAGGTTGGTACAACAGGGGCAAAAAGCCAAGCAGTTCTCAAAAGAAAGGAACAGCATGTACCAAAAAAAGGAAATAATGACCTACTATGTACCCTGTAGTGAAAAAGGGACCATTTTAAAAAGCACACCCCGCTTGGGAAATCCTAGCCACTCATAAAAACCAGCTGTACTTTTGATCGCTTGCCAAGCACAGTTTAATTAATGTCATTGGGTAATTAAAAACAACATATGGAGAGCGACTACATAGCCTGACATTATCGTTTAGGGATATGTAGGGATATACGGCAGTCTTGCCAGCTCGCCTTGCTCAGCGACAAGGGAAAGAGAGGGAGAGTCCGGGTCTAGTAATTGCCCATTACTACTTTTAATTGTCTTTTTCATTTGCATTGCTTTTTTCTACCCCCACCCTGCCGCTTTTTACTATTTTCGGAACTTCAAAAATTTGCAGTAAATGTCTACATAACAATGTTCTCGTCACCTGTCTGTGCCGCAGTAACATCGAGCGTCTTATAAAAAGGTGTTTATCATGACAATGGTGTCCAGTAATGAGGTGAAATAATTAGATGATAATTAACACTCTGCAGTCTTCACAACGGGGAGCTTGACATACTGTATGTATCACTATCACGTTCACTGAATTTGGCCAGTCATGGCATTTCCCTGATGGCACTGCAAACCCAGAATGGAACAGTCCAAATTTCACAATTTCTAAGGGATCAAAAAACTACAAAGATGATGTTATTCAACCCAGATATTGTTGGCTTGTGTACTATAATAGCACCAACTGGATTTTGAAAATACTACATAATGTTAAACATTTCTACTATGTATAGAAATAAACGAATACATTTGAAATAGTGTATTTGGATGTGTTTCTTAATAAATACCTAAATAGCAAACACAAAATTACATTTTTACAGTGAATTTCATTGTACTTGTTTCATATGCTACATTTGTCATGCTCTCTAAAAGTTTTTCTTTTTCAATTCTATATAACTTTCCTGGATGTTAGACATTATGTAGCCATTAAGGTTCTGCCCTTGTCAAGATTTGAATCATTCTGAATGAATTCTGGGGCCCCGAGGGGAGATGTCACCTCTGGCATGGCAGTGCAGCACATTACATATTCTTTCAAATATTCACAGAGCAAGCAGTGGCAGCTGGTTTCGAATGCGTATTACAGTTTCACTGCAGCAATTTCAGTATAAAATTTCACATACATTTCAGTCTGAAAAATGTATTACACGTCATAACATATGTTGCATAACAAACAGGACATGATTACTTTGTATTCATAATAAAGACACGATATTCAAATGAAGTTAGTTTTCATTTCAATTAATAGTTAGATATAATATTGTACTTGGCATATTCATCCAGCTGAATGAAGAAAACCTTATTCTAGCACTTAGACATCTAACCTGCAGGTCACAACTATACTGCAGTTGCATAGCAATTATGCTACCTGCACCACTATAATATCTCATCATATGGTATAGATGTAATGTCAGTCCCAAAACACACACCCTTAACCACAAACGCTCACGAAATAAACATAAAACAATATTTTGTAGGCAAGCAAGTAGATCTGTGAAACTCTTTGAAAGACTTTATTTTTCCCGTTCATCTTACGCTGAAAGCATTCTTCAAAGAAAGTTACACAAAATGAAAAAGGAAAAAGAAAAAGCGATGAACAACAATGGACACCAGTGTAAATAGCAGCATCCAGTCCATCAGTGTATCAACATTCACCAAACACCATTAGCCGCAGAGCTGCTCATGAGTCCAGGATTCACACAGAGCTAAAGGGTTATAAAAAGATACTTCTAGCTGCGGTGGCCTCTGGGGTCACAAAAATGGATACTCTGTTGCAGTTAACTTGATCTTGTTGTGAGAATACACTGAGGAACCATCTATTATCGACCTCCATATAGTTAATATTGAAAATGGATACATTCTCATCTCCACAGGATTATCGCCTCCCTACCTCTAAACAGCACTGGAAAGTGACATAAGCATGGTTTAGAGGGGTCACATCAGAGGGTGGAAGGGTGATCTGTGAACGGTTGTAGAACAGATGTCCATTTTCTAAATTACAGCTTTAAAAATTATACATTTATGCACTACAACCATGCTATGTACCATACATAGAAAAGGAAATCACCAAAAGAGGGGAAAATCAATAGTTTTCTGCTGTTAGACACATTTACATAATAGTCTGGTTCAGCCATAAGTTGATATACAGTCATGGGAAAAGGACATTAAACAAAAACCAGAGAGGATATTCAATATTAAGTCATGAGAAATGAAAATGCACCCATCTTCACTTCTAGGCTTTTATTTATCTGGGCGTATATAACAACTGTGTGGTCCTCATCAACCTCTGTAAGCAAATAAATCTACTCTGATTAAATAAAAGATATTACAACATGTTTGATTTTTTTCCCCAAAAGTAAGAAGTCATGTAGAAAAAAATAAGTACGCAAGTCCTACTTTCACAGCAATTGAGTACTTAGCAGCCACATGTGGCTGATCAAGGGCACAAGATTCGTTATTATCAGGCAGTGTGGCTACTTCTGTGAAAGGAGATCTTTTGATATTTTGTTGTTCTGTAGCTGCTTATTAGTCTTGGAAGTATTACATGGCCACCTCCAAACAAATTTAAATCCACCATTCTACAGTAAAAAGGCTGTTTTGCAAATGGAAAACATTCAACACAGGAGTAGATATCCCGGCAAATTCATCCAAGGACAATTAGAAAGCAAACTGAACACGTGTAACTTTCATTCAAGATTCAAGGTTTCTTCGTCACATATATAGCTAAACAAGTATAACATGTGGGGCGGCAGGGTGGTGCAGTGGTTAGCACTGTTGCCTCACACCTCTGGGACCCGGGTTCGAATCTCTGCCTGGGTCACATGCGTGTGGAATTTGCATGTTCTCCCCATGTCGTCGTGGGGTTTCCTCTGGGTACTCCAATTTCCCCCCACGGTCCAAAAACGTACTGAGGCTAATTGGACTTGCTAAATTGCCCATAGGTGTGCATGTGTGAGTGAATGGTGTGTGAGTGTGCCCTGCGATGGGCTGGCCCCCCTCCCTGGGTTGTTCCCTGCCTTGTGCCCATAGCTTCCAGGATAGGCTCCGGACCCCCTGCTACCCAGAGGCATAAGCAGCTTGGAGAATGGATGGATGGAAGGTATCCTGTCAGGGTCAGCGCCCATCCAAGCCAGTCTACATGTTCTGTTTTGACCAGCAGGTTACTGGCCTTCCTGTTCCCTCGTCCGTCTTCTCCCTTACATCTTCCATTTTGTCTCAGCTATAGGTTTGCCCTGCTTTTGTCCTGTTCACTGCCATTCTTATTTGTATTTCAGTTCCATGTTACTTATCTAGTGTATTAATTCCCAGTGTGTGATTAGTGTCTCTTACTATCCGTGCTGGAGTTTCCCTAATCTTGTGTTAGCAAGGCAAGGTTAGAATAAGCTACTGCACCTGTTGCCTGTTTCCCCTGAGCTGTTATTGGTTAATTGTCCTATGTGTCACATCTGCCTCTTCATTAGCCCGGTTGTCTGTTGTTGAAGTGCTTGCCCTCTTCCTGTTCCTTGCTAATTCATTGTAAATGCTTCCGTTTGCCTCCCTGCTCCATTGCCCAGTCTTGTTCCATGTGTTCTGCTGTATTTATTCTGGTTTTCTGACCCCTCATAGTCCTTTTGTTTTGTAGCTTTACCCGGTGTGTTCAACCTCCCCAATAAATCCCATTGACTTCCAGCTTTTAAGTGGAGCGTCACCTTTTTTCCCCTGCCTGCACCGTGCTGTGCCACAATAATATCCAGTGTGCACACTGTAGTGCCAGCAGGATGCCTCTGAGTAGCGCAGCCATTAGCGTATCCCAGCAGGCTCACGAGTCTCGCATATATCCCTGCGTATGTCTTGTTATAAATAGCTGTTTGTGTTTTAGTGTAAACGCCTGTTGTGCTCCCACTTGTCACATATAGCCTTACCTGTGTTGCATGTATAATCCTGACGTGTCTCTGGCGGCTGTGAAATTACCCACCGTGTGTGTGCCTTGCTGTCTATTGTGTGACCTTCCTGAATTTGCCGGCCATGTTGTTGGAGTGTGGTTGTTGCTTATTATGCGGTTCTTCTAAGGCAGGGGTGGCCAGTCTTACCCAGAAAGGGCTACTGTGTGTGCAGGTTTTCCCTGCGACTCCCTAATTAGATTACTAATTAGAGGACTGATTGGCCGAAGAGTCCTCACACCTGGGTTTGAACAGCTGACCTAAAGGTTATCCCACAAACCTGCATACACACCGGCCCTTTGCGGATAAGCCTGCCCACCCGAGAACTGAACCATAGTTTTGAGGCTAGTGAGTGAGGTTCTACAGCATTACGAGATCAGTTTGTATTATGAAATAGTGCTAAAAGCGGTGATGTGTGTGCAGGTGGGGTGTAAATTGTGTGTACTGGTTAAGAAGTCTTATTTCTTGAGGATAGAAGCTCCTTCTGAGTCTGTTTTGGCTATAATGCTTCTGAGACGATTGCCTGATTTCAGCAGGTGAAGCAGAAAGCTACTGGGGTGAGACGAGCCCCTGACGATTCGTGACGTTTCACTGGTTCTGCATCTATGATATAGATATAGTGTCCTGAAGAGACGGGAGAGTTGATCTGGTGCAGCGTTTTGCTGCACAGTGTAGCTGTTTCCAAGCTAGGATGTGATGTTCTGTGTCAGTAAGCTTTCCACAGCACCTGAGAAGAAAGTCTTTAGGATCGCTGGAGTGACCCTAGACTTCCTCAGCGGTCTCAGGTGGAAGAGAAGCTGCCTTGCGTTTTTGGACTGGACTTCTATATGTTCAGTACATGTCAGGTTCTCTGAGATGTGAACACCAAGGTATTTAAGGTTGTTCACCCTCTCCACTGCACTCCCGTTGATGTCGAGGGGAGTGTAGGACCGCTGCTGTCTCCTGCTGTCTCCACCAACAGCTCCTTAGTTTTGCTTACGTTCAGTTGGAGGCAGTTCTTCTGACACCACAGTGCCAGGTCGCCCACCTCCTAAGTGTGGACTGTCTCATCATTGTTGGAGATGCAACCCAGTCACCACTGTGTCGTCAGTAAGCTTTACAATGAAGTTGGAGCTCAGTGTGGCCACACAGTCGTGGGTGTAAAGGTTGCAGAGCAGAGGGCTAAGTTCCCAACCTTGGGGAACCCCTGCATTGAATGTGATAGTGTTGGAAACACAGCTACCCCCTCTCACCATTGAAGGGTGGCTAGGCAAAATCCCTTTCTCTCCAATGAGAATATGGCAGTGTGACTTAGGTTTGCAAAATTGCATTTGAACAGACCACAAAAGTTCCGCCATACTATCTTTTGGATCAGCGAGACTGAGCTGGTGATGTTCGGTTATCATGCGCAGCACCATCTATAGCGAAAACCAAGCACAGCATATTACAAGTTTCACACAACTGTGCTTTGGAATTTATGGTTATGGTCTGAACTGTGGGGGGAAACCGGAAAACCCGGAGGAAACCCCACAACGACATATGGAGAACATGCAAACTCCACACACATGTAACCCGGGCAGAGACTCAAACCCGGATCCCAGAGGTGTGAGGCAACAGTGCTAACCACTGTAATAACCAATATATGTATACATCTCTCAGCACAAATCTTTAAAATATGTCTACCATTCTATATTTATTCTCCTTACTTTATTTAATGGACAAAAATTGCACATTGTGGTAATTTAAATATCATATCACTGGTATGACCAAATAAGCAAAATGTGAGCACAAATTAATTAATTTGAGAGCTTAAATTAGCAAATCAAACCCTGCAGATGTTTTGGGAATTTTGTGAGCTCAATTTAGTATTTTGTGGACTAAACTAAATTGCGAGCATGATTTCGTACACTGTGTGCATCAAATTTTTTGTTTTTAAAAAGGACTCCATAGAGATCTTAGCATGAACAAATGCCCTGAAACATCAAAGAGCTGAAGCAATGTCGAAGGGAAGTGTGGGACAAAATTTCTCCAAAAAATGTGACTGATAAACTCTTACAAAATGTTGACTTCAAGTTATTATTGCTAATATGTTACTGAATTATAGGTTTTACTTCTTTATTCGCATTAGGTCTCTCAATGTTGGCTGTTTTCAGAGGTTTGACTAGTTTATTCATAGGTTGGGTTGGTGCCGATGGTAAAAGTCGTCAGTGTGGTATCATGGGATCCATGTGCAGGGTTACAGTGAACCAAATGTCTATTCCAGGAAGCACAGACCACAAGAAAGGAAAGGTCCTGCATGGGGTGGCAGACCATCACAGGGCAGCCATTCTCACATACAGTACAGTCATGCAGGTTGCAATTTAGGGACACCAGTTCAGAAGTGGGTGAATCAGGACTGAAAGCCTTTCCAGCTCTGCTTCCCTCATAGAGGTGTTTGGTCCTTTTATCTTGAAAGCTAGTTGCCCCTTGATCCAGCAACCACTAGCACTGTCCTCTAGGGGCTGAAGGTTAACGTGGAAAATTCACAGAGAGCACAGTCATGAAGAGAGTCCTTCCTGTTGAAAAGATTGTCAGTAACGTAACCTGTCTATGAACCAGCTTCCCATAGACTCAAAAAAAGATCTTGCCCTGCAGGCAAAATTATCATAATGATTATTATAATGATCAAATTCAAGTGGAAATAGAACTATGTATATAGATGTATGTCTTCCCTTTTAACCTTTTACATCTGAACTAATTGGTTTGCTGTTGATTATGAGCCCATTGCCTGCCTTTGGGCAGCACGCACACACACATATACACACACAGATTTGTAATTATCTTTGTGGGGACTCTCCATTCATTTCCATGGGGAAAACTCTAATTACAACATGACGACCTTAACCCCTATCCTGCACTGACCGTAACCATAAGTAACCAAACTAAATACGAGACACTTTTGGCATGTTTACATTGTTAGTTCAAATCCCCGACCAGCAAGACACCGTTGAGGTACACCGAGCAAGGTACCACCCCAGGGTGCTGATTTAGCAGGGGTGTATTCATTTATGCTGCATACCGTATATCAACAAAATGCAGGCTAAGGATGTATAATTAGTTATGTATCCATTCCTTATATTCATTTGTTTTTATAGTACAGTCATAGTATTTGTATTGCATGTACTGCATTGTCCCAACAATCCAGGGTTTGAGCCCAAACTTTGCACTAAAGTGCAAAGATACCCAGATACACTTGCAATATATAGGTCAGAAAGTGATGGGTTTATGTGTGTTGTACTCTGATGTACTCCTGCCATCCTGTACCATCTGTCAGTCCTCTCCTCCGCCGTCTGCAGAACACTCTTCACAGAGCCCTGCAGAGAGCTGTCTGCAATATATACAGTATGAGCTCAGTGGATGCCCACCCCAAGTATAGGGCACCTGGGCATCTGGGGGGGAGTGGGGGGGCAGCAGTGTGGCATTCCAGCTTCCTCCCCAACAGCACTAACAAATACAACCTTGAGTAAACGGCAAACAAGCTACCCCCAGATACAGCCCCCCCTTCCCCATGCAAGCCACTTCACTTTTTCATCTCATCTTATTTCCACTTGTTTCCCCGCCAGCAGCACAGCTGGCCCTCTTATTCTCACTGCTTATGTTAGTGGGATGAGAGCCAGCTGTGTCGCATTAGCAGGGAGTGGAGTCACTGGAAGTACTGGTGAGGATACAAGCTGCTCCCCTCTGAGCCTAGTGGGAGATGCATCATACCCCGTAATCAACAAATCCCATTCATTTACCTTCTTAATAAAAAGTCTGAGCAGTGAGCCCTCTTCAGGATGTATATATACTGCCTTCAGAATAAGAGCCAAAAAGTCCGACAAAAGGCACAGCTATAGTACTAAGGAGGTTAGTATTTAACCTACAACGCATCAGAAAAATGGAATCGAGCTACAGTAGGCAAAGTATGTCTGCTACAATGCAAGTATATCTGTCTCTCAAGGAAATGCGCTATGCCTGCTGGAAGGTTAAAATCCTCACTCAGAAATATTGTAAAGGTTAATTAGTTTTCTATATTTAAAGTAAAAGCCTCCAGCAAAATGCTATATCTACCATGAAGAATACTGAATAATCAATTATAAGCATGTTGACATGAAGGGTATACAGTACTACAGGCATGTAAATCAGTATAGTTAGGATGATTCAAGTTTGTCATTCTATCTATCTATCTATCTATCTATCTATCTATCTATCTATCTATCTATCTATCTATCTATCTATCTATCTATCTATCTATCTATTTGTTTGACCTTGTGAGACTCTCTGAATTTGTTAATAAGCCGATGACAGATATTGGAGGCTGTTCTTAAATCATCAACAGGTGTGAATTTTTCTGTGTGCCACGGTGATGTGTGTATCATCATCAACTCGTGTGGACAGCGATGGATACTATGGAAGCACAATTTCAATGACAGGCTCAAATCATGCATTTGACACTTACTAATGACTTCATCTGTGTGCTCCCAACAGCCAAGGAGATGGTCTCCATTCACAGGTCAATAATTCATTAGCAATGTGTCAGAATGACTTCAAGCCAGTGAGTAAGAGCTGTGAACTGCTCAAAAAATACTGAAGTCGTGACCTTGGAGAATGCAGGTTTATTTGGCAATTATAGGGAGAATTAAGAGACATTTTCTCATACTCATTGTTCTTTTGCATTATTTCTTTCATTTGTATGAAGAATGAAATGTTAAATATGTTTAGTATGATTCATTTCATGCTACCACTGTCTTCACCTGATCTGTCCATCTTCCAACTAATCCTTCTCAGAGTTATGGGGGGACTTGAGTGAACCCGCCTCGCATAATTCCCAGGTCTGGGACAAAATGACTTCAACCGGATCCCCATGAGATGCCACCATCCCACCTGGGCCCTCTACTACCTCCCCCCCAGCAGACTCCTCTAGACAGTGATCCATCCATCCATCCATCCATCCATCCATTTTCCAAACCGCTTATCCTACTGAGTCGTGGGGGGTCTGGAGCCTATCCCGGAAGCAATGGGCACAAGGCAGGGAACAACCCAGGATGGGGGGCCAGCCCATCGCAGGGCACACTCACACACCATTCACTCTCACATGCAAACCTACAGTACGGGCAATTTAGCAACTCCAATTACCTCAGCATGGATTGTGGGGGGAAACCAGAGTACCCAGAAGAAACCCCACAACAACATGGGGAGAACATGCAAACTCCACACACATGTGACCCCAGCGGAGACTTGAACCCAGGTCCCAGAGGTGTGAGGCAACAGTGCTAACCACTGCACCACCATGCCGCCCTGACAGTAATCCTGAGGTCTCATTTATCAAACTTTGCATAAATTTCATTCTGCACATATAAACAGAATATAGCATATGCAAAAAAACTGTTAAAATGGATTTATCAAACCTAGCACAGTCACATATGTACAAAATCCCCCCCCCCCCCCCCGCCGCCCCAGTAAATCCAAACTGTAAATGTGTGTTCGTGCACGAGTCTGAGACCCTTCCCAGTTGCCATTCACAAATAACCATAAATGGTCAATGCAAATGACCTGCATGCTCATATAATACATATATCAAGCGATTCTGGTGCAAAGTACAGCCTGTCCCTAAGTTTTTGTAAATGTACGCATTTTTCGCCATCAAGTTATATTTCATATTTGATAAGTCACGTGCAAACATATTGGGATTCTTTTTGTGCTTATGTGTGCAAAATTTTTGCTATGCCACTCAAGGTGCTTGCTAAGGTGTTGCTAGCTGATTGCAAATTTTTTGCTAAGGTAGTTAAGGTGGTTGCTCGTGTGTTGCCGTGGTGTTGGTAACGTGATTAAGGTGGTTACTGAAGTGCCGCTAAATTAGGCAAGGTGTTTTTCTACGGTATTGCCAAGATAGAAAAATGGTTGCTAGTGTGTCGCTATGTGATTGCAAAAGTATTACTGAGGTTGTTAAGGGGGATGTTAGAGTGTTTCTTTGTTGTTGCTAGGTGGCTGCTAGACTGTTGCTATGTTACTCAAGGTGGTTGCTATGGTGTTGATAAGGTAGGTACTGTATGGTAGTTGCCATGGTATCTATTTGGGGTGTAATGGTAGACAACATGTAATGATTCGATAGAAACCTTTTTGGATTAGAACGCAATTTCAGTACAGCAACAACAAACTGAATTTGTTTTGAAATTATTTATTATTAAAACTGCAAACACTGTTTGGAACAGTTGTAAACCAAAGGCATTGTTTCTGTCACCGTGTCTGAAAAATAAAACCTAAGATACGGTTAATTGCACATTGTAAAAGTGAATGTAGAATAAATAAAAATTCAAAAATAGGACAGCCTTGTAACAATCGTAATGAACTAAATTGTATCTAAATCCCATGTTCTCTACTGCCCAGTATGACTGCTTATCTGCAGCAATGAAAGCTCCTATAGCCATACAGCTGGGCCTGACTTTCCTGCCAAAGGTGCCCTGAATGCCATAGTCAGAGTAACTTGCAGAGGCTGTGTCTGCTTTACTGAGGTTGCACACACATTTGGGTGATGTCTGAAATGTGTTAGCATGTTGCATGTGTTTCCAGCAGCATATGCCAGCTCGGTATCATGGAGCTGACATGCAGTCTTGGTCTTATTAACTACTCTCTCTCTCTAGTGTTGGTGTAATATATTTGGAGTGTAATGATAATTGGCCATAAACAACTCATAGCCACAATTAGCATAATGTTTCTGTGTTGAACATCTACTTCAGAATTATTTTACTGATCTCACTAGATCAAGTTTCTTCTGTAACTGGTATTGCTGCCACCTAGTGCTGTTGCTTCAATTTTGGGGGGATTTTTTCCAAAATAAAATCAGGTATAAATCTCATACACACAGTATGATGTTTTAGGATGGGTTAATAGGATGAAATACAAGACAATAACTCCATCAAGTACTTTTTGAGCTATCATGCTAACAAGATCAAGTGTCTGAAGCTGTACTCCTCTTTGTTATGGCTTTATGGCACTGTTTCAATTGTGGTGTGCTTTCGCTCAAAATTTGACGACTTCCAGATCACCCATTTAATGTGTCTGCAGAATTTGAAAATGATCCGTCAAATACTTTAGTTACTGTGTTTACAATATCAAATGTCTTCTACAGCTGCCCTTTCAATCCTTCCATCCCACTGTCATTACTGCTGCTTGCGTTTTGGGGCAATTTGTCTCAAAATGCATTCAGGTGTATATAGGTGTATGCATTCAGGTGTATGCATTCATCCATATAATCTTTTTGTGATGTAGTATTAAGATCAATCAAATACTTTCCAACATATCACATTCAGAAGGTCAGATGTTGTCTGCTTTCACCCTTCCCTTTGCTGCCACTTTCTCTCAAGATTTGATCAGATCCCATTTGTCACCCGTACAATGACTCTGCAAAGATTGAAAGTACTTTTTGAGTTACAGGATCGAACAGCAACAGGTGTCTGAAAATTATACCTTAGAAAAACACCATACCTACTTTTTCTTTGTTATCACTATGCAGTGCTGCTTCAGTTTTGGTGTGATCGGTCTCAATATTTCATCCAGTTCCAGATCTTCATCCATATAATGTGTCTGCAACGTTTGAAAAAGATCCATTAAATATATTTTGCGCTAACAAGAAAGTATCTGCAGCAGCTAACCAGTCCTAAAACAATATATATCCATCCATCCATCCATTTTCCAAACCGCTTATCCTACTGGGTCGCGGGGGGGTCTGGAGCCTATCCTGGAAGAAATGGGCACGAGGCAGGGAACAACCCAGGATGGGGGGCCAGCCCATCGCAGGGCACACTAACAATATATGCATTATTATTTTTTTTCCTACATACAGGGATAACAATGACTGAAAGTCAATGGGAATATGGAGGGATGAGAAGCAGCAAAAGGATGAGTGCAGGCCAATTTCAGCTTTCAATGCATTTTGTGAGGAATGATCTGAGTTAGGATATCAGCTTCGGTGGCTGTGGCATGTACAATGAGAGAGTGGGATGACTCTGAAAAATGAAAGAAAGTCAATGGAAGGATGGTGGGATGAAAAAAATGACAAAATGATGAGTGTGGGCCATTTTCAAAGCATGTTGGGAGACATGGCTGTGGCAAGGACAGTGACTGAGTAGGTAACCTCTGAAAAATGAATGGAGGTCAGTGAGAAGATGGAGGGATCTGAAAAATAGGGGGGAAGATGAGTGCGGGTCAATTTTTCTTTTTCTGGTTTTTGCATGACCTGGCCTGAGGTAGCCTAAGATTCCAAAACCCCATTTTATTTTATAGGGCCAAAATAATAATGATTAAAAAATCAACAAACAATGGAGAATGAGTGCACACATCCCCAGAGCTGTATACAAGCACAGCTGTCAGATATAGAAGAGATGAGAGGAATCCGGTTTGGGGTCAATATCTCAAAATCTGTAGGAAGAGAATCATGCCAAAAGTCAGGCTGAATTTGAGGAATAAGCTGTGTGTTTGCTCTGCAATCACACTAATAAATAAATATTCTAAGAAAATATAACACAGATTGTTTCAGATTTTTTTTTTACCTACACATACCGTTCCATCATAAAATCTGCTATCTTATTCTCTGTCAAATACAGAGATTATACACACCTAGAGGCCATAACATTACAGACCACCCCTACGTGAGACAAATAATGTTTACCTTTTCATAAAAATGGTGCATGTGAAAGCCTGGGATATATTAAACGATAAGCTAACATTCAGTACTCATGGTCGACATGCTGAATGCTGAAGAAATAAACTGGGATAAAGATCTGAGTGACTTTCACAAGGACCAAATGAATATGGCCAGTCGACAGAGTCAGAGCATCTCCGAAATAGGAAGGCATGTGAGATGCTCAATGTTAGCCAGGTTGAGTACCTACTGAGAGCGGGTCCACGAAGGGAAAAGCTATGATACACATACACAGTTGAACACAGGAAATAATTACACTTTGAAATGCAAAATGTCTTTCTTGGCAAGACCACTCATTTAAATATGATCATTGCTATCGTAAATTCTGCACTATTCTTTACGGTACACCTCTTATTTTACACATACATGCCAATAACTGAAATATTTTAGCTAATATGACAATGGCTTGAAATAATACAGCATGTATAATGAGAACCTGAGATGTGGCAGAATTTGTGTTCTTGTGTAAGAGGTTAAGCATCTGTAGTCAACAGCTCTTTCGCAGAGGGGAGTTTGAAATACAGTAGTGCGAAACTTTTAGGCAGTTAAAGAAAATGTTCTTCATGTTGATGTATTAATATATAATATCAGTCGAAGTGCATCAGCTTAAACATTTCAAAACCTCTGCTAAAGAATGTGCATCAACCATCTACAGTAATACACCCGTGTATTTTTTGACCCGATCACTAGCACACCTTGTATCGCTAATCAATATGTCTTTGGCTTTTTTACCTAATGAACTGGTGGTGAAACTTAACAAAAGCATGGATTGGAAGCTGTTTGGGAACTAAAGTGGTATCCTTCTGGCCATTCAATCAGATGAAATCAGTACATTTTTAGAAAAAAAAATGCAGTTTTTGTTAATATTAATTTGCATGCATTTTTTTGAGCAAATATAAACTTTCTACCCAGATAAATAGCTTTAAACTTTTTTTACTTATGCACAGTACTGTAAAAAATACACTTACTGGACTGTGCTTTAAGAGAGTACAGCCTACAGGTGCTGGAATGGAGCCTCTTTTAAGATGGGAGAAGACTAAGTAGTCTATGCTTCGGGTGGGAGGAGGTTCCAGTGATGTTGCTTTGCTGGAGGCCCTCGATGGAGGAGAGCTGGGCTTCCATGGTGTACTGGGCACCTTTCATCACCCATTACAAGGCCATCCGGTTGGAGACAAAGAAACTGTTATGCTAAACCGTGACACATCAAGATGCTCTCAATATTACATCAGTAAAAGTTGTTCAGGATTTGAAGTATAACAGGTTTGAGAATTGATCATTTCCTCATCCGCTGGTCCCTCTGGTTCATCTTACGGAGAGTTGTTGCTGGCTCATGGCAGCTGTACTTTCTGAGGGCAGAATGAAAAATGATTGGTTCAGAGAGATAACAGACTTTAGAGGAGGTGATTCAAGCAACTAGAGGAGGCGGGACCAATGAATCAGATGTCTTGGACCTACCTCCACTACAATCTGATTGGTTATCTCTCTGAACCAATCATTTTTCGTTCTGCCATCAGAACATTTTTGTATAAGTAAAACTCTCACGAGCCTGTTGATGGCATCAGTCAGGTGTGTCATGCATGCCTGTAAACAAAGGTGGCGTAATAAGCGAGATATTTAATCTGTGGTCCTTCTACTCTTCTCCATGCATAAGTTGTAGCAGAGCTTGATCACTGACATGAAAGCTCCTTGCAGGATGCTGGGTGATAATGAACAGTTGCTTGGTTACTGGGTAAGTCGTTTCCTTTCCCAGCCCTCTCTGACTGTTTTCCTATGTAGTGCTGCACAGGCCAGAATTCAGCTTCCCTGCCTGGCACAGCGGGAAGCAATCAGTCCATCCTTAAGTGCTGCTCATCCACAAAGATGTCTGGCAGGGCCTGGCCGTCCACACTGGACTATTTGCTGCCTTGACCAAAAAAAAGTGTTAAAAGTGTAGTAATTTAACCTTGTTCAAAAGAAAATTAGCTGCAATAATTTTGCATGATGTTAATCTACTTGGGATCTTTCAACACCGTAATGCCTGGACAGGGGGAGGATCCAAGTGTAGGAGTAACAAGTCCAAAGGGAGACAAAGGGCTGAAAACCAGGTACAAGCAAACAAGGTTAATAAAAGCAAATCGTCATCCAAAGTGCAGAACTCAATATGGGATGTACAGGGCAAATAGCAAAATTCAAATTTCAAGATGAAGAACAAGAATGGATGTAGTCAATGGTTCATGACTTGTACCAGAACATGAAAGAAACATAAGAAAATGGTGGAACATTTTCACAAAAGATTTTATTGAAAAGCAGGTGTAACCATTCAATCAAATAGATAAGATACAGCTGCACCTTTGTATTCAAGGGATGGGGAAAGGTAACCCACTGGATGTGGCTGGATGGATGCTTGGCTTTATGTGAGCATGATAAACCTGGAAGGTTCCCATAGTCCCACCAGGACCAGCTAGACTGTTTACGGATTGTTTTTTTAAAGTATGATTGCATGTGCATGAATGTATCCTGTGAAGGACTGACTGATATTTCATCCAGGGTGTTTCCTAGCTTTGTAGCAGGTAGACTCTAGCCCCCCTTGACCTTGAACAGGATAAGCTGTTAGAAGATGGATGGAGGGATGGACGGATGGAAGGAGGAAATAAGTTTGTCTAAGAGTCTTAAACAGAGTACATGTATGTATGCCTTTACTGTTTTCCTCCGATTCTTATTCCAATCATGGCCCTGTGTATGACTCATGATTCCCACAGCAGATTAATAATTAATCACCAATGACTTACATGTCCTTAGTATTATGAATCAAACTGTCAGCAGATGGGTAAACAGCCAGTTTTATGTCTGCTCGTCTGTATCGCACGCTGGCAAAAAAATCTGAATAAAACAGCGCGTAAAACCACAAATTACTTAGTGTGCGGTACTGAGCCTTGGAAATTCAACCCAACAAGTCAAATTTATTTCTAACCATTCTGTGGAAGAACACATATACTGTAAGTGGCAATGTATGGCAGATGGTTATGACAGAAGTGGGACATAGTATAAAGACAGCATGACAGACATGACCAGTAATGCAGACTAATGTGATGTTTTTTAGGTGAACTTCAGTCCAGTCCAGTCCGCTGGTTCCTGACTGAGGTTGCCTGGATAAGTAAAAATTGATCTGTTGGTAAAATGACTAACACCAATGAATACGCACTTAGCTCGAAACCAGGGGAACTGAAATGCTGGATTCAGGAAACAATTTAATCCAGAAGAGGACCACACGATTGATCCCTTCACCACTCAATGATCTACCCCCCCCCCCCCCCCCCCCCGCCCCCAATATCCCCCCAACCCCCAGAAAACTATTGGGAACAGTGGACATTGTGTTGCTGATAGAATATGCACCTCTGGGAAAAATTATTAAATAGCTCTGCTATAAACAGTAGTGTATGTTTGTTTTTAAAGTCCATTAGATATATAATGCTGTACAATCTTTGACTTACTCCGACAGAATTAGGCAAAAAAAAAACACCAACAAGATCACTATCCTAAATACTTTACTATTACTATATGCCAGCTTTTAAAATGATCACATTGACGCTGTAAACCTTTGTATCAAAAATAAGCTTTTTTGAGTTGCGTGTTTGACCTTCAACTTTAACCGATTTAATAACGTTTTCCTCATTATTATTTAAATATTGAGAAGCTGTAGCAATTAGATTTTTAGTCGGGTACCAGATAATGGTTAGTTGGTGTCTGTTGACAAATACTGTAAATTATCAGGACCAATGAGACCAGTTACTGTACTGTATGATAGCAAATAAACCATGTTTTCATTTATGGCTTGCTTGAACAGGATGTGTTTTCATAAGCTGAAACTGTTTAACGCATGATTTGTGTTAAAGTGCATGATGGGAATGACAGGACTGAGCTCAGAGCAAAGCTCACTGCTCAGTACTTAGTGACTCTGGGACTTCAAATCTTAATTAAGTCCCAGGTGACAGAGGTGTAGCACAGGGTATTATTTTAGCCCGTGATAGCTCCATGTGGTAAGAATTGAACAACACTTAAGCAGAAACAGTTGTGTGAGCTTGTCTAGTTTGTGTGAATAATTGCACACAGTTCAACACAATAATTGTGCCATTTGTCCATTCCAGCAATTGTAGTTTGATCAATAGGCATTGCAAGGTCAAACAAATGGGACTTATGTATAGGATTTCAAGGTATAGCTATGTGTAACCCATAAACATCTCTCTTGACTTGATTATATTGAGAGTGTTGCTCTTCATGGAATGTTTGGAAGTGCATGGTATTTGTAATATGGTTTTGTCTACCAATTATTCTGATTCCTCCCTTGATGATGAGTGAAGTATTACTAGACAATTGCTCTGTTCAATTCAGTACATAATTATGATACTAATAAATCTGGTACTAATGCAATTTGGCTATGTTATACCATGTTGTTTCGCAGCTGTATATAAGGTTGTTTTGACACCAGCACTGTTTAGTTCAGTTAAAACAGACTCTGGTTCAATTTCCCCTTTGGTGCAATTCATTTGGGCAGGTGTGACCACAGTAACCACACTCAGGTGTGGACCAAAAGAACCATATAGAGACCCTTGAGAGGAGGTGGTCTCAGTTTGGTCCCAAACAAACTCTGCAGTGGTTTGCTTCTGGTGTGAACATGGTCCAACCTCAATCTAAGCCAACTTCCAGGTGTACTCCATGCGTTTCAGTTAAATGGCTTCTGTAGGCTGGTGTGCTTTGCATTCTGGGATATGGCAGAGTACACAAACTGGTAGCAGTAGCTGGGCAAGGAAGAAGAAATGAACCGAGGTCTTATTTGGTCTAGCAGTGAGGTACGTTGTCTTCTTGAAACCTGGGCAGATGACTACAGTACACCTGTCAGCTCTGAAAAACAGCTTATAAAACTCACCGTGAAGGAGAGAGGATTTGACCGGTTGAATGAACAGTGCCATGTGAAAGGAAAGAAAGAAAAAAAAAACAGGCAACAATACATAAAAGTGAGAGATTTTCAGCCGCATAGCCCAGGGCACAGGATCTTCTTCTCCTGTATTTACAGTTTTGCTCCCACTACAGACAAATCCAACCAATAAGCAGAATGATCCTTCTCACATGGTTGGAAGTGGCCACAGACAAATCCAACCAATAAGCAGAATGACCGTTCTCACATGGTTGGTAGTGGCCACAGACAAATCCAACCAATAAGCAGAATGATCGTTCTTACGTGGTTTGTAGTGGCCACAGACAAATCCAACCAATAAGCAGAATGATCATTCTTATGTGGTTTGTAGTGGTGCATTGTTGCTTCGTTTGGATTTTTTCTCTGTGTAAAAGCAAATTGAGCCGAGGGGAAAACATTACAAGTTTACAAACTCATCAACCGATTTGGATCAGAGAAACTGAACTACAGGTGTGAAAACGCCCTAAAAGACATTTTGAGACACCTGTAATAGGCATGGGATACTACACAAGAGAACATTCCATGAAGCAGACACAATGTCATTTAAGGTATACTGGCACTGCATTTTCCTTTTCTAGTTTGATTGTTATCATACAGTATGCTATTTCAAAGGGAAAAAAAAGTCTACATTACTCATTTTATCATATTTGAGGAAAACGCACGACGTTCAGCAACATTAGCTTTCACAAATATGAACAAAATAGCCTAGGGGTGCAAGACACAAGCAACATGCAAACGCTGAACCACAGTATTACATCTGAGTTTGAAAAAACTATTGCAAAGTGCTCATGTAATACAGGCAAACCCAACAATTTAAACGACAGGTCCAAAGCTTTCAACACCTACGTAAAATGCATAGATGATAAGTGTAAAACAGGCACTGCTAGCATGGTGTCACTCATTATATGTTGCTTCACGTGTGATTACTTTCTGAAACATTATACAAATATAACCTGTTAAGGAGCTAAGGATATTTTTTTTAAACCTTGCAGCCTCTGCATCATAGAACTGCATTAACATACACAAAAGGTAAACTGAGCAAAGTCAATACAGAAAAGGCATAAAGTGATATAATTCTTCCAAGAGCTACGTACTGTAGGAACCATTTCACATTTGCAAGCCATTTCTACTGTGTACCTAATCTGGTTGCATATCCCACCCAAAACAATGGACATGTTTGGACCCATACCACACCCATCTCTACTTTTATTGTAATATTTTCCTCTGTCTCTCTTGTGCTTTTCCACATTTTTTCTGACACTGGACTAATGTCTGCTGCTACATCCAAACCTCATATGTATCTTGGTCTGGCCTCGCTGATATGGTGTATTAGTGGAACTTACTGTAGAGCTTTCTTCCCAGACTCACTTCTGTAGTCGCAAACCAGCACTGATCACCCAAATAGGATGATCTCTCACATGTGCAAAGGATCACAAACACTGGAATCTTCAAAACCAGGCTGAGGTACAAAATGAGCAGAGGCAAAGGCAGAGTGAGTAGACAGGCAGAGATTCAATAGAAAAGAGGCAGAATATCACAGGCAGAGTTATCTATAACAGGGCAAAACTCAGAAATAGTCAAGTACAGGGACACTATTGGGACAACTGGGAGCTAGGAAACAGATTTAAATTTACTAGGGGAGGGGCAATCAAAGAGGAACAGGTGAAAGTGCGTGACAAATTAAACAAGCTGATTGGTACTTGCAGTCAGGTGATCTCTGGGAGTGGGAGACCGGAGACATATTGTACAGTAGCCAAAACAGGTACAGGTAACAGTGACCCAGGACACCACTAGGGGGCAGCATGAACAGGAGAAACCCTGACAGCAATCAATGGACTTAACCCACCCACTTGCTGTAGTACCACATATACAGTACATGCTTATTCCGCTTAGGGATTCTAGAAAGGAGTCCCATGATATATATTGACAGCGTGAAGCCTGCTTCCACCACATGGCTAGACAGGAGGCATCCTGGTAGCTTTGAGATACATAGCTTAAACTTTCAGCAGACCAAGCATTTTTTGCAATACTCCTACATCTCTTGCTATACTTGCAGCCAGTAAGCAATGGCTTCATCCTACCTAGATGTCTGTTCAAGGGTTTACTGAGAGCATAATTTGAAATTTTTTCTCTCATGCTTGTTCCACCTGGCATTTTGGTACCCATCTGAAGAAATGTCCAAATTCCGTTATACAATTTATAGTAGATTGTGCTTGAACCTCTTCAATAGGCCTCTGGATGTCTGTGTCATCTTTCTTTGCCTTTACCTAGTCCAAGGATTACTTGGCTTTCTTAGTTGTGAAAATGTCTACAGTATTTCTGATGTTCCTGTGGAACTCCATCTGGCACCACAAAACACTGCCCCATTTCAGTAGATTATATTGAAATTGTCTGATTTCTCACGAGCGATGAAGGCTGAGGGTGGTTGAATACCCATTTAAGAACTATATGGTTGATTACCATTTCCCTATGGCCTGAAGTACTGCCAGATGCTTTCTCAGATGCTGAGTAGTTGCACTCAGCACCTTACATCCCCAAGAAGACATAGGGTGTCACATGCTCTTCTGCCCTTGACTATTTGGCAAGTAGCACTCCTAACCCAAACTCACTCACATCTGTTTGCACTCACAAAAACTGAGTGAAGTCAAGTGGAACCAGTACTGGAGATTCCAACAGTACTTGTTTGATGCCTTACATTGTATCTTCAAGCACCTACATATTTTATTTATGCTGACAGTCCTTGAATGAAGAGTTATATACACTGCATTTTTAGACATTTCTGGATTTTTTTTGGTTAAAAAATGTCCTCAAAAATTCTGCTCCTGTCTACATCTATACAGCAACGGTGATACAGTACATTTCTTTGGTCCTGCGAAAGAAACATTGATGTACCAAACCAGGATGTATATGACCAAACTTTCCGTAGCATCCAGGTGCTGCTGATCAAATGCATATGATGGATTGATGTTCAGCAAGTGTGATCACGTCTATAAAAGCAGACATTATGGTCAGGTGCTGTTATGGAGCATTCCGGTGTGTGTCAACACAATGCTGAGGACGGAAAACTTCATAGAGAAGCAATTGCTGCTGTCCATCAATCTGGGAAGGTTATAATGCCATTTCCGAACAATTTGAAGTCCATTATTCTATAGTGAGAAAGATGATTCACAACTGGAAAACATTCAAGACCGTTGCCAATCTTCCCTGGAGTGCACGTCCCAGCAAATTCATCCCAAGAACAGACTGTGCAATGCTCAGAGAAATCACAAAAAACCAAGACTTACATGTCAGGCTTCAGTTAGCATGTTACATGTTAAAGTTCATGACAGTACAATTAGAAAAAGACTGAACAAGTATGACTTCTTTGTAAGGGTTGCCAGGAGATACCCTTCATCTTCTCTCTAAAAAGAACATGGCTTACTAGAATCTGGTAAGGACCAGATGATTTTTTTATTATGTCCCGATACTTAGAACCATAGAACTGAAAGAGGGTGTACTTTCTTCTCCACATGACTTTATATGGCAGGGATACTCTGTTTTAGTATTGCTTAAGCCTTAAGCAGCATGGTGATTCCAATCATTAACGATGCTTTTAAGTTAATTCATATATTCTTTTTCCCCCCCAGAAATTTCTGATTTTGTGTTGGTTTAACTAATATTGTCATTTAACAGTCAGCATGTGGGCTTTCCTGAACATTTCTCTGCCAAAGTAAATTAATTACATTACTTTCCATTCCCCCTCCCCTACCCCAAACACACAGCCCCATAAAATCAATCAGAGCAACTATCTACATCCTGCTGGCCAGGTGGCATTATTCTCTGGCACTAATTAGGTTTTCCGTATTCCCAAATCGTCTCTCGTTGGCTATTGACAAGATTAATTGCTGCCCATCGCATGCGGAGTGGAAAATAAATATGATTGTTATAACATGGAAGAATCATTATGTCTCAAAAGAATATCAGGGATACCCACTACGTCTAAGGAACAGGAAAAGGATGGAAAGAGACACATCCTGAGACAGCTGAAACAATATTTCATGTTTAACAGTCTATCCCATTTGGGAATTGAATCAAAGACATCAGTAATCAGGACCGTCCAGTGGCAAATTGGTCATTCCAGACCCAATCTAGAGGAGTTAACTAAACTGCTGCTCTGACGGACACTCATAAAATCACAGTAAGCTAAGCTAAATACTGCACGCATTAAACACCATGTGGTTGCTGAGTATCTTGAGCAAACAAGAAGATTGTGTGAAATGGTGGTACTAACCTGTCATGACTTGGAACCAGCCAGCTAACAGCGAACGTCCCCAGAACCTTCGCCAACAGTATGTGAAAGTCTTCTCAAAGTTGGCAAAGAATGTTCTTACTGTAACACTATTGCAATGTTTTTTCCATGTTTTATGTTTTAACAAAGATTTTGTTTATGTCAGCATGATAGCATTATTGCAGGAACATCCTTAAATGTAATTAATGTTAAAAACACTATTTAATAATGATGAGTGTGCTATATGTGCATATTGTAAGCTCCTAGTCCAGCCTTGAAGCATGACCTTTGACATATAAAGAAGCACTACGACTACCATACCCTTCATCTTCTTGTTTCCTCTTACCTGTAGTGGTAGTTCTGGGAACATCAGGACAACTGGACACTTTGAACGTTTCCACAACTTAACTGTAAATGTTCCTAGTGGGCCCTAGTGTTTTCCAGTTCAGTATGGAGCTCATCAGAGCTAATGATACAGTATGGCTAATGAAATGGAGAAAAGTCTACTAAATGATGTTTCTTTAGGTTGAGTGTTGAGTCCACATCATGTAGGCAGAACATTGCAGCTGATAGATCGCATAGATGGTCCTCTTCACTGTGGAGAAGCAGCACATTTTTACATAATGCAAAACGGCACCAGTATTTTTTGGTTTGGAGAACAACCTCTGTCAGACAATAGATGAGGTAGGGGCGTAGGATACCGGGGGACGTGCATTATGGAATTTTGTCCCCCCCCCACCATATCAAACTCTCTCTTATGCTGTTGGAGGCAACAGCATTTTTTAACCCAAATGTCAGCCCCCTATGAATTGTAAAAGTAGTCATTACTGCCTTTGAGGGCAAATACTGCTGGACTTAGTGAAGAGGTGGATTCCATGCCGGGACTCCTACATAATCCAGAACTTGTGGAATGGGGTATCCATCCAGGTGAAAATGAATCTTGACAATGAGTCCCTTGTTGTCCACACTGAAACACAAACCTCCATCCTTCTTCATGTAAGACCCCTGGAAAACGTTCCATGCTGTCAATTTCCCTATCGATAAATTTAGCCTTTTCAAAGGAGACATGGCCTTGGAAATGGCAGGTGTTTCCAGCTTGAAACTCAGAGATTTTAGGTCTGGAAGGTTTTCTCTTTTCTTCAGTGGTTGTTGCTGTTGCTTTGTTTATGCTTTGGTTATATTGGACCTGCTGGATAAGGTGTCCTGATCTGGAGATGACAAGTGTGGTATCAGCAGTTCCAGGAGTCTTTTAAGGCGATTTCTGTGGGAAATTATCCTGTGGACTCATGCCAAGTTCATTGCATAATGGAACTCAGTGATCCATCTACCCGAATAGTGTTCTCCTTCATCTAAACAGTTTTTTCAAATGTGGTTGACCCTCTTTGTGTGGTTATAGTTTGAGGCCCAGATTAGACATGACTGAACAGAGACTTGGCTTAGTTCAGATGTGATGTAGTTCAGAATGAGTTTTCTAGTTTTTTTATTTTATATTTCATTGTTTTGCTTCTGTTATACAAAGCAACAGAGGTTATGACAAATAAAATGGATTATTTTAGTGACGCAAATGAAGTTTACAACCCCAACATCGAACCAAGTTGCATTTTCCATGTTCTTAACTACCACACGACATTTTGCAAATTAAATACACATGTTTATTAACTCTTGGATGGATTATAAAAATGCAAAAAGCACAGTATAATCTACATATATAGGTAGGCAAGGCAAGTTTCCATAACCCAGAACATTCATACAGGCCACCGGCTAACAATACAACTGACAAACAAAAGTACAAACTGAGAATGTGGCTCAAACAGCCCTTACATAACTAACCATTCCACTCCAACTTTCTATAAAAGACAGAGAGACGAAAAGTCTTATCGTTGCTTACAATTCAAAAAACTAATCAAGTATGAAGAAGTAAATTTAAAATGTGTGAGAAAGTAACAAACAATCAATGAATGTTTCCATTCTGTGACATTTTAGCTTGTAATTAAGCAATTATTAAAATTAATTTCACATTATTGATTATCACTTATTTAATCAATAGTGTTTCTGTTTGATACAAGTTATATCATCATTTTGTCTCAACAAAGAAACAATAAAGATCTACCTGAAACGTTGTAAAAACTATTGCTATTTCTTTTTGACCAGACAGACACCTGAATAAAGGCCTCGCCTAATGCAAACTCATGCTATTACGTGCAGTACAGCAGGGGAGGATGCAGCCCTAATGGCTGGGGAATTGTGGGAGGCAGATAATGGGGTCACTACAACCCAGGGACAGCTCTTTAGTACCTCTGTGGAAAATGGCAGCTGCACTAACTCAAAAGCATGACAGGTTACTACTGGTGCCTGAATATCTGATTATCAGCTACAGTGGGAAGGCAACTGCGAAATATGTAAAACCAAATGATGGTTTAAAAAAAGCATTCTGAAGAACTGGGTGGGCACCCCATCATGGGTTGTTCCCTGCCTTGCATCCCTAGGCTCCGGAACTCTGTGACCCTGCATAAAGCAAACAAGGACAGAAAATAGATGTATGGATAGATGGATGGATGGATTTATCTATGGATGGACAGACAATGGGGAATATCAGTCTGCTTTAAGAAAATATTCAAGAACAGTATGATTCTGATGCTATAGTTTCATGTCACAGGCTAGATAGTACACATACTGTACAGTATGTACAATGTTCAGTTACTCATAGATTTCTGCATACTTAATAGATTTTTTTTCATTTCTATGATCAACACATAAATAATAAATGCTGTCTATAAAGGAATTGTATGAATTGCAGGTTACTGAAATAGCATAGTCTCCTTCTGCCTTCTGTACTTGTTTATACCACAGTTTGCAGTCTTTTTTTATTCTTTTTTTAAATTCTTTTTTTTTTTTGTTACAAATTGCAATTCAGTATGCTGTTGTTCCTGTTTATGGTTCTGCACTAACATACAAGAAATCATTTATCGATAAGATTTTGGTATTTCTAGTTTAAAACATATTTTTAAAACTGAACTCTCTGGACACTGAAGTTTACCAAAATTATTATGACTAATAATAATAATTATTATTATTTATATAGAACATTATGAGATGATAAACAGGCTCAATGAGAGTGATGCAAAGCGTTATCAACATAGAGGACAGTCTCAATGAGGAATATTCCAGGGGGAAATCTTACAGCTGCAAATCAAACAACTATGGCAGAATAATCCGTTCAAGACATCATTTGGTCAATACAAATCTTCATATTGTGAAGAATGCAAGAAGAATGTCAGGTAGCTGTATTTCCTCCTTTAAAGAACCATACTGGGAGAACTGTGGTTAAAGATGAATGAGAATAAAGTGAATCTACAATCAGGGCCTTTTTGATAAGTTTATCTTGGGTAACTAACTAATCATTGTGCATGGCATCTGATAGTAATAAATGTTAATATGACACATGCATTAGTAAATAATTTCCTGAGCAATAATTAGTCCTTTTTTAATCTAACAAAATAAGGCATATGTGATGAGTTTTGACACAGACTGAATTGTGGCAAAGTGAGCATATGGTGCAAGGTGAAAACACTGTCAAAAGGGAAGCCGGAATAACTTTGAGGATAAGAAAGATTACATTTGAAAAAGGCAAGTTTTGGCTGACTGAGTACATCACATCCAGATGCTTGATTACAGATGAACACTGAGAGATTGGACCAATTGCCCTTGGTCACCCTTATCTCAAGATCTCCATCAAAACTTGACATTAATCAGACAAGGAGACTGTCTTTTGAAAAAGGCACGACCCATGGCAGGGAGTGTGTGGCATGTGAAATGACGAGTATCATAAAAAAATCTGACTGCATCCACTTCAGTGTTTTAACAAACAGAAACAGTATTATCTTCCTGTGGCTCGCAGGGGGAAATGACCATGTTCTCAGACCCTAAAGAAAACTTACTGTAGTAACTGAGGGTATAACGGAAAAGGAAATGAAAATCACTGAGAATCAGTAATGAATATTAGTCAGATCTGTAAAAAAGATTATCATAAAGAAAGAATCTGTCATTCTTTTGAAATATTTGAACATTTTAATATGTCATCATTTTACACACAACAGAAACCGTGAACATGCATGCCCTGTGTTGGGTTAACACCCCCGTCCTGGGTAATTCCCTGCTTTACTGTCCACACAAAAACTACTGTATGTCTGCAGATAACTAGAAAAATTATGATAAAAAAGTTTTTGTGGATAAGTGGGATGTCATTCCAACTGGGAATGTGAAACTGGGAAGGAACACATCTGTCTTGTAAAATATGATCATAATATACATGATATAAATTTTTTTACATTTTTAACATTATCCAAGATATTAGTATGAAGCAACTACCCATATATTTACTACTGGATTTTTCAATGTAACAAGTCAGTTTAAGCACCTGTCTTAGAGGCATAACAGACCTGAGATTTGAGTTGGCACCCTTCCACTTATTAAAACATGTTGCTAACTAGCATACTCCTTGTTAACCTCACTCACCTAGCAAACGCATGGATATTTCATGCACTCACAAATTGAGTTTAAAACTATGGAATGCCCAATGCAAAGAGATAAAAACAAATTACTTTGTTAGTTTTGTTATATTTGCAAAAAAGCACACATTTCACAACACTACAGTAATTCATGCTATCATCCATCTTCCAGCCCCTTGTACACCACCAGACTGCAGAGAGCCTGGAGCCCAGCCTATGACAGGTAAACACTATGGATGGGATGCCAGGCAACACACACACAATACCGGCAATTTTCAGAAGCCATTTTGCCTAACTGTATATTTTGCATTATGGGAAGAAAGCTGCACCACATGGGGAAAGCATGAAACCTCCATTCAGCCAGGGTGGAACCCCCAGTCCTACAGGTGTGAGGCAGCCATGATGCCCACTACACTCCTTTGGTATACTGATGATGAGTATGTAGTCTGAGTATAATGATGATGAGTATGTACTGTAGTCTAAGTATATTGATGATGAGTATGTACTGTAGTCTGAGTATACTGATGATGAGTATGTACTATAGTCTGAGTATACTGATGATTAGTATGTAGTCTGAGTATACTGATAATGAGTATGTAGTCTGAGTATACTGATGATTAGTATGTAGTCTGAGTATACTGATGATTAGTATGTAGTCTGAGCATACTGATGATCAGTATGTTATTTGAGTCGTCTTGCTAAAGATGGAAGAACAATGCCAGTGACTCCAGGCTGAACTAATTAACAACTGAAATAACCTAGATGAGCAACAAAAATCAGAGTTAAAAAGCTCATCAATCCATCTATATATGCACACTCAAATGGAGAATACTCCACCAAATAATTGTAAGCCATAAAGTATTAATGGCATCTACGGGAGACCTACAGGAATCAAACAAGTAAAAACTGAATCAACCAGTTACTTACATCTATACTAATTTCCTAGCTATGCTAGATGACCAGCTGACTTAACCTGAGAAAATGTTCACCTCGGATTTTAAAGATACGAATCAGTAAACAAATATAATATTAAATATATTTCTCTGTGGTTGTTTAAGACACGTCGTTAGACCTTTTGTTATTTTGATTATTTAGTGTTATTACAGCAAGACACAACATATAGTATATAAATTGTTTTATTTTAGTTATAACCTGAATACAATTACTTAGAGCCCTTTAACACAAAGACATTGAAACACTGAATCAAGCGCTAACGCTAGACCTGTTTACTAGACGTCCAAAGGCCTTAGAGCCGCTCACATTTACGGTAAAGTATGAAAACATAAGCCGTAATGTCACTAATAATATCACTGTTCAGTATCGACGGTGAATAACGCTAATAGTAAATATCTGGCATTTTTCTATTTTATCCCCCAAGAGAATAAATAGTGGGTTGGAAACCACATAAATGAAATACAAAGGAAATTATCGTGATATCTCAGTACATTTCAAAACAGAAGTATCTGGGTTTTATACAGCGACACGGAGTTTAAAGTAAGCAGACAGTGCCTCAGTGCGTCTCTTTCGTTCTGCGCTTTTTCGGAGGAGCGCTACGCGCAAGGGAAAGAGGAGGAGGAGGAGGAGGAGGGGAGGGAGCGTGTGAGAGAGAGACTGGGAGACGAGGAGACTGGGAGACGAGGAGCCTGGGAGAGCAGGCAGCGGCGGCGTGAGCAACAGAAGTACCGCGATCCCGTCCATCATCATCGCATGCAGCAGTCAGTCATCAAGGGGTCGCCAGGAAAGCCTGCGGTTCCGGGCTGCCCTCCTGGTCCATAGTGCAGAAGGAATGATCTCAAGCGCCGGAATCGTGACCTGTTAAATGAGAAAAGAACTCTAAACAGCGAGGGTGGAAGAAATAAGAAGTGACGGCGTTTTCATCTATTAACTGCATTAACCGTTTAGATAATAGGCTAATAATAACTTCATTTTTGCGACATCCCAACAGACTTGGATAACTGCGAAGAACGAAGCAACAGCTTACCCCTCCGAAGAAACACTTTGCAAAGTAAGATCATTTTCTTTGGTTATTTTATTTTAGTTGTGGGAAGGGAAATTTATCATCAGTTAAAAAGCTGGTATCTATGTATCATGTAGACAGACTTGTCTTATTGCTGCTTTGACGCAGCAGCGCAATACTTAAAAAACTAGGTTTTCCTGACGCGCTGCGTGATTTTTTTTACACTAACCGTACGTTCAATTAATGAAATTATCACTTGTTTTTGTTTGGATATTTGACAAAATGAATACAGACAGATCCACCATAGATGTTTATTTACTACACTTTAAATCGTAAAAAGCGTGCGTATGTATATATCTTTACATTCGACACGGATAAACATTGTTTATAAATGTGTAAAGGTAAACATGCGTGTAAACGTTAAAATGCACGTATTTTGGATTTTAGACAGACAACACAGTAGCGGAAGAGAGCTGCTGTATGGCAACAAAACTGATCTTAAGACTCCCCGCATTTCAGTACTTGTGTTGGCTCAACAGGTTTCAGACCTCTTCGATTGAATCTCTACTTGTTTGTATTCATAAAAAAAAAAACTTAATACTGTTTTTGAAAGCTCTAAAACATATATCGTTTTATGCTTTTTGAAGTTACACCGAGAAAGACATTTGGAGAACAATTATTCAACGATTGTTGTATGGTTTTATATACATTTTAAATTTGATTATTATAGTTACAGGCAATAAACATTTAGCAATTGTATAACACGCTTCACGTTTTGTCTTTTCGAAACTCCATAATAATACACGTCATTACAAATTAATCTTTATAGCCTAGCAGTAATCAGTAAAATGTCAACGTAAATGAGTCCATATAATCATCTACCATTTTTTAATTGTAAAGGAGTGTTACTCATTCAGCAGATCTGTGCTTTCACCGAAAGCCGCAAAGTTGTAGAACTATAATGCGTTGTCCATAAAATGAAATGAATATTTGATCAGCTACTCAATATTATTCTGTAGCAAGTTTTACACCTCTAAGATTAAACCTTTATGATTTTTGAGTCACAGCCTGTGTTTTACACATAGTTAGATTTTTTTTTCAATGTTTCTTGGTACAGAACATAACCTTCACACCATGTTGTAGTCTAGTCAGGATATAATTGTACTTTGGAGGATACAGAGACTCTGCTAGCAAATTACTTGTTTGTTGCGGGGGTATGATAATGTTTAATGTTGTGTAGTGACTGCGAATGTCAACAGCCTGAATCGGTTATTAACAACTACCTTAGAGACTTGGCTTTACATGACTTTGTTGTATGTGTTTTTTTTTTTCGTTACGTAGATGGTTACTGATCTGAAGATACACTGATTTAAAAAAGGGTGCCCCGTTGCCCTTGCCCATAGCCAAAGTTACCATGGCAGCGGGAGTAGCAGCATGGCTCCCCTTTGCCAGGGCTGCAGCCATCGGCTGGATGCCAGTGGCCAACCTGCCCATGCCCATGGCTCCCGCTGAGAAGAACAAGCGGCAAGACGAGCTAATTGTCCTGAATGTCAGTGGGCGTCGCTTCCAGACCTGGAAGAACACCCTGGACCGCTACCCAGATACGCTTCTTGGTAGCTCGGAAAAAGAGTTCTTCTATGATGAGGAGACGAAGGAGTACTTTTTCGACCGTGACCCTGACGTCTTCCGCTGTGTCCTAAACTTCTACCGAACTGGAAAGCTGCACTACCCTCGCTATGAGTGCATCTCGTCCTATGACGAGGAGCTGGCTTTTTTCGGCATCATTCCCGAGATCATCGGCGACTGTTGTTACGAAGAGTACAAGGACCGCAAACGGGAGAACGCGGAGCGCCTCATGGATGACCAGGAGGACAACAAGGACAGCAAGCAGCCTAATGTCACATTCCGTGAGACCATGTGGCGTGCGTTCGAGAACCCCCACACCAGCACCATGGCCTTGGTCTTCTACTATGTCACTGGCTTCTTCATTGCCGTCTCTGTCATTACCAATGTGGTTGAGACTGTGCCCTGTGGATCCACCCCCAATCAGAAAGACATGCCCTGCGGTGAGAGGTACACTGTAGCATTTTTCTGCATTGACACAGCCTGCGTCATGATCTTCACCGTGGAATACCTGATGCGGCTTTTTGCTGCACCCAGCCGCTATCGATTCATGCGTAGCGTGATGAGCATCATCGACGTGGTGGCCATCCTGCCCTACTACATCGGCCTGGTGATGACGAACAACGAAGATGTGAGCGGCGCCTTTGTCACGCTGAGGGTCTTCCGCGTCTTCCGGATCTTCAAATTCTCCCGCCACTCTCAGGGCCTACGCATCCTGGGCTACACCCTGAAGAGCTGCGCCTCAGAGCTGGGCTTCCTCCTCTTCTCCCTCACCATGGCAATCATCATCTTCGCCACCGTCATGTTCTACGCAGAGAAGGGCTCCACCTCCAGCAAGTTTACCAGCATTCCAGCTTCCTTCTGGTACACCATCGTCACCATGACGACCCTGGGGTAAGAGGATCTGTTTCCTAATTTTTTCTTGCTTGTCTGTCTCTCAATATCCCATTTGCACTTTGTCTGAAAAGTGTCTGTTTGGCTCCAGGGGAGTTGGCAAAAAGCAAAAAAACCTGACTTCAGTATGGTACGAATAAATGGAATCCACATTGGCGATCCAAGGTTTTAGGGAAGCGCTCTTTTCACCCCTTAAACAAGACACGGATTATGGGATGGATCAGTGATTCCAATAAACAGGCTTGACAGTCTGCTCTTTCTGTATATTCCTTTTATTTATCACCCTCCCTCCCCCTCCCTGCCTTTCTCACACCCACACACTATGAATCTCCTTCACTAACTATGTTTGTAACCACGCTGTGATCAGGGATTGAGCTTCAATCATTTATATGTTTCCAGGGGATAGAAATTACTGTACGGATGTGTGGACACCCAGGCTTCAAATCCTTTTTTGAGTTTTTATCTCTGCCAGTTCATTTTATTCTGTTGAATTGTACTTTTTAATCTGGGATAGAAGAGATTAAGCTGTGCATTGGTGCCTTTGCTGCACTTTATGGTTTTTAGGAGGAAAAAAAAATTATATATGTGTGTATATATATATATATATATATATATATATATATATATATATATATATATATAATTTTTTGTTTATTATTTATAATAATTATTCTTATTGATGGGTTAGTTAAGTTTATCGATTTTTAATGAATTTGTGTGCCTAGCAAGTATATTCACGCTTCATACGAAATGTCAGAACGTAAGAAGCCACTACACTTCTGTTAGTGCCAGCTATTCCAGCCACCTGTTAGCGCATGAAATTATGTAACTGTGAAGGGTCTGGACAAAGAACTTTTTATTTTTTTCAGAATCTTCTAAAGGGTCACATGCAGGTGTCACATATTTGACTTATAACCTACAATATTTTAGGTCTTTTAATAGCTTTGTATTCTCTTCTGAAAAATCTTCAGTATGGTTATGGCGATTCCATCCTCATATTTTGCTTTGTACTGATAGAAACCAAGCGAACAAGTCGACAGCCTGACAATCGACATGTTGCCGTGATCTCACATTGCATTTGAGAATCATCCAGTGCCCTCATTACGTAAAGAGTCGTCAATAAAGCGCAAGGGGCATAAGTGGGCGAGATCTGCTGTATCCGCTGACTAATACTTCCTGACATTCTCCGTGCCGCTTACCTGGGATTGGACGCGATGTTTCATTAGCTCTGTTGATGCCTGTACAGGGAACTCGGGGTGTGCTGAGCAGCGAGACCGCCAGGGGTATGCACTGATCAGAGGAGGACATTCTCCTGGGTGGGCTTTGCGTCCTGCGCTAACCGGAAACAAAGCACTGGCGATGGAGAACGTGGCAGTCGCTGTGTGATGGATTACAGCCCGTTTTCCTCCTTTCTGGTGGAATCACTCCTTAATGTGTGCTCTAAACACACACTACTTTTTGTGATTTAAATGCCTCGCATCTCATGAATAATTCAGCATTTACCTATCGGCATTTACCCGCCCTGGTATTTTTTTTTTCCGGTGAAAGCACAAGTGTGTGCACCCACACAGACCACCAAGATAAAAATAGTCTTGTCCGGGAGCATTTTCTCAGAGGCATTTGAGAAGAGGATATGGGCCAGTTCATCTGCATTCTGCCCCGTGTCCTCACAAAGCAAAGAGCGTTATCATGTCCACCTCGAGGGAGCTGTGGTTAAAACACACTTTCCAAGGGAGAAACCTTTAAAACACACCATCCAAGGAAGCCACATGACTCTCCAAGAAACTTCAGTGTTATGTTGCATGAAATTATCTTTGACTATTCTTTTTTAAGGTCCCTTTTGGTCGTATTTTTGGTTTATTTACATAATCTGCTGTGCTCCGTTGCATAAAAGCTTTCTGTGAACCGAAAATAGCCTGACAGTTAGACAGGTACCTTATAAACAATGGCACTGGTACGATCCGCTCCTCCTACTAATTATCATTTCCTACAGAAAAGCTTATAGTGTCATCCACCATGTAATTTATGCCATGTACTTGATTACATTTACACATTGGTTCCATGGCCAGGGAAGGGACCTGATATACGTAGCGTGCAGAGGAACAACCTTCACAGGCATGATTTCTTTAAAATTAATTTACTGCCTTATGAGGACTGGTTGAATTGGAGCTCCATCCCAGACTGAACCAGTATAGACCGTTAATAAAATGGATTCTAACCTTTGAAGGAAGGGCATTTGTACATATCGTCATTTTTCTGGCAATCAAAAAGGTTTTAGTTCCTTTTGCAGATTGCAAAAGGTGGGATCGGATGTTTTTTGGCTTGATTATATGTTCCTACAAGGAATGCTTAGTTAATGTATTGCGATTTGCAATCGTCAGTAGAATTGGAGTTGGTACTAGGTACCTGAACTCCTATCAGTAATTTTTTTTAAAACTAGTTTCACCAACTGCTTTTTGGAATATTTGGATTGATGGGCTTTATTTTTTATTGGAAAAGGAGAAATCTTTAGTATTCTATGATGAAAGTACATTTGTTTTAAAATATGCGTGATGTTTTGTGATTAAAACTGCTATATAAACATAACATGAGTATTAATTAACATTACTATATACATTCCAAAAAAATTGCGACCTATATTGTGGATGTGATTATAACCAAAAGTATCTTGATATGACATTTTGGCCATATCGCCCTCCTTAGTCTCCGTCCGCAGTGGGGCATCCAGCCCCTTTCCCCCGTCACTAACGTTGCTTTATAAGTGAAGTAAAACACTAATGGGAAACATGTCTGTTGTGTGGAAGGAAGACGTTAAAGTTGTCCATGGGGGAACTACCCCAAAAACATTTAGAACACCCAATTTGACGCTACATTTGTGGAGCCAACTTTATTTAAAAATAGTTATATCAAATTCTTTGCTGCAGAATGCTAAGTTCATTAAAAGAGTTTTTAAAACGCACAGTCTGGAAATTATCATTACACTAAGAAAATCAGAATTGGTCAGAATCAGTATCGGCAGGTCAGCCTTAAAAGAAATCAGCAATCAGAATCAGCAATGGAAAATGCAACTGGTGCATCCCTAGTCAAAACTGATTATTTCAAGTAAATACTCTAGTTAATGGTGAAGGTATCGACACATCCATTCTCTGAAATTGATCATTATTTGTACATTACTATACTTCTTTTTGTTTACAGTGGAGAAACGAAAAATAGGACAAAAGGCCCCATAACTGACCCTAATAAACAACAAACTAATAGCAGTGAAAGCCCTGTTTACAGAGAATAGCTGTGATTATGAGAGCCATTTAGAAGGCTCTTCAACTGAATAATCATATATGTAGAATGGTATAATGTATATTCAGTACGTATTTGGGCTGGATGATATTTAGTTAAAAAGTCTGGTTGTGTTGCTACCTGTTGCACAAAGGGTATCTTTGCAAAGTTTGCAAATTACAATAGATTGGTCGACGTCAGATTTGGCATATATAAACCATTTATACACAATAAAAGCAGAACCTTTTTCGGAACCCGTTCTTCCTCATCAGCTATGAGGTCACTACACTACACTACATCACTACAGTCATGCGTTGCTTTTTTTGTGTGTGAACAGTACTTGCACAAACGTAGATGGTACAGTATAGCATATGACCCACCTATATATGCTAGAGAACACCTTTTTCTATAAGTACGAAGAGTGCACTGTGAAATATCGATGACAAGCACAATATAGTAAATACACAAACCATGCAGTAACATAGTTGTTTATTGTCATTATCAAGTATTAGGCCTATGTAGTATGTCCTGTACATAAGTCTGTGCGCTAAACTTTTATGCGATAGGAGTAGCACAGTAGGTTTGTTTACACCAGGCACCGCAAACATGGAAGTAATGTGTTGTGCTACGACATCTTCGGAATAGGGATTTTTCAGCTACATCAAAATTTAATGGGACCACCGTTGTATATGTGATCTGTCGATGACCACAATGTCGTCATGCGGCTCACGACTGTATTTACTTGGACTATGGACTGTGTGTTCTTTATCGTGTGACACAATTTGATAGTGTGATGGCATATAAAGTTTGTTTTTTCACCAAGTTTGGTAACTAGTCAAAAAGGATCAATTAGCCACTAAATTGATTAAAAAAGTGAGATATACAGACAGCGTAGAGATGTTTTGCGGGCTGAACCTGCTTTGTTTCACAATTGTCTGTTTTTGTTGTTAGCCTACTTTTGTTGCAGCCTCCGAACACACAGGTATTGTGACAGGCTCTTCCCCAGTTTATTCTGTCGTTATATTAATAGTGTTAAGTAGTGCACTTGTAATTTGGCATTCATTGAATGCATTTATGCGTAACTTACTCTGCGACAGCACGTATGTTTTTAATGTTTTAACTATTTGCCTCACTTGTACATCACTGCGGACAAACGTATCTGCTAAATAAACGTAAATGTAGTTCTGTGCGATGATTCTTACGACACCTCTGAAATGTGTATCGTGGGCACAATTGTAACCAGGTACAATAAAATACCGCCATATGACCCACCGCTAGACTTGGGACAAAAGGTAACGTTATTCAGTAAAGAACTTGATTGGCTCATAAAATCTGTCGTAATTAGACTGATTGGCTGATTGCCCATCAGCTCCAATATGCGTGAAAATTCAGTTTTCAGTCCCTCTTCAATCGATCGGTGCATCCTTATTTTCCATTACCTCTTCATGTGTATCTTCACCCATCCATCTTTTACCCTCGAATCATGGTTTTCTTTACTAGGTCATGTATATGTGATTATTCATAAAGTTCTTCTATAAATCTACTTCTACTTCTACTTAAAATGCATTATTCTTCCGATCAGGATAAGCAGTTGGAAGATGGATGTAAAAATGGGTTTCTGATAAGTAAGTCTTTCAATGCGAGTCTCATTAATGATATCTCCTTTTAATTAGCATATAAAAGCCACATACACATATATTGCAATAATATTTAAGGGAATGGTTTTTACATGACTATAAATTAAAAAACACCGGCAATCTTTTTACGAGCACAATTTTTTCTTGATGATATGCGCAGATGCAATAAAGATTTTTATATGCAGATGTGTCAATTTAAAAAGCTTGTTTTAAATTATCGTACCAGGCAGCCATTTCGCAACAACAATCTGATACAATTATAGGATAATTGATGATAGTGGAGTAACTAACAAACAGAGCTTAGTAATTAAACTGCGTTTGATATGATTTGGCGGCTTGTCGGTTAGTACTGTAGACTCACACCTTCATAAGCAATTATGGAAGATGCAAGGTTGATATGGACTTTTATAGGGGGAAAAAAACAGTTGCACTTTTAGCCTATTTTACTATTCGAAATGTTTAGGATTTACACTGGTTTACATTGTAGGTTCATATTACTGGTGTTAAACTGGTGGCCAGTTTAACAAGTCCTGAAGTATTCTACCCAATTTATCTTCCTCTTGGATCATAATTAATAGATTGAATACCTGTGTACACTTGTTGGCTGCTTTGTTAGTTACATATGACTAGCACCAGGTACTCCCTGACCTGTTGCAAGTTCAGAGAAGCCATCTTGCGCACTGTTGTACTGAGCTGTAATTTTTGCACTTGTGGTCTTTCACTGGTTGTATCGTACTGAATGTACATACAGTACAGAACCTTCTGCGCGTTGCTTTATTTCTGTATAAGACTGCAGCACTCAAGCATACCAGTTTTAAGTTTGATAAAAAAATTTAGATTTCAGTTAGTTGGTTAGCATGCTAACGGTTAGCATGCCTTGATGAAGACAGCGATATCTGGCAGCTCCATTAGTTGGGCTCTGTGCTAACAGTGTTACAGTTGTGGGTTTGAATCCCAGGCTGCAAATTTAAATGGTAGCCTTTCCCTTTATTCTATGTGGTTTTGGATAAAAGCATTAAATAAATAAACATAAATACTGGTAAAATTCAGTGGAGTTATCTGGGCTGTAGAACGACGTGTGAATCAGTAGATGTTGTGGTTTTGACTATGATTAAATCAGGCAGAAGCTGTATTTAGATTTAGAGGATTTGCTTCAGTTTAGGCACATTATCTCCTTTATCCTGCTGGTCATTGAAGGGGTTTTAACGGACACTTTTATCCAAAATGACATACAGATGACAAAAAAAAAACAACTAGTCATTGGAGCAACTAGGTCTAAGGGCCTTGTTCTAGGGTACAACAGTGAAATCAGTCTGCTGACCATGGGATTTAAACCCACAACTTCCCGATCACAGAAACAGCATCTTAACTGCTAAACCCCCATTATACATAATAGACATCAGTCTGAGCTCAAAGTGATCTTCCTTTGCACTGGCTTTTTAAAAGTCACTGCCAAATATTTTATGTAAATGTAAAAGTTAATGCAATATATGTAAAGAGGTTTTTCAAAGGTATTGTGTTTTATTCCTTGTTTAATTAGGGCTTTCTAAAATAAAAACATGATAATCTGAATAAATAATGATAAACTTTACAATAGACAAATATGTGCTTTTAGTTATTGTAAATGTAGAATATTATTTCTTGAATACTTATTTATCTGCTTGTTGGCTATGGTCTGTTTATAGTAGTAGAATATGCATGCCTCGGCTTGCATCTGCATGTTTAATCTCAAGACCTTTCCTCGCAGTCCTTAAAAGAATGTGATAATTGGGCTGGCACAGTATAATTACCTCTGGATTAACCCTGCATCTGAAATGAACATCTCTCACACTGCAGCCCTCGATCCTGCGCTCATTTGCTCATTTTCTGCCGGGACTTTGTGGTCCCTCTGCCCGCCCCTGTGGCTTTGCATGACTCCCGCCAGCCTCCACCATGCTGAGAGGGCGAAGCAGCAGGTCTCCTCAGGTCTGTCGCTAAACACACCCGAGAGTGAGAGCAGGAGCAGCATGGCAACAGGCGCCTGCTTTTAACCTCGCTCCGTCCCGGAAGGTCCTTGCAGTGGAATTTTTTATTGTCGCCCGCATCCCCCACCGCCTGCCCCCACTGCACGTTTTTACGCTCTATCCAGTGAACGGCTGGGCCGCAGCTCCTCACATGTGCCAGCCTGCCAGATTATCCCAGCCGCCGCAATTATCTCCAGCACCTGATTATAGCTGCACTAGGCTTTGCGCTTAACACGCTTAGAAACAGGTGGATTAGCCTTAATGGGAGAGTTGTCAGATGCGGCGCATTTGCTCAGGATTAAGAAGAAATCTGCAGCATTTTTGGGGCGGTTTGTAGACTTTGTGCGCAAATGTACAACAGCATTCCTGGTGATTTAGCATTCTTGCCTTAGCCGCGGCAGAAAAAGCCCCCTTTATTTCCCCCGCTTGGTTGTCTTCCAGCTAATCTGCAAAATAAATCCCGAATATCACGGCTTTCACGTCTGATCTTTCACAGGTGTGCATGAGAATCTGCAGTGAGAGAGATGCTTGTTGTATTTGGGCAGCTGAAAAAAACGTGACAGATATCGTTAGGCGATAAAGTGTTCTAAGATGGGAGCAGCATTAGGCATCACGCCCTGGCAGGCCCATCAGTGATAGGTCATGCATTCAAATCGGACGGAATGGCACATGTCCAGTTCTCTGCAGTGGACCTGGCGAGTCCCAGCAACCTGAATGAGAGGCGCGTGAGGAAAGAGATGGATAAACACAGATGACACAAGCTTCAGACTCTGGCCCAAGTCACAACCTACAGCGTTACCCTCTGTCACGCCTAACAGGTTCCGCAGGACAGGAGGGAGAAATGGTGATGTTTTTGTGCCCGATCAACATAGGACGATAGTGTAGGTGGGGATAATGGGAGGGAATGGACGTTAATAGCGACATAAGCCTTCTTTAATTTTCATGGGGTCCTCTGGTAATTTAGTCTTGTAAGCGGAGATGGGTTAATTTCGCATAGCCTGAAATAAGTAGAATAGGGATTAAGGATTTGGGCTTACCAGGTTCAGGCTGCCGAATGCGCTCCTTCTCCTGTTTCAGTGACAAAGCTATGGGCATGCTAATGAATAAAGTGTAAATTTATAGCCTGGTTCGGTTGCCTTTCAAGAATAGTGTCGACTGTTGCGATAAACAGAAGATATCGAGCATGGAGTAGCGTGTGTGGCAGCGGCTGTGAGGATGAAGTGATTGCCTTTTGGCCTCACTGGTGCCATCATTATTGACACAGAGATGGAAGAGGTCATCATCGCCTCCTACAGGTTGAGCTGTCACATAATAAATCACAGGGGAGACACACTCGTTGATGGTTGCGCTACATGATAAATGATAATAATAAATCCAGTCATAATTTATTATAGGGCATTTTTTGGCACTGTTCGGTTTCAATTGTACTTGGACGTCTAGAGAGTATCACTTCCCACGAAAGGCATTGATCGTTCGATGTTTGGCAGTCTGTTTGGTGTTTTTCCGAAAATAGACAAACCAGGGATTACATGTGATTACTCGGTTGCAGAAACAGACCATAATAATAATTCATTATTATTGGTGTATAATTTCAGTATGATCACGTCAAGGTGATTAACCTTTTTATGTATGCATATTAAATTATTGTTAGATATGTTATTATTAAGTTTAAATTTGTGACATCATTAATGTGTGTAGTGCTACCTCTTGAAGGATGTACAAACAGTATTTGTGTTTTTATTACATGAGAATTGGGGCAATGATAGGTGTAAAACAAAAAGGTTTGTCCCATTTTGGCATTATAAGACTGAATCAATTAACACACCTCCTGACTTCCTCTCTTTCAAAGCTATTTTAAGCGCACATATGCCCAGCGGTGCTTTCATTTGTTATCTACCCTCTTCACTGCTCATTCTGGGGTGACAAAACCAATTGTACTGCCAGAATCAGTCTGCCGTGGATTAATGTCTGTCTGATTGTTTTTCAGTCTGCTGCTTTGTGTACCTGCCGGACCAAAAGCATTGCCCAACATCAGATGCTTTTATTCACATCAGCCATATTATCCTTTTTCAATTTATTGCTGATCGCGTCTGGAATCAGTCAGGTAATGTAGCTTTCTCCAGGATCAAGCAACAAGACTATCCCCCTTACATAGAGATAAGTCAAGCAATTCATCCCCTACATTCCTGTGAAAATGTGCTTCTGTCATTTGTTTTTGTGAGAAGATAATCAAATAGGGTGAACTGTTTGCATAATTTGATAAACTGATCGGATTTGGGCCCCATCCACTTTCATAATCGATGGACCTTTATTGGGACATTGAAATTAAAACTTCTTAGAACTTAACTTCTTGCTACATCTAAAGCTGAATGAAAGTGAAAATCGTACTTTTCATTCATTCATCTTCCAACCACAAGGTCAACTTGGGGGGAAGGGACATTGCCCTGGGACCTATCCCTGGCAGCGCAGGGCATATATCCCTGCTCACACAATCACTGACACCAGCTCACCCAATGACACATCATCGCGTCAATGGTAGATGTCTGAGTACCTGCAGAAAGCACAACTCCACACACATGTAGATGCGGCAGGAGTCAAAGCCGGAAGCCCTGGGGTTATGAGTTAAGAGGGCAGCACACTAAGCCAGCAGAACGACTTGATCCCCACAGAAAATATTTCAAATGACAGTGGATTAGCAGAATTAGTTACAGGGAGGACTGTACCGTAATGCCTCCACGGTGCTATGGGGGAATAATCAGCAGAAATTGGTTGCAGTCATTGCTGTTAAAGTGGTGTAACCAGTTACCTGTACTGAGCACAAGAGAGCAATTAGGTTTTATTTGGCAACATTGGGTGTTTTATAGCTATTTGTTAAGTAAATGGCATTAGTATGAAATATTTGTTATTTTCGAGTTTAGATTCCCATGAATTAATATTCAGTTTTCGGTCGGTCTGATCAATTCAAAAATTAGGATTAAATTGGGATTTATGGCAAATTCTCCTAAATACAAAGAAGCAGACCCATGTACTATTAATACAGAAGGGCATCATTTCTTCAGCAGGGTGCATGAGGTTAGTTGTAATTTAATTTCATAGATATTCTGAATCAAGCCAAGGCAAGTTAATTTCCGAATTAATGAGGCTAATCGTGGTTCTCTGTTTGAGCTCACATTTGTCAGTTTTGCAGTCAAGCATGTGCTAAATCATGAGATTCCACATTCAGGTTTCCCTGTTCAGTCATTTCCTGTTTTTCCTTTCATTGCATGCTCTCCGTATTACAGCAATGACCTTGCCACTATGACTCTGTGTTTAACACTTTGTGACCAATTTTACTTGGTCCAAAAACTCTGTATTGACCTTATGTTGGATTTAAAGGAGATTATAATTTCCTTGATGTTGTATGTGGAAATTAGGAGGTACCACATCGAAGCTGGACATCTAATACTCTTAAATTATTTTATCCAATTGACACACACACACATATATATATATATATATATATATATATTATGTTTAAAAAACAGGATGCATAAATTCCATTGTAGGAGATGAGTCTTCCCCATTGATTTATTTTACTCTGCATAACACAGGTATTCTTCATTATTGTTACGTTATTGTGCACTTATGCTCATGGAAGGGATCGTTAGAGTGATTTATGACAGGCGAATACCCACATTTGCATAGAAACATAAGCACAACATGAAATGTTTTAGTCGCCACAGTCCTGAATTTCCACAATGTTTCCATCTTGCTTACAGTCGTAGTTTTATGGTGAGATTAATATCTGTATGTGCTTTATCCCAGTAAATATTTTTTCTGATTGATTAACTTATTATACAGAACATTTGATGTTTGCCAGCATAACAGAATTGCCTTCTCAAAATCTGTGGCTGTGTTATTCTAACTAAAATGATTAGGAGTTTTAAGTAAAACGATTAGTTTTAACTAAAACTGTTAAGAATTAGCAGAGTATTACATTTTGCAGGTGTTGTTTTCTATATTGCTTTAATTCTTGATTGCTTTGGCGTTATTAAAATCATGCAAGAACTATAGGCTATTCTGTTCTTTCAATAATAATAAATATTCATGTATTACAATTGATAATAGAATTTAGCAGCCAATAACAGAGCAGCAGTACGACATCATTAATGTAAAACACAATCTTAAATAAGTGTGACTAGTTATCATTAAGGTATTTATATTGTACAGTAGCTGTGAGCCCTTTTTATATTGTGATGTCAGAAGGCTCAGAGGAATCAAAGGTAAAAGCTCACAGACTGAAGGACAAAACTGTGTGTGGGATTGTGGGAAAATTGACAATAATGGCATCCAGGATTCTGAGCCTGCCGTTTTCCATCATCTTTGCTCAATTTAGCCCCGGTCTGGAAGCTCTGGGGTGGAGTTGATCTTGGATGTTATTCTGCTGGTAGTAAAGGGCAGCATACCTGGCTCTTCTTACTAGCAGAAGGAGATTTTCGGATCACCGCGTAAAAGCTTCGCCATTGAAGTCTATCAGGAGCAACATTCATACTGTCTCACTGTTTGCCTGTGACAATGAATGTGATGCATCTGTTTCTGTCTGACCCTGCGTAAAGAACGTGTAGGCTGCATAAAACGATTCCATGTTTCATCCCTGCCTGGCTCAGCAGCACAACCAAAAACAGCCATTAGCACCTTTTCGCAAATGAGCGATTGCCAAGTGATGAGTGCTGCAGCGGATAAGAAACGGCCCTTGGGAGTTGTCCACTCGTACTCTAGTTAGCATCAGGAGTGTCTTGAGTCCTGTTTATTCAAAGGCGGCAAATAGACTTCAACCGTTTGGAGTACAGGTCAGTGTGCTGGCAGACTCAAATTACGGGAATAAATAGTTTCATGTTATACATCTAGTGTGTCTTAAAATTTAATTAACTCAATTTAATTCTGAAGAGACATAGGCTTTAGTATATCTGTGCTGCTGGGTTATGATTGGAAATAGCAGACCTGCTGATAATTGAATGTATATCCAGTTCAATGAGTTTTAATAACTTTAGGTCTACCATCCATGTATTTTAATATTTTACCCACTAAATTCACCTTCATTCATATCTATAACAATAATATTCAGTCTTTTGTGTGGAAAAAAAATTGTTACCGACTGAGATGTTTATCAATAGAGGTCAGCTCAGTTGGTAATCTGACAACAACAAAGATTGCCACTCGAGGCCTGGTACATGGAGTACAGGGCACTAGAGTATTTTGTATTCATGCAGGAAAGTCTTTGCGAGTGAACAATAGCAAATTCAAAGACAAGTTACAGAACTGGCCCATCAGAATTGAAAAAGTTTGGATTTTTTTCCTCTACTAACATGTTGAAAGCCCAACAATGCATCATTGTAAGGCTATAATCAACAACAGCATGAAATGTGTGCTCCGGTGTCTGTGTACAATTCTCAGATAAACTAATAAAAGATTACCACCAAGAAGTCAAACTACACGACGTACTATAAAAGCATACGGTAAAAGGGAAGAATATCAGCAAGAGTGTCAATCAAATATAACAATTTATTTTTCAACCTAAGCTAAGAATGAATGAAAACAAAATTAAGTAATGCTGAGGGAGAAGAACTGAACTGAAAAAAATGGTTAATAGTATGAACAGGCTTGTAAAACCTCATTTCCGTTACATATTGAATCTTATAAAACAACAGAAAATTCAAAGCATCCTTCATCAATCCCTGTTTGTGTTCCAGAGGAACAGAACTCAATGTCTCCGACACTGATTTGAGTTTAAAATATATGCAAATGAATAGCGGCAGCTATAATTAGAAGACGGCGTTTCCGCCTCACACTTGTGTGTGCAGCACTGGTGTTTTTAACAAAAGGCTAAAGAAGCATGCGTGTCAGGGGAGTCACAGCAGGGTGAATGATTCTGGAGATTCTACATGTTCTGTGCCCTTCTGCAGTCAGAGCACGGTCTGTGACATATCAGGAGTGACTGTGGTACAAATCACCCGATTCCATTCCACAGAACTTCCTTGGCGTAAGTGTGTTTGTGTAACACTGTGACCTGCACTTGGAAGAATCTTCATCTTCTGGCTCTTTGCAAAGATCTACACACCGGGCACTCAATACTGTGCAACGTCAGGCCTGTCTGTCTTCATCATTGTTGTATTTCAGCTGATGCCCTTTTCCACAACAGCTTGCAGACCTTTCATTGCAGACGTTTAGGATTGTTGTCAAGGTAAATGACTTTGCTCCAGGGCTGTTGAGTCACTGGTGCCGTGGCACAGATGGTAACAGAACCCTCGATCTCCCGCCCATGATAGCTAGTTCTTACCTGATCTGCTGAGGGGCCTTTCTGGCGCTGCAATCACTTGATGAATCAGGAATGGATTCTTCTGGGGGCGATGGAGCATCAGTGAGGTGGCAAGGGGCCACTTGGGTTTGGGAGCATGATGAGAGCCCATAGCATTGCTTCAGGGGTAGCCGGTGTGCCCACACAAACAAAGCAAAATGCTAAAACGGAGCGATAAGCTAAGAGCATGCTGTGTTCAGGTATTAAGGTGCAGTATCTGGTACAAAGGCTATTCCAGGAGGTGCAGGCTACAAAGCAGGGGACACCCTGAGAGGGGCGCCAGGACAGCACAGGACACACAACACTATGGGCAGTTCAGATTCCTCAGCTTGCCTGGAGTACCTGCAAGAAATTCATACGAAGGCTTTAACAAAGCTGGTCACGTAATAAAGCCAGTGACCTATACGGCAAGACACTGAGACCAAAAAGATTTTCAGCGTGCTTTTTACGTATGTAAATGGAATAAGGCGGGCTGATGGAGCCCAGCTCATCTTAGTGTTTCCCCCAGGATGGTGACCCAGAACTATACTGGTGCAGGGGAAGGACACACAACAGTCTGACTTCATCTGCAAACTGTTGTTGATGTGGCTGCACTGGGGCAGCTTACAGATGGCTGCAGATCTTTTAGAAAACATCACTGCACTATTCTCACATTCCCAGTTATGGAATAAGATGATCATAGTGCAAAGACAGCTTAATTAATAAAAGGGATTCCCATGCTCGTCCAGCAAAGCTAAGCACTGCAAAACTTGTGTGCAAAAATAAAATACTGACAAAAATGTATACTATAACAAGAAAGGTACTGGGTAATGTTTTCTTCATTAACTCATCTTCTACGGCTCGTTTTGGGCCAGGTTGCGGGGGCAGCAGTCTAAGCAGACCATCCTCTCCCAGCCACGTCCTGCAGCTCCACCAGGGGAATATTAAGGTGTTTCCAGGCCAGCCCAGAGATATAATCTCTCCAGCGTGTCCTGGGTCTGCCTTGGGGTCTCCTCAGAGTTGGACGTGCCCGAGGTACCTCCCCAGGGAGGCGTCCGGGAGACAGCTGCCCAAACCACCCCAGCAGGTTTCTGTCGATGCAGAGGAGCAGTAGCTCTGCTTTGGGAGACTGCAGGAGTGCTTTCCAGGCCTGAGTCGGGTGAAAAGGTTGTCGTTCGGGTGGATTGTGTCCCTGCTGACTTTGGCAGCTGTGTTCCTGATGGTAGGAATGAAATGAAAGTCCTGCTGGGGACTATGAGTAAAGACACACGGGGTATCTCTGTAATGGCTTCCCGCCCCTCTTGAGGAGTTTGGGTCCAGGGCCCAGATTATGAATTGAGGTGAACCCGACTTGACATTATCTCGCTACCTCCTGCACTAGCTTAGGCTCACGGGAGACTAGGTACATCAAATTCGGTGTGTAGTTATACTCAATCCTGTGTTCTGTACTACCAAGTATAGTCGCAAATATGTAGCAATAATCACTCTTATATCCATAGTTATTTCTTTACCCCGCATTTAAGGTTCCTGGCAAGAGCACCTTAAACACCACAAGGAGACGTGCAGAGACTGTGTTTGCCTTACTCCAGTAATACAGATACTCGGTATCCAGAGATTGATCTACCATGGCCCCGAGTTGGATGTAACCCGATCCACGTTACACCTGATCACCACATAGGTGATGGGCCCACAAGAGGCCCTCATTCAGACTTTGCCTGGCTGGACCCCATAGGTAGAGGTCCGACCACCAGGCACTCGCCTATGAACTGCCCCCCTGGCCTGGCTCCAGGGCGAGGCCCCAGTCTCCATTTTCCAGGAAAGTCACATGATCCTTGTTCTTGGGTTCCATGGGGGACATCTGAATCGCACTTAGCCTGGTCACTCACCTAGGACCAATTTACCTTAGGAGACCCTAGCCAGTGTGATTACCCCCATACTATAGATCCTCGAACCATGGAGGCACACAGACCCCTCCACTACAGTTAAGTGGCCATTCCTGGAGGGCTGCTCTTTTCTGGAATAACAATATTTCTATAATCGTAACCATACAGGTTAGACTATATATATTTAAGAAGCTGCTTACACCCAAGAACCGGCTTTAGAATTATTATTAAGCCTTAGAACGATGTACATTTGGCCTTTCACCACAAAATAATTAAACTGTGTTAACAGAAACAGCTTTGATATTAATATGTCAAAAAGCGAAAAAGGCATTGCCCTCTTGCAGACGACGTCTCACTTGTGATACCACAACACCAGCTTCTCCTATTCAACACGCTTTTCCCTGTTATTATCAAAAAATATTGCTCCGGCTAGCCTTAGCTCTAGCATACAAGCATGAGCCACTTCACTTTAAACAACTAATATTCACTTCTATGGTCCAATGAAACTCCAATGAAGTATTAACAACACACTTGTCTGAATGACACAATGACAGTTTAAAAAGGGCAAATGCTGCAAACACCAGCCCAGACAGTTTGAGAGAGCAAACAGCTGCACATGCAGAAACGCTGCTATATAAGATACATTAATTCACAATCAAACAATAAAAAATAAAGCTTGAAACACAGTGGCAGATGGAACAACCAACATACGCATAAAACAACCTAAGTCGCTGTAGTAACTTACAGTTTACAGCCTCGTCTAAGGTACCGCCCACTGAAATGAACAGAAACGTGAAGTGTAAAGGCGCTCAGATGTGATACAACATCTGCATAGCCATCCATCCAAGACCAGTTATTAGCAAACCCAACAGAAGATAAGCAGCAACCCAGCGTCCACCATGGACACACTTATCTTCATATCAATAAACCAACAAGACTTATAAAGATCCCACAAGACTAAGCATTTGGGATCAGTCCCCGATTAAAGGGGACAGACTCCCACTATTACCTGACCATTTCCCACCTTAAAGGCACAGGCTCCATTTATCATGCAGGTTCTACCCGTTCATTTGGTATTCAATAAATGGAGGAAATGCCGCATACTGGCTGTTACAGTCACTGCACAGAGGAACGGATTTGGGTAATTCAGGTTCAGAGAGTAAAAGTCCAGACCAAGATTTTGTTTCAACCATCCAGTCGAGCATACAGAGTCACAGTCACAGAGTACTTACCTGGTTTGTTCAAACAAAATTCCGGTCTGGACTTTTACTCTCTGGACCTGAATTACCCAACTCTGTAGAGGAATTTAGAATTATTTCATTATTGTAATAATATACTGTAATATTTCTTTTATATATTTAAACTTTTGCATGGTGCTGTGGCATTAGTAAATTTATGGTTTTTATTGTGTCATCTTTTAATTGCTGTACTTCTGTGTGTTATTATATGATAACACAAGATGTTCCGATTAATTCTTTTTAATTAATTATTTTTGCATGATATTTCCTACCAGTGCAGTTTCTCTGAATTTCATTTTTGAACAGATATCGATTTATTTTCCCCTCAACCATTATTCTCACAGCAGCAAAATGCTGAATGTATCTTTTTTTTCCAGAACACATAACCACTGCTGCCCTTTATGAGTAAAGAAAACATCACATGTAAGGTATAAAATAAACTGTAGTGTGATTTCAATTAGCCTGAGGATATTGCTGTATCGGTGCTCAAAATGTGGTAGACGGCAACCACTGCGGCACAGCTATGGGTGTAATATGATTCCTCCAGCAGCGGAAATGTCAGAGTCTAAATTTAGTCCTCTTTAAAAACATTTACCGAAATAAAATAAGACAGAAGGCATTCTGAGCAGAAATAACCAAAATCAAAGTATGATTACTGCAAGTGTGCAATAGGAGTAGACTTTAGTAACTAGGTACAGTACAAGCCCCTGTCCGCAGGCAATAAAAGGGAAACATAAAAATCTAATCGAAAGCTTTACAAAAATCAGCATGACCCCTTTTACACTTTCATATATCTGTTATTCATATGGAGCACTGAGCGACACGAAAGCTTATAATTTCTGTGTATTTTGCAATAATGCATTTGGTGCTCGTAAAGACACAAAATTATTTATGTTGCAAAACAAGTGTCTCTGTTGCATCTCATGAATGTTTGTTATTCAGGATCATTCTGTCTACATCCCCCAAGGGCGTTCTGCTGATAGAATGTGAGGATATCAGATGTTCATTAACGCCGGCATATTTTTTTGACTTCTATTGGAACAAGTATTGGTACACAGTCAGTCCAATAGCTTCCGGTCTCCCCAGCATGTGCATTCATACATACAAGCCCACATGTACAGATATACACATTTGTGGATATGTAGGGATTTATGCATACATTTTTTTTATTATAAATGTTATTTTTCTTTTTAATTTTTGCCTATTTAAATTGATGCCTTTTTTAGAATATGTCACTCACCTTGTGCACGTTACTGTGGAAACAGACTGTAAATGAGGATCTTTCCCCAAGTGTTGCCTATTGTTAGCCCATGCAAAGCGTCTCCCACTCTGTGAGTGTTTGTGTGCTCCGCCATCGTGAAAAGACGAGCCGCTTTCAGTTCTTAGAAGATGCTGACCCTACATTTGCACTCTTTGACGCTCTCCGGCGTTTGCTCAGTTTGGTTTGATTAGAAGCGGCCGTGATATGGGTATTGTTAGCAAACCCAGGAGCTGATAGACGAGTTCAGTTATGAGGTCAGCCATTTCGACTGACTGCTACTATTAGTGCAGAAGACCGTAAATGAAACCATATTCTCGTAAACCGCAGGAAATTCAAGTAGACAGTGAGACTCTGAGGAATGGATCTTTCTGCCAATTTTGCAAACTGTAAGAATAGCTATGCGGTGCCAACTCAACCAATGCTAAAATAGCCATTTTCCCTCAGATTTTGAATTTATTTATTAATACTTTACCTCTCTGGTGAATGAGGCTAAAAGACAATTTTCTCTGTTCCTGATTGGTGATTTTTCTCATTTTTTTGAGAAAAAAGACGATGCCCCGTCTTGCAATCGATAGTTTGCCATCAGCTCAGCCTGCTGGTGCCAAATGCCATAAAAGGCCCTGTCATACATTGTATTTTGCTCCTCTGTCTGGGTTTAGCTTAAACTTAATTTGTTTCTTGATCATCACACTTAATCAAACTATGAAGTGTTGACTAGCTTGACAGTGTTAGCTGGGAAAGTAGCTATAATCTTACTTTATTGACTGGAGTCTGCAATAGGAATCACATAGAAGAAGTGGAGAACCAGGGAGGAGAATATTTTGAACCATCCCGTTCCAATCAAAGGAGAGTTATTGTGCCATGATTGTCCTGGCGACTGTATAGACCGGTGAACGGGGCTTGGGGTGGCTTTGCTCGACGAATGACTCCAGATAAAGATGTGGGAGATGTGGCAGAAACCAGAGAGTCAGACAGGCAGCTGCTGGGGGGGGAGGGGGGGGGGGAGGGGGGGGTTTCCAGAGGAAATTCCCAGAGGAGCTTAATTCAGATCCAAGAGACGTTTAGATTCATACACTAAAAACAAAACAAACACATGCAGTATTTGGGTAAAAGACCTATCTAAGGATGGGTAAAAGGCACATCTAAAGATAAAAACGAACCAAAACACAGGGATTATAACTTCAAACATAACTAAATAAATAAATAAACTATACCTAGAAAGGCTTTCTCTGGAGTTTAAATAGCCCTTAGATGTAGGCTGCAGATGTACCTGTAAGTTGGTTGGTTGTGGGAGGAACAGACAGCTGTTGCTTTTAAACTCATCTACCATCAACAGTATGATCTTATAGTCATATAAGATTTAACATGATTGAGAAAACTGTTGCATTCTTGTACTTTAGGTCGTTAATTTCTTTAAACTTGCCACAATGCTTCTCCAAACGGCAGGTCAGTATAGTGGACTACTGACATTTAATAATGTACACCTGTAGATCGCGGCCTTCTCATAAAAACGGAATAGTGTAACTTTATCGTGTTTATGGATATCAGCAGTTTGAAAGCTGCCAGGGAGGAAGAGGTGCAGCAGCAAGCAATGATGAGAGGATGTTAAAGGGCCGACTTACTCAAAATTTCTAGCTGTCTTGATGTCACACAAGAATCCAACATTACAGAAGGAACAGTGCCGAAATATGGTTTGAATATTCTCATACCCACATTCACACCCTCAAATATATAATGGATTAAAATAGGGTTTTTGTGAGTTTCAGAGTTGGGAGAATTTCACAATAGCCATCTGAGAACAGTATGACTAATGAAAATCAAGGAATCAAACTGAACATAGCCGTTAGGCAGCATCAAGTCTTCTCATGGCAGAATAGCTTCTCTTTCAGGGGATTAATGTCTCGTACATTTCTTTTGTCCAAGCAATTAATTTTGCGCTAATAATATTGAAGATGATTGCCTGAGCCATCCAAGTCAATACAAGACAGGGAGCAATGCCTAATTATTTCAAATCAATTTTTCTGATTTACTGATTTGCTGTTTAATCTAATATACAGCTAGAGCTCTGTCACTGCCCTCGTCTTTTAACCCCACCCCTTCTACCCCACAAACTAGTGACATTGATCTGAAATACATCCCTGCTTTTAGATTTTTTATATATATATTTAGTTCCGGAAACCCCAAAAAAAACATCTGAAGTTTTGCTTGGAGTCTTACATTTTGCCAATTTAATGCAACATGGAGATGGATTATTATTATTTTAAGCTGTAGTTTAGCTAGTGGCAAGTGAGTGCTGTCAGAAGTGTGTGTTTATCTGCGACCAGCAGAACTATCAGCTTAAACTGTATCTTTTTTAATAGATGGTTTTTTCACTTGATTAGTCTACACAAAATCAATCAACATTGAATGGTTTGGTGCAATATGTAAGTCAAGTTAAGGATTTAAAAAGCCTTGATCCTCCTATGATCATGGTGGGTTCCAGCTGAAATCCAGAAGAATGTACCCCAATAGTTTTCACCCCTCTGGTAGGACAAATATGGGATGGTTTAAGCATATCAGCTAAGTATTTTGGTGGGTTTCTTTTCAGGTAAGACATTGATTCCAGTGTCCGGAAGGGTGTTGGTTTGCATCCTGTCACACCTATCACTTCAGACATCTTTGAAGTATAGACTTGTAAGAATGAATAAAAGGACATATCAGATTTGGTTTAGATATAGAAATATAGACTTTTGAATTATTATCGTTATCTAACTAAAAATGTTAAGCATGTTTTGTTATTCATGTTCTTCTCCAAAAAGAACAAGATCTGAACATATTGAACTATGGTGGTACATTTAAATGTCCTTTGTGGTGCAGACTACAATTCTAAAACAATAAAGATGGAAACAGTGTCTGGGCAGACAGGGCTATATTACATCTAGTCTTTTGACACTGATTTGGGGTCAGCTAATTATATGGAATGAAGGGCCCATCTTGCTATAAAAACTTGTAAAGACATCACTCTGTCAAGCCACTTCAGCAGTGTGCTCTGCTGCTTTCTGGCTCATTCTCACTATGTCACTTTTTCCCTACAGTATAGATGTTGACGTAAGGACGTGCTTGTCCTCTATTTTCTCTCTCTCTCTCTCTCTCTCTCTCTCTCTCTCTCGTTCACTCACTCAACTTTTTGATAGCTAATAATAGCATATGTCATGGAAACAGCATCTTTTTCCATCAGTAACACAAATGCACAGCGCAATGAGTGGCATATCATACCTTAAAAGATAGACACTAGTTGGGTCTTGAGATGAAAAAAAATGTAAGAGAAATGAATAATGTTGTCTATCTTATAAAAATCTAAAAAATATGCATTTCCAGATCTGGGATATATTATACGGTAATCTAACATTTGGAACTTGCAGTTGACATATTGAATGCAGAAGAAACTTCCAGGGACAAGGATCTGAGTGACTTTGACAAGGGTCAAATTATTTTGGCCAGAAGACTGCATCAGAACACCTTCCATTCCTCTAAGGTCCAGGTCTGATGTACATTTGCCCATTGTTGGTGCTTTCGATGATCTATAATATTTCAGACCTCGATATGCACCATTTTTACTAAATAGTGAATATTATTCATTTCACATGGGGGTTGTGATATTGTATTTCTGCTGTGATAAGCAAATGATCTAAGCAGCAAAATTCTGTGTTTTTGCCCAAGGGAAGGAAAATAAATGCAGTCTGCCAGCATTCCAGTACTATTAACTCTTTCCAGTTGCATAATCCACTATCCGTCGGGTATTCCCCAGCAATTCTATTAAGTACCGTTCTCAAGTGTGTGGTGCGAATGAAATGCCTTTTCCAGGACTGAAACATGTGCATCTCTTTAGTTTCATTCCCCCCAAAACACCTTATATTCATAAAAAACATTAAATTTCATTATTTGATAATAAATGAAAACCTTACGCCTTTTGAATTCAAACTCACAATGACCTCAGTTCTCACACTTTTGGGCTTTGCTTACTCTACCAGCACAGTAGCTGCTCATAGACATGCTGAAGGAGGCCTGTATTTGGTGCACAGGTCGTATGACTATCAACAGATGAGATTGGTTTTGCACACGGATGCCGATGTTATATTTAGAATAATCAAGTCAGAGTCAAAATGTTGCATGCGGTTTTGAATTAACACCCATATCCTGATCCCAGACGGGAGGCCAGAGGATTCTGCCCATGGTCCCCGGCTGAACACTCACGCCCATGGTGCCTCGGTCTGCAGTTCGCCTGATGGTGATGTGCCAGAACACATCAACAGTTTGCTTTCGAACCCTGCTGCTAATCCGCAAGAACAGAAGTGCGTCTTGACGGAAGCTCAGAAGGCCTATACTGCATTGTAAACTACAGTCTAATTTTTTAATTTGAATTATATTCGGCATGGACGCTTTTATTTAAGCAACCAGATAGCAGTCTTTGAAGCCCAGTCCAGGCTTTAGCTTGATATTAAACAATATTTGGCTTCCGTTATGAAGACAGATGGGCACTAGGCCTTTCGTCAGATTGCTAGGTTAAGTCTCCAGTCCTAAGCAGCAGGTGTTCCTGTAAGTTCACGCTATGAGAGATAATAGAGCAGGTTGGCCCATGTGTTTCACAGCCCAGTAGGAACAGAAAAGTGTGTGAGACTGGATGTGGTGAGGTGAGACCGGAGCTGTCGGTTGCATCTTAGCCTGGGTGGGATTGTGTCATTTCCTGAATTATTGTTTCTGCGTTTAATAGGCTTGAATTTAAAATTAGATTGGCAGATATTTTAGGTTTCTGCTTGAATAGATATTAATAGGGAATATCAATATTAATAATATTATTACAGCACTGTGACTTCGGTTGTCGTGTTGATCTCATCGTATAAACGTATAAAACTGCAGGAGAGAGTCATAAGTCATCCACATCTGCTATATCTGTCTAAAATGAGCCCTTGCAACCAGCATCAGGTACATGTGACCAGTCCAGAGCATGTGTTCCTCCCAAATTTCACTTGCCTCTGACCTCATCTCACTTATGGGCAAATGATGACATAAGTAAGGATGGGAAGATAGAAGCAGTATGTGGAATTCAAAGGAAAGGCACCGTTGATTATTTTATATCGGATTATGTGTTCTAAAATGATCCTTCACAACCTTTCAATGATACCTGATTCTGAAAGATGTTGGGAAAAACAGTTATCGTGTGGGCTGACAGTTCTTTGCCCCCTTCTTACTGTTTGGTATTCATTGGCGATATAATAATGAATATGAGAAATTATCTACTTCGTCAGTTGGTACAGGTCGAGTTCTTGAAATGCAAGGCAATGTCAGAGGCAAATAATCACTCAATTTCTCATATGGACCTGTCGGCTGATGAGAAATTAACCCGTGGCTGATGCAATCTTCGTGTCATTGCTAGTGAAGAGTAATGACAGACGTAGGTTTTTTATTTTTCTCTTTTGCATTTATGACTGCAAAGACCCACTGTTTCAGTGGGCTGTGATGGACTGTGTTTTCAAAGGCTGAGTCAAGTCCTACCTCATGCATCTTAAAGTTTTACCGCAGCTCTTTCAATTCATGAATTTTATTCATCTAAAATAATAATTGGTTCTGTGAGCCAGTACTGGTGCATAATGTTGTATTCCTCTAGGTTTTTGTTGCCATGGTGATTAATTTCCCACCCCGTGTAATTTTGCCTGCTTAATGATGCTCAACTGTTGAAGTTAACAAGACTGAGTAACAGACTATTTAAACCAGCTGGGATGACAGACAGGGAGAACGAAGTGAAGGGAAGAGGAAGGTGAGTGAGGCTCCAGAAGGATTAGCAATTAGAGCTGCCCATAGTGGCAAAGTGTATGTTTTAGGTGTTGACTTTTATGTGACATAACGCCCTGGTGTCTGCTTTGTAAAAGCACAATGTCCTTTTTGGGTAATGTAACTCCCACATGACATGCTTTGTTATAAAACTGATTTCGTTGTACACAAAATTTCGTTGTATGAATGTGCAATGATGATAACGGTTTCCAATTTTTTTTTCCCATTCCATCTTTAACTTCTCAACCATAAATAATATACAAAGTGCCATTTACTTTGACTTGAAACATTTCTGAGGGCAGTCTGTCAGACTGCAGAGAGACAGGCCTCAGCAGGTGTGGTAATTAAAATGAGTAGTAAGCCTTAAAGATTTCTCTGTGGTTTTGTGGTGCTCGTGGACTGTGCACTAAATTCTTGGGTTAAATTGTCTAAACGGGCCCAGCAGCATGAAGAGTTAATCCTTATGTTGCTCAACTAGCATACAAATAGCGCACAAATAAAGTAATGACCTGAATGTCCACCATGCCATTGATAATGTGATCCTAAGCCTGCTTATACTATGCATAATAATGGCAAGGATTGCTGTTGACCTAGTACACAGATAAGTAGTAATATATGTGCCACTGCAGCTTGCATGTCTCCATTTTATCGTAACTTGATAGAGATATGTTTACGTTTAACATAGGCTCTAATGCATCTGTTTGCTAATGACTTTAGCCTTTAGATGATAGATTTCTGGTGTATTTTTCTGTCTTATCAGAATGTAATTGCCGCTATGAACCCAGACACTCACACGCTCACAACTCGTAGTCGTTGTCTTTGCTGGTTATTTCAAATATCCTGATCCAGCTGGGTTCCTTGGTACATAAGTGATATGATGTAGTGCCTTACAGTAAAATCTTTAATGTGGAAACAGAATTTAGGGCTGATGTTCCATAAGAAGAACCCTAGGCACTGTCCTGCCACTGTTCTCCTCTTTGCGCATTGGACATTTCCCCCTGTCCTTCTATGTGTATAAGTAGCATCATGTCATATTATGTCATAGTGAGCTGTAAGGAGTCTCTTCTTTATTCTGGAATGTTCTGTGAATTCCAAGGATGATCATAAGTTTTGGCAGCTTTCATGGTAGCAACAGGCAGCATGGACACTGGCTTCAAGGGAGACCTCCCTACTGGAGTTCCATGGAGATAAAATCTACTGCCCAGGGCCATCAGACAGGGTAATTGGAAGAATCCTTTTTTTTATTGAAACTCGCCCATCAAAACCCCATTCTTAACTTATTTATTTTGTTAAGTAGATGAATGACCAAGGACTCCTCGTGTGGCTAAATTTAGCTTGGTCAAATAATGGCCCTGATATAAAAAGACTAATCGTCTCTGACCCTGTTTGTTCAGGCCTAAATCCATTGTGTTTTTCACACATATATTAAGTTTGACAGCAAACACACACACGCCGCAGCCCTGGCTGCAGGTGCTTGTGTCTGCATAGTAATTCACGCAAGCAAGAGCTGGCACAGATGAATTTTTCATGAGGCATAAGGCAGTGCTGCTTCCATTAATAGAAAATTAAGAGAACCCATTAAGATGACTGCTGCACGTGAAGTTACGTGTTCTCGTCCTCTTTCCTCCGGGTTCGGATGGCACGTCTAATGACATCCGATAACCTCCGAGGAAATGTCAGGGCTTTCTGCAGCTGTCGTTTCCTCGTGTGAATGTAGGACGAAGGGCTGTTCATCTGAGGCCTTTCAACTCTGGAACAACAGATGCAGCTCGAGGAGGCAATGTCTGAAATCCGTGTTATCATCCTTAGCCTTTGCAAATCAAAGACTCTCCATGTTTTGAAGGCTCCAGGTTTTTCTTTCCTAGTGGCTACCCTTCTGTAGCCAGTGTTATGGTCCTATGTGAGATGTCAGGCACAGGGACCATTTCTTATGTAGGGAAATAATTTTAGAAACAAATGGGAAACCAAAGCAAGCAAAACATAAATTTGAGTAGACAGTTGTGTAACTGCTTGGAATACAGTGCAGGGAGCTGGTGTTAATTCCACCTGAGATACCTGTCAGGCCTTACCCCTTAAGCACAGGTATCTTCCCGAAGTTAATAATGGAAATTCAGAATTATTCAGCTTGTACCCAAGCAACCAAAAAAACCTGCAAAAGCATTTCCCAAACATGTTTTTAAAGACCCGCTGACAGAATCTCTCCTCAGCCTCCGTCTTTTCCCCTTTTAATGATGTCCAGAAGGGAACCGTCAACCTCCTGCAGCAAACAGGAGCCAGTGCTCTAGTGGACTGCTCGCCGACGGGCAAAAACAGGAACACACCAAAAACACAGCTTACACGAGCACCTTCTACTCATTCTGAAAAAGAAAATCTCCTTCCTGATATTGTTATCATGTTATTCGCTCTGTGGTCACAACTGAGGGCAGCCTGCTCCTCCGATCAGAGAATCACGTGCCTGCAGTAGAATGCATGCAGCACACAGACAGTCAGGAGCTTCACATACTGTAAGCATTACAATGACTAAGATGCCTGATCAGAGTGGTTTGGAACGTTGTTTGATTCTTGGTGCCACCTGTAGTTCTTGCACCTCAGACACAGCCGGCCTCCTGGGAATTTTACATGCTGCGGTGTCTATAATTAACAGAGAATGGTGTGATGAACAAAAATCATCCCAGTCAGGGGCATTTCTGTGGTCATAAACAACTTAATGAACGAGGACGGAGGGGATTGGCCAGTTAAAGATAACAGCAAGGTCACACAGGCAGAAATGACAGCTCAGGGCAGCATTAATGTGCAAAATGGCTTCTCTAACAGGCCTACCTAATAAGGTGGCTGCAGGCTGTATGTAGGGTATATGTCATCTTAGCAAGGGGACAAAAAAAATGAAATATGCAGACAGCAGTGTGCAGCAGTTAGATCAGCTAAATTTGTCAGCTTGGGCAAATTGAGTCCCATTCTTCCTCATTTCAGCTGACATGCTAAAACTTCTGACTAGGCAGAGTAAAGGTCCCGTTGCATTAGTAAAAGCGAAAAGGCACAGTGCATTTCCTGTCTGCGTCAAGGAACGCAAATTGGGCCTGTCCGAGGTGTCCTATCCATTACAATGAATGCGGGAATACAAGCATATCCAGAAAGATGATGTCAGATGAGAAGACTCAATGCACTGGTGTGCACTTTTGTGGATGCCGTGCTAAACTGTGCTATCAAGAGCTGCGTGCTTCAGGTCAGTGTCATGTGACTCAAAGCCTGGTACCCAGGATATACACACACAGCAGGGCATGATTCATAAGAATTTGCAGAATTGTTTCTTGCCGATATTATGCATCTTATCCATAAAACAAATATCCAAGGCAATGCCGAATTTGATCCTCAAATGACTAAATCATGGTCCTTGATGTAAAACTTTGGTAGGAAATGAGTGATCTCTGTGTGTCACTATCCCAAACTTCCCAGGCTTGTCCTGAGCCCAACCTTAAACATGGTTGTTATATACAATGTGAAACAGCAGTCTGTTTCTGACATGCTTAATATGGTAAGCTGATCTGGTACTCTGCAGCCTCAGTGTTCATAGCAGCTGTACGCTCACATGAAGCCAGGGCTTGACTTTTGAGATGCTTCTAAAATGGGAATCTGGCGTAAATGCCAAGTGTAATATTAAAAATCGTATCTATTGAGTGTCTCGTGACAGGCTAACAAAAAGCCTAATTTCCACTGAAAACCTTCTAGGGCACATAAACATCTTCCTTAGAAAATGATGGCAAGCATGAAGCAGATGAGAGGTTATAAACCTTTTTTGTTTCCAGATATATCTGTTGCATCCTGTTTATCCCTGTCATATATGTCTGCTGTGCTCAGTACTTTTAGTATTTATGTGCCGAGAATGAAAAGCATGCTCCACATACTCCGTAAATATAGTAATTCTCAATCTGAGTCCATAGCCCCAAGTAGCTGTTTGTATTTTCTTGGAATGAAAATCGTGCATCACACAATACTCAAGTGTAAATTATCCAGCTTCCTCCAGTTCTGTGGTGCTATTTTAAGTGCACCTGTAAAATTTCCCATTTGCTAACGATTTTGTCACCAACCTGCCACAGTTAAATGAATGCCATGACATCTCTAATAGTCTGCAGCATTCCTGGCGCGTGGGTTTTCTATGTTTAGTAAGCCTTGGTCGCTTCTCTGTGGCACATTTATGCAGAGGATGGATTTTATTGTACTGTATTGTCATTTTTATTTTCTTGACTAGACTACAATTACATGGAAAATGCAGTTGCCAGCAATTTAACAGGCGTGACTTTAAGAAAAAAAAAACAATAAAATAAAGCTATAGTTCATGCCTCAAATAACACTCACTTTCACAATTGAACAAATTATAACAAAAAGCTGATTGTTAGTTAATTCTTTGTTTCTTGATGGTGTGTAGCCAGTTCAGCTTAAAACCTGAGATGCATGTACAGACGCTCCTCTACTTACAAATGAGATACGTTCTGAATGGCCGTTTGTATCTTTAAATGTTCGTAAGTCATTATTCAGCATCATTCCAACGGTATACGTGAGTACAAAGAACTAGGATGCTGGGAGTTCGCACGCTACGCTGCTGCGCGGCGGGAGTAGCGGCCAGAAGTCGTACTCAGCGGAATTGATGCGAAGAGAAAAAAATTCATGTTGTGGACAGGAAACGGGAGCCCAACAAACACAATTTGGACTTACAGTCCTCTTCGTTCGTACGTTGAAAGTTCGTAAGTAGAGGAGCGTCTGTACTTAGCACAGGTTTGAAGTTTCGAGCAGTGCTGAGATCCTCCTTCTTTCCAGGGAAGGTAAATAAAAACAAACAAAGTCATCCTCTCACTGGACTGACAGACACTGCAGAAACACCCTCAGCTTCAGCTGCAATCTGTTAAAGAAACAATTTGGAAAATGGCCTTGTCCTCATCTAAAATGATTATGGTATAAAGACGAGTTGACCTGTATCTCATCACTCATCTCTCCTGTATCTCTCTATCTGCTGTCTTCTTCTGTACAGAAATGCACAGTTTTATCAAAACCTGTAAGGCTCTCAGTAAGTAAGGCACTGGTTAAGGACTAGAGGTTTCAGACAAACATTTGCTGGTTAATATACCACAAGCAAGCAATTATCAAAGCAATTTAACAAAAAAAAAGTTGTTGACATTATAGTGCAATATGTTTTTCCTCTTGGGTGTGTGTGAGAGAAACATCTATTATTAAAAAACGATAATAAGATACAGAATGTTTAGAATAAATGTCTCCCTTTATTTATTGTCGAATTAACTTACTCAATATTCATTATGATGCAATGTAGGATAATTGCATCATTTACCTATATAAAATTGTATTTTATTTGCACCGTTCTGCTTCAGTCTTACATGCTGCAAGTTGCATGGAACCTTGTAGATATTATTGCATTATATGGGGTACAGTGCACAAGTTGGATGCCAAGGCCCCTGGCATTAACGTCTCTGAAAGGTAAAAATTGCAACTGTTGCTTTAGCACAAGGTTTCGCAATTCTGGTCCTGGAGAGCTTTGCAGATTTCCCTGCTGAAATACACCTACTAAACCCGCTAATTAGCTGATTAAGATGTATTTTAGCATGCGCTCTGCTTTAACATCCGTTTGGTACATGTGTCAGGATCAGTCCCTGTCCTGTCCCGTTCTGTCCTTTGTTTCCTTACTCTCCCCTGGATAGTGTCTCTAGTCTTGTCTATGTCTTGTCTATGTCTCCCAGCAGAGTGAAAGTAATATTTTGTAGTTCCCTGTTTGGCCAGCAGGTCTTGCTAGTCATCCCATTCTGCTCCTTGTGTTCCCTTAGGTTTATCCCCAGTTCCCAACGTTCTCCCTGTTTCCTGGGCCATCCTGTAGCTGAATGTGCTGGACATGCGCCTGATAACCATTCTGCCCAGACCAGTTTGAGGCTGATCCCACAGCAGGACTGTTTGACTGTTAGATGTTCCCTGCTGAAAACCCTGTTACGAATCTGTGTACATACTTAGAGTTTCATCATGTGTCCTTTAAGTCTGTATTAGTTCTAGAATCACCAGCCTTTTTATGACACATCATGGTTTCTTTACTTTTGAGTGCTTTGAGTTCAGTTTGAAAATGAAGTTTCCTGAGATTGAAAGTCACCATTTGGACTGTCATCCATGCCCAGACATGACAGCATTTTTCCATTTTACTGTGGAATACACAATAAATATGCGGATGCATTTGAAAGTTTGACTACTTTTTATTGTTCATTTGCACAGTTGCTTGGTTTTCACATATTCCATCATGCTCTCCCATGAGATACACTTTTTACCAGTGAGAGTAAAGCTTGGGGTCAAAGCACAGGGATTCTGTGAATACTCAGCCAGCCATGGGACTCAAACTAGTGACCTTCTGGGCAAATGCACAAGCTCCTAACCTACAAAGCCACACACGGCCCCCTAAAACGTGCAGTCAACCTTACAATGGTCAGTAGCAAGAGCGGTGCCTTCCCTCCATGAATGGCAGGCTTGTTATAAGTCTAAAGGGGCAATGACACATGCAACATAAACAGACCTCAGAGAGAAGAATGAGGACACCACTCGAAAAGGCAGCCTGTGCTACAATATGTAGCATCAATAGACATCGATAATAAACCATACTCAGAGGGCATGTGTAAGGCTTATATTTCCTTTACCTCTTGAGTAGGAGGTTATCCACCCTTTCCTGCACTGCAAGCCCTAGCATTTTAATGGGGTCTGGCTGGTTTGTCACCTTCTTGGTCAGGTCTTTCAGATTTACCTAGTATTCTTCTTCAGCTGTTACTTTACTTGCTGTATTCCTGCCAGCCCAGTCCTGGTATTGCTACAAATGGAGTGTTTGCATTAGAATTCCAAGGAGCTTGATGATGGTGTGCCTGTGCTACGACGGCTCCAGTTCTGAAGGAGTGGAAAGTAATCAGGAGCAAGGCCATATATTCTGAGGATGTAAGTGGGGTGTTTTCAGAAGAGTGGTGATTTGGCTGAGTTTGATGAAAAACAGTGGGCTTGACAAAGAGCAATCCAGTACCGGAGCTCGGAAATGCACATTTTGTCGGAGTGTTAATCATTGGCCCCAAGGCCTTTTGATTCAATTACGATTATTTAGGGAATGGTTCGATGCTCCATAAATCTTTAATTTCTAGCATGATTCGATTCAATTAATTGATTATTCAATTATTTTGGTATCTCAGATTCAAACCTTTTTAACTTCACTTTTTTTTGCTTCATCGCCATTATTTTAATAGCCACGTCTTTAGCTTTGAGGCTGCTAACTTTGAGCTTAAATATCAACCAAGACTGGCTGATGACCGATATCTAGATTTTTAACAAATACCGGCCTGTACTGATATATTGTACATCTCTAAGGCCAACATTAGTTTTTAATTAACTAGCTAATTAGGGGAACAGCTTTTTTGTGCTACAGAAGGACATTTCCCAAAAACCAATAAACAAAGATTATCAACCATTACAAAGGTGGTTCTGCACTACAAAACAGGCAAGTCTTCCAAACACGCTGTAGTGCAGAGATTATCATTGTAGCGCACATATCAAATAGTGCTTCCTTTATGAATATTGCCATAATGGCAGCCTTCCTCTGCCATTCTAGGTTTCAGAAATTTGTGTGCTGGCTCTGCTGATTTGCTCATCTGTCTACAGCACATGAGCATGGTAGCGTGCATCCTGGAAGCAGAAGTACCGTTAAAGGAGGACTTTGCCCCGAAAAACTAATAATATTTTGAATTTTGCGATGATTAGGACCTGAACTAATTTTATAAAGACATAAAAGATGGTCTTTGCCATGTTAATTGAATAATACTTGTTTGATAAAGTATAACATGAAATTCTGGCCATATACCATATGATCCGAGAGTCGTGGATGAGTCAGGTGGTTGTCAAGCTAAATTCTGATAACATTTTTGCATGGTGACGCAATGTCTGATGTCTGATCAAAGTCTGGAGTGAGATAACTAGTACAACATACATGCATGCACAGAATGTGTAATGAGTAATATGTAAATCAGGAGGTAAATCACATTTTGTTAGAGATTTGCTGGGGCCCAAGTGATTCGGATCTGTTGAATACTCATATATGTACATATGTGTATGTGTGTGTGTGTGTGCGTGTGGGGGGGGGGGGGGGGGGGCGGTTATAAGTCAGGTATCAGGAATTTAGAGATTATGTATGAGATGGGCGATAACTAATCTTCTAGATTGTCACGTACCTAACCATTGTAGGAGAGTCAAGAAGAGTGGAGAGTATCTGGGTTGGCTGACGGGTTTGTGGCAGAACCCAGGTGCTTCAGTTTCTTGGGATGTGAAATGGGATGTGAAATGGGAATGTGAATCAGCTGGTCCTTGCAACTGGGTATGTGAGCAACTCTTATTATGAATTGATTCATTACTGAGTCAATCTCCTGAACATGTTTACAATGTAATAAAAATCTGACTTGTCATTGTTGATTATATGAACAACTGCTAAATTCAGAATGGAATGAGATGCCAATTTATGTCCCCATAGTGCAGACCTTGTAATGCCTTCCAAAGCCTACAGATGGAGTACTGTTAGTAAATACATGTAGATATTTTGTAGCAGAAATACAGACGTCACAAAAGGGTTAGGACATTTCAGCTTTCTTTGAGACGGTGCCATACAGTTCCTTTATTGATGCACGCTCAGGTGGACAGGACACATGTGGACAATGCCCTGGAGAGAAGTTAGGAGATGAATCGACCTTTGAGGGGTGACACAAATGACAGTGTTGAGGTGGCATAAGAGGAAGACCAGCTTGTGTGGGACTAAAATGAGATGTGGTATCAGGACTGATGATGCAGGAAGCCAAAAACAGATCTGAGATTTGGGTAAATTACAGTATTTAGAGGCATTAAATACTAACCTCTGAGAAAAACCCTGTGATCATTTATGAGACAAATTTACGACTGGGGCGGTGTGACAAGCATGAGTATAGCGCAGTGATGTTTATCAGGGTGGGAAAATGGTGGGTATGTAAGCATCTGCTATTTATTCTGTTTTGTGGACGAGCATTTAGTGATAGGGAAGGCAGGGCTGGGGTGGACTCTGCTGGAGTAATTACAGATACACAGAAGTCCAGCAGTAACTATCATTCACCTGTTGGCCAGTTATCACTGGTGCACAATATCAGGCAGCAACTTTGAGATTAATTAAGGTACAGAGTGGGTTGTGTTGTTAAGTTTTAAAAGTGTAAAAATTAGATCCTAAACCCCTGAGATGAACAAACACTTGGTTCGTTTGGGTAAAAAAAAAAACAGAAAAAGACAAATCTACCTGTTTATTTACTGACGGTGCAGCTGGTTTAAAGCAACATGCAGTGAATGGGGGAAGTTCAACCTGAAGGCAAGCTGCTGCTGGACTCATGAGCGGGAAAGGAGCACTAAAGGTTAGCAGATGGATGTGGAAGATGTAACACAAGTTGCATGAAAAATCTGCTATGTACTGTCAACATGGAATCGGGTGGTGCAGTGCATTATTTATTGATGCAAGTTTAGGCATCGTTCTTGAACTTCCGTTATAAATGTTATTAAAACTTAACACTATTAAAAAATCTCGTCTGTGCTTGATTCTTTGTAAGACTATTAGGTATTTATATTACTTTCGATATCATGAGGGGGAGAGGGCAATAAAGAAATTAACAGAAAGCTGAGTGTAATTCTTTGAGGTTGCCCTTCTCTCATACTCCTGAGCATTGTACAGTATGTAAGCTGAATTGCCTGATACATCATATGCGCTACGGTGAATATAATTATCTGCTAAAAGACTAAATTGTGTAGCACAACATAATGTGGCAGTGGGCCCTGCACACTTGTCTGGCAGAAATCTGAAGCTGAGTTCACCCGTCACTTTATATTACCGTGACAATGCTGATGGACGAGCTGGAATTTGGTGTGACGCGGATTGTTTGTTTTTAATGAAGGTCTAAGCCTGCCTTCTGCAGCACTGAGCCATTTTAATTGGAATCGCATCTGGCTACCCCCAAAAATAGCAACCGGCAGGCTTCCCCCAGGGGGCCTGCTTTTGCCTCTCTGCTCCACTGACTTACTTCTGAGAGTGGCTCCCTCGCCCGCTGCTCGCTCCTCCAAGAGCTGCGGCCAGCCGGTCTGGGAGAGACGCTCTCCCATCAGGGTGATAGGAAGCTGGGTGCTAACCACTTATCACACTTGCTCCAGCTCTGATAATGTAAGGTAGATACTGTCATTGTGAATGTGCCATGCAGATTATTCCAGGGTGTAAGAAATCAGCACACATCATACAGGCAGGTATAGCGCTGTGCTTGGAATCTGTCAATGCAATCAAGCTGTGAGTAAATCACTGAGCTCCTGTCCCTAGACTATGTTCATATTATCCCCGTATTGTTGTGTAATTGTTCTTTTATTGCTGTGTTCTATAATGATCAACAGACAACCGAACAATATTTTCCTTATTCCGACACAGGACACACAATACAGTAAGGTAATTTTAATTATCTTAATAATGCAACAAAGCCAAAACAGATTTCTTGTTCAGTGTAGTGTAGCTGTGAGACCACTGACTTCTATAAATAAAGCCATTGTAACATCTTAATGCAGAGACATAAAAATGTGGTTAGTTCTAGACACAAGATGGCAAAGTTCTTACATTTTATATTCCAGTGTTGAGCAGTGACATGTGCGCCCTACTTTCATATAATTATGCCGATGTGTCCATAGTAGTGCATTCATATGACTATTCATGTGACAAATCCCTGGCATTTTTGGATCTACGCCAAGAATCGAAACTGAATACTGGAATAGGAGTGATTAAGATTTCGACTATTTTACAGGAGAGTACAGGAGAAGGGCCTCTCATGGGACTTGAACTAAAAACGTAATGGATGCAATTCCAGCCACATTTTTAAACACCACATTGCCAGTCCACAAGTAATAACCTAGTTGTTTTTTTGTCCTTCAGGCTCAATAACCTCTACATGGACAGATTTGGGTCAATGGTGAAAATACAGCAATCAAGTTTAGAATTATAAGGAGAACAAACTGAAGAGCAAATTTCCAAAACAGGATGTTTTGCAAGAAAAGTTCTGTGGACTTAGTGAGTTTTGGAAATTTAACGGAAGTTGAGTGAGCTTTGGTTCCCTTTACTGTAACATATGATGAGGAAGCCTAACTTATCATTGGCAGTCTCATCTTAAAAAGAACAGAAAATTGGACTGAGTGTGTTTTGGAAAATTGTTCTTAAATTCTCAAGTAAGACACTTAAAAGATGGAAGCAAGTGTGATGATGGCACATGAGCCTGTCCATTTTATGGCCAAGAATCACCTGACATGCAGAGGACAAACACCTAACATGGCATGAAGCATGGAATACCATGGGAAATGGTAAGATTTGGGATTAAGTTATATCCCAGACAAACAGAAAAGCAGCGAGACTAATGTAATTTAATTTAAACTTAGATGGGAATTAAACAATGGAATTTAGCGGTTAGAAGTTATCAGATGTCTGGGCAGGATCTGGTTACCAAGATTAATGCCACTGTTTTCACAACAAGTCAACTAATTTAGAAGACAGTTCCATTTATGAATTTGGCAGATCCTTTTGTCCAAATCAATGAGCCAACTGTGGTACAAGTGCTGCAAGGCTGGGCTTCCGATGAGAGACCAGTAACAAGTGCAAGATAATTGTGGGAAGAAGAGATATATAAATAATTAACCTCACATCAGAAATTATATACAGATAAATACCACCTAAGTGAGAATTTTAGTAAGAACTGAATCAGTGTGCAACACATGGAAACACACTCATAGTGATACACACACAACTTCAAAGGAACAAGTCAACTGTAGATAGTGATAGATGAGTTTGGTGGATGAATGTCAAGAAGAATGGCTCAGCATTATCATGGTGAAAGCAATATGTTCAACTAGGGATCCTTTTGAAATCAATAAATATCTCTGCAGTATGAACAAACTGTGACGGTAAGCAAGCAATTCATAAGACTGAGATTCAGATTGCAGAGGAAAACACTTTTTAATTATCCCTGCTAGCCAAACAGAAACTGAACAAGCTAGCAACCAGAATGGAATGAATGCTCATGGGGTGTGGACTGGACATAGCTATTTACATTATGGTGACACACTCAATACCAAGGGGAAAACTCAAAGCCAAATGAGGTAAACACAAAGGTACTAGAACTAATTGGACCAAAATGGGGAAAAGATATACAATAACCTGTCAAATTACCCAAACTATGACTGGGTAAGCAAATTAGTACCAGGCTGATGTAATCCACATGCAGCACAGCCAGTGCCTGGTATTAAAATACAGTACACTAATATACTAATAAAGGTGAGGCATTTATTCAGCCACCATAGCAACATACTCATATTTCACTGGTATAATAGCAAGGGGTAACACTTTACTTAAGGGTGCTCTTCATAAGGCTACATGATACCAACATAAGGCCTTCATGAGAGCTGACATATCTTCACAAGAGCATTTATAAAGGTTTGTTCCAACTATTGTAACTATCAAAAATGCTGACATTGGCAACTCCTGCGTCAAGTTGACACCCATGTCGACTGTCATAGGTCTATACTGACATGAAGTTCTGATTTGACAGTTTTTTCATTCAATCAACATCCACTTAAGTGTGTCAGAGTGACAAGAAGTGAAGTCAGCTGTAAAACAGAAGGTGAATACCTTTTAAAGGCGGGTTACATGGCCACAATGCTAAATATTAATGTCACTAAAGCATCTGGAAGTTAAGTGTTACCTGAAAGAGTTATACAAATGTTGCCCTAAGATAGGTACCTTTCAACAGTGTAGTTTGAGAAGGACGAGAAAGTTGCGTCACATAAGATTTCATCATAACTTTCAGTGTTTGGTACATGTGGCTAGATTTAATTTAAATGGATAAAATGTTATACTGCTATAGATACAGGCGACAACTTGAAATGTACTTCTTCAATCTTAACATCATGTGTTAGTCGACATTTAATTTACAAATGCTTAATGATGGGGAGAAAATGCCATTAGTACCATCTAGTTAGCTATGAAGTGAAAAAAGAGATATACCAGCTTTACGCTTTCGATCTTTTTTTTGTTATTTTAATTTTAAATGTAACTAACATTAAAAGTAAAGCTTTGCCTCGCCTGTCTTTTTTGCTTTACAGTTTTTCATTAGATGAACAGAACTGCAATTTAGAAATTTCTGTGCTAAATCTCAGAGAGACTAATTACGTTTTGGTCTGGACTGACCTCACTGATAGTGCCTGCTTGACAGGGTTTATTGTTAAGGTCTGTTGGAAAGGCCCACTGTTAGCATCCCCTCAAACCCATCTGAAATGCCCAGCTTAATAAAGCACTATCGTGCACTCTGTCAGGCATGTGATATTTGGCTAAGACTCACAGAAACTCAAAGAAAGTTCCATGCCTGAGAACTTGGTCCACAAGCATCAAGATGGCCAACACTCTTCCTAGAGGCCAAATTCTGTATAATCTCCTTAATTCGGTACGGAAACCATCTTCCTTTGTTCCACCTTGCATTCCTGTGTAGTGGAATCGTGATTCTTGTTATGTTCGCAGTCGACTCCGTCAGCTTTACACCATTTTCCAAGAATTTTTTTCTTTGCGTATATTCTGCTCTGATGTTCTTGTTCCTCATCTCTTTCCCTTTTCCTAAGCGCTGGCATATATTAAGAAGAATTATTGAACATCCATGCTTATCGCTCAGGCTGCCTGAGAAGGCTAAAGGCTTATAATGTGGCAGTTTAATTAAAAAAGGAGCACGGTTTGGACTGAAGATTAACCAAATCTCCTTTGCACAAAAGTAGCAGGTGGAACCGGAAGCCTTGGCTCTGCAAGACTCATTTTATTTTTTTCTCTCTCATCTGCATTTATCCTTCAGGCATGACACAGAAATGTCTTTATTTCCATGTGCGGATGAGGGAATGGGGGGGGGAGAATGTATGGTAATTCAGAAAAATGCATCTATCCGAAAGGAGAAGGCAAGAACTCGTTTGGTGCATGTGTTTATTTGTGTTTATTTGTGATGTATGTGATTCAAAAACAGCAAATACAAAAAGCATATGTTGGTTAATCTTTGAGTTTTTCTAGAAATTTTTCTGAATTATGTTGATTAAAATGATGTAACATTTTCCACAACGTTAGGGTACTGTTTTGTCATAACAATAGTGAGCAAATGATAGCTATGAGCTGCACAGCAGGATTCAAAAATGGGATGGAGCTCTGGAATGGGTGGACATCTTGTGTGCTTGAGACAGCACTGTCCAGGTAACATCTGGTATTTGTCATTTGGGAATACATCCCCCCAGCCATGTTGACAGAGGATGATGGAATACATAAACGGTGCTGCCATTCACAGTTAATACAAGCACCTCTTGGATAATGAATAAAAGTGGGCCGGGGGAGGGGGGGGGGGGGGTAGACAGGCTGTGAGACACGAGTGCCTTTAAATACATTCTGATCTAGTTGTAAGAGCAGTATTGCTGTCATGGTCTTCGCGGGGTCAGTGAAACCTGTGAGTGTCGATCAGGAAATCGATGAGTCGTGACTGCCTGAGACGTACTGTACAGTACGGGGGGGGTACACTGCTAAAATAGGCAACCTGGCTTTACTAAAGCTGAAAAAGGGCCACATCACAGCCCCTCGGACAGCTCTATGTTTCAGCTCCGTAAGCCTGAGTTCAGGCATGAGAGACCAAGTTACTGTTTACCTGCTAAAGACTGGTGCTTATAATGCACTCAGATTTTACTTAACTAAGGGACAGTGCATTGTAGATCTGAAATACACTAATACTTATTCCTGTGAGATACACACAGTGTAATTCCCCACCCTACTGCCCTTTCTGGAACTTCCATGACAGAACCTATTTCAATGCCATAATGCGGAGTCTATGGTCATGCATTCTGCTGTGTTGTTTTAGATGTTTATTGAATGGCATTTATCCAAAGCAGCATGCAGCACAGACATTGTGTGTGTGTGTGTGTGTGTGTGTCAGTTTGCAATTTATGATGGACAAGAAGCTAATTATAGCACCCCAGCTTGCATTCTACAGCCTGAACTGCAGGCTGCTGTGTACAGATGAGCTGACCATGGGGATCCGGAGGTGAGTGTGGCCTGGCTTGGTCTGCAGAGCCCCAGCAGCTCTCCTCGGTGCTGGGGACACTGCCTCTAACTCCCGTGCCCGTCCTTTAAGAGCGATGGGATATTAAAGGGCTCCGTGTTCAAATCAAATTTATTGCTGTAGTTAGTGGGACTTCCCTCCACCCCCCTTCCTTTCCAACATAATGTTATTACACAGCTCTCCAAATCTGATTGCCTGCTCGTTCCTCATGTCCTAGCAACAGGCGTTCCCATAGTAACTTGGGGCAGGATAAACGGCGTCTGTCCCTTGCTTGTCTGTCAAACATTCCCCCGCTCAATCTAATTCAGAGCACTGGATACTCTCCCTCCTAATTTACTTGATTGGCATCTCTCAGCCTATTCATGACATAACAGGATGCATGTAAACAAAACAAGCCGGTGGCCCATTCAGCCATCAAGTTAATTTATCTTTTTTTTTTTTAATGAAATTTGATAAATGAAAGCCTGGATAACAGGCTTTATACCAATTTTGATTGGATAATTTGACCACTCAGCTTTGTGTTTGACGGGCTGATGTAGGTGTGTGCTCTGCAACTGTTTAAAAATATTCATGAGCCATGCCCACAAGCTACACGCTGAGGGCACTCCAATTGGTGCAAAGCTTTCATCATTGTACAGTCAATAGCAGGATACAGATAAGTCTATTATTAAGCACGATATGAATGGAAAATGGGGACTTTGTGTGCGAGATAAGTTTGAGAAAGGCTCAAGTAAGTAGTTCCTCAGGTGCCAAAGAAAATGATAGAGGTGGAGCACAATTCTCTCCTGAGCCAAAAAAGCAATTGAGACGCTTGGGCTCTAGGGTTGCTCTCCGGTCAGTTTCAGCCAAGGCCCCTGGTGCTGTGGTAAGCAGTGCACTAATCAAGATCACTGGGGTAAGGCCTGAAAGGGTCTTTCACTGGCTGGAGGTCCCACAGAGATCACACATCTGGGGGGGCTTTGGTGATCCTCCCTGAATAAATGTCATACCCAGGCTTATTTTTAGCCTTTCCAATTAAACCCCCAGTTTTTCTCAGAGGTTACCCTTCTACCTACTTCAGTAGCCAGTTATCTCTTTTGGGTCTTTTGAGAGGCTTCCCAGATGCAGAAAGGATCCCTTGAGTTATATGTGTGTGTGTGTGTGTGTGTGTGTGTGTGCATGTGTGTGGTCATGAATATATTTAATTGCGGGGACCCCCCACATAAAAAAACCTTTTATTTTGACCTTGCAGAGACATTTTTTCGGTCCCAACAAGGGGAAACTCAGTTTTATAAAAATCTGTGAATGCAATCATCCATCCATCCATTTTCTATACCCGCTTATCCTATTCGGGGTTGCAGGGGGCCCAGGGCCTATTCCAGGGCGCAAGGCAGGGGGCAACCTAGGGTGGGGTGCCATCCCATTGCACGGCACACTCCCACACCACTTATACCTATGGGAAGGTTGGTAACTCCAAATAAACTCAACATGTTTTTGGACTGTGGGGGAAAACCAGAGGAATTTGAATCCAGGTCCCAGAGGTGTGAGGCAACACTGCTAACTACTGCACCACCATGCCGCCCCTAAATGTTCAAAAGTCGAAAAATGCCAAAAGTCTCGTATTTTGTTTGATTATTTATGGGTAAGGTTAGGGCTGGGTGGGGGGTAAGGTTGTCTTAGTTGGGATTAGATTTATGCCCATAGAAATGAATGGAGAGTCCCCAGAAAGATACAGATACCTAATCTGTGTGTATGTGTGTGTGTGTATGGGTGGGTTTGCATAAATCACATTTCAGGACCAAATTGTCCCCAAAGTGTGGTAAAACCTGAAATGTTCCTACTTTTGGGGACATCTTTTGAGGTCCTTATTTGGATAACCTCAGTTTTATAAAAAAAAAAATGCCAAAAGTCTTGTATTTGGGTTGGTTGCTTATGGTTAAGGTTAGTGATGGGCAGTGGTTAAGGGTGTCATGACTGGGATTAGGGTTTTTCCCATAGAAATGAATGGACAGTCCCCATTTAGATAGGAAGACCAACTTGTTTGTGTGTGTGTGTGTGTGTGTGTGTGTGTGTGTGTGTGTGTGTGTGTGTGTGTGTGTGATATCGTGTGTGTATTTTTGTGGCCAAATACAGATACAATCACTCCTTTCATGTCACTCCCATGTTTCTGGTTCCCCCCAGATCTGTAATTTAATTACACAGACTGGATTTTCTAATTAACAACATCAGTTTTTCATCTGGTAACAAACATGGTCACTCAGAAAAACACATATTGAATGTGGTGTCATCCCTCTTTAGAAACGCACAAATGCATGCGCGCCCAAACGCAGAACATTTCTAAATATACACAAATGTTAGAGCTGGGTTGTAATTAAGGGATAAAAATCACCTGCAATACAAATGTCCTCTAATTATATAACCCATTATACAGAATCAATAATTTAGACTTCTAAAATAGGTCTCACTTTCTGCGTTTTCTTGGATATTGCATTTGTCTCCAATTGTGTTGTCAGTATTACAGCTGGGTTTCTGTTCATTGCCTAAGCAACTGCATTCAGCTAAGAAATATATAAAACTGGAGTGGACACAGAAATCGTTTCTCTTTCTTTCCAAAATGAGGCCATTACCTACAGAGCAGGTGATGTTTGCAGTGATGTGTGCCATGCAGCACTTGGTGGATTAAAGAGAGGATCATTCCTTCTTCCTTTGTTGTCCTTCACTGGCTCTCAGAATGATTGACAGTTGAGTCTAATGCCTAAAGGGAGTTATAGGGGAATAAAAAAGAAAAATGTATAAGCATAAAAAATAAATGTTATGCCGTATACTTACCACAGAGGTTTTGTTAGCCCACTACTTACGTTCCCCGCTATTGTGGTCTTTCAGGACTCGTTTTGCTATAGAAATCTACTTGAAGTGGAAGAAGATAGAAATGGTGTGGTAAGATCAAGGTACAGGGATATTTCTGAAATATATCTAAAAGTATTAAAATTGTCATGTTGTCGTAAATTACTGTCAGTGATTATTATGATTGCTTAACGTGTTTAGTTAAAAAGAAAAACATCAAAAGTCTTTCTGATCATTGTTGCGAAAGCTCTGCAATGTTTTGATTCAGAAAAAAAAATTAAGTCCTCCTTGTGCTTTGTAGGGATACAGGTAGACAGTGTTATACCCATTCGGGAAATAGTTTAAACAGAGAAAAATACGTGTATGATTTCACAAAAGGCAATGTTTCCTTTTCTATTCATATTATATATAGATATCCTTCATTGCTGTAAATCATACCTCTCAGTTAATGTATTAAGTTTATTTGCATTAAATTTCATTATTACTATGGTTAGACCATAAATGGTATTTCTTTTATTAACATATATCTGTTACCTTCACCTACTGGATGGATCATCCAGGGAGGGAGGATTGTGGGAAATCAAGCTGTATTCAAGAGTCTCATCTGTGGCACTTGATTTAGTTTGTTAGTATTTTTTTTCCTTGGGATTGTGTTAAAGCTGCCAGCATGATCAGTGCTTGTCACTGCAAAATAAGCACATGTTCCACAGGGTCCACATTGATGGTTGGGTGAAGAGGGGAGCCAGATGTGGCCTGGGGGGTCTGGGGATGGGCGAAGAGGCATTTTGGGAAATCATACTCCGTGATGTTCCAATACTTCCAAACCTCTCTTGCATCATCGCGTCCTTCATTAGGACTAGAAACAGGTAAAATATGGCAGTGAAAAAATATGGCAATATTGTTGGATGGCCCAATTTACCTTACTCTGTTTCAGACTTTTTACAGTATGTGAAAGCCAATAGATGTGTTTTTACCCCAATGCTCTGAGTTCTGGTTGTGACATGCAAGGCTGAAACTACATCTATTCTTTTATTGCACATTCCACTTACATACCAATTTGCATAATCTTTCCCCACCAATTTGGTGGTTACTTTGCGTGTGTCTCAATTTCCATGTCTGAAAATGTTACTTATATTTTTTATTCTTGTATATGTCAAATTTGATCATTTTTTTACTTTCTCATTGGCACAATGACCAGTGTTTTCCGTGACATAAGTGAAAGACTCAGTTAATGACTATAACGGACACGCCATTGGTATAACCAAGTAACTACCACGTAATACAATACAGACAGCTACTGACTTCATTTTGATTTTCTTCTGAGAGCAAGTGTAACTGCTGCCTAGATTGTTTTTCACTGTACACACACAAGCTCCAGTTAGCTGGCAAAAAATCTGCCCCACAAGCACAATGGGATGTACATAAAATCATAAAACGTACCAGATCCCAAACTTGTGAAAAGTAAACACCAAGCAAACAAAAAGTTGTTACGTTAGCATTGTAACTTTGGAAATAAACTTATATATCCGTTATGATTCTAGACTACTTAAGATCAGCATGCATACAGATTGCAAAGAAGCTGAGAAAACATGATAACAATGTATTTCCTGGATGCCCCCATCACCCCCTAACCCTATATGAACAGTATTCTTCATCTTTCTCTAGCCCCGCTTACAGTAGGCTTTGGTGTCATCTATTTTTTCATATCATTACTGTTCCGATATTTTGCCCCATGATAAAATTTGCCAGGGGAGGGTCATGGCTTGTCCAGTACAATCAGGTTCACCAGATCTGTACTCGCCCTTTCATGTGTCACCACTGAGTTGGACTAGGGCTAAGGGACTGGCGAAGAAAAATATATATATATTTTTTTAGAATTTTCAGAAAACCATCTTGTGCCCCAGAGTTTGAGAACCCCTGACCTATACAATGTTCCTGGGAAGTTTGAAAAAAAAATCTGTACTTTCAGATTCATAAGATAGCTTCTGCAGCCTCCCATTCCATCCTCTGCTGCCGACTGGTGATTTAGTCTTCAGGTGATTTGTCTCAGCGGTTTCAGGTGTAGATTTCCATTCATATGTATATTTTTTTGAAGTAATAAGATCCATCAGAGATCAAATCAAAGCTCTTCTACAGTCGCCCATCCTATTACCCCTATGCGTTGCCGCTTGGATTTTGGTCCATTTTGTGTCGAAATGTAATCACTTAATCATTTACGATGTGTCCAGAAAAGTTCAAATAGATCTGTAAGATACTTTTTGAGTTATGGCACTAATGAGATAAGGGTTTTAAACTGCTTCTTTGTTAACTGCGAGTTACGCAGTGGAACCAGGTATAAGGATAAGTGCCAAGTTTCAATCGATTTCACTAATGGGAAGGATAAGCGACAAAACCTGACCAGTTCATTAGCAACCAGGGTTATAGACACAGGAAAAGAACCCAGAGAACAAACCAAAAGCCAACCCTGGGACCTGTCTAACAAATCTAAACCACAGAACCAAAGCAGAGAGCAGAACCTTAATCAGTAAACCAGAAAACCAAACCAACAAACAGAATAACGTTGTGGGTGCCGCCTTCAACTGGCCGATTCACAGAGGCCGGCATGGAGAACCGACTCTTTGATTAGCATTAGCATCAACACCTTGCTTTTAGCAAGCAAGCCCATTCTTTCTTTTCATATAATATTAGCATGCCCAGGGGTATTAATTGATAGCTAGTTGACCTTGGAGCCCCAAGGGTTTTTCTCCCTACAGCTGAACAATAAAAGTTAATGTACTGGTTACACATCTACGATAAAAAATTGAAGAAAAATATTTGGAATGAATGATCTTCTTCAGCCAACCTAGTTGTCACTAACCATAAGTAGACACGATGTATTCAGATGAATGCTTGCATATTTTTTTTTTCTGATGAACCTGAGCACTGAACTAGCAAGCAGACGTTGCTGAATTCCATGCAAAAATCAAGAAAAACCATTTCGCAGCCTCGCTTAGGTTCACACTTCCTGCTGCGAAGAAAAAATATATAATGATGACTTCAAGCATGAGTCTGAAGCAAAACAATTTAGGGGGATGATCAGACACTAACAGATGGTTAAGGGTGAGGATATGAGCAGGATATAGGAGTCCTAGCTCAGATTCCTGGTCTCTGTATTATTTACAGGCTAGTGTCCATTCCACGGTGAGGTCACCCTACACATAGTTGTCTTGTTCACTTTACGCATATACAGTACAAACATGGCATTCTTTTGATGGTTTGGAAACACAGAGACGTTTCAGCATTAGCTTTATTGTTACCATGAGACTTTTGGGCAAATAAATGAAACTGGACAGTTATGCATATACAGAAAAAAAACTTGCAGGAATGTCAAGAATGATTAGGTCATCTCGCGTCTGACTTTTGAACAGCGTTGATGAATGGCAGATGTTTTAATTGGATTCGCAAATTACATCATCTCATTCAACACTCTGACATTTTGAACTCGGTATGTGTGAATGAAAACAAGATGACTAGGGAAGAACAAGTACTGAGAAATTGATCGTAGATTTTAATACTTAATCATCCTGGGCTCCTCTGCATTGATTCTTTCTGCCTGTAATCGAAACGTGAGTTAACATTTGTGGAAGCCCTTTGACTATCACACAAGGCATGCCATAATTAATTAGTGAAGAGCGAGGTAAACATATGTCCTTCTTGAGGTCTTGAAAACAAAGCCGTTCTGTAAACTAACTCCATTTGTTTCTGTGGAGCTTCTGCTGCTGCTTCTGTGGTGTCTGTAATCTTGGAGCCTCACTTTTACCGTTTCAGTTTTCTGTCATAACTTATATTTGATCTTTTTTTCATGAAAATGGGGGGAAAGCACATGCAAATTCAACCAACTGGGCTAAAAATAGACTGCTAAAAGCAGGTGAGCGGCACTGAAATCCTATTGAGCAAATCGGGAAGACAGAAATGATACCTTATATTCAACATATTAACTGAATTATGTTTGTTCTTTATGCATTTTTTTTCCATTTTCTTGGTTACGAGGTTCAGTTTATGTGGTGCATATTGTTCGCAACCTGCTTATTGTATATGTCTATATGTGCAGGAGTCATTTGAGATGTGAGATTTTTTTTTTTTTCAATAAAATGTTCTTTAAATTACTTAGCAGCGGCTTACATTCCAAATGAGGTTAAATATTTCCCTGAAGCAAGTCATCATCCATCCTAAGGTATGAACCAGAAAAGAAGCCTCTTAAAATGTCCTTAGGAGCTACTGGACAAGATAATGAAATTCCAAATTGAGTGAGAAACGCATCCTCTAACACACGGGCATGAAGATTCACTGCTGTCACACGTTTCCTCTGCGTGGCTTGATGGGACAGCTAAGGAATAGAACAGCCCCAGATTTTTGCGAAACTGAATTCTGTTCATTGCTGGCCAGCTTGTGTCTCCCCAGTGGTGTTATCATATTCAATAACTTACCTTAATCGACAGAATGCATTTATTATCATCGTATAGGTAGCAAGAACAACAGAATTCAGTTTTGCTCTTCTTGCTTGGGGTCTCAGAGTGCAGGATTGGCCAGTTTTGGGCATTCCTGGAGCAGTGCTGAAGGCCAGTAGCCAAACCAAAAAGCCCATCAGCAAAATTGAAATTCTGCTAGCTCCAAGATTCAAGAAGGGTAAAAAACATAAGAAAATATATAGCTGAATAAATATATTCAAAAAGTATAGTTGACAAAGTACCCATTGTTAAGATGTCCAGTGTTAAAGTGACCAGTGTTAAAGTGACCAGTGTTAAAGTGACTAGTGTCGACAGTGGAGCTTAAAGCGATGCGGGGGATTTGTGTGCTCGTGAGGTGGCACTAGGAGTTCAGGAGTCTAACAACCTGGGGGAATAAATTGTTTAGCAGCCCGGCGGTCCTGGTTTGGATGCACCTGGACCTCTTTCCAGGTGCCAGGGGAGACGACAGCCTGTGTGAGGGGTGGGAGGGGGTGGGAGGGGTCCTTGATAATGTTGAAGGCCTTGTGAGCATGGCGTTTGTGATAAATCTCCAGCAGACTGGGGAGAGGGGCACCAATGAACTTTTCAACTGTCCTCACTATCCTGTTCAGTTGGCACCGCTCAGTTCAGTACACTTTTAACGATGACATTGTAAAAGGTGGTGAGGGCTTAGGAGGGGGGGCTTGCCTCCATAGTGGGTGGAGTCGCTGTTGGACCTTCTTGATGATCTCTGTGGTGTTAATGGTTGGGGTCTCTTCTGCCAGGGACACCCCCCGGAACTTAATTTCGCTGACCCTCTCCACTGCTCTTCCATCAATGATCTGCAGAGGATGGTGTTGTAAATGGGCCCTCCTGAAGTCGATTAGCGTCTCCTTGGTCATCTTGACATTGAGGACGAGATTAAGATTCCTGCACCATGCCAGCAACTGGTCCAGTTCCATCCTGTATGCCGACTTATCTCCATTACTGATGAGACCCCTGGCGGGTCACCAGGAAACCTGATGATGTGGCAGGAGACAGTGGTGTCGGACTGGAGATGGAGCTTGACAATGGGAGTGCCCGACGGCGGTGGTGGGGAGGGGTAGTATATTATGACATCGCAATGGACACGTATACAATAGAAATCATGAAATGATGCAATATAAGAAAGATTTTTCAATTATTTTAAAGATTTCATGATGTAAAATCCGACTAACAATGCTTAGGGTACAGCTTCACATAAAAAACATAAAAAATGACTGATTCCTATGACAAAATGTTTGTCTGATACAGGACTACAATCTCCATAGGGGTTTATGTTTTGTCCTCCAGCTTTGTATGCAGAGCAAATTGACCTCAGTAATTCCTAACTAAAGATAAAGAACATGCTATTATTTATTTTATTATTTATTTGTTGGGGGGGGGGGGACCTGCTAATATTTGGGGAGACACCTCCCCCCCATTTCCCCTATTTATAATGCCCCTCATTGCAGTTAAATTTGGCAGTGAGGTCATGGGTAATATATACATAAACTCTGTTTCTACGACAATAGGGTGTGTTTTTCACTGGAATACGCGGAGTAAAAAAAAAATGCCTAACCATTGCTATAGATCTTTACAATGTCAACAGGTATGAAAACTGGTATGAAACCATTTAGCAGATTTAAAGCCTGTTAGTCACTTCTAAAACTATAGATAATGAAACTTAACCAAAACTAGCAGTTTTTCTGTGGACCGTATTTAACCAATCCATGCAATGAGCAGATTGTTACCGACCAGTTGTTGGTCTTACAAGTAGACAATCCATAGCTTCAAAATAAGTGAACGTATTTACTCCTGTAATGTCACGCCTGTGTTAATTAAGGCGAACCCATTATAGAGGAGGAGCTGGAGACTCTACGTAAAATAAGCTGCTTTAAAATGTGTGTTGTAACTTAAGACATTGTAAAATTCTGTATTGTATTTACAAAGACAACAGTGACGTAACTGTAATTCACTGGTGAACATGAGGGGCCAGTACCACTGGAAACATTGTAGCGATTTGTCATTTAAGCTGATGTTTACATTTCCCCACTTCTGTCCCCAATTAGACAGTATAATGCAGTATAGTATCTTAGAGCATAAGTGTCTTGTTCACTTAAATCTAAATTTGTTTCTGTCACTCCTGAATATTTTCAGGTTATAAGCAACATAGAGTGTAATGCTGATTGTTGGGGTGTGAAATCTACTGAAAGTATAAAGGCAGCATACAAACTCTTAAGCACTGATAGATGGCCCAGTTCAGGTAAAAAAAAAACGAGTCTCACTTCCCCACGAGTGTTTTATAAAGTTGTCTCATGCCCCCCTGGAATTCTCTAACTTAGGCTACAGTCCAAGCTTGAAATACAATAATCGCCTGTGGAGGAACACTGAGTTCCCAAGGCTAGTCAGTTACGGTCATGAGCCGATCACACTGAAGACTTTTTTTTGACATCTTGCCAAAAAGTTTCAGCTCAAGGATCTGAAAAATCTACTGACAAAGTGGTGAACGCAAAAAGGAATTCGAGATGCCTCCCCAAAAAGAATCATTCGCAGCATTCACATTCTACTGGAGCTTAAAGCTCAAGGAGAGGTGTAAAGCATGGAAATAACTGGGATCAACGAGAAATTGACTGGAACTACTGCAAAGTGCATTCCTTTAGTCCTAACTGTGGTGGGGAGGGGGGGGGGGATTATTCTGGTAAGTACTACAATAATTTCCATCTTTCAACGAGTACTTTTCTCCAGAATCAAAGATAACGGGTCTCGTCCTGTAGTCCTAAGATGCAAATTCAATAAATCAGATGGCTATAATTAGTTAATTTTAGGTTATGGTTAATTTTCCCAGCAATGATGCTGCAAGTACCTTTGAAGTTGGACACAGTCTATAAATATACTAATCATAGACCAATTTATTCACAAATATATAGCTTCTAGAACAACTAGTTTGTTGATCTCTGAAAGGCTTGTGGTTTATGACAGAATATAACCCTTGAGTAAGAACATAGTAATGGAGATACACAACACGATGAAATGCCACAGGGTCAAAGGTAGCATAGTACTAAGAAAACACTACTGAATGTAGCAACAGAAATGCTAAGAGCAACAATTATGTTATCAGAAACTGGCACTACATTAAATCATACATCATTTTCTGACTACCCTGTCCAGGTTAAATAACCCCATGACTGTTACAGGCTGGATTTGTGTCAAGGTGGTTTGGAAGGAAGTCTGCCATCCCTCAGGGACCTTCTGCTTATTTCCTGTGACTACAGCTATGGGCAATGAATCCACAGAGAAGGCAGTGCTCACATGTAATGAATAAGCTATACTTCAGTGAAGCAGTGACTCATACAGCTCACAGCTTCGACCAGGTGCTCATCACAGATGTACAGTTCAGGCAAAGCAGATTTGCCCCCACCCCATTTAGATGATGCTCATTAACGCTTGACAAGACTTTAAATTCCCAGTGCCCAGTGATATTTAACAGGTCTGCAAAGCAAAAATCTGCTTTGTATGCCTGACATTTACAGACTGAAGCCATGGTGTATGTGTGTTTGTTTGTGTGTGTTTGCGCTTGAGAATGCACATTCGGCTATGCCCTTCCAGCTGTTCAGCTACAAAGTAGGATGGACGGCTGGGGTTAGGTAAAATAGCTGGTCAATACAGAGGGAATGAGGACCATTCGCAAGTACCCCTTACAAAAGCCAGTGTACAATAAGCACACAGCTCAAATACTTCTACCCTAAACAGAAGCCATTATGTTCATATTGTTTAGAAAAACATATTTTTCTCACACAATATTAATATCTATTATTTAGTGCATTAATCATTTTCTCAGCCGATAGAACAAAATTGTGTTACTTGTATTCCCTGGACTTCAGGGAATAAATTTGGTTTTAGCTGTCTACCACCACCAGTCCATCACCATAGCAGCCGCTTTGCTTGTGAATACTATAACTCAAAAACTGTTTGATGAATCTTTTTCAAACCTTGCATAGGCGTTGTATGGATGAAGAACTGCACTGATTGAATTTTGAGATTTTGAGACTGTCCCAAAATCACAGCAGCATAGTAATAGCAAAAAACGGGCAGTTTTGACACTGCATCCTGGTAAGACGATAACTGAAAAATTATTTCAAATATTTTGCCATTTTGAATCTATGTACAGTACGTTGTAAAGGTGAAGATCTCGGTCTCTTCAAATACTGAGATTAATCGCACCAAAATGGAAGCAACAGCGCTTAGTGACAGCAAAGAGAAGGATGAGACGATTAGAGGCTTAACCTTGTGAATAGGTCATTATTATTACCGTATGTACTCCATTTGATCTTTTTATTTGATCTTATTATCAGACTAAAAAAACATTATATGGATGGTAATCTACCCCTAAAAATGTTTACTTGATCAGATCCAAAACTGTTACTGCGACGACAGAGGGCGACAGAGAGCTAAAATGGAGCCTGCAGCCACCATCTTGTGAAGACAGCCATCTGCAATCTAGGCTTTTTCTTTAATCTTTTTAGAAACTTCCCAGGAACATTGTACAGGTCAGTTATTCTGAAGCTGTAGGACACATGATGATTTTCTGAATATTCTATAATAAAATTTATATTGATGTCTGGTGGCTAGCCTCCCCGTGCGACAAATTTTATCTGTAGCAGTGCAGAAGTTGGTCGGCGAAATGAGTCATAAGGAAGCTGGCAATATTTATTGTGGGAGTATTTAATTGTGTCGTTTCTTTGGAAGGTGGGGAGTGTGTGTAAGGTAGGCCTATAATAATATTTTCTTCAGACTTGGAAATTTTCAGTCAGCGAAACTTATCATACAGTGTGCTCCAGGAAATTAACACCAATGTTCCGTCATTGTAAATTCCCTACCGATTCTCTTTCAATTAATAAAATAGCTCAAATGGCCCCCTTAATTGGCCCCCTACCTATATCATTCTCGGACCCCCAGAGATGTTAGTCTGCCCCTTCATATAAGTGAATTGTGCAATAAACAAATAAGTATACTTTCAAACCTACATATCGCAAGGAATATTCAGGTAAAAACACATTTATTAACGATAACATTTCCAGGTGAGCCATCCAGTACTTCTAGAAATTGTACAAGTTGGAGAGTATGGGAAGAGTGAGGATCAGATGGGTGGATTAAGTCACAGGGCTGTCAGGGGAATACAATGCTGTCGTTTCTGACAGCCCCAATTCTAGTTGATTATTGAAACCTCATTGAGAAGAATAATCCTTAAATGCAGAACTAATCAGCATGGCAAATACAGACAAAATCAAAACGCGATTTTTACCATGGACATTATTTAAAAAATGTAGCCTATGTATTTTTTTTTCCAGTCAAAACATTTTGCCACGGACAGGAATGAGTCTTCCCACAGATCCATTTGTCCATATTCGGCCAGGTTGACCATCCCTGCTTGAAGGCTGAATGCTCGTTTCTTGGCCTGCCAGATCTATATAGCCTGAATTATTTTTATTTAAAAGACTGAAGCAAAACAAAACTGACATTTTAGGACAAACCAGGGATGTCATTAGGCCAATTTTAGGGGGGCTTCAGCCTAACAAATCCTGGGGTTTGTTAGCCTCCCCCTCCCCAGTAAAGGCTCAGCCTCCCGGGCCATTCATCTGCAACTCGTCCCCCATGACAAAGCCTATTTAACCTTGATGTATATAAACTTCCACATAATTCTCTGCTGCTACAGAATTGTATGTATGTATTCAGAAATACTACCATGTATTGCTGTGTTGCTTTGAAAGACAACAAATCACTTCAAAGTAACTTCACAGTAACTCGTGTTTTCGATTCCATTTCATGTTGTACCTGAAACCTCTACTCACCCATCGTTCTACCCCCCATGGGTGAGTACCTTACCCATGTGCTTCTCTTTTTTCAAAGTTGGACCTGCGGGTTCTTAAAGTTGACACCTTTATTTGTAAAGTATGGACACATTTTATTGCATGGCTTGCAGTGATAAATATCAGGCAGACCACACATGGGGTCTCACTACTTTCCACCCCGTCTCTGCCAGTCTGAGGTATATTCTTTACAGTTTTGCATAGATGTCCTCCTGCTAACCTCATTTTTCCACAAACAATCCCAAGGCCCATCTTTCAGGTTTATTAGTAAAACTTAAACACTCAGTGTTTTAGTAACCATGTGTTTGATTAGTTTGTTGGGGACTTGGTTTTATTTTTGCTCTACCACAAGCTAGAAAATTATATCTTTTGTGTCTTTCATACAAGAAGGGAAAAAAATATTTTTAGTAGCATTAAAACAAAGGAGTAGAATGACTCAACACAATCACCTTGCTCCTACTCTCTTAACATGTATCGCTCTCTCGTGTCAAAAGAAGAAACCATCCTTTTTAATAGTTCACCCATTTTTTTGCTGTAAATTCCTCTTTGTTCCTCCTTCTTCAGCTCCATTCCCCCCCCCCCCCCCCCCCCCACCTTGTGTAGCAACCCAGGTAGTTACATCTTCACTTAGACATTTCATAAAGCCATAACTGGTTAGTGTCATCAACCGTAGGAATACTTCAAGGTCAAGTTCATTACATGTGAGTTCGATAGAGAGAATGAAATACAATGTCTCTGGGGCCCACAATGCAATTAAAAACAGGCAAGAAAAATACATAAAATAAAAGAGGAAATTAATAAATGAAAGAGGCAATAAAACAACCATACATTTAAAAAAAATGACAGTAATAAAGAATTTTGCACTGGTAGAACTATATGAATATGCTGCAGCAGTAGTATAATTAAACTGTTATAGTGCAGTAAAGTGTACAGTAAATGTACTTATACAGTAACCCTTTCCAGCATAGATGAAATGGTACCAGATCCAGACCTGTTTCTCAAGCCCGGCCTTTTTCCTGATGCCAGTTATATCCTCCTCTATCCTGTCCATCAGCCTTTTGTGCTTCAAACCTTAGTGTTATTCTTGTTCATTGTAATACTTCAAATCGTAGTATAGTCTATCTCTGCCTTTGAAAAATGAATGTAATAGATTTAAAAAAATAGGAAAACACTTGGTTTGCATTGGCTTGCACTTAAAGGGTGTCACTTTTGTACTAGCAACAGTACGTTTTCTGACTGACTTTAGGTTCTCATTAATTGTAAGAGGAGCCTCAGTTGCACCCCCAGATCTCCATCCTTGCCAACAGTTGATATGGAACTTGACTTGTCCTTAGTTTCTTGTTCAGGTGTCACAATAGTCTTTGCTGCTCTGCATGGTATTTGTCTGAATTTATTATTGTCAGCTACTGGCAGAATGTCCTGTCTGTCTATTTCAGTCTTCGGACAGCTAAGGAACATAATGCTAAAGAACCTATTATTAAAGACTGCATTATTCATCTGCGTGCTTTAAATTAACATTAATTAATGCAAGCTTGTTTGTTTATTCAGCTAAAACACAAATTTAAATAACCATCCTCAGCTCCTTCCAGCCCTAGAGAATGCATGGTGATTACACAGCTGCTGCCTGACTCCTCGCAGGCTCATAAACACCTTAGTGCTAGAATCAATCTGTCAGCCAATCAAAAGGCTGTTTGGACACGACAGGCTGTCCTATCCATCGAGTGATACTATTAGCCTTTGTCTTATAGTAATGGGGGACAAGCCAGGCAGGCAATAATCAGTCTCCCTGACTGTGGGTTTTTGATTACAGCCTCTCCCCAGGATAAGATGGGGTTACGTTCCGATAAGCCTATCGTGAGGCAATCATGCCTTATAAAACAGTACAGCTAACCTAACAAACATCATAGCCCAGCCTAGCCTACCTTCAACATGCTTAGAACACTTACATTAGCCTACTGTTTGGTGAAATCATTAACGCAAAGCATATTTTACAATAAAGTGTTGAATTTCTTGTGTATTTTATTGTGTATTTTGAATAATGCACTGAAAGTGAAAGACATTTACCCATCATAAAGTCAAAATATCATAACAAGGACCATGGTAACCTGGGGAACGTCTGTATATAATTTTACAAAGGATCCCCAAGTAGACATGGGGGGGAGGTGAGGTCCTCTTCCTGTGATTGTCGCTGCATGTCGGTTAAGATCAGGAGCTGGACAGAGACTAAGAGAGCTGCAAAATGAGGGTGGAGAGAGTGGGAAAAAGAGCATGTAGAAATAAATCAATAAATCCTTAATAATAGTTCTCACTGTAAAAAAAGAAAGAAAAAAAAACATCAAATTGAGCCCAATAAGGTAAGAACAGAAGTCTCTCTTTCAGACGCTTTCACACCACAGTGTGAGCCGTGCTGGGACTCGTGCTGAACACAGGTTGTTGTGCTCGGAGGAGGCAGAGGAGCAGAGCTCAGCATATGGAATGGGAGAGCCACTTGGCAGTGGAGCCGCACCTCCTCTAGATCACATGACAAACTTAGTTCCACTTAAGCCATTACTTGTAGGCAGCAACTGTTGCCAAAAAGCCCAAATGGCAGCTGAATCCATTACTTTTACATATTTTTAATTTGCTCCATTGTGTTCTAGTTTTGTTCAATTACAAAGCACATCCGAATGATTCAGCTCAGTGAGAAATCTAAAAAAAATTCTAGGAATTTATATTTGAAAATTTTCTTCATATATTTTTAAATAAATCAATGATACAAACTGAATTAACAGAGTAGAGATAGTTTATTGGAAGTCGAAACCAAGCCACAATTTGAAAATGAAGAAAATGAATCAATTTGTGAATAAAAGGAATTGAACCTTTTTATCTAGAGAGAGGGTCTGTTGAAGATGATGGGTTTGGTGTTGACCGTGAATTTAGAATGGAGTTTGTTGATATAAAAGCCTGGAGGAGATTTAGAGGCAGTATTGGAAATTAATAGTTGATGTTTTACGATTTTTGAGCACAAAAAAGTTCATCATATCTTTTTCATCCGATTGTCAACGTGAGTGAACTTCACACTGACAATCAGCGAGAAAACATGCTGCATGAAAAATAATCCAGATTTTATTTGCTTTCAAGCTGGACTAAAGGATATTAGGAATGGCATGCATCCAGGCCCTCATATTCATTTCTGGCAGGAGTTCTGAAATATCACTGGCTTCCTGAAAAGCGGCATGTTCTTTGATTCCTGTAACTTTTACTCCTGTTATTATTTACTTACTTTTGAATTGTGTTCTTTAGTGTGGAATTAATAGAAAACAGTATGACCAAAATGACGACTGACCACAACATTGCTTGTGAAGTCCTGTAACACAGAAGAGCTGACCAAGGCTGCTGTTTCGTATGGCTGGGCCCAGCAGAGCTGTACAATTTTGGACCCCCCCCCACCCCCTCCATTCCAAAGAGAGAGAGAGTACAAATACCAAAACTTGCAGTATCTAAAGTACTAAACCAGCTTTGGTACATTAAATGCTTTTTTGTTGATGTTACCTCCGCATGCAAAAGCAGCGGAGGTAAACTATGAACTGATTTTTAAACATATATTAGATAATGTACTGTAATAAATGAATAATAATTAATATTGCAAAGCTAGCTAAGGTTTTCTCAGTGACAGAGTGAAAATGTTTTAGCGGAACTCCCTCTGCTATAATGTAAAAAAAAAGCTTGATTTTAATCTAGCTCACTAGCAATGTAAGAATTGCATGTGCATAACAAACAATGTTGGTATTAATAGCACACATCTTCCAGCCCTACAGAATACATTTAGTACAAAATACCCCACCTCGTGTTGTGATGTCATTTGGCGCCGGTATTAGTTTTTATGGCAGTGGAAAACCAACACTTTGAAGTACTTTCTCGAAGCACCAAAGTATGGTACCTGGTGCGGTGGAAAAGTGTATGAAAAAGAAATCACCCACACTTTGCTCTTGAGACTGCAGTGTGGACTCTCTGACTGTTTTAAAATACGATCCCATTAATTTTCTTGATTTCTAATTTTCTTTTTCTCTTTTGGGTGCCGGAATAACACACCATGATTATCTATCAGTCTGTCCGTATAGAAAATGAACTTTGGTAAAAAACATTTAACCAAACCATTTCTTTCTAGAATCGTGTGTTACCCATATGCTAATTACAATTTTCTTTTACATGACTGCATGCAGGGGCGGCATGGTGGTGCAGTGGTTAGCACTGTTGCCTCACACCTCTGGGACCCGGGTTCGAGTCTCCGCCTGGGTCACGTGTGCGGAGTTTGCATGTTCTCCCCATGTCGCCGTGGGGTTTCCTCCGGGTACTCTGGTTTCCCCCCACAGTCCAAAAACATGCTGAGGCTAATTGGAGTTGCTAAATTGCCCATAGGTGTGCCTGTGACTGTGCCCTGCGATGGGCTGGCCCCCCATCCTGGGTTGTTCCCTGCCTTGTGCCCATTGCTTCCGGGATAGGCTCGGGACCCCCCACGACCCAGTAGGATAAGAGGTTTGGAAAATGGATGGATGGATAGATGATTGCATGCAATTAACAAGGGATGCATGAAAATATAACAGAAGTAAAATAGTAAGTTTAAAAATATTAAATGCAAACAATACCTCTGTATACTTACTTGCAGAACTTAACAAGAACGGGAAGACATACAGTACTCATTTACCCCTCCCCTTGCGATGGGCTTGGCACTCTTACACTCTGCACACAATCTCTTCAGATTCTTTTAATCCAGCTGTCAGCTGGATTTTAGGCCTCAGTATTTGTCCAGAATCAATAACCCGACTGGTCGTTACCATGTATGGGATCACAACCACACAAGAAGCAAGGTCCTAGAAGCTCATGATTTCTGCTTGTCCCAAAGACCAGTAAGCACTTATTGTCAGATTGAATCGCACTGCAGATAAGCCCCATCTGCCGTGGAGAAAAGGTCGTGAGCCAGACTTGAAAGAGAAAGGCTTTAAAAGGCCAGACAGGCAGGACAGCTCCGGCTGCAAGGACTGGCAGCCAATTTCGGAACTGCTTAGCTATCCTGACCTGAAAGAAGGTCCACTGCATCTGCCCTTCACTGATTTCCCCCTTCTCCAAGATGAAGGATGTTCTGAAAAGCATACCGCTTCAAGAGAAGAATGCAAGAATGCTGGTTCTTTCATTTATTTGTAGCTGCAGTAAGGCTGCAGGGGAAACTCCATGATGGATATTTCCTAGCTTGGAAAGCATATAGCTAAAGTTTTTATTAGTTACCAAAGGAGCATGTTTTTCCACTGTGACATACTTGGCATATGTGTATATATATATATATATATATATATATATATATATATATATATATATGTTTACCATTTTTTACCTAGTTATGCAGTTGAATATTTTTACTAAAGCATCTCCAGGCAATCACCTTGCCCAAGGCTATAGCAGAGCCTCGCCTGGGATTTAAACCAAAAAGACTATCGTCACACAAACGACTGCTTAACCACTTTTGCTACTGGCTGTGTTGTTTAGTAAATTACATTCTCAGGGTATTTTTAACACAGAGCAAATTTATTTTAGATTAAGTAAATAAGGGAGGCAAGCACATTTGTGGCCTTGAAAATTTGCATTGTACAAAGTAAAAGATGAATGCTATAGCCATTATTAAATGCTACCATTATTACCGGAATATCCTGATTGAGTTACATTGATTTAGAAAAACAAAACATTGTCTGCGCCATCGTGGATAACAATATTCCAAATTACAGATTATGAACCTCTGTGGTTTGAAAGAGGCAGAATCTACATGCAGTATACCTGTGTACATCTTAGTGTAGTTTTTTTGCATCCCTGAGTTTGATAATGGATGATGGATTTATATAATATAAAGTGTACATAAATGTTTGCTTTTTCTTGGTGTTTACACTTTTACACCATTTACACTATTGAAATAAAAAATGAATTTTTGGACTGGTCAGCTTTCTGTGACATTTGCTGTTCCTGTTGAAGTAAGATGGTGATTTGAAATGGCTCTGACTTACATAATAGTAATGATGCTAAGTATGGCTTTACTGAGCAGTTTAAACAAATATTGTTATTTCTTAAACAGTCACTGCTTCATTTTTATAAGTGAGAATAAGAAGGTTCTCTTAGGTTCAAAGTTACTTGATAAAGCCGATCATTTCTTTTCGTCTTATTCTGTTATTTCCTCAGTGCTGGTACATATGCAGAAATCAGAAACATATTTACTGTCCACTCATACAAAAATACTTTTATTCACACCCTTAGTTTCTGTCATACCTTCGACGGTCATTAATCGTTGATTGGGAATATTGATATTTGATAGTACTCCAAGTATAAAAAATACATTTTTTCTGCATTATCTTCCCAAGATTTTGGTCATCAGAAGTGATTTATGCCTATATGAGTCTAAATCAAGACAAGAAAAACCCTGAGATTTTTAGTTTAAGAAGCATTTTAATCATCTGACCACTAAATCCATCAATCGGTCCATCCATCCATCCATTATGTGTACCCGTTTGTCCTACTCAGGGTCGTTAGGGTGCAGATACAAAAATGAGTATCTTCTATATCCAATTTCCTTCAACAACTCTAATCCCACTCCTTCATTACTTTATACAGGGAAGCTGCACTTATAGATTAAGCTGGTGCAAATTTCCTTTGACATAGATCTTACTGTCTGACTGAAGGCTGGGTTTGTTCAGCTACAATATACAGCAATAACAGTCAAGACCAATCCCTTCTTCCAAGACATTGATCTTAATTTGGAGGACCCTGGATTAACAGTAGGATACAGAAATTCACTATGCCCTCAAATAATCCATTGAAATCCTGGCCCTTCTTGATTCGTGATGTAAGTTATGAGACTAAACCCTTCACTCTTTATCTGTTTGATGCAAGATATTGAAGGCAACTATTCCCAAGCCAAAGTAGACAAGGGAATATGGGGACAGTTTCAGCAAAGCTCTCCCAGTGTCCTTTTTGCATGTTTCAGCTTTTACATGTAGTTAAAAAGATCTTGGGAAGGTTCAACTTTGTTCTCACATTGTTCTGTTTCATAGTGTCGCTCATCAATCGAATTGCATGTTTTGATTGTAGAGCCAAAATGACCCTTGTGCAACATCATATACATTCTCCCCCCTCAAAAGGGATTTAGGCCTAGAGCTAATTACCAGACCTGCCTTCTACTTGGTTATGGGAAGGGGAAATCAATCACACTCCATGACCTCTCTCACCTTAACCTAGGCCAGATATCTGTCTGCTATCTCGCCACATTATCCATGTTCCTCTCTCTCTCGCTCTCTCACCCTCTGTAAATCTCTTTCATCTTTTCCCTCCCCCTTTTTTCGTTACCTTTTATCGCCCTCAATTCCTGACTTCATGTTATTCTCTCTTCTTCTCCACATCTCTATCTGAACCCCCTCCCCCACACACACAGACACACACCTACACAACTGCACACACACTCTCAAGCCTTCTCTCATGGGATATGTCCTTCCATACTTCATCTAGATTAAGTCTTTCAAAGCCTCCACTGGGAGACTGCTTGGAGGTCTTCCTGGATTTGCTGTTTCCCAAAAGTGTTTTTGTTATTAAAGTAGTCATATCTGAATGACTGCAGCATGCCATACTACTTTTAAAGTTATAGCACAGCTAAGAATTGATCTGAAGTGTCATGTTTTTGCTGATTCTGTCACCCAAGTAATTCCCCCTTGAACATTCCCCACCTGGTGATAGTATCTTAACCCCCTGTTGTTAGCTAGTATAGATTTATAAATTACAGTTAACTGGTGCTTTTATAAAAAAATTTAAAAAATGCTTGAGAAAGGTGGTCAGGCAGCCCCTAATGTAATGGGGGAATGTTCAGGGACCCAATGGTAGCAACATTCAGCTGACCGAGGGATTTGTACCAGCGGCCTTCCGATAATTGAGCCACACATCATATCACTTGTTATAGGCTAATGAGGAGCATGCTCTTTGCTCCTTAACCTGCTGGACCTTGTAATATTTGGTTTACCTAAAAGCGGTCATGCAACATTTTATTCTTTTTTATTCATGTCAAGTTTTTTTCCTGTTTTATTTCTTGGTTTTCAGGCTATTTCCATGAATTACAACCTGTCGTCTTTCTCTCTAATGTGTGCTTTTAAGCTTTAAAGGACTACTTTGGCCTCAGAAATGAACCACGAATAAAAATATCTTTGATATATTGTAGTGTTCGAGATATGAGTGTTAGCCGCACGGATATGAGGACTTAAGTAAAAGGCAAAATTTTCCCCAGTAACATGAATTTCTTTAATTTGCACAGGTGTGTGAGGTTACATAAAGGATGATGCAATTGCAGCCACCATACATTAAACTGTAGTCTGTCAGCTGACCTGCGCTGCAAGTGCCTTATCAGTGTGTTTCCCGGGTGAATTAAAAGGGATACATTTATTTTCATTCCTGTCTGTCGATGATAATCACTTTACATCGAGGGTATTAATTGAAATTGTGGCACCTCTGGCATAACTCACCAGGTGTTCAGAGAGGGTGCGATCTCTAAAGTTTGCCAGAGCAGAAAAATCATCTCATTTAACTAGGAAACTAGGGAAAAGCATAAATAAAGAGCCGTGTGAGAACCAACATACAGGACTGAGTTTGTCTCTTGCAGAGTTTGGCTAGAATACTTCATTTATTCATTTAGCAGACACATTCATCCAGTGTGACATTCAATTGAGAACACAAGGTCAGCCAGAACCTGGAGCAATTGAGGTTAAGGGCATTGCTCAAGGCCCCAGCCATGAAATCACTCTGTTGACGACAGGATTTGAACCGGCGACCTTCCAATCACAGGCACAGAGCCCTAATGGGGCCACAAGCCTCCGCCAGATCTTTCTCACACAGATGTGCTCAACAGCAAGGGCACGACTGATAAACACCCTGAGAATACAAGCCTGAATCCTGTCCATGATTAAGCGCCATCCTTTTATCCCAACTGCAATTAAACAGCAGGCTGCAGCTGTAGGCCATTTGATCATTTCCCATTGCAGAGCTGCGGCATGCTGTGGTCTTGATGAAGATGCAATAGCAAGGATGTCAGGCTTTCAATCCCTTTAGCTGGTTTAATATTGAGTTTTGGGGGAAAGTGTAACAAGCTAATCAATCATTGGTCAAATTTATGTGGCCAATCGGCTACACCTACTTTATTAACAAAAGAAAATAAGGAAATAGGAAATCAATAATAATCCCTTACCTGGCATGCAGTCAATCCACTCATTCAGTGGTGGAACTGGCAATATATCTGCTTTACAAAAGATAGCATGCATACTACAAACGCACAAAGAAACAACGTGGAAGATGAGGTTGATTTCCAAGGAACTTAATTAATAATTGGTTTATATTTGTGTTTTATGTAGTCAAGATTTCTTCAACAATCTATCGGTACAAAGTCATGTTGTGGGAGTGAACGGGGGCATCCACTTGAGGGACAGTCAGGTGACTGTGATTTTCAGTGATAATTAATTTCGCCTGCCCTGGTTCCTGATAATGACTGTAACCTGGTGTACCCTGTTTGCTTGGTTCCCTGCAGCTCTAGCAGACGTCCTATTGCCTGCCCCAGCCCTGTATTGTAGAAATTTCAATTTCTTTTATCTTGACCGCGAGTTTGGTGCTGTGTATTTTTTTGATATCGCGTCCCTCTTGATACAACCACATCATCCCTTTACAGAAAGACCCAATTCCAAAGTAATGCGTCATTCAGTGTGACACGGTTTTGCTCATTATCTCCTTCCATACTGCCGTCACCATTCAAATGAGCAAAAAGTAAAACAGAAATGGATTTCATAAGTTGTGTGCAATGACTTTTATCTTAACCAGCAGACCACAGAAAGGCTTCATGTCAGTTATTTTTGATATAGATGAAAGTTCACTTGTGTGACTTTGACTAATTAGAAAAGCCCAGTTGCCGCATGGCAGCCAGCGGTAAAGGTCGATATTGTCGCCCTCCCCTGTATCCCGCAGAAACATTCAAGAAGTGAAGCAGTGACTAATAAAGAAATAAGCGGCATGTAGAAGGCATCGGCAAAGGTCTATGTCACTGCTGTGCTTTCAGAACAATGCCATCATGCAGATTCACTTGTGATGTTTTTGGTAGCTTTGAAGGTCTCTGGTACCAAATCGTGCAGCCAGTAATGATGTAGGGGCTTGAAGTCTTGACCTCGTCATGAATGAGAAATTACTGTTGCCGTTCATTTGTAAATGAAAGATGAGACACCACTATTGTAATCAGCCTATCAGGTAACTGATGACCCAGCAGCTCCCCCTAGGGGGAGACCCACAGGTGGCGAATGCTAATTGAATAGATTAGTCCTTTAACGGGTCCGTGGCTTTGCAGACTCCGTGGTGGTGATTACACTCCTTCCCTTTGAGGACAGGGATGGCACCTCTGTAGTAAATGTCACAATTAATATATTCCATAAAAAAACACTTTGCATGGATGTTTTTCCTGTAGACAAGGGTTTCATAAATCAAACTCATCAGCCATGACCATCTGTTTATCAAGCATAGACGATAAAAGCAAACAATATTTGTTTTTTCAGTTTAAAGCATGAGCCGCGTATCATTAGTAGACACTAATATTTATGGCTGACAATCACCACGCTCATTCCTCCTAATGTTGCCACTAGGATCCAGCCCCTAATCTGTGCTTGATAATGATAAAATGGATGTCTGCTTCTCTAACGCCAGTGCAGCTTTATGAAAATAGCACCGTTGCAGAGGGCCTTATCATTTCATCTCTCGGCGTGGATGGTCCTTTCATCTCAGAGCATCAATACTGAGGGGTTCTTTACAGATGACATTTGCAAGAGAAACCTGGGTGTCCTGGGTTTATCCTCTCACTTCACTACCTCAGTGTTCATCTTAGAGATGCACCAGGAATGTCTATCCAAGCTCGAAATATATCTTCCAAAACCCACATCTAGTTTAGAGTCAGTATGATGTTTACACAGTACAACTGTATGTCAAATGTAGCACATCTATTCCTAAGGTTTTTTAAGGCAGTGCTGCAATTTTATTAGTACTCCCTTTGCTGTGTGTGTATGCCACCCAGGTTAGTCCTTCAGTATGCTGTGAAATGTGAATTTTTATATGCAGCATACTATCACTGGCAGGTTTATAACAAGCAGCGGCATCCAAGGCAAAGCTGCTATTTATGGCAGTTGTCGTTAGCCCATCTAAGACTGTTCCAGATTGGAGCACTGGTTGGATTATTCCCGAGAAGCTATGTGTGAATGTCACAATGATTGGAGTGGTTGTTTAACGGCAGCTTCATCCCGCTTCTCATTTCATCTCTGCTTGCACCGTGATCTCTATCATCCTGTCCGCCGGTGGTTTGGAGTATTGCACTGTGACTCACTCGATGCCCTAACATCCCTTTTGTGCTCAGTCCAATGAAGATCTGCTCTGGGAAGTAACAATCGACAATGATGAGCGTATCACCAGTCATCCTGCTCGTTCCAAAAAGGAAACAAAAAGTTTTGTTGGTCTCCCTGAACAGAGCATCGTAAAACTGTCAAACTTGACAATACTGTACGTATCCATACGCAGCTCTCCTGACCTCGTTTATCATATTTTTGCATGCACTGTTTTTACACATCGCACCTTTTGGTTAATTTTCTTTTCTTCTTACTTCTATCTCTCTGTCTTTCTATCTGTCTATCTGTGTATGGATTATTCATGTAAGTCCTATGCATAATGCTTGAAAAATTAGATTTAACACAATAGCAATGCACATACTGTGTGTGATCATCACTTAGATTTCCCATCAGCTAACAAATAGGCCTAAACTGTTCAGTTATTCTGTTATGTGTCCTAGAATTCTGGAATCATCTGTCACTAATGATGCACATTCCTCAGATCTGCTGCTTTCTGACCAACCAGAGACCTACGCAGGCATATGTCATCTGATCACTCTATTCTCATTATTAAGGTTTATTATTAACATATCAGAAGCCTCCGTTTTCCCTGAGCTTTTGTATGGTTTCTGTCAGCCTCTCTGAGGGGTCATACAGACCAGTCACCTCCCAAGCATTGGAACCCAAAATCCCAGTGACACCTGTACTCAGGATGACTGAATACACATATCTCAATGTAATATAGAAAAGCACCAGGCACTAAGCATGGCTTATAGGACTGATCTCAGATAGCATGGAAAAACAGGCCTGGCCAGACCTTCAGTAGTGGTCAGCTCAGCGGTTTCTGATAAAACGCCAGAGAAATGGGTGCAGTGAAGATGGTCTGATGCCAGTGCACGTCCCCAAAAGATATTAGTCTTGGTATGCCTTTTGGCAAAACGTTTTATTTGGAGCTACAACGCACAGCTAATGCATTCCTGAAAAACCTCGCGTTCACTAAAATCACACACACACATATTAAATGGGAAAAATAGAAATTAGAAATAGAAACAGCCTGTTGTTTTTAGTAAAATAGATGTTTAAATCCCCGAATGAAATTTCTAAAGCTTAATGCATTCAAGAAACTACTAATAGCAGCTGCAGTTTTATAAAGTTAATGTTATATATTGTCTGTGGGGATACAGTATTGAATGTATTAAGAGTAAAGTAACAGGTATGTGTATGGAAAAACAGCCAATAAATGGCGCGGTTGTGCCTGCTGAATGACCTCGGGGAGTGTCTGGGGATGCCTGTAATAGCCAGTGTGAGAGTGCGGCTGCCCTGGGGGGCAGAGAGGACAAGCTTTGGCGTCTCTGGCACTGCATCATCCTGGGACTTTGTTCCATCTCGTTCATGCACTTCCGTAGTACACCCTCCTTGGCCCAGGAGTAAGGAAGTAGCTTTTCCACTTCACACATTTTCTCAATTTATAGTTTCTGGACCAGGTTTTGACATCTTGTTTTGGTTTTTGGTGGCTATAAATTCCAATACTTAGAGGGGGTGTGGCTCAGCACGTGTGCCTCTGTGCCTGTGATCAGAAGGTCATTGATTAAAATCTCATGCTCAGCAGATTAGTGACATATGTGCTGGGCCCTTTTGCAAGGCCCCCGACCCCCACAAATGTGACCCTGTGCTCAGACCCCAAGCTTTGCTCTCAGCCGTATATATAGTCAATCCTGCTACAATGCATGATGTCTATTCTAACGTTATATTAGTGCTTCAGGGAGAAAAGTGAGAAACACTATTGAATGCAAAAACAGCTGTTTAAGTGAATGATGTGATGTCCGATTCCTGAACAAATCGTTCAGTTGGACCTGTTATTTTCTGTAACTTTTAGCACATCTATGCATTGCACAGGTCAGAGTCTAAAAAGTAAAAAAGGGATAACTGGAAAACAGCAGGGCAGTGGGTCCCGAGGACCGACTTTGAGAACCACTGCCCTAACCCTATTTGTCCCATTTGATATGTGTATTTTAGTATGTGATTTTAGTGAACGTGAGGTTTTTCTGGAACGCGTGAATTGCGCATTATACAGTAGCAGGACTTATGTGTACCTCAAAGAAAAGCATGATGGGATATGTCAAAAAGAAGCATTCAAATGTGCCTGTTCTCAGTGTTGGGTATTTCAGGTCCAGAAGCCGCAAATCCAGACCAAGATTTTGTTTCCACCAACCAGTTGAGTCCTCTGTGACTGTGGCTCTTTATACTCAACTGGTTGGCAAAAACAAAATCTTGGTCTGGATTTCTAACTTCTGGACCTGAAATGCTCAACACTGCCTGTGCCTGTGCAAATGACTAGATATGCATAATTTTTTTTCATAATATTTATGGGGAGTTTTTTGTAAGGCAAGCAGACAAATGCACCTTGAGGGCTGAGGTTTATTAAGGGGAAGGAAGGAAAATATACAACAGGGTCACTTAGGAGGCAGCGGTCCCTTTAGGGCGGCCTTTCTTAGATTTTCAGCCAGGCGGAAAGAGAGCTTGTACCACTGACTTGCCCTTTGCTTCTCTCTTGACCTTCTTCTCAGTGCAGACTTTTAGCCACCCCAGGAAGACAGATCCGCCCCCTATTCAGGGCAATTAGAGACTGCATTCGCATCCCATTGGCCCTTGTTGCGTTCAACCTTGAGGAAACCATGGTTGCCATAGGCCTCCGTGGTGCATGGGGGAATCCCGGTGGACCATCTCCTGACACCACATAATACTTTGTAAAGCTGACTGAGCTGATTGACTTCTTGTCAGTAAGGCAACATGAAAAATCTACAAGAAGCCTTTGCCCTGGCCTGCTCAGGTCCATCCTGCTGTTCAGAGCCTGGGTCTGCTTGTCAACCAGAATATATCAGATCCTGGAGATCCTTGAGAAGACTGTCAAACTTTAAAGCAGTCAGCAAGCCTCATTGTGAGCAAAGCCGTGCATGAAGCTGAAGAAGATTTGTGCCGATGGGAATGACATTTTCCCACTGACTAAGCCTCCAGTACAGAGTGACTGGGGAACAGTCGCCTTTGTATCCTCTTCCCAAGCAACCCTGCCAACACATACTGTCACTGTCTTCATAAAACTGCAGTATAAATCAGTATCGGTCCTAGTCGATGTGGCGCCCTAGGCGAACATCACCAACGATTCCCCCCATTTCAGGCAAAGTGAAACTGGCTGGTAAACCTGCACCCCCTCAGAAGGTGGTGCTCTATGTCGCCTATAGGATTGACCGTCCATGGTATAAACAGTACCGATAAATAAACCTGTAATTAAATTAAAATAGTAATGGATTTTAAATACTTGATATTTGAACGTATAGTGAAACCGTCACTATAATTTTCAAATATAACTTCCTCCACAATAGCTAGACGCACAGAACCACAACACGGGCTCCCACAGACGCCATCGATCCACTCAACACCCACCCCCGCGGACTTAACTGCACTCACTCCCTACCACTGTCGGCTTGAAGGCTACCCCAGTCCTCATTCACACAGCCGCCTTTCATAGAAGAAGGTCTTTGCTGAGTTTCCAAATCTCAAGGCAGCTCTAGCAGAACAGAAATGTGGAGAATCAATTTGTTGGAAAGGTGTTCAGTGGCGTCCAATGACAGTGCTCGGTTGACTGTATGACCACCCATTCTGTAGCCTCAACAAATAGGTTACATTAAACTTTTAACAGTTTAAAAAGGCTACATTTCTCACATAACAGTAGGCTGGTAATACATACAGGCATATTTCACCTGCAATAATGTTTGCAATAACAGGTTGTAGATCTGTACAAACTAAATCCACACATTTGGGTCTTGCTTCAGTTATTAGTGCAGTAGTCGCTTTTCATTTGCTTGCCCTTGCAGTGAAAGTCAGTGTCATTTGGCCCATCGAAACCGAACATGCTTGACCCTGGAGTGCCAGACCTGTGCTCAGTGTATGACAGCACTCTGCTGCATTTGTCACAACAGGCGGAAGGCAAGGGGTTCACACTGTGCTCACTTACAGTGAAAAGCACTGCCAAATATCTGATTTCCCCTTACTTAGTTTGACATTAAGTAGTCATATAGTTTTATATTCATCTTTCCTTAAGCAGGCACTTACTTCCTCGGGCGTTAAAGATTCTGGTGCTGCCTCTGCCATCATTAGCCGGGCACTCATGAACATGATACGGAACTTTCGAAATGCTAACGTCCTTCTGAAAGTTCCAGGATAGGGTAGCTTGTAAAGCCCAGATTAGGCATAGTAGCCTATTTTTCTTTTATTCAGTGAAAATTTAATTGGATTGTCTATTCACGAACGTAATAGTTTGATAAAATAACCAAAAATGAAAATCTGTCCCGCTTCGCACTCTGTTCCTCCGGAGTGCAGACCGCTACTTTGGTGAAATCCCGGTGTTACCGTAGATGGTCTGCTCACACTCTTTCCCTTCACGTACGGACAGATCTGTTTCTTCTGCAGAGAAGCGCTTCTACTACCTGGCAAATCCTTCTTTATAATAGCGATCAGTCAAGGTGGAAGCGCTCCTGGCTTTTAAAGGAAATGGGAAATATCATTCTGATATATGTTATTCTGATATATGATATATTCATGCTATACCCCAAACACACCCATAACTGATTATGACACTTAGTATAACCCTTTTAAACTATGTGCCTGGTATTTTTCCGCCATTAAATTAGCAAAGGTGGGTTGGCCCTCTCCTAAAAGTGCCCGCGCTCTACATTTCAGACCGTGAGCTTTCGATCATTAAAATAGGGCCCCAAATCTTTTGTGAACTACAGAGTGAACTAGTAAAGGAACAGATAATGAATAACAATGTAAAATACCGATCTCATGTTTTTGTATTAATGAATCATGACACGTCTGTTATCCCCACACAGTTATGATATTTGTTACTTTATCTGTTACTTCGGTAAATCTTTGTGAACTACTGAAGTAATGAATAACACAAATGAAATACTGATTTCGGGTTTGTTCATCATTAATGAATCACGATGCATCTTTTTATTTGAAGTAGCTACTAAATTTGTTCATGATTTGTAATGAGTTACTACTAACTATTTGTGCTCCCTTAAGTAAAGTGTTAATGAATGACTCTCCCTGAATGGCAAGAGTGTATGGGGGCCTGTGGACTTGCTCGCTGGCTTTGTAGAAACGTTATTCAGTGTGCTGGTGCCAAGAAAGCCAGACGAGATGCTGAGCAGGTTTGAGAAATGAGGGATCTCCTCTTGTCAGGGAATAACTGCAGCGCTCCTTATATAGTCCATCTTGTCCACTTCTGCAATCATGTACTCGCTGTCTTGCTGTTCTGGATTTCAATCTCAGTGTATTGCTTTTGGAGTGTGACAGATTTTATAAAAAAATTTAAAAAATGGAAAGAAATCCATTAGTTTTGGACCAACTAATGCTATTAACTGTATTTTTGACTAAGGCTTCCAAGCAACTTAACCTCTAAAGGCAGCCTTCACACATTGGAACAGCCCCCACTGGAGCCATTCCAAGGTAGTGTTATGTAATTGAATAACTGGGAATTGTGTCCCTGGGTAGGTCTGTAAGTGTAAATTCTGTGTAAATGCCCCCGGTAGGCCTATCACATACATGCAGCTACCTCCTGCCAGATATCTGGCAACCCATTTTCTGCAAAATGATGCCTGGAGCACATCAGTAGAAGCCCACACCTGTCGGGAAATTATCATGGAGTCAAGGGCATTCAACTGTATTTTATACAGAGCTGGCAACAACAGTGGAGTGAAAATAGCAGATTTAAGATAAAATAATTGCTTGGTTTCATGTGCTCCTGATTGTACTGCAGGAGGAGAGAGAGCGTAACCTCAAGCTACCCTCTTTTATTCACTTGTCATACTGCTTTGTTTTAGTCCATTCTCCTAACCTGCTGTGTTTCACGCAGGTGGACACAATGTTAGGGGGGATTCTGCTGTTGAGCTGACATTAATTAAACTGTATTGTAAGAAATGAAAGATTAGGGAAGCTATATTTATCCAACAGGGTGCCATCCAGCCACGTGGGTGAATTTGAGCAGAATCGGTCTCTGATCATCACTTTAAAGGCGTCGTTTGCTCCCATGACTCACTAAATATGAGCCGAGCAGCAGTCAGCCCAGGACGGAAGTCGTTTAATATATCCCTGCATTGAATGGTTGTCTTGAGAAGACTGAGGATTACAGGCATCCCAGACATCTCTTGGGTAGGGAGGGTAACTCGGTGAAATGCAATTAGAGCACAGCTGAGAAAATGAAGAAGTCACTCGTGAGGTATCACTAAAAGTAATGAAATGAAAATGTACAGGAAGTCCCCCAGATTTGTACGCAGTGGGAAATACGCAGACGTTTATTGGAGGGCTCATGTGTGATGAACCTGCTGAAATCAGGTAAGGAGTAAGGAGAGGAAGCACACCAAGCAAACGCTGAGTGTTAGAATAACATTAGAATATTACTGAGTGCTATTTTAATGGATCGGGGTTATTGGAGAAAAAGCTTTTCATCTTATTGTTGCGGGTGTATGCATGTGTCGAGGGGGGGGGCAGGCCATTGTTCATCGGGAGGGGGTCAGTCTGGTGCCTCTTCCTGTTCACATTAACTTGTCCCACCTGTTCCTTATTTCTGATTTTCTATTTATGAGTATGTTCTACTTTTTGTTTTTTCTCAGTTACACAAAACCCAAGCCTTGTTTAATCCGCACCAGCGTGCCTCTGCTACAGACTATTTCATTATATTTCCCTTTATCTGTCCCTTCTGAAATGGACAATTGTTTGTTTCAATAGGATTTTTTGTCTCCTTTCTTCCATTCAAAGCGGGAATTACTAAAACATAATTCAGGTCCTTTCTCCCGACACTCCGTGTCACATGGCTCCATCCTAAATCCAAAGCACATTTCCAATGATATGCTCATGGAAAATAAACCTTTTTGTGTATTAGTGGGTCAATCGCAAATTTCTGCACGTATATTAAGTGCGAGTATGTTTTCTCTGAAAAACATGTATAGGATTTTTTTTTGCATGGTGTAGGCAAATTGGCATTCACCTTTATACATATATTGCACCTAGAAATCATCACTAAATCATAGCAGTAGAAGAGATTTCTATTAACAATTTCTATATCAAGGGTTAGCTCAGTTTTTCATGCAAATTTAAACTGGAGATGACTTTCGTGTTGTGTTATAATGACTTTTGGCACGAGTTCTCGATTGCATTGCTAGTCCCAACAGATGATGTGAAATTTGTCTTTTCTTGTTTGTTTCTTAGTAAGTCTCAGGGGACAGCTTCATGGAGAAAAGACTGAAAGCAGCCATCCTCATTTGTGTTACAAATGAGCTTAGAAAGGACTGAGGTTGAGATGTTGCTTTCCGTGAAGGTCCATTTATTTGAAGGAATAAGGTGATGCGGCCGGAGCCTGCAGCAGCTCAATACCCCTCCTTAATCACCGTTGCTAGTTTCTCTGACAGCCAACTTTTCTCTACGGAAACTGAATTTCCCGTACCTGCATTAGACACTCACTATTATCAGGCCTTCATTCGAAACTCGATATGAGATAAAAGCCTCCCGTATGAAAAATTAATCACTTTCTTACACTCAGAAGTTGGTTCTGTCATTTTCAGCAGCAATCACTGCAACCAAGTACTTACTGCAGTTGTTGATCAATCACTTACAGCACCATGGGGAGCAGTATGGCCCCACTCCTCCATGCAAATATGTTCTCTCCTGTGTGTGGCCTGGCAACTTTGTAGTGAGTAAATAAAACAGTCAGGAGGACAGAGAGCATAATGGTGTAACTGCCAGCATACCCCGGAGCTAGAACCTTACAAGTGACTCACTCGAGGGAATTGTCCCAAATCTCCCCCCACAGCACCCCTACCTATTTCCATCCATCCATTCTTCCATCCTTCCATCCATCCATCCATCCATCCATCCATCTTCTAACTGGTATTCTTGGACAATGTTGCAGGGTACAATCCCACACTGACACATATTTTGATTCATATTTGGAAATCTTTGGCCAAATCAAATCTTATTGTAAACAAAAAGTATTAAAAAATGAATCCTAGTTATGAAAGAACCCTTGGGCTGAGTTAACTAGGAAGCAGCACATTCTCTTTGACAAATTACCTTAAAATAATTACCTTACATGAATTAAAGAAGCCTCAAACTGTAGCGCAGTTTTATTCTTTCCCAGTATTTCCATATTCTACTAAAATCTACAAAATGGCATAATAAATCGCTGAAAATAAGAGGGAGTCAATGTTTTTTCACAGTAATGGAAATCTCAGCCACCTTCTGCCTGGCACTGTACTGCAGAGGCATGTGCAAAGAAATGAGAATCTTCATCGTAATAAGACTTCACAACAAACTGTCCCAGGCGACATGCTTCTTTTGGTCTATTTATTGTCATAGTAACTAATTGTCTTGTAACTAATTAGCATATTTGCTAAATCCGAGGTTTGCCACACCATAGATTCACAACTTTGAAGAGAGCCTTTTTCTTGCCTTGTGCTCCTTGAGATGAGGTGCTAACTTCCATATTAACATCACTACACAAGACACTGAATACAGAAGGATTTCTTTTTAAATTAAATCTGTATTTCTTATAAATTGCTAGCTTCAGGTCTGAAGCCCTCGATTTGGATGCGCCGTTGACACATATCCACAGCCGGGGACTTGAGTCTGCTCGACACAGCAGAAGGGTCTGCTCTGTACGTACGAAATGTCACTTCAGTTAAGCAAATGAGTCTGCTCATTAGACATTTGGAATGGCATGAAGGCATGGCTCAAGGAAGCCCATCATTAGACATGTAGATTGTCACCCTGTCTTAGCAAAAGGGTTTTGTGATCAAGGAAAATTGCACCTCTGCTCAGTGGCGCAGCCTCTACGAGCTTGAAGAGACAGAAGACACGTTTTCTGAGGTTAATGTTGTGTTGAGGATGGTTATGAATTCACAAACCTTCTCGGGCTGTGCTTTCACAGTTATCGCTCGTCGTTTTTCAACGGTTCCTGTAATTGAGACCTTGATCAGTGGAATCTGTGTCAGGGGTACCACAGAAATCCCACTAGGCCTCCAGATTATGAAACGAGGCCCAGCCAAACATCTCTTTGGCACACAAAAACGGTCAGGTGTATAAAGCGCACATGCAAGATTTCCATGCAGTTGGTTTCACGCATGAATGTCAGCTGACATATTCACAAAATATAGAGCACTGGTCAAATTTTACATATCAGACCTGTTCCTGCTTGTATATTTTCTTCCGCCTTCCCCTGTCTTGTGGCTAACTTAGTGCTACCAAATAGGTAGCGGTTCTTTTTCTTGGAGAGATACTGCCAGTTCCAAGTCTGCTGATACTCAGCTTATGAAAGGTGCTCGATGAATTAGTGATGTGTATAGCTTACTCTGACGCGCAGGAGTAGATTAAGGTAAGTAAACTCAGCTGCTGGAATACGAAGGTAGAATTGCAGTCTGGTCTCACCAGAATCTTGCGGGTGTCTTTCAACTACATTTTAAATAAAATGTTTCCTAGGCTCAATACACTCACTAGACCTCTGCTGCTGTTAAAAAAGGGCTGTCGTTTCTTTGCCGATGTGATAAAAGAGAACGTTTCTGTGTTATCTATGTCTCTTTTGTGACTGCTTGTCATTTGGAGACTCTACTTCAAGGAAGTATGAGACTATTGCACCCTGACCCTGCTAATCACCCAGTGAACCCATCTAAGCTCAAACTGGAGGTTGAAGCCCAGGACAGGAAGAGCGAATCCAGAGGGGCAGTGACAGGGCAGGCAAAACCTAGTGTTCCTACTGTCCTACAGAAAACCACATTTTCCTCACCAGAAAACAGGACCCGCTTGCTCACTCCCCCATGCCAACTCCGTTAGTACCCCAGTACTGCAAACCATCTGTAGATGGCTCCATATTGGTGCTGGTGGTGGACATGTGGAACATCACTTTGTTGCTGTGTCACTCGATATATTCATGCTGCAGAGGTCTGGTCTGTCTCAGAAATAGGACACTGGTCCTCGCCAGAGAAATCAGTGGCTTGTCGGGTCTCCCAGGCCTCACCGACGGCCTACTTCCCTTGACCTACTTAGAAACTTAAAAGGAGCCTGTTTGCGGAAATGCGGCTGAGCTGCTGGCTCGCCGAGGAGTGACTTTTAATGAGAGCTCCATGCTATAAAGCCGACACGTCCGTATGTGACAGGTGTCCGAAAGATGAGCAGAGTTTATTGGTTGTTGCCTTTGGATGTTAGTGGGGTCTCTGAGAATACGATGATGAGTGTGCCCCCGGGGGGGGTGGCCATGCTGCTGTGGTATTGTGTACGACTTAGTCCTCTGGTTAACCAGAGATCTTGTTTCTGTTACTCTCGATTTTTTTGGGTCACGGTTGACAGGTGTGCAAAGAATCTCGGGAAGAATAGTGCCACATATAATTGAAAAATATATATTTTCATCTTATAAAATCTTCAACTGCAAAGTATAGACGACCTAGTTGTAGCCACGTGGAATTTATTTAGAAAGAAACAAAAAGCAAATAGGGTAAAATTAATTATATTCTAAAAATATTTTTAAGACGTGATGTATGAAATTACACTTTTTGTACATCACATAGTTCTGCATTGTATCAAATAATCTATTATAATCTCCTTAGAAGATACCAATCATTTATAGTTTTCTCACATTTAAAATTAATGTGACTTGCAAAATATTATGAAATGTAATGATGCTCTATTTGAGTTTTTATTTGCTAATTTATGACACTGAATTTCAACAACTTTTCAACTTAATATTAGATTAAATGAACTGGAATGAGCACATTTCTATGCATTTCGCAAAGGAAACATTCAACAGCTAATGTCCACTTGTGAAAACTCACTTTGCACGTGTCGTCTTCAATAGTAATGACAGCAATCAAAAGCTTCCTTTAGTTATTGTTGGGTATTGACTTGGTAAAGGAAATGCTTTGCCCACTTCGCCATCTGTTTCTGGATTTATGACAATGAAAACCACTTGAGAAATGATGTGGGCTCTACAGGAGGTTTGACACAAGCTTATGTGGTCTGCCTTTCTAGTAAGAATTCCGCTCAAGATGAGTCCGCTCATGGTATGCAGTGCTACTTTGCTCTGTGTTCTAGGGTCTTCCTGAAGGTGGAGTCAGTCAGACCCAATCAAAACTGGAGAGGCCCCTTGAGCCATGGGTTTTGTTTTAGATTTATTTCCAAGGGCATAGATGTGGGTATGGATGGTCTGGACGTGTCCCTATCAATATTGCGAGGACACCGTGTGCGTTAACTGGGGTCGGGGGTTCAGAGCAGATTTGGTCCCTACCGACGTTGACATTAAACCTACATCCTTGTTTATTCCATTGCCAATTTTACTTCACACTCTTAGAAATCTTTCGGTAGGACATCCATACCTGAGAAGCTTCTCTGTTATCTTTTATCCCAATCTATATGAGCCACAGTGCTATTGTAAAGGCTTCGTAACGTTAATAGGTTTTTTTAGAGGTTTACAGTCGACCCTTCTGCAGACTTTCCCCATCGCGGTTTCTATATAGCATAAGAAATTAAATGGCAATTTTTTTGGGAGTTTTGCAGAAGCCGCAGACGAGACGCTAAAAGTTTAGTAACTCATTAAAGCATAACATACATGTGCAGCGCTGGTTTGGAGGACGCCAAGCGCTTTTACGGCAGCCTCTCGCAGTGATCTCTCGCAGTGATCTCTCGCAGTGATCTCTCGCAGTGATCTCTCGCAGAGTCTTAGTGTCTCGCGTTTCTCATATCTTTTCACTCTGCTTGGTAAGGGAGACAAATTTCACACGGTTTTTTCCAGATCGTGGGGTGGCTGGCCCCTATCCCCCACCATGTGGAAGGTCGACTATTACTTCTAAACCCGTGCGCTGAAAATTTTACTCGGATCACAAAGATCAGTTCATGCTGGGCAGGGCTTCCCTTAAGGCGTGATCGTTTACTACAGTATTCAAAGAGTTATTATTTGAAAAGTTGTTACTCAAAATATGTGTTAAATAACCTTTTAATGCCTCAACATTACAAGTATGACTCACTTTTTTTTCTCTCAGTTTCTGTTATGTTTCTTTTGAATCATGTGAACAAGATGGTGTAAAATTGACTGCAGTCTACCTTGCTCATGCTCATTTCTGAATGAAACCCATTGCTCCTAAATCACCAAATCTCTACCCCACTACTGCCCAATTAAATCTATTCTTCCTAAATCCTAATGCATTTTCCTATGGGGCATAAAGAAATTTAATTGGTATGGGGTGAAATGGGAGTGTTTTGTTTTGCAGTCTCAGAGCACTGATATCTGTGTATGTGTCTGTTGTGTATGTGTCTGTTCACGCTGAGGCAGGTGACTGCTGCATGTTATTTGACTAGAAACAAACTGTTTTACATAACAGTGGAGCACTGGTAAAAATTTATTCACCGAAGGGACACCTAAGAGCCATGCTTTCACATAAAAGAGCCTTATCATCTCCGTAGGAAGGATGAAAGTATATGTTACATTCACCATTCATTGGTCCCAAGAGCAGGACCAAAGTATCTCGGAAGGTTCAACTGACCATGGGATTCTCTCAGTTAGGCGGATAAACCAATCCAGGGGGTCAAGCAATCAATATTTAAACGTACAAGCACTCCTCTTGGGGCGTTTCCATCTTTCCTCAAACCGTGTCTGTCTCACCAACAGAAATCATTTGATATATTGGAAAACATCACCTGCACGCATCTATGCCAATTACTGTATGGACATACATAGGGATGCACATAACACAAGTACGCGTTCACCTTTAAAAGCGATTCGTGCGGCAATCGATTGTTGTAACAGTGCAAATGCATACCTGCTTACCAGTTATGTTTATCCCTGAGCATACAGCATGTTTTTGAAGAGGAATTGTCTTCGAGTGATTTCATTTCAAGGTAGAATCTGAACCTGTACATGAGAAGAAATGACTGGTCTGAGTAAGCTCAAAAATGCACCCATCCAGTTCTCCTACTCTTGATGTTTATTAGATGATTTTGTTGCTGATGAAAGAACGGCGACCTTGTTATTAATCAATATTAGTGTCTGCAGTCTCTACCTGTGCACTGTCCTCTATTTGTCCTCCATTATTGACCAATCCTGTGAAAGTGAACAAATCATTAAAGGCCTTGAGATGTCTCCAGGATACATTTCAATGTGAATTCCCAACTGAAAGTGTATAGTATGCACTAAGGCAGCTACCTGTGTTTTTATGTTCTAGAATAAAGGATCTTTTTTATCTGTTTGATCAGTAGAGGGTCCTTGGACAGAGTGACCTGATAGCGATGACCTCAACCCTCATTCTTTATAACATTTGCTTTTCATGTCAGTGTTTCATGTAAGACCATACTCTCCACTATGCTCTCTTTAAATCCCATAGGAATTACCTGAAATGCCAATTGTTTAGCGATACCATGGGTTCGCCATTTGGGTAATACACACAGTCAGAACATGAAATCCTAAAATCCTAAAAACTAAATGAAATATACAAAACTATAATCTATATACGTAAAACCTGGTGAAACGTGTGCAATTTCCCTTATTACACTAGTATTGCAAGAGTATAGTAGGTTTGTTTGTGGTGGGGTTGTGAGCCTAATTCATTACATAGTTTCCAAGATGTAATTGCTATATTCAGGTTCACAGATTCTGTTTACCGCTCAAACGACAGGTTGAATGCTTGATATGAGCACAGCTCTGTGTAAGGCCACATGTGCGGGAAAGCTGAAGTAGTATTACACATAGAAGACGGCTCACCATCTAAGCTTTTCCCAGTCCCAGACTCAGCTGCGAAGGCTGCATTTGTCCTGCCTCCTAATGAGATACCATTCAATCACCATTGAGATGTTCTAGACTCCCATGATCAATGAGCCAGCCTTCTTTTTGGGTGCATTGAGTAAGAACCAAAGGGATCTTAAAATGCATATTAGCCACATGAGTCCATTGAATGCCAACATATTTGATGTTTTAACAAGCATTCTAATGGTTGTGTTGTGAGTTCATTGTATAGAGGAAACACAATATTGATTCTTTAGGGCTCAAACTATGACTTATGTTCTCTATTTGCTGCAGTTCTTCTTTCAGGAGTATCATCAAAGACTGCTAGTAATTGAAAGCATAATGGCATTGATAAATGTGGTAGATGTTTTCCAGACATAATAATTAGCACTTTGGCAGCACTGGTGTAGATCATAATTTATATTTCATGAAATGCTTCAGCAATTTGCTAATCACCCGGATCACTTTATGGACCGAATAGCTTTCTGATGCTTGTAAATGGACCTTATTTAATGACCGTCGGAGTACTTAAAGATTTCTCACAATATGGTCCATTGTCATTATTTTGACTTGGAGCAAAGATGGCATCTTCAAGGGCTTTATGCGTCTTGTTCCTTTTGAGGTTAGTCAGACATTATGTTCTTCAAAGTACTCTAGACACATGTGGAAACATGGAAAAGAAAAAAGACTAGCCATTAATCATGTGTTTAAAAATTAGGAATGAGTAATGGTGATGACCTTTCTTTGTTGTTCAGTTTGAAACGAATGACTTGTCGCTTTCTCTATGCTGCATTCAATGCTTACCAGAAAGTGGCAAGTGTATAATGAATAGTAAAAGGGCTCCTGTTCGAAATCATACTTTGCTAGCATGTAATGCTTTGAAGGTAATTGCGTTCTATTAAAGAATTTAATGCAGAAATCTTTGTTGAGTGAAAGGCTGCAATGTTGTTTGTTCCAAACAATTTAATCATAAAATTGTATGGAAAACATCAGCATTTAACATGACAGGTTTCATTTTGAATGCATTGTATTTTTAATATTACAAAATGCGTAAGTGTTTTCTCAATATAGACATGAAAGCCATCGGACCTCATGTTTTACACGATTAAAAGACCACATTTATGAAAATTAACTAAGAAGCAGGAATGGTGTGGTGGTACCGTGGTTAGCACTGTCACCTTTGGGAACCGGCCGCAAGAGTCCATCATGGCTCCATGTGTGTAGTTTGCATGTTCTCCCCATGTCGTCATGGGGTTTCCTCCAGGTACTCTGGTTTCCCCCCACAACCCAAAAATTTGCTGAGATGAATTGGAGTTACCAAAGTGCCCGTTCTGTAGGTGAACATGGTGGACCCCTGGGACCCTGCATAGGACAAGTGGGTATAGAACATGGATGGATGGAATTAAGAACCTGCCCAGAACCAGCATGCTGTACTTCCTCTGAAAAGGGAAATTCTTGTTGCTGTCTATGACTCTATGCTGATGCAAGCTTTAAGCACAACTGCAGGGGTGGCCTGTCTTATCCGCAAAGGGCCGGTGTGCAGGGACAGATTACGGACCGGGCCAGCGGGGCTGCTGCCCAGGGGCCCTTGGGGTGCAGGGCCCCTGACCCTATAGGGAGGGCGTTTGGCTGCCAAGGGCCCTTGAATTGTGGTGGTTGAGGTGGTGGTGCTGGTGGTGGTGGGGGGGCGGGGGGGGCAAACGTTTTGCCCAGGGGCCACACAACCCATAATCCGTCCCTGCCGGTGTGTATGCAGGTTTGTGGGATAACCTTCAGATCGACTGCAAGGCACATACAAGCACACACTATGCACAATTCTGAAACAATTGTTCAGCTACTGTAAGCAGAATGGAATATGTGAGGAATCCAAAAAGAACATGCAAATTCCACACATACAAAGCAAGGGTTGTGTTCAAACCCAGTCATGGAATTATGAAGCAGTAGTGCTACATACTAAACCATCAAGCCTTTCCATGAACCGCATAATGTAATGTATTGGAAAATGGTTTATCTTCAATCATTTAGTAATTTTTGTGAATTATAATTAAAATTTTTGCATTAAGTTACATGATCAACATCAGAACATCTGAAGAAGATAATTAATTACCTGCAGCACAGTCAAGATTACACCGTGAGAGCAGAGTGAAGTGGCAGAGAGGGACCCCCCCCCCCCCCCAGGGTGCCCCATCGCCTCCCCCAGAGCAGCACTTCCAAACCTCTGAAGACTGAGCAATAACATTGGGCCTGAAACCAGGAGAAACAAAAACCCTAATATCCATAACATTATGGGAACACAATGGTCCATTACTTTCTCTGATTGCAAACCCAAAAGTGTTGATTCAACTACTTGAGTACAATGGGTGCACATTCATGCCAGTCAGACAGAATACATGAAAACCTGAAAATGGTCCTAGGGCAGTGCTAGAGATTAGGTCAGCAGGGGCATCTTAATTGTTCCAGGAGATTCTACAGAGAAGCCTGGGAAAATGCAGATAGGAAAACGGCTGGGAGCTGAGTGTTTCATCTTGCCTGCCTCGCCAGAGTGGAGAGCTGTGCTGCTTGCATGGTTATTTGCAGGTTCAAGGGAACCGACCTCGCCTGGGGAAGCACTGGGACCTCGCTTGTTTTCCCCTGATTTATTTTTTATGCTGTTTGTGTGGTTGTAAATGTTAACTACGGATTAATAGTCTGGAGTCATTAAACAATAAACAACTAGAAGCAGGTCTTTTTGCATACAGTTAATCATTCCGAGAATCCACTCTCTGAATGATCTTAGCCATTCCAGGTGGTTTAATTGCGAGATGTTCATGTTGCAAATGGAAATGTAAATATGTAGTGAAATTTCGGTAACACTTTATATAAGGACATTTTAAATAAACACATTAATTATAAACATGGCTATGCGTATTTATAAAAAGGCATGACACATGACAGCCATGCTTATTATGCATTATGACTGCCATATGAAGCTCTCATCTATAATGCACTAGAGATACTTCTATAATGGAGTATAAAGCATACTACTAATCCATTATAATGCATTATGAAGGTATCTATAGTGCTTTATAGATGAGAGTTTCATAAGGCAGTCATAATGCATGATAAGTACTATATAATGTGTTTTGCCATTTGATAGATATTTATAGGCATATTTATTATGCTTTATGAGTGCATTATTATTTCTTATGAGTGTGTTGATGCTCAGGGACTAGTAGACCGACGATTTCACAATTTACTCCAAGCATAAATAATGGTATTGACAGGTTTCAGAAGAGGATTAGCATAGATCACCTGGAAATGCAGATAAAACGTTTTCAATGCTTAAAAGATGGCTGAAGAAAGTGGTTCATGATTGGATTATTTCCCTGTTTTTGGTCTCTTGACGGTGTCAGTTTTTTCTGTTCAATACCTGACATGCAGCCTCTGAAATGTGTGACGTAGCGATGAGCAGCCGTATGACACGCATGCAGAGCCTCTCATTGCCTTCAAGGGAATGGCCTAGTAAATGTAACTGCTGGTACAGATGTCCTCAACCTGACAAGCTACACTCAAAATAAAGTAGCTATGCAGTTGTGGCATGTCAGGTTCTTCGGACGGTGAACAGATCCATCAGACTTGAGTGGAATGGGATGACTTCACTGTGGCGTTCTCAGAATCCTCCACATACAACACATCTTTGTGCCTTCTAATTTCTAAGGGCCAGGGCATAAACGCCATGAGACCAGACCATTGCTCACTCTCCGAATCGATGCAAGGCAACCATATTTTACGCACCTAGCTATTGAAAAGATCAGGGGCGAAGTCAAGTTTACCCAGAGCTTGACTTTTTTTGTTTTTGAGGGAAGATCGGCATCAGGGCTAAAATACTCAGGGCTTTGCTTAAGATACCCAGGGCTGTAGCCGCAAGTGACCGGACCTAACAGCGCCCAGGGTGGGGGCTTGTGTGCAGATATCACCCCTCCCCAAAAGAAACGTCCACTTCTCCACGTTCCGCAGTAGCAAACTGGGCAATACTCTCTCCATCTGGATTAAACAGAGCGCGTCAGGTTATTTATTGATATAACAATGCATAATGTAGTAATCTGGCAGATCTTATATACAATATGATTCACTTGGCAAACTATCCCTCGCGCTGAAAATTTAGAACCATACGCAAGCTGCCCCTGATGTACTGAGCCTTTACAACAAAATACAAGCAGGTCTTGATGGTGCTGGTTACAGCTGTTGGTCTTTATTCCGGTAAATGATGAATGACCGTGGTAATGATGAATGACTGTGGTAATGATGAATGACTGTGGTTGATTCTGTTAAGCAGAGGTATACTGGATAACAGAAGAAACTGCTGCCCTTTGCCATTTTATCAGAATCCACAAGAAGCCACAAGTGGTACACTTAAGAATTATCATATCTAGTGATGTGGAATGTAAAGCAAGCTGTGCATTTAAATATTACGTATGCACACAAAAATCGAAAAATATCGATCAGCAAGGGGAGTGTGTCGCATTCAGACTGCAGTATAAAGCTTCCATGGTTATTTTATACAAATGTTTTTCATTTTATTCTCAACAGGTTTTTTGTGCCGTTTTGTCATTTATTTCAATAAAAATATCCATCCATTCTCCTTAAGCACTTGTCCTAACCTCAAAAGCTACCGGTGCAAAGCAGGGAATAGATCCAGCACGGGATGCCAACCCATCGCAGGACACTTGCAATTCCCCTTAGCATACTTTTGGACTGTGGGGGGAAACTGAAGTACCCAGTGGACATCCCACAACGACGCAGGAAGAACACATAGGGAGCCATGCCAGAGACAAGACTTCAGGTTCAGAGGTGTGAAGGAACCATGCTAACCAGCAAATTTATATTTTTAATGTATATTTCTTCTATCAATTGTTGGTTTACCCTGCAGGAGGGTTTCTGTGGTGCTAATCGCTCTGATTTTTCCCTCCCGGAGGCACAGGCTCTGGATGAGCTGCGACTGACGGCGCTGCCTGCTAATGCTGGCAGACTCATGCACAGAAAATGTGCTCTGAGAAATGTGTCTGCTGCTGCCATAATAACCACAAGTACGGCGCGTCCAAATGAAACTTCAGAAAGGGAGAATTTCATTTGAAAGCCCCAGTGATCATCGAGAGCCGCAAATTACAGGAGCAGACAGTGTCACTTACAATTCGCCACGTGTGCGTCTGAGTTTGTGTCTGGGACGTTCTGTTTATTGGATTTCTTTCGGTCTCACACTTAATGGCATCCCGTTCAAGCCACTGTAGGGGGTGACTATGGCCTACGCAAAACCCGATGTTTTGTAGAGAAGCACTTTAAAAGGAAGCACATTAGTCAGGAATGAGAATAGGTTAATGGGGAAGAGTTTCTTAAGCCACTAAAATGTTCTATTTTTGGTTAATATGTGCTGTTGGAAGCACTTTTTTTCCTAAAATCTTTCATTTAATTTCATGTTGTTCTTGTGCACAGTGTATAGGTGCTAAAGCTAAGATCAATGCCCAGCTTGTACAGCATCGCTAAGATATTTTAAGGTATAAATATCAGTGTCCAGTCTTGGATGGGTTGTCGTTCATTTTCTATTTTCCATTTCCTTCTGTTCTAGAGTATGCAATAGGTGATGCCCTTGGGTTTTTAAGCCTTTCACAATTGATCCAATCAAGACTATGAGGTGTTAGCATGAAATACAGATTTGTAGAACTCCTTGGATATGAGGTCTGTCATTCTTCAATATAAAGCTATAAAAATGTATCATTAAAAAATGTGCCACAGTAGCTTGCCTGCCCTTCCGTAGTTAACAACAACATAAATAAAAATTAAATACCTAAACAATAAAATTAACAGAATAATGGGCAAGTAAACACACAAGAAATAAATGTGGATTAACAGGTATCAGACCTGATTGTTGATTATCATGCCTTATTATTATGGGGATTTTAAAAGTATTATTTGAGTGTTTACAAGCATCTAATGCAAATAATGGATTTAATGCAGAAGTGCAGTTTTGATATAAAGAAGAACACATATGAACACATATAAATAGTCCTTCTCATCACTCAATGTAAGAGTCAAACACACAGGTTTGCGTATAAGAATGTAGAATGTGACCCCTAGAGCTATATTTTTCTCTGCGCGGACCAGTGCGGCAAACGTGCAAAATGGTTTTGCTAGTTTCATACTGGCGCATAACTGATTTTCACGCTATCCGCGCACTTCGTCAAAACAGCAAATTATTTTGTGCCTGCTTTCCTTTCGTACGAGTGGTGTTTAATATATAAATAAACTATAACTGTAAACATTAAAAAATCATTCGAGTTCATTATCAGAATTATGCACGTGCTGCAATTGAAAGGACATTTGCTTAAAACACCTAAAAATGGTAGGTTGTGTTTTTTTTTTTGAACAACACTTGCACATTTATTTCTGTTTTGCGAACTGCAGACCCAAAATTCAAATAAAAAAAACACATAAGCATACTTTAGTCTCCAGTCCCAGCCGCTGCTCTCCTTCCGCAGCGAACTCCCGCCTTCCCCATCTTCTGACATCATTATACCACTTTCGGCACTGCATGGGTGATGTAGTTATGCCAGAAAAGGAGGCCACACTCGCTGCTACCCCATCCCACGCTTGCTTCACCCCGAAAGGCTTTGGTGGATGATAACGAGGGGCTCGTGCCTTTTCACTTCGCACACAAGCACGTCCGTTACCTCGGCCGAAAAGCGATTTGGCTGCTGGAAAGCGGCCAACATAATAGCGTTCCGCAGAAGATCACACGCCGCTGAATTTTAAACGTTAATTGACGCACAATTCCGATTGGTTCATTGCATGTTACACCCAAAACATGCCTATTAATAAATTGAGAGTTAGGACAACCCATTTTCCGCCTTGCGCTGCTACAAAGTCTAGTTTTTCCGCCATCAAAAAAGGAAAATTGATTTGGACACACCCATAACTGTTAGTTCCGCCTTACGCTTTACCAAAATAGAGCCCCTACTGTCTGCCAGTAGTTATAGTGCAACATGAAATAAGCATGGCACATGTCCTGATGTTTTCTTACGGCCATCAGTGAACCTAATAATGTCTGTAGTCAAGGTAAAATGACAACAGTAATGTCTGAATTACAGTTACATATACAGAAACAGGTGAATGTTCATCGGAGTTCAAAGGATTACTGTCTGTATATCAACTGTAATGTGCATAGCTGAATACAGGACTGTAAAATGCCCTGTTCTGTATCACAGCCCATCACAACTTGCAATGGATCTAATAATGTACATATGACAGGATGGATTCGCGCAAGAGTCTTCCTAATGGCGACCGTAGACCCCTTTAACCTTTTGCTTTTAATCTTCCCATTCCATCATTTAATCTACAGCACATTGCTGACCAAAAGCCAGCTGCTGCTTGTGTGTCTGTAGATGGTGCGGAGAGACAGTGACTGGGTACATGCGGGGGGCAGAGGTGATGTCTGGCCTGTAGCTTGAGCCAGTCTCCTTCGACAGAATAATGAAGCCACTCAGGAGCTCGAGTCGGGCATGAAGCAGAAGAAGAGACAATGGCCACCCTCCTCTATCTTTGACTCTATCTTAACTTTGTCATTGTTAAGGATCAGGGCGGGCTTGGCGCGTGGTCGAGGCATGCTGCAGGCAGATAGCAAGGTGGACGACCCACTTGCGGCTTGCAGGGAAACAGGGGTTTATTAACAACCTGAAAACACTAGGAACACTACAGAAGAAAAAGGACCATGAGGGGTCAAAACTAAAAAGAGATAAACAAAGACTAAATGGATTAGGGCAACAAGAGGCATGCAGGCAGATTACAAACAACATTCAACTAACATACATCCAGCAATCACAATGAACCACTGGGGAACTGAACTGAGCAGGGACTTAAATACTAAGGGGTAACAAGACTAACAAAAGGCAGGTGAGATTAATCACCAAGCGTTGGGAAAACAGGTCACCGGTGAAACTAAAAGTTAACTCAATGAACTAAATAGGGAAACTAAGTATTAACCAAGGGGGTATTAAACGAAGCAGGATTAAGGGAAAGTCTGACGTATTTCGACAAGTCTGGCTCATTTAAGTCGGAGTTCCGTTACATCGACGTGTCTTAAATGAATCCCCGCTGAGTTACCATGGTAACTTGTATGAGTGAACAAGTCTGCTCCGAACCAGGTTAACTGTCTTGCTTAGTTAAGCGTTGGCTCAAAGAACGTCCGACATGTGGGAACAGATTCCCAAAAGATTGTTCCATCGGACAAAATTCCATGATCTCACTACTAATGTTGTGTAATAAATATAATAAAGCCTATAAAAAATCACATCTCAGCATTCTGATACATTCCAAAATAATTAAAGTAAAAGCGTACCCATATTAGAAAGGTCAAACATGAAATGCAATGAGTGTAACTGAAAAAAAAATCAGTATGAACAGGAAGATATTTATATTTTTAGTCACTGTGTACTTTGAAAGTTTATTAGTAAAATAGCAAAGACAAGATACACTTATTTGTGAAGAACATTTCAAATGGATGCGACTGAAAGTATTTTACGGAGATAAAACAATAGAGAATGGTATTATACAGTAAGAATGACACATGAACTCAACACAGAAGGTTCCTCATTGGCTATGGGAATTGAACCAGGAACTTTCATGGTGTAAGGTGACAGCATAAACCACTGCACCACCGTGCCACTGTACTAAGCACTTGTACCATTTACGTAACTTACACATTTACAGCTCCATCAGCAGCATTTGTTCGGCGACGGAAAAAAAACACCGCTCTCGTTTTACACGCTTTTCGACTCATTTGATCGATCTGTCATTCAGTTTGAGTCTGACTTTTTCGGGAAAGTCTGGCTTTCTTTAGCTACTTTCATGGAATATCCCCCAGCAAACAGACAAAACAGAATCCAACACTGGGAATAACAAAGACCAATAAACACAACTAAGGCTCAAAGTAAGAATACCAAAAACTGAATACAAAATCACAGGACTAAAACTGACACAAAAGACACCCTAGGAACAAAATACAAAAACAGAGGAAGCAGAATTCGAACACAAGACAGAGGGGTTCACAGGCAACCGCATGCTGAACCAGTTATATGAACAAGGGTTAATAATAAATTGCGACACAAAACAGTTGACCAGAAATCCACTTCAAAACCTGAAAAGCTAAACATTTCATAAGATTTTTTAAGATTACAGATTAAATCTAGCATTTCTTAATGTCAAATGATGTATTAGTGATAAGAACTTGATTTCAAATGTCAAAAAATATATCCTAAAAACCTTGATATCTTGAAGGAAATAGTTTTTTTGTTCCCATTTATATGAAAGTTATCATTAACTTTCTGTGTACTTGTTAGGGATTCAACACATCAAACACTAGCTCATCATTACGGGTTTTGGAAGGAAAAACCATTTTATGTTTTTTGTTTCTTTTTCGTTTCATAGATTTTCAGAATTGCTTGCCGAAGCCCTGTAATTTGCTTTCTGATCTTATTCCACAGCACTTTCTGCTGGTGGTGACTTTACACAGAACACCTGCTATTGTTTTGCTGTATATATATTTTTTAACTCCCAGGTGCTGTGAAATGGTATTAGGTGGCCAGTGTTGTGAGTTTCCTATAAAGCGATCTCTCAAAATGTAAAATAGTCACAGTAGAAACAATGCTGATTGCACCAAATACAATTCTGTACTTTTGACCTTTTAAATATCAGGCGTATTTAGTCATCCTGCATGATTGCTACATGGTCGCTTAGGAAATTAAAAAAAATAAAAATCATGTAATTATGTGAAAAGTATATAATATCCTTGAATAGCTACAGGAGGAATGTGTTTTTGAGAAAAGAGGAAAACCATAAAAGAAGACCCAGAAAATGAAGTTAAGGACATCTTTAAAATGAAATGAAACAGCCTGGCTCATTAGGGGACTGTATGGGGACGTCTAAAAAAAATAACATAAAATTCTATTCTTTCTTTTCTTTTTCTCAGTGTTCCTTTTGTGCACATTAACAAATAACAGTTTAACAGCAGTCATCTGCTGTAAAGTTAGTCGGTGGAGTGACCTTCCTTGTCTCACCAAAGGTTCTTGACGCCAAACCAATATCTTGAGTTCTGTGTTCGTATTCTACTGAGCATCAGTTTCGTGTTACACATTCAGTGTACTCTATATTGATATAGAGCTGTAACTGGCAAACTCGTTGATGTATGCTTGGAATCTTCAATGATTAGTGTAATGAAGTGGCCTATTTTACTCCTTCTAAGAGATAGGTCTCCCCTCTACAATTCTGCCCTTGAACTGATGTGTGTGGAGTTTTCTGACATGGTATGACTGATAGGAGTTTAGTCTTAGCCCTCTCCCAGACTTCAGTTACCTCAAATTAGTTACCTTCTGGTTAAATTTGTGTAGCTTGGGTTTTTGTGTATTTTCTGTAGATGGGTCTTGTGTTAAATATCATACTCTTTAGTTTGTGTCTTGATTTTTGCTTTTAGCGTGGACAGTGACATTGTAATTGTATGTGATGTTTACTTAGCCTGTCACTGAGGTATGTTTGTCTTGGGTGTAAATCTTTTGAATTCCTCACAGTCCAGGTTCCCTCATGGGAAGTCTGTATTTCACACTCCATTCACTAGTTTTCCAGAGATAGGAAAAGACAGATGGACTGAGAGAAACAGAGGAAGAGTTAGTGAAATCAACACAAAGTAGAAGCAAAGGACAGAGATAATGCAAAAGGTTCCAGGTCACCAGAATGATCTGAGCTTCATTCCGGCACAGACGGATAGGGTGTGAGCTTTCATATTCCCTTTCGATCTAAGCTCTAATTAATATTTGTCTTGCACAAGTCATCACTGTAACCGACAAACCAGCTTCACTGATCCCAGTCCTTGAGGATGGAGTTAGTTCAGCATTTTATACTGATGAAAATCCATTCGAGTTTAAACAAGAATTATTGTTGTTATAGATCGCCTCCCCTTCACGACATAGCTGCAGAGCTTAAGGCGGAATAAAAAAATGCGTTTGTTTGTTTACTGTTGAAATCAGAATGGATGTCACATGGTTCTCTCAGGCTTTGCGAAGTATATTTAATTGACAGCAGCAACTCTGAAAATGAAGAGTGAAGCTCATAGGCTAAACTTGCTGATGTCTTGATGACGAAGAATTCCTCCGGAGGCCAAATGCAGATTAGCGACTGAAAATAGGGAGGAAATAAGAAAAGAACATAAAAGCTTGAAGGAACTAATTTTGCCATCTTTCCAGACAAAGGCATTACTCAGTCCGGTCAAAGCAGACCTACACATGTAGCCTCTGCTGAGCCTCAAACTTTTTGCATGATCTCTCGGATGCCAAGTGAACAGCAGATAACTGTATACACTTTGGGAACTTCTCAGAAATCTGTCATGGAAAATTGGTGCTGTATGTGACCTGGTTTTTACTTTGGAGACAGAAGCCTTTTTTCAAAAAATAGACATTGCAGAAGACGCTTGTTTTGACAGAGGCTTACGCTACTGTCACCAAGCACTTAACAGCATCATTGTGGAAGCCACGTGTCAGCTAGGAGATTAGTCATGCTTATTGATGCATGAGCAATTGTGTGTGTGATGTGATCCTCTGAAATACTATTTTTGGAATTGTGTGAATTGTGTCTTAAAACTATTTTTAAACTATTTCACACTCTAGTTATGAAAATGCAATAAAAGTTTCCTCGGTAATTACTGTGGAAATCTTAGGGATATTTCAATATGTTTTAAAATAATATTATTTGATTAGGTGTGCAGGTAGCATTGTGATTTAGGCTTAATTAATAATACCAATCTGCTCGAAAAGCGAACAATATTTGTATATGTAAGAGACTTCTGTCAGAAGGAAATTGTGACGCATCTTTTTTGGCTTCCATTGGCAGATTATTCATGCTGTGTCCTCGCAATCTGTGCTGTGCAGGATTGGTGTTGCTTTTATTGTTCTTGGAGTGGGAGCTGTTAGAAAAACGGACCATGTCCTGCAGCCTCAGTTCAGAGAGTCTGACAGGATAAGCAGTGCATTCTTGAGATGCCTTCACCATTTTAACAGCGCATGTAGTCCCTAAACTATCTTCATGCTGTATTAAGTGGTTGTCGGCTTACAGGATTTATGCCAATGCATGCTGGGAACCAGTCTCAGGACGGAACGGAAAACAAAGCCATGTGACACGTAGCTGGGGATGAAAATGGGAAGTTTATTTTGGGAAATCATGTCCTTTTCAGGAAACTGGGTTGGACTGGAACAGGACAGACAGCAAATGAGTAAACATGACAAGAAAACCAAAAAGATAGGAGAGGGAGCGGAAAGTTTATGCTGAACGGACTGGGCGGACTGTGGCATCTCCTTTGCCAATTTATACCTGTCACAGGGAAGAAGGGACAGGTGGAATTAATCAACATGCCAAATCCGGGTCACCTGACCCTTCGCTCCCAAGAAATAAAACCCCTCTGCCGCTTGTTTGCAAAGGAGGTACAGGTGTGTTATTCTGTCTGGGGGTACATGATTACCACTCCAGATAAGACGATATCATATTCATGGCATGATGGGCGACTCTTCACCCTGTTCAGACAACCCTGGCTGTTTACCTGCCGGGAATCTATGACATTATACTGTGTTTTTTACCTGCAGGTCCCAGGGTTGAGTGTGGTGAGCTGCGATGCATCAGAGACCACAGTCATTATGTTCAGCGGCTACTTGGCAGAAGCAATTACATTAGATTTCGAAATTATATCAGTCCCAGCAACTAATACCTAAATACCAACAGCCGTCTGTGGCTCGATGTGTGATTTACTGCTCTTAGTTTCAGGTGGTTCTACTTATTAGGATTTCATTTTCTAGATGAATTCAGGGAGGATACTAAGAGATTAGCATTGGTATTTTAATATTAAATTGCTGAAGGAGGGTGGTATTCAAAGACCTTACTTTGCATGACAGCATACATATATCAATATACACTGAATGTGTAACACAGTGCCAATGTAAACTTAATATAGAATAGCGTGATTAATTATTATGATTATTCACATTTTTTCTGAGTTACTTTCGGAAACAGATGAGCTTCTTTTTCTTGATAATTTCTAGTCCAAAACCTGATAAATTGTTGCAGCCTCAAAGCTAAGGGTTCCCAACCTTTTGATGATCGGTTAAACTTGTTGACCAGGGGGATTGATTGGTGTTGTTGCTATAAGAATATGTGATGGAGGTCATGAAAACAGGTGTGACTTGAAAAAATATGATTTGATTTTGGAAAATAACCAACCGTCAGCATTCCACGGACAGTAAAATACTGGCTGGGGCCTGTTAACCCTGCTCTGTATCATTGGGAATAAACATGTTCATTAAATTGGGGGCAGCATGTGACTCAGTGGGCTAACTGGACATGTCCAGATGTCAACTGGACATCATCAGTAGAGGAATACATGTATGTCTGGTGGGTCAGGAATGAAAGCTGTTTATCCATCTCAGAAAAGTCTTTCTGTTCCCTTGAATGGGGGGACTTAACCTAAATTCATACATCCATCCATCTTCCAGCTACTTATTTTGGCCACTTCAAAACACTCATTTATTTATGTTTATATTATGTCTGAAAATATAATTCTAATTTAACTACATCATAATAAGTTTTCTACAATTTCATGAAGGAAATTTCCATCTACAATTTTTTCTACAAATATACATGAAAAACAGTTTTCAAGGTCCTTTTGATAATATTATTCAGAAGCACCCTAAAATATGTGGTAATATAAACGTTTTCTAACAAATCCTGTTTCCAGGGGTAGAATTACAGTGGTATTCTTGATATTTCATTAAGTGGCCACAGACTCTTAATTCTCCCAGGATGGCTATTAAGAAGCTGTTTGTGGGAGAGTCCAAGGCCGATGTGCCCATAATAGCATGTAGCCATTATAAACAACACGGGAGACAAAACCACTGAGCTTGTAAAGTACAAAGTTTGGGATCTTCCTGCCCCCAATCGGCCCCTGGATGGTGCTAAGCTGTGATGGGTCCAATGGGATTTTAACAACGTTCTCCTACCCTTTATACCTGTTCTACAAAGGAGCATTGGGCTGTGAAGATGTTCTCTGTTTTGTAACTTTACTTTTATACAGTTTATCTCCTAGTATGACTTTCTTGCAATATGTTTTTTTTTTGCTGGTTTTGGGTCATTATACAGACATTTATTTCCTCTGTTTATGTCTGTTTCCTGGTCGTGTTCGTTCTTGTTACTTTTTCTGAAGGCTTTTACCACCATATTTGGCATCCAAAAATACTATTATATCAGTCTTTCTCTACTTAATCTGTGTATTTAAGAACTAGGAAACTGAATCCACAGCCAACAGCCTGTCTGTCCTGCAGATTATATATAAAACTTTTATGTCCAAAGTATACAACAAATGCATGAGCTAATTATTGCCTACTGAAGGACTCTCTTACTCTCTCTGTTTCTCTCATTCTTTGCAGTTACGGGGATATGGTACCCAAGACGATCGCAGGGAAGATCTTTGGCTCTATCTGCTCATTGAGTGGTGTGTTGGTAATAGCCCTACCAGTCCCTGTCATCGTGTCCAATTTCAGTCGAATCTATCACCAGAACCAGAGAGCAGACAAACGACGGGCGCAAAAAGTGCAGGTGAATGCATTTTTTCATACAATCATCTGACTAGGCCCGGTGATGCTGGTGGGGTTGCGGGGGAGTGGGGGGCCTGTGTATGTGTGATTGAGACTTGGTGTCCCTAAACCTGAGGATATCCATTTACTTATACGTACCTCTTCTGTATTTCAGCATCAAATATTAAACTGCTAAGACGAGGGGAATTGCAGTTTGCCTCCTCTGTAAAACACACTGAGTGGACAAGGTTATAAGTCTCTCAAGTATAATCGCTTAATTAGCGTGTGAATGAATCACTCGAGTTGATGTCCTCAAGCAGTTCAGTCATGGCTTGGATAACATTTGTCGTTCTTTAAATATGCTGTTCTTAGACAGCCCCCTAGCAACACGAGAGCTTCAGCAGCTCTGCTAAGATCAATGGGCAAAAGCGGCACCAAACTGTTGTGCAGTTAGCAATAACTACAACTATAACTTCTGAAAAAAAACTGTTTCTAGTAATTATTGAGTTTGGGGGATTGGGGATTTGGGGCAACATCAATGTATCTCAATGTTCATTGGTGGGATTATTCTTATACTTTTAATGCAATATCTATCCATTGTTGAGCTGCTTATTCTGATCAGGGTCATGGTATATTATGATTAAAATATCGATCCTGTACTGGTTAACTGTACTGCACATCACATTAGAGGGTTAAGCATATTTTAGGTGGGTATGTACTGTGGCAGGCAGGGAAGCAGGGAAGCAGAGGACAGTCCCCAAGAGGGGAAAGGTGGGGGGGGGGGGGGGGTTGGAGGGGTAGATGATGTGGGTGAGGTCAGCTGATGCAGGGAGATAACCACCTTCCCAGAGTCACTCGGCTTCTACGTTCAGGCAGGAGTCTGCAGTTCCCTCTGGGGGCTCATACTGCAGACTACTGTCTGACTGAGAGAAGCGTAAGCGGGTCACTCGCAGTTCACTCTCTGCCTACTCCTATCCGCCATGCATCTCTGGAGTGATTAGAGTGTTTGGAGTGCCAGACCGTCCTGTTGGCATTCCCCATTGACGGCTTCCCAGATATTGGTCCACCGACTTGGCTCTGATGTTTAGTAGGTCTCTTGAGCTAGAAGCATCCTGATATTCTGTGTTGAAGAAAGACCCTACAAAAAGGTTGTGGGAAAAAATCAACATATATAACAATGTTGAATACAGATATCCATATAAGTTAAACCAGTCTTGACCAGTCGTGGTGAAAGGAAGCCATTTCACAAGGAAATAGTAGCATCCACAGCCTCGAATATCCGCCCTCTCTATCGGCTGGTTCAGTCGTGGTTGATAAGCAGAGGGGCCAGCTGTGGGTGGGGAGGGCAGTCCCTGATCCTGACAGGGCGAAGAGCAGGTTGTCCAGTTCTGTTGAGCTGTCCAGTGAGGTCGGTGCTGAACTGAAGATCTTTTTTTTTTTGGAATCTATACTGGCCCGGCTAAGCCTCAGGGTCTCAGTTGACATATTTGCACTGACATGGATAGAGTGCGTCCCAAGACGATGCAGTTTCTGGAGGGCCCCAAGTGGATGCACAAAGGCACCTGTGATACGAATCTGCTACTCAGTCTTCCTCAGTCATAATTAATAATGGCACAGCCCACAGCAGAGGCCCGGCGGAATCGACCCTTTCACAGAGCAGACTTGAGAGGAGTTTCCAGACATAAAGCGAGAGAGAGTGGCAGAGAGAGGGAGAAAGACTCAGGGGAAATGCCGGCCTCAGTAGCATTTTCCTTCATGAATAGCTTCCCCAGACAAGACCTTGACAGATAGCAGAGATTCATTTGTGTCCCGTGCCACCAGCCGTGCCCTTGTTCTGTGATGTTGGCTTTGCCGTGCCCCCCTCCCCCCCCCCCCCCCCCCGACCATTCTCTGCCTCCCGCTTCACTCGATTCGTGATGCTAAATTATAATGCCCGATACTGTGTCTGCTCTGTCTGTTTGCTCCATCTGTCTTCCCTGTTTCCCATAGCAATTGTCTGGTGCTTGTTTGCATCTTTTGCATTTACTTGTCTGCCATAGAGGGATCCGAGGCGTGTCTCTCATTAATTGAGTTTCAGGGACGTTGCTTCAAAGAAGCACCTTTGATAAATGAGTATGGATGTATGGAAGGAATCCTAGGTAGTGTTCTTAAGACCAAATGGTTGCCTATTCCAGGTTGGGGCTTCTAATACACTTTCATACAAGGCACTTAATTTCTGCATAATTAGTACCTTGTTAAGTATTAAGCAAGCTACGCAAATCCCTTTTTTTTGATTTGGTTAAGCAAAATATTAATGCGATATGCTCGTCATGCTTATTGTTGCATGAAAGAGAATGCCACTTCAGGTTGCAGGGGAATTTTGTATTATTATCACTGAGATTGCACTTGGGCGTCCTTGTGAAAATAGAATAATTGCTTTTGCGCAGGTAGCCTACAGTGTGTTGCTGTGAAATCACTTTGTTTGCTATCGCACCGGAAGGGGAGCTCTCCAGGAGGGCTCCTGTATCCCCGAACAGAGCACTTGACTTGAGTTTTTGCAGTGAAATTATCCAGCTGCAAAAATACATAAAGGGAAGATGTAAGTTGCTTTGGTTAAAAGTGTCTCTAAAGCAACTACACGTGATAATGAAATAAAAGCCTTGGAAATGGACACCAGGTTTTGGTTTACGGATGGGGTCGTAGTGCAGTTGCATCAGCGTGCTGCAACAGTTCTTGAGGTTTAAGAGTGAGACATTAAAGGAAGGAAGCTCCGCGTGTTGCACGTCATTCAAACGGCAGGTGTTCATCTGGAATTAATGTCCTGTTTATCACTGCGTAAAGAGTCACACCAAGACCACACAGGCTCATGGCCATTGCAGTGCAATATCAAGAAGATTTAATAATAGATTTAAGAAGAATAATCTTGTCTCAAAGTATTCTAACTGGGAGAAAAAAATATCTACATTAGCGGGAAAGTGATTAATTGTGATTGTTGGTTGGCACGCCACAGCAAAACATGTCCTTTACATTTAACCCATATGGGATATAGCAGCAGGCATCTGTTATTCAGCCCCCAGGGAGCAGTGCATGATTGATAGTATCTTGCTCAGGGTATCTCAGTGGTATTTTGCTGTTCACAGATTCAAACCAGCAACCTTTTAACCCCAAGCATGCTTCCATAACCAGTAGGCCACCACTGCCCACAGCCCAGTGGGTGGCACTGTTGCCTCATGTCCCCTGTGTTGAGGATTTGAATCCTGATTCTTCTTAATGTGTGAGCTGTTCATCCCATACTTTGCACTGTCCTTCTTGAGGTACTTCATTTTCCTTGTGCAGTCACACTAACCTGCCCTTAGTGTATTATCATCTCTGTGCCCTGCAAGGGACTGGCATCCTGTCCAGGGTCTGCCCTCACCTTGTGCCTTATACTGTCCTAAAAATCATGCTATTGTAGAACATAGAAATAATTATGGTACCATGAATCTACATCCACAGATTTTGGTATCTTTAGTAGTGAACAGAAAATTACAGTGTTGGTATGTGCTGCTGTTATATAAGGTTTTATTTGGGGTAAAAATATACTATTAGCATTATTTGTTTGTTTTTGTTGCTTTGGGGTCCATTAATTAATATTACCGCTAATTAGCTCTGTTGCCGTTATGTATATTATTCGGCACACCAAAAATAAATACCATGGCAGTATCCCCAGTGCCCATATGTATAATGAAGAGGCCCAAATTAGCTCGCACCTCTGTCCCACCCTCCCTCAACATACCTGTTGATTCTGAGCTAATAAGGTGGCACTTTGGGCTAATGTAGCTATTGAGTGGCCATTTGGGGCTACACTTATAGCAACTTTTCCAGAATGAAAAATATACCTCACTGATAAACTGGATGCACTAGAGGAATCAAGGTCTACAGTAAGTAAAAGGGCTCATTGAAATTACCAGTCATCTGATGTAAGAATCAGGTTGTGATCTAGGACCAAGCGTAGACCTTAAACAGGGTGTCTTGTGTCTGTAGCCTATCAAGGGAGATATTCTTCTTCTCTTTCCTTGGAAACAACCAGAGTACCCTACCTGGTCTCATGTTATAACAGGACGAGGCCTAGAGCAGTGTACCTCACCTTATCTCAGTCAAGCCCAACCATGCCAAGACCTTTCAGACAAACCCTCAATTTTACTGGGCCAAGCTGATGATGCTCAAACCATTTTGTCTTCATTTCAGCGGCATGTTATTGTTTATTATTTGGAAGAAATGATCTTCCAGGAAGTCACATTTTGAAACTGCCCTCAAATAATACAGTTATTTGATTATTATACTCTTCTAGCAAGACTTAATAGTAATAAGTACAGAGATTATGTAATCAGTGTCACCTCCATTCAGCTGCCAAGAGTCTCTTCCAGGCATTTTTGTGTCCTATACTCAAGGCACAGAGAGCCTTTTCATGTTTTAAACACATCATGCAATAATTGCTGTGCAGAAGCAGAGGCAGTCTTCTCTTTACTAAGATGCTAGTAATGAAGGAAAATGAGTGTTCATTTGAAAATATATCCAGAAAAGGCACACATTCACAAAAGCTGAACCTTCGAGTGTTTATTGGGTAGGCCGCTCAAACCTTTATGTTTCAGCTGTGCAGACTTCCTTAGTGTTTAACCCAATGGGAAGCATGTCTGTTTGGAAGCGTATGGAACTTTCACTAACCCTGCGATTTGAAGCATAATTTCCCCCAGTACTAAATGCTGTAACATTTATTTAATAAATTACGTATTAAATACTTTGAACTTTCCACGGAAGCTGGCTCTAGTGATGTTATGGATAGAACTTCCTTGTAGAAAGCAAGATTAACTAAGCACTGGAGTCTTTGACTAGGAATACAATATGAGGCTTGATCCTAGGGACAAATTACATTGTAATGTCAGTTGAATGTTAAGAGGTGACTACTGCTGGAGTGTTGCAATGGTTTGACCTGTATCGTGTAATTATTTCCGTTTGCGTGAAATAATTACAATCATCAAAAGCCAAGAGAGTGTCGAGAGGCACTAACAGAGCTTGGTTCGACATCCTGGCGTTCACGTCACATTACAGTCCACGTCTAGGGGGCTCCCCTCAAGGCTCACTTGTTCTGTCTTTCTGTACATGTCAGGCACACTGAGGTCACCCTTCAGTGGGGGAGTCGGGGCTTTGTCAAAGTCACATTTTCCATTTGGAAATGGATGAGGGCGTGAGGTGTTCAGGGATGTAGTGCTGAGCTTAGACCTCACATATCACATCATCCCATGAATCGCTAACATTTTACAGTCCACACTGTAGACAAAAAACTATACTTTGTATTAGTGTAAAGAGATCAACACAGTCACACAGATGGTTTTATCAGGACAGCGTATCACACAAATAGATAACCATACGGAGGTTTCACCCAAGAGCTTTTATTAATACACCCAACTCCAGCTCACTCAATAAAATGGCAGGAAGCCACGAGGCAGTGTCACAGTGCTACATTAGAAACATAGCAAAGTTTCTCCATCTTATATGGCTTGGTCAGCATCCATAGTACCATAATTTGCTCTTAGAGGATGCATTTATTCAAGTTGACTTATATAAGCTACAATTTCACACTTCTACCACATTATACCCAAAGATATTTACAGACATTCTCAGAAGTGGTTCCATTTCAGGGCTCAAACACAGAATCTCTTGGTCATGACTTTACTCTCTATCCTTGTTGCAAAATATCAGCTTCGCTTATTTGCTTTTTTTGTGGCAAAAAAAAAAAATATATAGTAATAGTAATCACACTTATGTGATTCCATTACCTTTAATCTACCTGTACGCCTTTTTGTTACATTATGTTCAGTTTTGCATAAAACTTTTTTATAGCAGTGGAGATGGCGAGTATTAGTTTAAGCAGCAAAGTAAACCAGCACTGTTGTGAAAGTTTCGAGGTCACGGTTTTGGATGTGCAGACAAACTGTCAGTGTAAATTTTAGTTTCATCTAGTTCTCTGAGCAGATGCATTATACCGACCATTGTAATGCGTCATGAAAGTTTTTATAGTGCATTATAGATGACAGCTTCATATGGCAGTCATAATGCATAATAAACATGGCTATAATATGTTATGCCTTTTTATAAATAGTTATAGCCATGTTCATAATACTGTATTAATGCATTGTAATGCATTATGAAGGTAAAGTTACCGATGCATTCTTTCCATAAATTCTAATAAGAGATGTGGTTGAGGAAGCAGGGACGCCTACAGCTGAAGGTGATTCATGTATGGCAGAGAGAGACCAGTGTTTAATCCAGACCAAACAGACAATTGTTTCTCCACTGTTTACATTTTGATTATTTTTCACAGCCTTTTGAGATTGTCAGATACTCGCACCCCTGTAGATAAACCGTCCGGAATGACATGTGTTTCTAAATGTCACAAAATGGTTCCTCTGTAGATTCTGCAAGCAGTTAACCAGAGTTTTACAAGCGAGGTTGATCGAGTCACTGTGTGTGGAGTATTATGGTCTGTCAGTCTTTGACTGCCAGGAGCCAATCCGAAGCTCTTTTGTAGTTTAACGCAAAGCACTCCGACTGGTTCAAAGCTGTTATTGATAGCGAAATGATATCCATCTGTTAAGTGGCCGGTCAGGCCATGCTCACATCGCTTTACAACTGAGCTGATCAGAAAAGCACAGATACTTTCTAATAAGGACTTCAGATTCTTTCAGATACAACTTTCTGCCAGTTTTCCCAAATCATCTACAGTACATGTACATTAACTTAGATTGTAAGAGTAAGTTTTGGTAAAGTGCCCCATCTTGGATTGTTCCCTGCTTTGCGCCCGCAGCTTCCAGGATAGGCTCTAGACCCCCATGATCCTGCATAGGACAAGCGGGTATGGAAAATGGATGGATGGATGGATGGATGGATGGACGGATGGATCCATGGATGGCTTTCATCAATAATTTATGTATAATTATATGTAAAATTTCTCCTTGAAAGGGCATTTGATACTGTAGAAGGGTTTCCTGTCATTTTTACATCACAGTACTGCAATAGTGGTGGTCATAAATATATATTTTTATATTTGAGCAAACTTTGAGATGAGAGATGAGCAACCCTAAATACCACATGCTTTCTGCAAATATCTAAAAATAAATGTCACCTCTTCATTATGATGCTGCAAATAAACACCTGAATGGTGAATGGTAGCAATAAGATGGTGCAATGACATTAATATTTTGGGACATGCAGAATTCACGATAAAGCCATAACAAATATCAAAATAGTTCTTTTGGTACCTCAGAGAAATCAATGCTCAAAGTTTAACCAGAAAAATATCTGCACAAACCAATCATATGAAGGATGGCCCCTGAACAGATAGAGGTGGCTACGTTACACAGCATACAGTTACATAAAAGCCGACCATTTGGTTGCCCAAAAATGTATGTCTGTATATTTCTTCTAATAAAGAGAGGTAAGGAATTTCGTTATTGAGAGGTTCTCTTTCATTACAGTCCTCGATATTTTTATCTGCTTACATTTCGTGAAAATATCTGTCCTGTATTTTTGTGGTTTAGGCACGAGCACATTAGGGTTAATTTAGTACTTTCTTCCTCTGCAGAAAGCCAGACTGGCAAGGATACGAATATCAAAGACAGGCACCCCAAGGCCCTTCCTGCACAGTAAGCGTAACGGCCTCCCGAACGAGGCACTGGATCTGACGGTGAGTCTCTCGCTCTTTTCCCCACCCACATCCCTCCCTGCGCTAAGAGACTTCAACTTGGTTGCACTGTCCCACAAGCAAATCCACCATGATATGGCTAAGGACATCCCTGATTCACCTTCTGTAGATTAAAGATGTGCAGGAATGCATGGGGCTAACCCTGAGTCTATCCTTCCTCATCCTTCACTTCCACACGAGTCCGATTTTAATTAAGGAGATTAAAAAAAAAGGTCTTAGTGATTCTGAGATGATGTCGCAGTGTAGAAGGAGAATCCCAGAACTGAGTGTGACCTACCTCCAACGTTTCAAAACAGAATTAGGAGAGAATAGACAGATCAGATTTGTCATTTACGGACTTCAGAATGATGCAAAACATGAAGGCAGGAAAGTGCATTTCCAGAAGATTTGTATTTTAAAAAATCTGCTCACATATTACTGCTGACCATTAAGTTGTACCAGCTAACAAAACCTAAATATCCCTAAGGAATTCTGTAGTAAACAGCAGTGTTCAGATATTACTCTGAAACGTTTTGGTATGAATAGATTTTCAGTAAATGAAAGTAAACGGACATATATAACACTTTTTGTAGGTTAAGGATAGTCGGGAGTGCATTGTGAAAAATCAAGTAGATCAAACTAGCCATCTCCCAGTTCTTTAAAAAATATGATTAAATAAATGCCTGGACTTGTAAGCCAGGCTAAACAGGAGTGTTCACCAAACAGCTAATTAGTATTAAATGCTGCAAATTGAGCGTGAAACAGTTAGTATGGAGTCTTCTGTGGTTTTCAGATTTCTATGAGTTTTCCCCCGGTAGGTAGGTAGATATACTTTATTGGTCCCTAGGGTAGGAATTACTGAAGGCACTGGCTATGTTTGAAGACCCAAAACACACACTCAAGAACAATATCTGCAATTAGCAAGTGGTTACATCTGATTATCAAGCCATGATTCAGCCCAAGGGCATGCGAGTCACGGGCAGCATTACACCCCCTTCTCAGAGCTCCTCCTCTACCACAGCCACAGCACCTGCATGGTAATGAGGGAAGAGCAGGGAGTCACAAAGGACACCTCTGTCACCCTTACTCACTCTTACTGCTTAGGCTGCCTGTCAGAACAAAAACGATTAATTTGGGTAATTTAAATACGCCCACGACCATGTACTGGATAAGCAGTTGGAAGATTTCTTGATTTTTTTTTTTTCTGATTGGAAGCAAATTGGATACGACTGTGCCTTATGAGTTATCTATCTAGCTAAACCCAGCAATTTGTCCAACAATGATCAAAAGAGCCCTTTTCACCCAAATGGAACCCTAAAAAAATAAAATGCACACTAAAGTGATTTTTACAAAAGCTGAAATACGCAATGCCATTCTGTCCCACAGGCATTGGTCCCCTTCGGGGGATTCTTGGGACTCTTTCCTTGTAAAGCGTGTCTTGGTCATTTTCTCACCCACAAACACAGCACAGAGCACCACCCACTTCTGGCTGACTCACGGGTTATTTTTGAAAACGCATCGTGCCAGAACGCTTTGGAAACGCATCCTCTGGTGCTGAGCAACAAACCACTGGCTGCATGATAACATGTTGACTGGCCTCCGCTCTGTGAGCACTACGGCAGTGCTCATTACAGCGTGCGTCTTCTGTGCGAGTGGCAGGACTGCTTGAGCAGACAGCCCTCATTCCTAGGCTGCCATGAGACGCTGCCCTTCAGCAGCTCATGGTGGGTGTCTCTGCGCTTTGAAAGCCGTCGCGCATTCTGGTGTCGACATGGGGAAGCTCGTGCCGTCCTGTGCTGCAGGGTTAATGCATTTTTAACTGAAAGAGAATTCAAAAATACTGCGCATTCAAACCTTGATGTTTCCCAGGTTTACTTCAGCTGTCATGTATACAGTGTCAGTCCAATAAGTGGCTTTGAAGATTTCGACCAAATGGAGAGAAAAATTAATTACAAAAAGCAAATATGCATTACGACATTATTAAGCTCTGTGTCATTTAAGCCTTTATCGGCTGTTTTTCTTGACTGGCTTTACTCTGTCTCCATTCTCAGACAATAGTCAAGTAAATTGTTTAAAGGTTGAACATTTGCAAGCAGGCACCTCGACCATCTACCCCAGTTCCTTCTGTACCGTGAAGTTTGCCTGTGTTTACTAATACTGTGTGTTTGTGTGGGTGCGTTTGGACTTACTAGGGTTCCATTGAAGAGGGAAATCATCAGGGTGCAGCAATATCATTGCTAGAAAGCCAACACCACCACCTACTGCGCTGCTTGGAGAAAACCACTGTGAGTCAACTCCCTGCCGCCTTACGTATAGCTGCAAGCAGGTTGTGTGGAGAGATAAACACTGTACAACCATTCATCCACTAGAAGTTTATTTACATTTTCCATTTTATTCACATGTAAGCATGGTGATATATATCGCCTAAGGGGTGAAATATAATGTATTCAGTCCTTTGGCAGGAAAGGAAGATGGGGAATATTCAAATTAAGTGATACAGCCCTTGCCAGTGTTGCCATGGGAAGCGTTTCTATACTTTAATGAGTTTGGGTGAAATAAAATTCAAAAGAGAAAATTTGACCCAGTACTTGAAAGAAACATGAAAGATACCAGTGAAGTACAGTAAAATCCTGTTATAACGGACTTCTAGGGACCTGGCAAAACAGTGCGTTATATTTTATACCCAAATATCCAGAGTGATCCAGAGTCCAGAGATCCAGAGTCGCTGTATGTCCAGAGCACAACTACAGGACACCATTTACTCAGCAGACACACTTATATAGGTATAGATTATTATATTGTACATGTAGTAATCCAACTTTACCTGACCTGATGCGTGACTGTTAATAATCCCGACTACGTATCTGCGCTGGATATCACCGGCACGCCACGCGCCTTGTGGGCGGAGCCTGCATGTCCGTTATAAGTGAAATTCTGTTATATGCGAGTCCGCTATATCCGATACGTTTTCTGCATGTTCGTAAAGGCGCACGGCCGAGACCAGCGAACCTCCTCCGTTATAGGCAATATTCCGTTATAAGCGAGTCCACTATAGCGGGATTATATTATATTTTTTTTTTTTCAGAATTAATGTATTGTTTGTCAGCCTGTTATACTGTTGGTGTTTATGTGTGTCTGGAGATGCTGGAATTGTTTCTACTGACACTGAGACTCAATTAGTTTGATGCTGTATCAGAGGCGCAGACAGATTTAAAGGTCGATAGTTACTCGTAGGTCATTTTCATAATCTATTAATACATCCCACAGAGCAAATATATACGTTAGTAAAAAAGAAGAGCAAAAGCAATGGGCATGGGAGGGTGGGGCATGGATACCCCGGCAGATTCAGGGGGCGCCAGCATATCCTATCTCCCCCCCCCCCCCCCCCTGCAAAACCCACCATGCCCAAAGGTGACATTTTGTTAGAGAGTCCGGAATTTTAGGCTACACCCCTAATCCTATATGCTGCTGACCGTCCTAAGGTTAGAAGTGAGGAAACACCTCAGCTTTGTTAAAGGGCTCCGCCTGTTTTACTGTGTTGACCCCAGAGACGCAGTACTAGAGAGCATTTGGAAAAAACAGTGCATGGACACAGCTGGAGGTGGAACAGTACCCTCCCGCCGTGATACATTCCCTGTTCTCTGCGTGTCTGGCCGGGTTAAACTTGGCTCTGTCTGCTTCAGCCTGTGTTACGAGGTCAGACAGACTGCTCTATTTTACCTGATTTACAAAGGTTCTTTAGCTGTTTAAATAACATCTGATGAATTTGCCTCTGCATTAAGCAGACATAATCCACATGAGTCTATAGTCCACATAGCACTGCACAGGCATCCATCCACTAATGTCCATGCATTACCCCCAAAATGAGGACGTTAGCCAATCTAGATGCATCTGAATCATTATAGGGAAGAGGTCTAATATTCTGTGCAACGTAAGATGCAATATCACACGCATTTAACTAAAACTCCATAGTGGCACCGTAGTTGGATTGCTTTGGTTCATGCCACATGCCATACACATGATCCGCTGTAACTTTCACTACATCTGCTTTGGACGTATGTAGATAAATTTTATTAAGGCTCTTGTGGTAATACTGTAAACAGGATCGGACTTGACTCGATAGGGCGCAAGTCGATGGATGACTGTATAATATGAACAGTATGAGCTACAATTTCTGCTTTATTTCTAGATGTAAGATAATGGAAACCTGCCTACAAACCATATCCATTTACATTTTTCTATCCAACTTGCAGTTGCTTTTACTATCCAGTTACTTGTGCAGTGAGAACCGTTGTTCTGTTCCCTGGATCATCTGTAGAACCACAAATTTGTGGACGAGCACCTGTACGAACAGAACTGCCTGGAGGGGGCGCTCCAGAACTACCCATCCCACAGCCCCTCCCTCTCCAGCTCCGGCAGCCTGACAGGAACCTGCTGCTCCCGTCGGGCGCGGAAGAGCTCCCACCTGCCCAATGCAAGCGCCCCACCAGGACCTCTGTGCGGCCTGCAGGAGCTGAGTGCCGTGCACATCCAACATAGCGACCGACCACCGCTCAGCACAAGGTTGGCCTGCTCCCCTGCCCTCAACCATGTGACTTTTACACGCCGTTGTGCTTATTGTGCTCCTGTGGGTGCTGAGCAGATGATTTCGTTAAAAGCAGGTTTTCTGAGCAGTGGCTCAGTGGGTGACATTATGGTTTCAGGGTCAAGGGCTCAGTTCCTCCGCTCACCTCTGCAGGTGTGAAGTTTGTATGTTCTGACCAGGTTCATGCAGAATTCACCTGGGTTTCCTCTTGCAGTCTAATAACATGCAGCAAGGTGAACTGGTGTCTCTAAAGAGGTCTTAGGGGGTGAGTGTGCCATGCTGCTAGAAAGCAAAATGAGGCAGGCAGGGATTCGGATCTCACTGCTTCCATGAGCTTGTACCGCCAATTATGGAGGGTGTAATTTTGTATATGACCGCTAGATGGTGCTAACTGAAATCAGAGGAATGAATCAACCACATGTGTCATGGGATTCTTTTTGCATATACTGCCCATTCCTTATGTGGGTATGTAGCTATCCTACATCACAGGGTTGCCAACTTCGGTTCGCTGGCTGGCGTGAGACTTTCAGTCCGAAACAAATCTGCACACTAATTTACATGCATGTAACAGATCCATTACCTTGTAAATCATCTGTTGGGTTTGCAAACTACCCCAACTCTTTTGATGCAGCTGCGGATTTGCCGTAAGATTTCTTGTGTGAGTGTGTCATGCCAGATGAGTTTGAGTTGGCAACCGTGACATCATCACCTAAATGACTCTAAGCAGTATTTTGAGTCATTTAGATGATGATATTATAATTTGTTTTTAAACCAGTTCCATGACACCACACAAAGCTGTCCCCCTTAAAGGGTGCACACTTCCCTGCAAGACTAGTGATAGCCTTGAGTCTTAAATTGTGTTTTAATGGACAGTATTGCTCTTTTTCCTTCCACCAGCCGTTCCAGTCTGAACCTCATGCCCAAAGAAGTGCTTTGCAAGACTAATTGCAAGAGCAGCCAGATCACTGCAGCGATCATTAGCATCCCAACCCCTCCGGGCACGACCCCAGACGGAGACGGGCACACGGCATCAAGCCCCAGCACCCAGACCACAGTCAGCTCGAACGTTGTCAAAGTGTCTGCCCTGTGATTGGCCTCTACATACACCCTCTGATAGGCCCTGAGGATCAGCAGGGGATCCCTGGAGGAACACACAGGCAGTGACTGTATCTGGGACGGCTGCCCCCTCCTTCCTGGTGTATAAGCTGACAGAGCCTGTCAGTTACAAGAAGGATGACCTTCATTTCGGTCTGAAGAGAGGGAGAAAGTAAAAGAAAAGGCTGGAACCGTCTGATTTCTAGATACGTTAGTGTTTTTGAATGGACCACATGCATTCCACAAGAAAGATTGGACTAGGAAAGTCATGTGACACTGTGCTCTAATACTTTTACATTTCTTTTGGACTGGAAGGGTTTATAAGAAACTATAACAAGAGGCAGACACAAAGAAAAAACAATATTTTAAAAGAGAAGAAGCAAGTAAATATTACCTTTTTTCTGAGTTTATTTTCCTTTGTTTTGTGTTGTTTAGTCAATATATTTACCTTGCTAAAATGTATATCTTAAACCTTAAATATTTTTATGTATTTATTTATTTTGTTTTAGAGAAATGACAAAAACGGATTATAAAAACAAGGTAGGTGTGTCTGTAACAGGTGTTAGTGGGCTTTGATTTTTCTGTGTGTGTGTGTGAATGTGTTTGTGTACCTGAATGTCTGTGTGAAAGAGGTGTGTTTATCCAATGTGAAACTTACACAGGCTGCATGCACACCAGTTAGCAGCTACTCGGGGCGAGTCTCTGAACACAATTATGTCCAGAATATTCATCTTTTTAAACATGACATGCATTTCATTAGGGTCCCTCTATTGCTTTCACTGGCTGCTACCAGGCTTTGGTCCATAACATCTTAACTTCAGCTCCATTCATAGTACTATTTAGACATTAATAAAATATATGACGTCTGAGCAGAAAACAAACAACTGAAGAATGTAGCTCATGAAAGCACAAGGAGACCCTGTGACATGGATGTGTTCTGACTCTGACCTTAGCCATGGGTTCGTTGTGACTAGCTTTGACAGAACATTTTGTGGAATTGGCCATCATATGGCAAACCAGTAAGACTGTCCCATCATGCTGATGGAGGATAGAAGTACTGGTAGTCAAACATTAGTTGTTTTTGTAGCTCATGAGGAATTTAAAAAATTGATGTGTAAGTGTGTGCTCCACATAGATCCTTGGTGTTTCTTGCTGCCTTCAGTGTTCTCCAGATCTTCTTAATCTTAGTTTTCTTCTATATAACGGGGCTTATTTGCTGCCAATGGCCTTGACCCACCTGTCCCTGCAGGCTAGCTTTGTCTCAACTCCTATGACACTGGCTAAGATTCTACAGATCTCTCTTCATCCTCCATGTTGATCTCGTTTTATGTATGCACTCCGCATCTCTTTGACCACGACTGATAAGATGAAACAGACCAATAGATCTTTATTCTTTTTGTTTGTCCCCATGAGGTGGGTAGATATTTGGCATCAAGTACCCCTTTTGCAGTTCTGCAAAGCATCTCTCGTGTGAGCCATTGTCAGAGCTGTAATTTTCCTGTTTGTATCTATCATCGTGTTAGGGTATGGTACTGTGATTTTGCTGGAGCTTTAGGTAAAAAAGCCTCAATGAGCCATTCAGAGGTAGCCCTGAATGTTATAGAAAGTGCTTGCCATCAATGTTACGTGATTTTTGGGAGGCAGGACGGGGGAAATTCCTGCTACTTCCATAATATACCTGCAAAATTATACCTCATCACTAACCAAACTGACAGACAAAGCACAGGTCATGACTGTTGATATTTTGATTCTCTAGTAGCTCCAAAAATTATGCAATAACAGCATTTTGCGCTCTATATTTACTGCGAAAGGCCTTGGATCTGGAAGTCAATTCAATCATGGTTACCTGGTTACCATGGTTACAAACTCCCAATAGGCAGTTCTTAATTGTGGTTCCTTTTCCTCTCATTCAAATAAGAAACATTCCTGAGGGCAGTTGACCGACAGCACCTCCCAGTGTACACGCTACCGGGGCTTGGTGTCTAACATTCCAGAACAGTCACAGAACCTCCTTTTATGTAGGGCCTAAGCGATTCGAAAAGTTTGCCTCTGACACCAATACTTATTTCAAGGAGCTAAAAATTCTGTTAACCGAACATGAACTCTCACAATGTTGAACTCTCAAACAAGAACACATTTAAAATACATTGTTCTACTTAACAAAAGCACCTCAGAATGAACTGTATTCACACACAAAAGAAATCACTTGCGGTCCTGAGGTTTTTGTGTGGTATAATGCAATACTTCCATTCCAATTACTAACACCTGTCTTATGTAGGACTTTGTATAAGAATATGGATTCTGAGTTTATTCACCCTTTTTTGGATTTTAGTTTCTTCTGTGTTTCTTATGTCTTCATATTTGAATTTCAGTATTCGTTGTTTGCCTTGCGATGGGTTGGCGCCCCATCTTGGGTTACTCCATGTATTGAGCCCGTAGCTTCCGGGATTGGCTCCGGACCCCTGTGACCCTACATAGGACAAGCTGGTACAGAAAATGGATGGATGGATGGATGGATGTGTACTGGTTGCATTAATCCCTCTTCAGACAGTAGGGCATGGACACCTTTTTTTTTTTTTACTTTTTTGGTGCCCGTTTTTAGTTACTTTAAGAGTTAATCGTACGGCATTATCTTTCCACCTTGTCTTTAGTTCAGTGAAATGGTAGGGAGATTTTTTGTATTTTACTGCAGATGTGGGTTTTTGTTTGTTGTTCTGGCAGACTGCACATCTGGCACTGGTTGTTCACATCTCACGGCTCTTACGCCTGCCGCTGTAAATAAAACTCACGGCTGAAGGAATTCCCATGGTCTGTCCCACATAAAACTACACACGTTTTCACAGCTCAGCCACAGACTGAGGTGTAACACTTACTAATAAGATTAAGAATGGTGCGATACAATGGAGGAAGCATATATACTCAACATTTTCTCCAGTGAGAGAGTTCCTTTATTCATCATAAATGCTATTGGTGTTTAGCAGTGGATTTTCTGCCCGTGACATGAAATTTTTGCCCTGATATACTTTGCTTGAGCCCTATTTTGTAATGCTTTTCCCAAGATTCCACCACTTGAGTTGGTCGTGACCCTATGCCAGAATGAGGCTTTTTCAGTTCTGGGACCAAGAGGTGAGGTGAGAGGTATGAACATTTATGTAACAGATTACAGATCACATGTTAAATGAGGTGCATGTGAATATATGAGGTAGCGTGAAGAGTGAGGTGATGTGAAATGACATTGGGCTACATGTCCTGAAGATGGTCGTTGGGCAACAGGTTTGAAAACAAAAGAGGTTATGATCTGTGTCATCATTGTTCATTGTACCGTGGGGAGGGACGGATGGAATTGTTCAGTTACATCGTGTGTTTTTATGACAGGATAAAATGTAGGTCTGTAGATTGTTTTTTTTCTCTTTCTTTACCTGTCTATCCTTTTGAATTCTCCCCAACTGCTGTGCATATCTTGTCAAATGTTATATATCATTTATGACTTTGTCTTGTGTCACAACTGTGAAGCGCCTGATAAAGATCTATATCTGCCACAAACATCAATCTGGGAAGTTGTTCTTCAAGCGTGTTTAGTTCAGTTAGAGTTTTGTATGCCTTTGCACTGCATGCATTTTAAGGATACACCTCTGTGGTGACAGATCCTAAGAGGAACGCTCATTCCAATATGATTCACTTTGATGTGACACTCTTGCCTGCATTACATGACTAGTCCGCATATTGTCAGATTGCAATCATTGATTGCCGCTGAGATTAAAATGTAGCCTGTTGAACGACACAAATGAGGCAACAATACCAACTCTGTGCAATATGTTAGACTGCATAACATTTGAGCATTAGAAGTTCCTTCAGCTACCTTGCATCCGTAGCCTCTGGGACAGGACAAGTGGTTTCAGAAAATGGATGGATGGAAGTTTCTTCAGGTCATCTTCATTGTTTTCAGCCCAAATTGAGACTCATTTTTCAGCTGTTTGACAGTATAGATAAATAGAAAGGGCTTACAGTCACTCATTAGAGATGGTGGAGGTGTGCTGGTGTACATGCGCATACCTAGGGGGGACAAAATAATGGCAGCGTGAAGTGTATTTTTGGGCCAATCAGATATTTTGCCTGAAGTGAGTGATATTAATGTGTCAATTAGCACTCTGTCTAAACAAGGTAATATACACAGGTCCGCAGAGCAACTGGAGGCAACTGTCAGATTTCCAAAGAGTGGATGCCTGAATTGCAGGTGCATTGGTAATAAAAATGACAAAAGGTTTAGATGGACACTTAAAAGAACAGCTGCTAAACACTGTCCTCTGGTCTTGGCGGGAAACAGATGCACATGGAAAAGAGATGGGGAAAAAATAACCGGGACCTGGGAATTGGTTTTACACGACAGAGGGGGTAAAACGAGAAGCCGACACTGAGCTCTAACACTAGGGAATAAATTACATGAAATTACTATCTCGTTTACGTTAGAGGAAAATGTCAGGACTGCAGGGCTCTAAGAGAGAAATTAAAAAATCATTTTATGTCATTAACATTTGGCAACAGGTGAATGGATTTATCACCTGACTTCACTCCACTCCAGTATATCCACCTATTACACACTGAAAGATTCAGATGGAAGATGGAAGAACTGGCCTCAAACACAACACAAATGAATGAATACCTCTATGACTCAGTCACAACTACATAATGACCTTCTGGGGGCTGCTGTTTATAATCAGTGCTGCCATTTGAAAACTGCTTATATCCAAGGGCAAAGCACAGAAGTGGTTGCTATCAATTTGTACAGCATCAATGCAAGGAGTGCAAAAACTGGGCCACTGAACAATGAAAAAATGTTTTATGGTGCAAATGCTCATCTTTCATAATGTCCACAAATTCCAAGATGATTACACCTCCCTGCATATTGCAAAAGAAACCATACAGTAACTTTTATAAAGTTTAACACTCCGTATCTCCCTAATGACCAGTTCTTATCACAGAACCTTTTGAGTGAAGACACATGGACCAAACTGAATCTGCATTTTCAACACTATTTCCAACAAATCTGGGGGAAAAAATCTTCCCAAGTACAGTGACATGCAAAATATTGGACACCTTTGCTTAAAATGTCTGTTACTGTGAATAGTGGGCAGAAGATGAACTGACCTCCAAAACTCATAAAGTTAAAGATGACAGATTTCTTTCACATTTCACGCAAGATTACATTTTTATTTCCATCCTTCACAGGTACAAAATATCAAAACAATGAAAAGGGCCTGAAGCTAATGTTTGGGTTTTCCTGGTTCTTGAAGTGTACAAGTCCTGGAGAGAGGACAGGGTGGCACCAGTGATCGATTCTGCTGTCCTACCTGTCTGTTGCAGTCTGTTCCTATCCTGTGTGGTTGCTGCTCCAAACCAAACCCTGACGGAGGAGCACAGGATGGACTCGATGACTGCCGAGTACAACTGGATCAGCAGTTCCTGTGGGAGATCATACTTCCTCAGTTGTCGCAGGAAGTACATCCTCCGCTGGGCCTTCTTGAGGATGGAGGAGATGTTGCTCTCCCACTTCAGGTCTTGGGAAATGATAGTTCCCAGAAACCTGATGGTCTCCACAGGTGACACAAGGGTGCTGTGTATGGTGAGGGGGACCAGTGCTGAGGGGTGTTTCCTAAAGTCCACTGTCATCTCCACAGTCTTGAGCATGTTCAGCTCCAGATTGTTTTGGCTGCACCAAAGTACCAGCAAAGTACTGCTAAACCTCCAGCTGACATGCAGATCCGTCGCCATCTTGGATGAGTCCGACGACTGTGGTGTCGTCTGCAAACTTCAGGAGTTTCACAGCTGGGTCCATGTAAGTGCAGTCGTTGGTGTAGAGGGAGAAGAGAAGGGGGGATAGAACACAAGCCTGAGGAGCAGCAGTACCAATGGTCCGTACATCAGAGGTGATCTCCCCCAGCCTCACTTGCTGTTCCCTGCCGGTCAGGAAGCTGGCGTTCCACTGACAGATGGCAGGAGATACGTTCAGCTGGGTATAGAATTTGGGATCTGTGGAAGATGAAGACTGCAGCCAGCTGGTCAGCAGAGGTTTTGAGGCGGGGGGGAGATCCTGTCTGGGCCTGCTGCCTTCCTGATTTTCTGTCTCTGGAAGAGCCAGCTCACATCCTCTTGGCGTATTCTGAGTGGCACCTGTGGTCCTTGGGGGGATGGTAGGGGGGTATGAGGTGTGATGGTTGCCACTGTCGTTGGGCTGGAGTGGGTGAGGGGTGTGAATATGTTCCTCTCAAACTTGCAGAAGAAGTTATTGAGGTCTACAGCCAGGTGTTTGTTTGCCCCAGCAGGGGTGGGTTGGTCGTCTGTAGTTGGTGACGTCTCGCAGGCCTCTCCGCACTGACGCACGGTTGCTGGCCGAAAACTTGTTTTTCAGCTTTTCAGAGTTCCTTCTTTTAGCCACCCAGTGTGTTTCTGGCCTGCCTGTACAGAGCCCTGTTCCCACTTCTGTAGGCATCTCCTTTAGCCAGACGACGCTGTCTGAGTCTGGGTGTAAACCACAGCTTCTTGTTGTTGCGTGTGCAGGTCTTGGTTAGCACACACACATCTTCACAGAAGCTGATGTACGAAGTCACAATGTCTGTCGGTCTGACCAGGCTATCAGATGCAGCTTCAAAAAATACTCCAATCAGTGCAGTCCTGCAGTTCCTGCTTTGCCTCACTGGTCCATTTCCTCGCAGTGCAACCCATAGCTTCACCAGCGCGCCCACGTGCTTCCCGCATCATCGCTGCTAGGTTCCATAGAGTGCAGCTGCTCCACCAACAAGGATGTCCAAGAAACTGTCCGGATAAGTAAAAACCAGGGAAAAACTGTCTAGAGTGAACTGCCTGCTGTTTAGCAGTAGAGAAACTGACTATATTTTCTGTGTGTCTGGCTGCACAAACAAACAAAAACAAAGTCAATGCCAGAGAGCACTGCACCAAGGCTGCCATCTGCGGCGCCATCTTGTAATCTGCCGCCATCTTGTAATATGGTCTGTTATGTAAAATGGTAAAATGGTTAGACTGCAAAACATTGGAGCATTAGAAGTTTCTTCAGCTGCCTTGCACCCATCATCTCTGATGGACTTCAGACCCCCTGCAACCCTAAATAGGACAAGCAGCTACAGAAAATGGATGGCCGGTCATGCAGAGGTGTCATGGCTCACTAGCATGGCTCAATACTTCGCAAAGTTCTGACGGAGCTCAGTGTTTAAATCCTCTCCGTCATTAAGTGCTCTGCGGAGCACCTGGCTGGTTCCGCCTCTGTGGGCGTGATCGGGACGGATCAGTCGGCTGGTGCCGCCCCTGTGGGCGTGATCGGGACGGATCAGTCGGCTGGCTCCGCCCCTGTGGGCGTGATCGGGACGGATCAGTCGGCTGGCTCCGCCCCTGTGGGCGTGATCGGGACGGATCAGTCGGCTGGTGCCGCCCCTGTGGGCGTGATCGGGATGGATCAGTCGGCTGGCTCCGCCCCTGTGGGCGTGATCGGGACGGATCAGTCGGCTGGCTCCGCCCCTGTGGGCGTGATCGGGACGGATCAGTCGGCTGGTGCCGCCCCTGTGGGCGTGATCGGGACGGATCAGTCGGCTGGCTCCGCCCCTGTGGGCGTGATCGGGACGGATCAGTCGGCTGGTGCCGCCTCTGTGGGCGTGATCGCGACGGATCAGTCGGCTGGTGCCGCCTCTGTGGGCGTGATCGGGACGGATCAGTCGGCTGGTGCCGCCTCTGTGGGCATGACACCACCCCCATTTTCTAATAATCATATCAAGTCATCAAGTTTATACGGAACATTTGCTTTATCCAATTTGTTCTGACACATAGTTACAATAACCACTACAACTTCTAGAAACAAATACAGTTATTTGTCTGTTTGCCGTAAATGATAACACCGAATACAGGGCAAATCCTCTGAATATTTTATTTCGGCCTAGAAGTTATAATGAATTCCAGGGGCTTAAAAGATTAATGTTGCATAGTGTCCAAAGCTTAAATTGATTGGTTTTTCCCTCATGGCTTGACTGGTCGCTATCAATTTGTGAGGCATCGATGCAGTGGGGCCACTATTTTGTCACTTTTAAAATTATTTATTTTTTTTAAATACTACTAGATCTGAGTGAAAATATTTAAGAAACATTGGCGGTTTGAGTATTTTTAAAGCCATTTCATTAGAGGAAACGGGCAATCCCAAAATATTCCACCGGGTGTGCTGATGTAATAGGCCACAGTCATTTTTAGGTAGTTTCAGGATACTATGTTAGAGGTTCATTATGTAAAAACATGAAGATTCACACAGACATTGGTAGAATCTAGGGCAGTGTTTCTGAAAGCATCCCTCAGGGACCCCCAGACAGTCCACATTCGTGTTCCCCCTCCCATGTCCCAGGGAATTGGGAGAACGCAAAAACACGGATTGTCTGGGGGGGGTCGCAGTCAAAGACAGAAAAAAAGGTAGGTCAGCCAAGGCCCCTCTAAAAAAAAAAAGTCTGCTTTAATTGAACACATTATTCATGTAAACACTTGTGAATTTTCAGTAATCATGCCAAGTGCTAACTACAATCAGCAGACGACGGGCCTGGACTGGGATTAAAAATTGGTCAAAGCCTTCAGGGTCTCCCATGATGAATTTTGCTAATCAGGGGATGGGGAGATGGTGGTCATAACTTTTGCCTAGTGTAAATTTTGCCAACCGCTCCCACCATCAATTTTGCCCGCCCACATCCCTGTGACCCTCAAGGAAAATGCCCGGTTTCCAGATGCTCAGTCCAAGGGAATTTTCAAGTTGTGCACCTGCAGCTGCGAATGGACAAGTGAGGTTTTTGCAGAGGACAAATTTTAGAAGAATCCAGCTTCTGAACTGGGGAAAAACAAAAGGTCACGCACGTTTGCTTTTAAAACACAGTGGAAACTAAAAATCAGGCTAACATTACTTTACCTCAGATACTACTTTCTATCAAAACAGCCAGTCCGCAGGTATTCAACATTTCTCTTTAGCATAAACTAATTTCAGTTTCAGGTAAGAGTTTCTACAATCGTCACTGACTTGTTTTATGAACTACTAAGTATTGATACTGCCAGTGTCTGATTACATAACAAAAATAACTGCAAAAACAATAAATGACTGTAGATGACTGAAAGATTTGCAAAAACTACACACGTTACAATCCATCCCATTTCCAGTCAATAACAGACTTCCAAAATGTTTAAAGTTTACAACGCTGTCAAAAACTTTATTATCAAATTGCCTCAAGACAGCAAAACCGCATTGGCCACCAGGTCAACCAGGACTGCATTGTTGAGCATCTGCAAAATTTCATTTCCACATACTGCCCAGCACAAGAGTAGATTTTCCGGGTTGCCAAAAATAAGTGCAAGAATCAAAACAGAGCAATGGGCAGCCATTAAGATGAAGTCCACCGTCAAAGAAAAGCGTAAAGTACAATTCATATTCGAAATGTCATTCATAGCACTAGATAAAGCTAAAGACTTCCTTTAAAACATGGTTTTAACTTAAATATTCAGACTGGGTTGTCGTTTAATGGCAAATCTTGCATCTACCCACGTGGTTGCTTCGGCTTTGCCAGCACGCCTGTGCCCTCGAGTACGTTTTCCACAGGTTTTTTTAAGTTTCAGTGCGACTGGTCAGTCGGCTAGCTGCAATCTTTATGAGTGTCTCAAATTACTAGATACTTGTTATGCATAAGTGCACTTTAAATTAATGAAAGCTTCCCACAGAGGTCAAATAAAGATTTGAGAGTGCTGTTAAAAACGGAATGGATGAAGAGATTTTATTTCTGATCCAGTATAAAGGGATTATAGAAGGTCAACGGAACTACCTAAAGATTTTTTTTATTATTATTCTGAGCCCTACAGCTCATCCACCACGCAAACAGTCCACCTGCAAGCCACTCTTGATCAACTAACTAGCATCGTTTCACTGAAAAGAGCCTTCTGTCTAAACCAATGTTTCCCAACCTGGTCTTTGGGACCCCTAGACGGTTCACATTTTCGCTGTCTCCCAGCTCTCCAAAGGTGGACTGTCTGGCAGGAAGCAAAAATGCGGACTGTCTGGCAGGAAGCAAAACATGGACCGGCTAGGGGTCCCCGAGGACCAGGTTGTAAAATATTGGCCAAAAAACTCTCATGTTATCCTATCAGTCTTGACTCATTAACTTAGGACATTTTTAATTCCTCCTGAAAGTTACAAATAAAATAAATTAAACCCCATCTGTAAAAAAGCTTCATGTCTTGGCCTGGAGTTTTCTAATGAGCATAGTTATATTTTTAACAATCAAAGGAATCTGCAAAAAGGGCCGATTACTGTTTAAGTAGCTCCTGCATATAGATGGCATTCATTCGATATGCGGCCATCCAGCTGTAAGCTGCACCGGACCCCTGAGGGTAGCGTGGGACCCCTGCAGCACGGTATTCTTGCCGTGCCTGATGATAGGCCTGTCTGTAATCCTCACTGTCCTTTGCATCATCGCAGGCCTCCTCTGTGGCATATTTCTCCATCTTCCTGTCTTTTATCTCGCAGGGTCTGGCATTGCTATTTCTGGGCCTCCAGTGTTTCTCTTCAGACTCATCCTCCAGATAAGCTTTAGGGAGGGAAGTTGGTTGCTCTATCGATGCGTCTAGCTTCTGTAACTGATCGACAGGCAGCCTTTTGGCGGAAGCTTTCGAGCCACAAACAGACCCATCATCCGTCTCCGGACTGCTCATTATATTCCGGTCCTCACTCCTGTCCTCTTCTGAATCTGAGCTCGACTCAGAGGTTCCCTCCATAGATGCAGCAGAGACTGAAGAGGTTGATCCAGGGGACAAAGGAGAAGAATCCCTCTCTACTGACTGGTCCCCAGCTAGTCTTCTGCTGTTCACTTCAGCAGTTGGCGCTCTGCTCTGGAGCCTTTCCGCAACACTGTTCCCGGTGTACTGATACACCACCTCTACGGAACGCCCTGGGCCATCAGTGATGAAGCTCTCATAGTCAGCCACCGCTTGATCAAAGGACATGGCAGAACATGCTTTTACTTTGAAGGAGGACAGAGATGGAATCTGAGGCACGTCGGGGGGTTTCGTCTCCGATCGCACGGCTTCGGAGATGGACGCTTCACACGCATTAGTTGTTCTTTTTGGCTGCTTGCTTATCTTTGTAGTAACTGCAAGGTCTGATTTTTTTACCGGCCGACTGGCCGCAGTTTTTTCCGGGCACTGCTCAGCACCAGAGTCCTCCAGCTGAGACGGCGCCAAAAGGGGAACCTCACGCTTCATCGCTCTCTTCTTCTTTTCAGACCTGGCAAAGGATTCGAAAGCAGGGCCCATCTTAAGGTTTTCAACAGTGACATCCCAGTCACAGGGCTCCTCCATCAGTCCGGAGGGGATGGGATCTGAAGAGCCGCCGAGCGGAACAATTAAAAACACAGCAAAATAGACTAACCAGCAAAAACAGCATATTAAAACGCAGTCCATCAGTATTCGTGCAAATGAAATGCTATGTTAGTCAAAATTAAAGTTGCAGAATATTTAAGTACCTGGTAGGGAAGAAAGACTCAGATTGCTCTTGTGGGCGATGGCCATCAACTTGTTCTCCTCCTCTCCATGGCAACAGTATGTCACAGCCAGTCCATAAGTACCTGGAACAAAAGGAAGATGCGATTATAAGGCCAGATAGACTCAATAAATGCAATATCAGTAGGGGGGGGCAGCGAACTCAGCACCCAGGTAGCAGTGCTTGGGGGAGGCACCTTGCTCAGGGTACCTCAGTGGTGCCTTGCTGGTCGGGGATTCGAACCTGCAATCTTTCAATTACAAGTGCGCTTCCCTAACCATTAGGCCACCACTGCCCCCATTAGGGTTACACCTATGATTATGCATAGTGTTAGAGTTAAGCTTATGATGAGGCCTAGGACTGGAATTATTTGTTTTGAGCTGTATCATTCCATAACAGCTTTGACACGTCGTTGTTGACAAGGACACCCGTCAGCAGCAGAATAGGTACATACCAAAGCGGCCGGCTCGTCCAATACGGTGCATGTACGTCTGATGGTCTTGCGGCACATCTAGGTTGATGACTAGGTTGACCTTCTCTGCATCAATTCCCCTAGAGGTCTGGGGACACCAGCAAAGGGCCAGGACAAAAGGGGAAGTTAGAACATAAATATGAATACTCACTCTCATGCCCCACACAGCGACAATGCTCAGTCAACTTTTTTTTCCACATTTCATCATGTAGCTGCACATCACCCGACACATAATTAAATGGGATGTGACTAAACCATTAAATTTCCACCAGACCAAAAGAGAAGTCCACTGGCAGCTACGCCAGTTAGGAGGGTAGGCATGAGTGCCACTTTGGTCCCCATAATGTGATAAAAACCTGTTATTTTGAAAATGTGGGGACCATTTCGTAAAAATCTATGACTGCAATCAAAAAGTCATGCATTTTGTTTGTTTACTTATGTTTAGGGCTGGGTAGGTGTTAAGGTTCATAGTTGGGATTAGGGTTTTTCCCACTGAAATGAACGAACGGTTCCAACAAAGATATGAATATAAACGTGCGCATGAGTGAGCGTGTGACAGAGATGGACTTGCCAAGTCGGTGGAGATGAGCACACGACACTGGTACTGCCTCAGCTTGGCCATGGCCTCCAGCCTCTGGTCCTGACTCAGGCTGCCTGCAGGGTGCATCAGAAGGAGCACATTTATGCAAAAGCTGCTCATGCAAACAGGTTGAAGCGAAAATGCTCCCACACAGCAACAGACTATTCAGTCGCCCCTAAATAAGGGCTCCTGGAGCAGGTCTTGGGCAGCCAAGACTTGTCAAGGCAAGATGTGAAAGAGGGTTACTGTGCCACAAATGGCAGATTGGAAGTAATGTGTCAAGGCACAGTGCATGGACCTCTGGTGCACAGGGGGCAGTAGAGCCACGGGTCACATGGGGCTGGTCGTAATATTTTGGGTCACTGGTGTATAGGTTTAGTATAGAGCCCACTGTAAAGCTCCCAGCACTAATGATGCAGTTCGTTACTTACCAGAAATGCAGGTGGCAGGGAGGCCCTTCTGCGACAGGATATCAGCCAGATGTTGAGCCCTAGGATAGATGACAATTTGTCAGTGGCAGCAGGAGGAGAATCCCTCGAGGTGCAAGAGGAGCACGTTCACGTTCAAGACAAAACGCAATACAAAATAAATGTGTACAAAAACTATGATTTGGTGCAACTGTGAGGTGTCGTGCAAACGTGCAGAACAGTGCATGTGAAAATGTACTGCAAGACAAAAAGGCATCAAATAACAGCATAAGTCTTTGAGGCTGGGGGGTGACTAGCAGGGGCAGTGTAGGTCCTAGAGGGGGGGAGGCAGGGTACTAAGGAACCTCACTTCTTGGGGAAAGAACCTGTTGCACTGCCTGGCAGTGACAGTTCAGATGCTCTGGAACTTACTGGCAGATGCAATATTTTTGTTTGCACAGCAGATGACATGCTTCCCGTACAGTTAGGTGACGGCTGAGAAAGGAGCCCCCATGATCCTCTTTGCTGTCCTCATTATCCAGTGACACCGCAGTGCCCGAACCAGACGGTGAGGCAGCAGCAGAGGACGCTCTTGATAGGCCCTCAGTAGAACGTAGCAAGGATGGGAGGAGGGAGGCTGGCCTTCTTTAGCCTTCATAGCAAGTGGAGACACTGCTGGGCTTAGATTCTCTGTGATGGGGCTGGTCCAGTAGAGTTTGGCTGCCATGTGCACACCCAGGCGCTTCACACTGCTGACTGTCAACAGTGAAGCTGTTGATGTTCAAGGGAGAGCGAGCAGCAGGGTGCCTTGAACATCAACAGCTCCACTGTTGAGACAGTGATCAGTGCGAAGCGCCTGGGTGTGCATATGGCAGACAAACTTTCCCGGACCAGCTCCATCGCCAAGAAAGGTCCCCTGGGTCCTTCCCAAACATCACTATTTATACAACTATATGAGTCACTATTTATTTTGTGATGTGCATTTGTGTGATGTGTAGAGCTATGTGTAGCATAGCTTCGCCACGAGATACAACAGACCAGAACATTAACAGGCCAATATTCTGCCATATTTGCAGTATCTGATAGAAAAATGGGGTACCTGCTATGAAGATTGGAAAAGACCAAGGCCTGGTTGAAGGGAATCTTGCTGAAGAGATCAAACAAGTGTTGCACCTTCTCCTCAAAGATCTTATGGGGCAGAGGGTGGGAACGCACCAATTTGTAGAATTGCTTCAACCCTGAAGACCAAGATAAAAATAAAAATAAAAATAAAATAATAATAATAATAATAATATGCAAATAGGTTCCGCTGCATTTACTGAATTTATTCAGAGTTGCTATTACAGCTGGATATCTCACCCATCAAGCTGGGGTCAGTAGGATTAAGTCGCACAAAGGTGGGGTCTCTCATGTAGCGTGCCAGGTTCTGGGCCAGAGATTCGGGATATGTGGCAGACAGGGCCAGCATCTGCTTGCTGGCTGGTAGAGTGGAGTAGATCCAGCTGGGGGAGGAAAACAGAGTTGGGATGCCAGCAAGGAATGGAGAAATGAGACTGAATAGTACAAGAGCAGAAAATGATTGTGATGGGCAGCAAGGTACAACTATAGGTGCTGATTCTTAATGCCATGCCAGCAACTAGGACTAAACTCATGATGAAAGCATGCTGGTTTAAAAACAGACTGAATAATCAAAAAATTAAAAACGTTGCAAGTAACTACAAAATGTTAGAAACTGGTAAAATCTAAATAAGTAAATTAAGATTAACTTTTGATAAAAAGAATACATAATGCCTTTGGCTCGACTTTACTAAAAACCTCTTTTAAAGAGTCAGTAAAACGGTAAACCCTAGTTCGAACTACACTGTTCCATGTGCACTTTTGGGCTGGAGACAACTGTCCATGCAGCAGCTTGTGTTCATACTACGCTTGGCTGCGGACGGCCGCGGTCGGTATATGCATACAGCAGTGATACTCCACCAGACCAGCAGGGGGCAGATGTATTGCAACAAACACAAATACAAGCAGTGTAGTGAAACGGGGGAAAATTTATGAACAGTTTAAGTTATTTGTCATGGCTTGGGCTGCATTACTGTCAAAAAGGCAATCCACACCATTTTGAAATCCTTACGACAAAATTAGCCAGAACCCCAACCCCCCCTCGAAATTTCATGGCCAAGATTTCAAAATGCCACAATAGAGCAGCTTTGTAAAACACTTCATAAGCTTATATGTCTGGACAGTATAAAATAGATATGTAGATACTTCCAACCCTCCTCAAATAGCTGCTTCCCATAACTACTATATCAACTATTCTTCCTCTACTCTTACTGTTGGCCACTGACCTGTGAAAGCCCACACTGCAACTTACTAGAAATACCTAATCAATTATCTTGCACGTGCACGTTCGATGTGCACAAGGTTTCCGCTAAACATAAAAATCTGGGCAACACGCAGCCAGCCCCCGATGATGACACACAGAACAGCAAAGTAAAAATAGGCCTTAACTCCGCCTAAGGTACATAAAAGAAAGAAAACGCAATAAAACGTGTTTGACATCAACTAATAAAAGAACAAACTGAAGGAACGCACTGCCTCCACAGTATTCTGGGGTACAGTAATGCAACCAATTCTTTTGGTCAAAGACCAGGCAAACAAACATCTTCATATTACTTTACAAAAGCAAACAGCTGAAACTGTCATTACCAATGGTAACACAAATACATTTTGAAAAAATAAAAATATATATATATGTCTCACTTAATTTGGTCCTGGAAGCTGCCCTCTTCCAGCAACTTGTCAGCCTCATCCAAGACAAAGAGGCGAATGGCTGATGTAGACAAGAACCCCAACTCAATCAGCTGCTTCACACGTCCTTCACAGGGAGAGAAAAAAATGGACAGTGAATACAAGGCAAAATTCACACAAGACTGGAGGTCACGTAGATCCCCACACAAGATACTTGAATTAATTCCATCCATCCATCTTCTGTCACTTATCTGGGGTAGGGTCTAAGCAGGGATGCCCAGACTTCCCTCTCACCAGCCACCTCCTCCAGCTCCTCCAGGGGAATACCAAGGCATTCCCAGGCCAGGCCAGAGATATAATCTCTCCGGATCTGCCCCGTAAACCTTCTCCCGGTTGGATGTGCCCAAAACACTTCCCCAAGGAGCCGTCCACGAGGCATCCGGAATAGATTCCCAAACCACCTCAACTGACACCTTTTGATGCAGAGGAACAGCAGTTCTACATCGAGCCCCTCCCGAATGTGCAAGGTCCACATCACTAAGGCTGAGCCCCAGACACCCTGCAGAAGACACTCATTTCTGCTGTTTGTATCTGTGATCTCATTCTTTCAGTCACTACCCATAGTAAACGATAGTAGATCAACTGATAAGTCAAAAGCTCTTACCTCCCAGGTAGGATTCCATCAGTAAAACTTTCCATCTCTACCAAGTGACTAAAATAATAAAACGGTCAGCTTTTTAAGCTTAGCATTAATCTGAATGCTGAAATAATTCAATACAAATGAATGCTGTCATTTCCTTTAGATACTCCCTGTTCCCACTGTGGTCTGTGGGACTGTGATGCTGATATCAGCACTCCAAGAAACTATGACAGACTCAGGACTCACCCGGGGACCCAATAGCAATGTGGCATCTCTTCAGTCTCGCTTTGTCCTGGCTCACGGGTGTTCCCCCGATAAATACATGACACTCCAGGCCTTCCATGCAGCTGCCGATCATCGTGATCACCGAATGGATCTGGACTGCAATCTCTCTGGTGGGTGCCAGGACAAGGACCTGTTACAGATGCATAGGAAACCCATCATGAATGTTACACTCAGGAATCATAAGTGCAGTTTGAACTCTACAGTCAGAATAAATTTATATTAAGACAGTTATAGCCAATGAAAACAGGACAGGACAGTTTAAAGATTCTAGAAATTTTAGTAACACTTTCTATGAATGCCATGTCTATAACAATCTATGAACACATTCACAATGCATTATAATGCAGTCAGTCATATTTATATAAACAGATAACACATTTTACTCATGTTTATTTTGCATTATGAATGCTTTATGATGCTCTCATCTATAATGCGCTATAAATACCTTTATAATGCTGTACAAAGCATCCTTAATTCTTATAATGACCATTACAATGCATTAAGAAGGTATCTATAGTACAATAGAGATAAGAACTTCATTGGAGCTTATGAAGTATTATAAATGAACACTATAATGTCTTATAACTATCAAGAGACTAATGCTATTAATTCTTATACCAACTATTAGTAAAAAATAGCCCCCTGAATCTGCCACGCTATCCATGTTCCTCAGACACCGCTGTATATAGTAACGAAGTACAATTATTTAAGTATTCCACACCACTGCATTTCTGAAGATAAGGTTGCTTAACGTTGTTGCAATTCACCTGTGTGGCTAGATTCTGTATGATCAGAGAATCCAGGGAGATAGTGGCGAACACGCAGGTCTTCCCCGTGCCAGACTTTGCTTGAACAATCAGATCTTAAGCGAGAACGGAAAAACATAAAACCAGTAGGAGGTCAAAAAAACTGTCATTAATTACCATTAAACAATACAATTAATCCGGAAACAATCTGGTAACTAACAAATTCATTATATCTGGCTATAATATGACAGATTGAATAGTTAATTACGATGTAATCGGTGTACTTTTCAACAAATGCGCCGCCAACACTCGTGGATACAGACTTGAACTTACCCAGTCCACATCGCCCTAGCGGGATGGATTTTAGCTGGATCGGAGAGGGTTTCTGGAAGCCTGCAGCAGTGAGTCCATTTAAGACGGGCTGAGACAACAGCAAAGAACCAAAATCAATTCCTTCAGACAACAGAACATCATCAGTTCGTTTGCGTGATTCAATATCATGTGCAACTTTCTTCAAGGATGCCGCCATCTTTGCAAACAATCAGAATATCGCGATACTTCAGCTCAAAGAAACTGCCGTTTTATTGGTTCAGAATTGTGCTGTTGTAAGGACTGCACAGTGAACATATTATAGGCAATCATAAATCTAGCGTCTAGTCAGGTCATAGATTTTCAATCTTATCATTGAGTTTTTGGGAGCTTCGAATTTATCAAACACCAAGGACGTTACTCAATCTAAAATTGCTACGCCCTCCGTGTTGCACTTAGCATATTTCAACGCTAGATGGGAGTATTATAACAATCTTAATTAAATAAGAATTTGCGCCACCATCAGCAATTATAAAAGGAATATGCCATTCAGAATTGCATTCAATAATTATTATCAGGACAGTGCTCAACGTTTTGCCAAAATGACAGTGAAATTAAACAAATAAATAGATAAATAAAATAATGTCCTTCTATAGATGTCATTTGCATAGACTCTACAGGCATGCGCAATTCTGCACAGTAACTTAAACTTAAATATCCAAGCTAGTCAGGTCAGGTCGGGAGCATGCACTGGTAGAGCGTGTTGCCACACCCAAAACACTACGAAACACCTCGGGACAGCTACATCAATATAAACTTTATATACTCTCTTCCATCAATTAAACCAGAAAATCCCAGAACCATATACTGTTTGAAGGCGTATGGATAAATGAGAAACCAAAAGAGCCACACACATAGCTAACAGAAATAGAATATTTGCATCTAGAATGCCGCTGTATATAACACACTGTCTTTCCTTTGTGCAGTAATGGTATGGGTGACCATATGCAAGGCCAGGGCTGTCTACTGTCCCCAGGCTATTAAAAAAAATATATATATATTTATTAATTATATTGTTTTGTACAATTACACATACATCCATCCATCCATTCATTTTCCAAACCGCTTATCCTACTGGGTCGCGGGGGGTCCGGAACCTATCCCGCACGCAATGGGCATGAGGCAGGGAACAACCCAGGATGGGGGGCCAGCCCATCACAGGGCACACTCACACACCATCCACTCACACATGCACGCCTACGGGCAATTTAGCAACTCCAATTAGCCTCAGCATGTTTTTGGACTGTGGGGGGAGACCGGAGTACCCGGAGAAAACCCCACGATGACATGGGGAGAACATGCAAACTCCACACACATGTGACCCAGGCACCACCATGCCGCCCCCGTACAATTACACAAATATATAAATTTGTACAGATGACCAAAACGTTTTCTAGATTAAACTGATAAAAATCCTTCATTTGATATGTTTTCTTTAGCACAGCTGGCCAGAACATAGGGGGTAAGAAACCACCATATTCTTAAAACTGACATAACTAGTAACTGAGGTCAGTTCCATTCGCAGTTAAGTAAACTACCAATGTACTATTTTTGCTGGAGCTGCAACATCATAATGAATTTCGGGCCACAAATCACACAGAATTATCATAAAATAAATAGTTCGCTCACAGTGGGAGCCGAATGAGTATTAACAGTTGTTATTTTTTTCATTTGTAACATTGATATTTAATATCCACATAAATCATAATGAAAGTGTTTTTGTAATGCAGGATTCCTTTTTATAAATTTGAACTCTTGCGCTTCTCTGCACAGCCCTAGTAAAAAGTAGAGATTTTATAAATGATAGAGACCGTGGTTGAGCAGGTGTAACTCGAGTGTGAATTCAGATGAGTGTGAATGTTCTTATTGTCACAGTCATCGATGTATCAGTGCTTTTACTGTTATCTTTTACTGTTTCTTCTCTTTCATACAAACAAATTATATTTTTACCTTTAACAATGTGCTTTTGGACCCGTCCATACCTGTAGCATGACATTCCAGACATCCTTTGTTCTGTGAGATTTTTCTAAACACCTGTGATCTTGACCGGATTGTCTATTTATTTTCCAAGTAATGGATTGAAAGTGAGAGTGATTCAGCAGCCTAATTTGAAAAACAGTAGTACAACACCCAAAAGCTGCACTGAAACTTGCAAACTGTGATTTAAACTGGCCTGACAGTTAATGCCTAAAGGTTGTATATGTAACATTAAATTAAACGCTTTATTAATAAGTGAAAGCATTGATGTACTGAACTACCCTGCTTGCTGAACAAGGTGAGGCCTGTTCCAGTAATTAATACTAGCAAACACTGTGAGTCTGAGGAGCCTTTTTCTTAAGGATGTTACGATGGTTTTTTACAGGACGACATTTTTATCGTCTTTATGCTTAACATCACAGAATTTCAGATTGCGACCATTATCTTTGTGAATTTTTTTATGTACCTAGAATATGAAAAAAAAATGCAGAAAGGAATGTGAGATCCCCATGTTGTTGTCAGGTGACTGACATACTCCTAGCCTCTGTCTCTCCCCCCCCCAGCAGTCGTAGTTGAGTGGGATCTTGTTAGCACAGTTGCCAGTTACACTCAGGTGCTGTCAATTGAAGTAAGACATTTCACACATTGTGTGGCCTACGGGAGATAAAGAAGAAGTGCGGGAAGGAGAGCTGTTAATGCCTGCCAGGGCATGCTCGATACAATGGTAATTAAAAGTTCTGCATTCTTTCAAGAAGCCTTTCCATTGCAAATCATTCCTTTAGCTGTGGAAGAACTAAAACTTCCTTTTTAATATTTTCTTTCCCTGTCGTCTTTTTCTCACGAAACCTGCTGAAAGGGGAATAATTTTCCCAATCATTTTGAGAAATGTATGATCTTCTGTCATTACTGCAAAAATTGCTTTAAATCCTATTGGAATGTCACGCATGAGCCCTAGCTATGCATGTCGAGACCTTGTTTGCAAAGGCACGTCATAAAAACGAACTGAACAGCCGAGTCAGAAAGCACAGTGATTCATGTCACTGCAATGTCATCGAGTAGGGTAGTGCCAAAGAACTTGCAGGAACTTGACGGCTGGTTGGTTTTTGATTTTTTTTTCTTTTTAATGCTCTCTTACACACAATAACCATGTGCACATTTACTCTTGCAAACTGAGACATGTTCCTGTTAGAGAAGCTTTGTTTATTGTGTAAACAAGACTGCTGCCTCAAAGTGCTAATCCAGTGTGGTCTCCTGGGCTGTGGTCCCCCACCCCCAGGGAGATGAATAAGCATGAAGCAGTGTGCTGAGCATTGCTGCCCTCACATCCTCTGCCTGTGAAAACCATCCCACTGGAAAACGAGCTGATATTCGCATAGAACAGCAAATAGACCCCCTGAGGACAACCCAGAAAACAGGGGCTGACACTTTTCCCAATCTGCTCTAATACAAATCTGTAAATGTAAAAGCCTCTTTCAGTTGAAGCAGTGGAGTCACAGAAAGCAGTCTACAGTGGGGGGTATGTCCTTATAGTCCATGGAATGCTCTGTGGGTATTGCAACAAACAGAGCGAAGATACAACATGTTAGAATGAAATTTAATGGAATCACAAGTGATTCTGCTTAGCAAAACGTAGTTTGTGTTTCCCTTTACTCATTGATCAGTTTTTGATTGATTACATATCTGGCTTAATAGTTGTTTCCATATAGTCCATTTTAACAATCTGTCACACAGAAGGCAATGTTTTAATGCAATAGCTTTCACTTGCAGTGGGGTGGCCAGGTGGGATAGATTTTTCAAACATTTCCCATGAAATGATGCAGGATTTTCAGGGCTACTGAACAATAAAAGTCAGCAGGAGAGTTGTATCTGTATATTGTACTTATTGTAACTTCAGTTTGGTTCGAAGTTTGGGGAAGTAAACTTGAGTGTGTAAGTAAACTCAGTATTGACTCTTCCTGGGGTGTTTTAATGTTAAAAAAAAAAACAAACAAAAAAAAAACAGATAAAAGCCAGGGAATAATAAACTGATCGATATTCACATTCTCTTTTTACAATTTCAACAGGATATCCAGTGTGTATACAAATAAAAGACTATATATTTGAACTTTTTCTGTATAAGGTTCGCCCTGTGTGTGCCTAAAATGAGTTCGGTTTAGTTAAATAAAGCAAAGACTGAGCATGATGTTCAGGGAAGTAACTCGCTATACGATGATCAGCTTTACGGTCAGGGGTTTACGATTCTGTCGCTTTTTTCCTCCAAAAAACATTTTAAACTACACTTTAAGCACAGTTACTAAGATTAGCTGGTATCCCTGGGGCAGCGCCTTTGTCATAGATGGTCCCCTAGAGTTTCTCCAAAGCAGGCATTTCACAACAGAAATCTTCTGACTGCTTTATTAGGACAGACAACAGTTTTCAGTCTCACTATAGCCTATAGCGCGCTATTTTAAACACGATTAGTTTTTGTCATCCCTTTAGCTGCAGATCGCGTTTCATGATGTTTTAAATAGCTGCGCATTCAGGTATTACATTAATGGCTTATATAAAATAGAAATTCATCAGGCATAACGTTTAGAGGAGGATCTGCATCAACTGAATCTATTCAATGATCTGGCAGAGAAATGCAGCCAAGCCAGTTTCGTCTGCACTGGAGCAGAAATGCGTGTTTTGTAAGCTGGCTTTGCTGAGATGCGAAAAACTTTAGCGTATTTGTTAGGCTCATTGATAACAAGAAGACGTGGCTGATCTCAGAAAGTCACTGGGAAAGATGAACTGGGAGTGAACCATTCTCCGATGATAGCTAGGGAATTAGGATACATTTGCATTTTCCTGCAAGCATCTGCGAAAAACAAACCCCTTTCCATGGGATTTCGTTTCTGTACAACTAAAACGAGACCCTGAAAAGAAAGTTTTCATTTTTTTTTACTTCAATTAAGGACTACTTTTAAGTTCCTTTCTACAGCGAGATATGAGGAAACATGTCTGAAAGCTAAGAAAAAGTTGTGCTTAATGTATAAATTGCATCCATAAAAATGGAACAGCAACATTCAACACCTGACCGCAAAAACATGGATAAATGCTTAAGACGTCTGAAGCAAGAGCTGGTATGTAAATGGTTGTTCATTTTGTATTTTCGGAAGAATAAATCTATGGATTTGCATAAATTGTGTGCAGGCGGCCACTATCGTAATATATTATGATTTTGACTGGGCAATTTTCTGCAAGTTCTTAAAACATTTACGTTAAAATATTGCTGTTAAAGTTGCATATTGAACACTTTGGCCTGATGGGGGTAAATGGCATCGCATTAGTAACATGATCGAAGAGATTGATTTAAGTTGGGCGGCGATGTGTCGGAGAAGCTTTCGGCACATGGCTGCTGAGTCTCCCGTCTTAGCTAAAGGTAAAGCCGGTCAAGCCTCCGACTTTGGTGGCCGCCTAGGGCACCATCTTCTGGGCCCCCTAGTCCGGTGGGAGACAAATTGAGGGCGGGGGCCGGCTGTGAAGGTTGCCTGGGGCGTCACATGGCTAAAAAGAGACCATAATGTAACGGTATGAGAACGAATTTCAACATTTCCGACTATTTTACTGCAGTCTCAGTCTATTTCATATACACGCACTTCATTTTTCCTACGAATTCCTATTATAGTCATAATACGGTTTCAATTTTAGACAAAATCAAGCAGAATAAAACATGGTACTTATTTATACACACTGGTATGCATTACTCACGTAGTAACGATATCTGTTTGGAATGCTGAATGTGATTTTTAAAATTAGTTTCCATTGCCTTGTGTGCCTTATGGGTTCGGGAATATGTATCCCTCAATATTTGTTAAGCGCCCCCCCCCCCCCCCAAAAAATAAATAAATAAATAAAATAAAAAAATAATGCATTTAAATTTGTATTTAAATCAAGTCCTGTCCCCCTAATATCAAACTCTTTCATACACCCTTCTACCTGTTCTTACAGCATTCTGCTTGTTGAAGACAGTGTGTGGGTTATGGTTAAATTTACTTTACTAATATGCAATTCAGCTGCTACTGGTTATAGAACAGGACAGAGCCAAAGTTGGTGTTACTTTGGGAATGTGGTGCAGACCAACATAAATGGGGCTGGATTGTAGGGTGTGGCACTGTCCTTGTAGTGGGGGCCGGTGGGGGGGCATCATCTTTTATCTTGAGGCCAATCTGATAATACACACTAGTGGCCAAAATTGTGGAGATACCTCCATTTTTTCGAGAGTACAGAATTTTTCTTCCAGTTACTCCAGTTACTTATTTAATTGTCTATGATATTGGTAACCTTCTAGGTATTGTTCATAGATATTGTCTATCTATGATATTTACAAACAGTCTTTGTTTGTTTATAACCATTACCGCCAATAATAGTGTAGCTATTTTTAAAGTCATGCCAAAAATTCTAGGTGTTTCCAGAATTTTACACATTGTTGTATATACTACTGTACAAAACGTATGGGTTGTCAATGATGAATGTGTTTAAATTATCATTATGTTAGTACAAAACGATGATTTTCTGTTTGACAAAGTATCTTAGCTTGGTCATTTAAAAACCTCTCTGAAATTCAACCCAGTACTTGCAGTAACCAAGATACCAAGTATCTGCTGACTTAAAGCACTTGTATACCATGTTTGCAACAGCACAAGAGAGAGTTTAATATTAGAGGGGACACAGTTTTATTTCAAAGGTCTATCTATGGGGGTGGGGGGGGTAGTGGTGGAGCCAAATAAAATATTGGAGGATGCCCCCCCCCCCCAGTCCCCCACCTCTGCAGATCTATCAGACTGTTTAACCAATTTATTAAGCGAACTGGTGGTGGATTTGAAGAAATAGATAATGTGAGAACTAAAGTTATGTTCATTTAGCCATCCAGTAAAGCATCAATAACAAACAAAATCTTACTTTTATATTTGCATGTGCATTAGCACATAATCTTATATATTGTGTTTCAAATGTATTCAGAACCTGCCTTCCAGCACCATGAGAGAGAATCAAATTTGTAAATTGACACCAGTGTTGTTGAACTTGTTTTCCTGTACTGTGTGACACTTTTTGCACATGAAAAAAGTGAAACAAGTACATAAATGAAACAGCATTAGGCAATGTGCCTTGTGTGTGGAAATAAAAATTATTTATTACGTTTTTCTGCAGTAATCTTCAAAAAATTGTGTATTTACCAGTAGGAAAACTACTGCCCTTCAATCCAAAGTAGGCAGAAGGACTAGGACCTGAAACACTATGACGAAAGGCAGGACATCCATAGATCACTCAGATAGGACCTTTGTTAATCATAACCATAGTATTCAACAAAGTCCCATGACTGCTTTGTCGTGGACAGGCTACATTGTGATGCCTGTGTTCATGGGGGTTAGAGTTTTAAAGTTATTCAGCTCTGTCTTGAAATTAGAAACTTCAAATTGGTTTAGACTGAGTCAGTGTTCTCGCCCTGGAAAACAATGAATGTTTCTGTCTTGTCATTTGAGCGAGTAAGCTGTACTGGAACACAGAGGCCTGATTAGGAGGTAAGAGAAAAACAAGCATAGTAAGCATGATTTCTAAGGTCTGCTGGAGTTAATGGCTCTCCAGATACAGCCAAGATGAGAGTTTCGGTTTCCAGAATATGCTTTGCTAAGGGTTAGATAAATGTCCATTGAAAGATATTTGGCATTTTACATTTTGTTCATGTTAACAAAAGTTGATTATTTTCATATTGAATGAGAAAAGCACATACAACAACCGAAACAAAAGCATTTTTGAAATATACGTGATGAAAAATATGACAGATCAGAACCAGAATCACTATGTCACAAAGACCTGGCTCCCAAAAAGGAGGGATGTAGAGGGAAGGTTACCTCTTTTGGTAGGCTTTTGAGATATGAGCTGGAGTTGACCACAATCCATTATAATAAGTGGATCTGGGTGTTGAATGCCAGGAAACCTGTCAAGTCAAGTCGAGTTGGACTTTATTGTTGTGCCAGCCATGCAGAAGTATACAGTGGTACGAGATGTCGACCACGGTGCAACAAAAGGCATATGGGGGGTTGTATGTATGCAATTGCAGGAGTAAAGTGCAGATTAACACATAGTACACATGACATGATAGGAGGTCAGACACACAGTGTATACATGAATATATGAGTGTGCATAATATAGCAACAGGAATGTAGCAGCAAAATATAAGTATGGTATATAGACTGTGTAACAGGTATAGAATGATGCAAATGGAATATAAACCTTCTGGACATAATATGCAGTATGTAAACTATGTAACTAGAAATGTCGCCTTTGGCTTACTCACTGGGGGCTTTGGGTGGGGATGCTGTAAAGCGCTTTGAGACGATGTAATGTGTGATGATGCGCTACACAAAAATAAATTTGTTGTTGTTGCTGTTGTATGTAAGCCATTGGTGTGTGGCCTGGCATGGCTGAAATGACACCTAAGAATCAGCACAGATTAGGGGTGTCTGTTATTGCTAGTTGTGTTTTCTGTGTCTGTACTGGGCAAGAACATTTTCCTGAACCATACCTTAAGATTTTAATACTTCAGTTATGCCTTGATCAGCGTTTCTAGGGTTTATTATTGGCCATGACCCCAAAATGGGCATCCTGATATGAAGGTACTCAAGCTTATAATTAAACTGAACCCAGTGGTTGTTATGAATATACCCGAGTTCTTTACCAGAAGCATATACCATCCTCATAGACTTACAAAAGGTCTAAGACATCAATTAATCTGCCTGATCCACGTCAGTGGGATGGAAAGCTAGCAGCCTCTGTGACCCTTAAACAAGTGCTGCATTTTTTCACACAGACAGCCTTCTCATTGTTGAGGCTTTGAGGATGGTGGGGAGTGGGCGGGGTGGGGGTGGCTACGTTCAGCTGTGAGGCCATGCTGCATTTGACAGAGCTCTCTCTGATTCTGGGATGGACCTGCTGCCCCCACATGCTCCCAGACAGGACAGAGATGCCCTCTGTGTCCCCAGGAAAGAAACCATGTTTCTCCTTTTGACTTCCAGGCACCTTCTCAAGTTGTGTCTAATGGATGATTTAAGAAATTTGTCATGCTGCAGTTCCAGTGCAGATAAGCTTGAGTTCGGAGCCAAATGCTCTCTTTCAGGTTTTAAAGATTTGGTTAAAGCTGTTTAAGGGAAATGGATGTTTTGCCCAAATCTCTCATAATTGCTTCTGTGTTTGTGCAGCAGTGGCCTTTCACACATGTTTGGTTTTGCTGAATAGTGCTGCAGACCCTATAAAAGCCTTTTGTATGCATAGACAGTATACACATACACAGTATACGCATACACAGCGTACGCATACACAGTACACACATACAAAGCGTACACATACAGAGTATACACATACACAGTATACACATACACAGCGTACGCAGTACACACATACACAGCGTACACATACACAGCGTATGCATACACAGTATACACACACAGCATACACATGCACAGCATACACATACGCAGCGTACACATACACAGCATACACATACACAGCGTACACATACACAGCATACACATACACAGCATACACATACACAGCATACGCATACACAGTATACACATACACAGCGTACACATACACAGCGTACGCATACACAGTATACACATACACAGTACACACATACACAGCATACACATGCACAGCATACACATACACAGCGTACGCATACACAGCACACACATACACAGCATGCACATACACAGCGTACACATGCATAGCATACACAGCGTACACATACACAGCGTACACAAACACAGTATACACAGCGTACACATACACAGCATACACATACACAGCGTACACATACACAGCATACACAAACACAGCATACACATACACAACATACACAGTATACATACACAGCGTACACATACACAGCATACACAAACACAGCATACACATACACAGCATAGTCACATGTCAACATTATGTGTAACTCACTGTCTTCCACTTGTTTTTAGGTTTCAGTTAGGGTGCATCATGTGCAGATTAATGAAAAAAAGAATTGTATTCCATGAAATCATATAGCTGCTGCATTAAGCGGTTTGAATATTCAGTATGCTATTTAATAAACAACATGAAGACCAGACAACTGTATATAGCAAAAAAAGAAAGCCAAGCAAGATTTGAAAAGAAAATTACACTTGGAAAATTGCTAAGGATCTAAACTGAGAGATAGATGAGTCAAGAATTGGCAGAGAACAGGCCAGAAATCTAAAAAGACAGATAACAACCGAAAATAGAGTAGGAAAAAAAATCCCAAAATAAATATTACTGAAAGGAAAGATCAAGTAGTAATCTTGAGAAAACTATGCTTGGAAAAATAATGAGGCTGTACAGTACAGCTACGTAATCAGTACCACCAGCAAATGGGTATTGCAAACACATATATATATATATATATATATATATATATATATATATATATATAATTTATAATTTAAATATATCAATTTCATGCTTCCCTGAAGATTCCTAAGAGGTTTCTGCTATCTTTAACACCTGTGGTGTTTTAATGACTTTTCCATTTCATCTCAGAGACAAACCTAGAACTGAATCGATGTTTCAAACAACTCAACAGCTCTATTAGGTTTGTCCTGGTCAATGTCAAATCATGTGTCATATTAATTGTGTTCATCTGCTTGGGGTTGCAGCTGTCCAGTAGTCAACCAAAGCTGTTGGTACCTTAACTAACAGGTAGCCAGTCAATGCCTAGAGCTCATAAACAGCTAGTTATGTTTTACCTGCCTCCCTTATATATCACTCGGGCAAAAGTTCCTGATATATAAATACACATGAATATAAACATTTTTACATAGAAACAGCGGGAACAGAATTGCATAAATATATCATACATGCACATTAGAGTCAGTAAAAAAATAGTAACATAAAACTGGTAACAAGGAAAAAGTTGTGTAAGATAAACATTGGTAAATAGCATAATATTGGTAAAAGCGAAATTTGAAAAAATAAATCTGACACTCAGACTACATTGCACGTTCCCTATGCAGAGATACCACGGCCACAATGAAGATCTGAAGTACTGTAATGAAATCATACTTTATTGATCGCCGGGGGAAATTCCCTTTTTGTTTACCCCATCTTGCTCTCTGTAGGTGAGAACAAGCTTGCCGGCAAAGGGCAGCTGCCTGTAGCAGCACCCAAGGAACTGGAGGTCTTCCTCAAGGACCCAGAGATGTGCCAAGGCTGGGCCTGAACTGGCAACCTTCTGATCACAGGCATAGAAGCTTAGCCCACTGAGCCACATGTCATATTTGTTTATCATGCCATATCATATATCTGCACAGTGGACAAATTGTTGTATTCAACTTGGAAGTAGTGCATTTAAAATGTAAAAAGTACATTTATCTAGCAGGCAGTTTTGTCCAAGGAGATGTACAAGTGAGGAAAGCTTGGCATGAGACTACAGGGTCAGCCAGCAGTGTAGCAGTTGTTTAGGGCCGTGCTCACCGGCTTAACATTGATATGATTACTCTGCCAGCTGTGGGGTGCAAACCCAAATCTTTTCGAACATGGGCACAGATCCCAAATCCCACTGAGCAGGCGCTGCCCAAAATTATATTCCAAAGATCAGAAAAGCCAAAATACTTTGCAAACAGCAATGATTCATCTGTGGGACTCTGGGGGAATCACTTAGAAATGAAGAAGTTAGTGGGTCGGGCTGGGGATTTAATCACAGCAAATCCCGATTTCATTTCATTCCCGAAGAGCCAAATTCTCATTCTCACACAGATCCTGTTTCAAGTGGCTTGTTATCATGGCCCACAAGAACATTATATATGTATTATGTACTATATCAGAACTAGAACTGGAACACAGTCATTGAGTTAGGGGATGCAGCCCTGTGGCAGAACACATGCTTTGCAGGTATGAGGCCCTGGGTTTAATACCTGTCCTCTGCAGTAGTTACTATGGCGTGACAGATTTCTTCAGTGAAACCTTGGACTCTTTAAGCGTTGAATGATCAGGCAGGTTCCTTAAGCAGTTCATTAAGACAGAATGAAGATGTTACAGAAAAATGTTCACACATGGCCAGTTCAGTGCCTGTCTGTTTCTGCCCCCACTGAGGGAATCAAGCCCTGTATCTATGGTCTTAGTACAGACTCCTGGAGCCGGGGATCAGAAGGCCTCGGTGAGAGTAAGTTGTATGAAGATGTGTAAAGAACATGATGTGAGGAAGCAAGGACAGGAATAAATATAAAAAGGAAGAAATATAAAAGCTATGAATGAGTGGCCTAAGCTTGTGACTCAGTGGGCTCTGGGCCTATGATCTGAAGGTTCTTGGTTTGAGCCTCTGGGCCTGTGATCTGAAGGTTCTTGGTTTGAGCCTCTGGGCCTATGATCTGAAGGTTGCTGGTTTGAGCCTCTGGGCCTATGATCTGAAGGTTGCTGGTTTGAGCCTCTGGGCCTATGATCTGAAGGTTGCTGGTTTGAGCCTCTGGGCCTATGATCTGAAGGTTCTTGGTTTGAGCCTCTGGGCCTGTGATCTAAAGGTTGCTGGTTTGAGCCTCTGGACCTATGATCTGAAGGTTGCTGGTTTGAGCCTCTGGGCCTATGATCTGAAGGTTGCTGATTTGAGCCTCTGGGCCTATGATCTGAAGGTTGCTGGTTTGAGCCTCTGGGCCTATGATCTGACGGTTGCTGGCTTGAGCCTCTGGGCCTATGATCTGAAGGTTGCTGGTTTGAGCCTCTGGGCCTATGATCTGAAGGTTCTTGGTTTGAGCCTCTGGGCCTATGATCTGAAGGTTCTTGGTTTGAGCCTCTGGGCCTGTGATCTAAAGGTTGCTGGTTTGAGCCTCTGGGCCTATGATCTGAAGGTTGCTGGTTTGAGCCTCTGGGCCTATGATCTAAAGGTTGCTGGTTTGAGCCTCTGGGCCTATGATCTGAAGGTTGCTGGTTTGAGCCTCTGGGCCTGTGATCTAAAGGTTGCTGGTTTGAGCCTCTGGGCCTATGATCTGAAGGTTCTTGGTTTGAGCCTCTGGGCCTATGATCTGAAGGTTCTTGGTCTGAGCCTCTGGGCCTATGATCTGAAGGTTGCTGGTTTGAGCCTCTGGGCCTATGATCTGAAGGTTGCTGGTCTGAGCCTCTGGGCCTATGATCTGAAGGTTGCTGGTTTGAGCCTCTGGGCCTATGATCTGAAGGTTGCTGGTTTGAGCCTCTGGGCCTATGATCTGAAAGTTGCTGGTTTGAGCCTCTGGGCCTATGATCTGAAGGTTGCTGGTTTGAGCCTGGCTTTGGCACATTTGTGGGTTCTTGAGCAAAGTCCTTATCCCCCAGCTCACTGGGTGCTGTTATTAGTGGTTGCCCTTTGGGGGCAGTTTGCTCTCACCTACAAAGAGCAAACTGGAGGAGGTGTAAAGAGAATTTCCATATGGGGATCAATAAAGTTATCAGTTATTATAACAGATGTGTTATGGGTGCTGAGCATCATTGAACTCCTTATGCCCAAGTATTGGACTTGAGGTGAAAATAGACCAATGCAGTAAGATGATCAAAATCTTTGAGATCATGGAATTATTGCAGACTAGCGATGTAAATCGCTGACCCCAAGGCAATTGGATTCAATTATGGTTACTGAGGGAACGATTCAAAGCATTGAAAATATTGAATTTCTGTCATGATGTGATTTGATTATTGAATTGTTTTGATAGTCTAAATTAAAACCTTTTTTAACCTAACAGAAAAAAGTTGCATATATTGCCATGGGAACTTAATGAGAAGTAATTGTCAAAGGCCAACTACTGAACTGTATAGAAAAAAGTCAAACACATTAAAGGAAGAGCTACCTGATTGGGGGGGGGGGAGTTTGCAGAGAATGACATTGTTTATTATGACATCGTTTTTTATTTGGTGTGGAAAATGAAAGATCGATCTATGGGCCAGATTAAATAATGCATTATAAATGTGTGGCAGGTCGGTACTTTACTGGGGGGCTTGGGGGGGTGGCAATCTTACTGCTAGTGGTGAATGAGCTAACAAAATCCCTTGTTCCCCACTATGAAAAACAGCTGATTGTCCAGTGTCGTAATAATCGATGGAGCTTTACACGTATTGCAGACTTTGAATATCATAAATATCCCCTCTTGTACTTACACCAGAAGAAGACTAGAGCATATTTTTCAGGGGTTTACCACTAACCAATAAAATCTAGTTGTGCCACCGAGAGGTACATTTGCGCAGATTGCAGGCTATGCACTCTACGCTGTTAGGTTGTTATGTGTTAGTTTTGTGTTAATTTATGCAGCACCTTAGTCTGAGAGAATCACTGTTTCATTTTTAACTGTGTACTGTAGTGTGTGTGGTTACAAATAACACTGAAGACCTACTTGACTTGACTTGATTTGTTGTACTTGAATGAACCTTTTAGCTTTTTTCTAAATATTCAAATAGTTTCCAATTATACGGCCTAATTTAGGCCAGGGACTGGTGTACCTGCGCCCAGGAAAAGGGAGGTCTTAGTTTTTGCATCGGTACAAAGGAATCTTCTCTGAGTCGCTTAGGTACTTTTGCATCTGGGTCTCATATCTGAAGAGCTCTGAGCTGAAAAGCCCAGTGATAAAGTCTGAAATGAGGATCTGCAAGACCATATCATCACAAGTGATCCTTGAGTCCTAGTGTATGTAATTGGGCAAGAAATATGCTGCATAAAATACCGAAAAATTCTCTATTCCTCACCCTGGTATTGAAGTGGTCTTTAATAGATGATTGTTGACAGACACCAAGCAGACCACCCTGGGAGAGGGATATGGTGGAAGGGAATGTGGCACTGATCACTGAGTGGAAGATCAGAAGGAGAGCCAACGTCCTTGATCAGCAGAGGTTTTAGTGTTGAATGTTTCCAATGGCATAAAAACTCACGAGATAAGTGTTTTGGAACAGTTTCTCTTATGTTCACGAGTGAAAGAATTTCTCGGAGTTGAATTAAAAATGTCATCCATCAAAGACTGTGGCAGCTGGGTCAGACAACACATTTGTGAGATTTCTCAGCAACACCTTTTATGCAGGCCTGATATCGTGCTTGGAAGTTTGAAAACTATTCATGTGAAATAACTTCTCTTCCTTCTTCACATAGCTGTCTATGCGGGAGGCTGGAGATGGACTCCATGCTCAGATGAATTCCATGATGGGTGCGCTACAGGAACTCAAAATTCTGCAGCTACAGACTGTACTGGAACAGCTGGAAATCTCAGGAAAGCCAAGTCATTCACCTTTACCAAACAATCGGATGTTCTGCTCCCCTCCACTGAGCCACCCCGGTACCCCGCCCCCAAAGCCATGCCAGCCTCAGGTCAGTTTATCTCAAGGACGAGACCAGCCTCTGCATAGGAGCGGTCTAGGAAAGATGTCTTCTACTTCATGCCACCAGTTACCCCCAAAAAGGTTACTTGGAGAAAGTATGTGTTCGCAGGACAGCAGCCATTGCTCACTACCAGTCCCTCAAGGAATGGTGTCCTGGAGCACACCTGAGCTAGCTCAAGCTGTGGATTATCCAAGAAACCCACAAACCCTCCATCAGACTTCGCAGTCACTGGAGAGGGACTCTAATGTGAGTAGCACTGATGACTCAACTGACTGGACCTCCACACTCATGAGCTGTGGACGCAACCGACAGCCACTAGTCCTAGGTGACAATGTCTTTGCTGACCTGGTGGGCAACTGGCTAGACCTGCCAGAGCTGGGCAAGCGGGCACCGGCTGAAAATCAGGAAGAAGAGGAAGAGCCAGCTCTCCCTCTGCCGCTCAGCCGCTCTCAGGAGATCTACCGTCGATTCTCCCTCACCACCAATGTCTTCAAGAAGTTCTTGCGCAGTGTGAGACCTGACAAAGACAAGCTTTTGAAGGAGAAACCTGGCTGGATGCCTCTGGACAACCCTGAGGCGGAACTTTTAAAGAGACCCAAGAAAGTTAATAAGCCTAAGGGGACATTCTATCTTCCCTTTCGCTCTGGTTCATCTGGACAGCAGGGGAAGAACATATTGGGGAGATTGGAGGGGACAAGCCAGACAACAGGAATGTACACTAATGGGAGGCAGTCAGAAATTGCAGGGCAGATACAGCCTGGGTTTGATTACAGCACAGTTGTCTGGGTCTGATGAAGTTCAATTTTTTTTGCTCTCTGAGGGCCACACGTCTATAATTGTTCGAACTATTCACATTGATCTGTTATCAAAGAGAATGCATAATTTGCTCTAGTAACAAAAATTTCCCATGCCGTCCTTGAAGAGATTTTATGGATGCTTATGTGGAGTCTTACACTTGCCGGTTTTTAACAGTACCTTGGGAGAGAACATTGACATCAGCTGAAAGTCAGGCAGCACGGAGCTCATGCATGCAGAAGCTGAGCATAAACTCCAAAGAAGGAGCTGGCACAGTGATTGGGCTTTTTCAGTAAATTATTCCTGTTCCCTTATTGCTAGGGAAGCTAATTTAGGAATCTAGATGAAATCTTGTCTGTGTTCATACCTTTTATATGCTCGTGAATCAGTAATTGTATATGTAAACATAAATAGCCAACTTTCATAAATTCTTCTCTAGTTTTACACTGATGTTGAAAAGCTACCGCTGTTTTCAAGCCAAAGCACACATTATAATTATATTAAAGTGCTAAGGAGTAAGTGTGACGTCAGCTCTGATTAAGGTAAGGACAGTACAGTTTCCTCTGCAGATTTAGTTGTAAGAGCCCTGCCAGTGCCTTAGAGCTGTGTGCCCCCACCAGCAGACTCCCTCCCTAGTGGACGTGATGAATGCCTCAGGAACAAGCTGCGTAACTACAGCCTCCAAGCAAAGCGGCCAGTTCTCTCCCTGTTACTGGGGAGGAATCACTGGACCGCAGGAGCTTTTGCAGTACATTAGGAGACTAATGTATGTTAGTCTCTTACAGGACACACACTGAAACATCACTTTGCTCAGTCCTTTCAAACTGAATGAAGTACTGTTATCACTGGGCGTATGTGAAGGTAATACTATTCAAGGTGGTATTGTGTAATTTGTAACATTAAATAACTGTAAATACATACTTAATTCAGCAGTTCCTTTTATATATTAGGCTAAAAATTCCGGAGATTCTGAAACTGATGGTTTCTTTTCTTGTACTAGTGCAATTGTAAATCTTCCCCTTTCCCTTGAACCTCACATGGGCATTGGGTGCTTAATTCCACTTAAGGTTGTACAAATAAATACTGTTTCACACAAGCTAAAGAAAACAAAATGAAAAGGGTGATCAATAGACTTCACTGATCTGCATATTCCTTCTAAATCATCAATGTTACCTGTGAAAGTGAAAATGGGGTTTTTAAAGATCTGTGTCAATGTACCGATTTTTCCATCTAACAAATGCATGTGAAAACTTACAGTTTGAATATGCTTCTTTATTGACATGTAAAACATCATTGCTGCAGAAATTGGTCTCGTTGCTTCTTTGCATCTGAAAACTTCATTCCACTTTGAATAAATTTTGAAAGTAAAAACGGAAAGCTTATTTGCATTCTTTCTTCTTCATACCTGTTACTAGTGCTGCATTTAGCAAGAAAGATGGTGTGTGGCTGGATGGGGTCAGGCACTGTGCATATGATTGCATTGTTATGCTTACTCCTCTCTGCCCTGGTATCTGGACTGTTGCCTTTTCCCAAAGACGGACTTTGATTTATGACATGGTCTATAACAGTGGCTCTTACACTATATCATTGGAAATCTCTGTGCTTTGTCTTCTCCTTATACCAGCTCTTTGGACACAAAATAGTCCATCTCTTCCATATCCTTCTCTATGATGTTTTATGTGATACGGTTTGTGCCGATTGCTTAATTATTATTAGCAGATTATTACAAAGCTGGGCCGATTGTTGCAGTGTTTTTGGGTTGTGCATTATCACATGACAACATCTTATACCGAATTGTTTTAAGTGTCACTTCAATTTCATTTTTGAGTCATCAGATGACTGCTGTTTTGCAAATGGTCTGTTGCATTAGATACCAATTTATATTGAATGAGAATGTTGTTGACTGTTGTACAAAATATGTATGGTTTTGCATATGTGGTGTTTAGAATTGCGCAATTCATTGATGGCTTGATCAGTACATCTACGAATTTGAGGAAAAACTAATATATGTAATGGAGTTGAACTTAATAAAACTTATTGAGACATACAAAGCACATATAGTGGACATTAGTGGATGTATTTCACCATGTGTGCGGCATGCAGCAAGAATCATTATAAACCAACTGTGCTGCAATTATCGAGGTTTCATTAAACGTGTTCGATATTGTAACTTATGTTATAAAGTATATTTGACCTCTTCCCTATAATGATCAAATTACGTCAAGATTGACTGAAGTCCTCACTTACGGTTGATGGATACCTGTATATTATATGAGATATAAGAGTATCTTCTTTCTTGGGATGCACAAATAGACTGAAGAGACCTATTACATTCATGTTTCCTTTAATTTGACAGTGATTTATAAAATGGAAAACAAAATCATAATCTAAAAACACATCATGCATTTACAATTTCTGTTTTCATACCCACTTCCCAAAAGTCTCCCGAACTTCGGTCAGTTTAGTCAGCAGGGAACGGCAAAGGGCCTGCGTGATGGGATAAGAGCGGACAGGCTCCCCTCGACACCATACCGTGCCTCCGCAGGCCTGCTGGGGAGACTGGAACTCAGGAAAAGTCACTGAGCATAAGCAGCCACTTGCTCTGATTAGTGTTGTCATGCCCTGCTAATTAAGAACTACCAACGAAGCATTAAAATAGGAACCATTAAATATAAGGTGCCACTTTTTCTACACTGTGCTTTTAATGGCGTATGAATATCTATTCATCCCTCTTCTAAACTTCATCCAGCACAGGCTCCCCGCAACCTTATTATGCAGTAAAACAGAATATGTTGAGTCATATACTGTACATCTGTATATGGTTTTCTTAGGCTGTGATGTTCTGACAAAATTCTGGTTAATGATTTATCCGTGCATTTACTCACTAAAATGAGGATTTGCTACACAGACTGTACGTCACCCATTGTCTGGTTACTAAATACACAGTCTATGAATGGGTTGTTCACATGGTTTCATGGTAACAGATGAAAATAAATAAAAGGTCGTTCCTGACTGAGCTCTCCTCGCCATAGTCGCCCATGTCCTCCTTTATAATACCACTTGTCAGACTCTTACATAACAACAAGGCAGTCTGGTGGAAACCAACTCTTTTAACTATAGCATTATACATAATACACTTCTCAAAGGAAGTACATTATCCAAAGTATTAATGACACAAAAGAGGTTCTTTTAGGAATGTGAAACTGGATCTAAGGAGGATACATCCCTAGTGTGTCCGAAACAGTCTATTGGTTTTGAAATGACATTGCAGGCATTATGAAACCATTTTTCTTTGTTAAACCCTCATTTTTACATCTCTTACATTGCTGCACTAAGCGCAAACACAACTCCCTGTTCAGGAAAAGCTTTTTAAATTTGCATTCAGGAAGGAGTCTATCATGATGAGGCCCATTATCCATTTTTCTTGTTTTTCTTGCCTCTCAGAATCCATGCACTCTGATATAGTTTGCAGTACATGGAATTTTAATGCACACTTTAAAATCCTGGCCCTTGAAATCCTCAAAACATGAGAATTTACTGCATGTTTACTTGCACTTACTATTAGAATTTCTCTACTGTTTAGATTTGACACTTAAATGTGTTTCAAAAGATAAATTATATATCTAAAAATCTGTGAGATTTCTTAACTCTCACTATCACTACACTTACCTTGCAGAATGTGGCCCTGTTGCTCTGAACTGTCCTTGTCTTTCCAGTTATGCACGCTCTTGCATATCCTTGACCCAAAGATGAATGACACTTGTTTAACCATTCAGAACGTGAGTTCAGCCATCCGGAAAGATAAACTCACTTGCAATATTCAATATTCCATGTTGGTCTGTGGACAAAGCATTGAAGTACTCTGAAAGAGCCAAGAGTTCTATTTAAAAAGACTTTGATTTATAAATAGAGCACCTGTTGATTGCAGCTAATGCCGTGTATATACTGTAAATAAGAATGTTCTTTTTTGTTCCAATTGTGTGTGTGTGTGTGTGTGTATGCGATAGGAACATGTAAGTGCATTTTTACAATCAAGTCTTTTGGGAAATGTGAGGATTAGAGTTGCCACCCATCCTGTGTATTACAGGATGCTGTTGATCCCATGTTTATACTGTAAATAAGAACATTATTTTTTGTATCAATTTTTGTTATTGTGCAAAAGGGACACGTCAATGCTGTCGTGCAGTTAAGTCTTTTCGGAAATGTGAGTAGTGGAGTTGCCACCCATCTCATATATATAACGGGATCATCCCATTTTGAAAAATAAAATGCTGTCTTCCGTTCTGACCAATACAGGTCTCTCCCTCTATTCTTCAGATTTAGAGTGGCAACCCTAATGAGGGTTGATTTGAAGGGGTGTTGTGTGATCATTTCCTCTTAGGTCGGCCACTAAATCACTAATACTGAACTACCCCCTATCCATCCATCTATTTTATATACCTGCTTCTGCTACTGTACAACAGCGCTAGCCACTGTACCACCCACGTGAAACACCTAAAATTCAAATTTACTTATAACAGAGTGCAAGATACTGGTAGACTTTTCAGTAAATACAGATGTTTTTAATTAATACATCATCTTCTTTATGACAAAAGCTTTGTTAATTTGGGTATAAAAAAAAACATGTAGTGCAGTTTACATCACCATCGCATCATCCAACCATCCCTTATCGGATTTTTAATTCTACAGGTGTGATATTACATCAGACATTTAAAAAGACCCATATGGTGTTACAATAATATTTCCCTGCTGCAAAACATTCTCAGACAGCACATGAGGACACAAGCAACCTTAAACGAACAAGGTGCTCCCTGATCCAGCTGTGGGTAGACATGCATGACTTAATCTCTAAGACAGACATATGGCACTGGCAGGATCACCCAGGTAGCTCCCTCCCGTTGAGTAAACCTGCCAACCTTCTGTCTCCTATCCTTAGCACCAGGTCACGTCTGCCTGGCCTTTCATCTTCTGAGTCATCCTCCTTGCAAGATGCTTTAGCTCATTTTTTTTTTTCATTGAGTCATTCTCAGAACTGGTCATCTGTTTCAGGGTCACAGCGGTGCTGAAGGTAACCCCAGATAACACCAGTTATACCCATAAACAGGACCAACAATGTCACAAAGAACCAGCTTGTATTTGAATTGCGTGAAAGAGGGAGCAGATGCGGACTCCTAAAACAAAGATCAGGCTGTGATTAAACCAACAGCCGAACTACAATGAGTATGCAGCTATACCAACTGAGACACTCTGTCCAGAGAAATAAACATTCAAGCCACTGAAAGTAATATTCAGTTGAGGTAGGGTCTTCTTTGTGTCAAATGCTCATCTCAATTATCAAAATAACACAGCTTGAGTCCATCCATCCATTTTCCAACAATTTATCCAGTACAGGGGTACGGTGACCCTGGAATCATGATTTTCAACCTTATTTACACTGAGAGCTGCTTTTACAAAGAAAATAATCTAGGGAACTACAATACATGTGTGATACAACAGTATATCAACCAGGGTAGCGACGTCAAAATTAATCATCCTTTCACATCCAGCACGAAGCTCATAATCCTTGACAGAGTTAAATACCCAAGACACACACATATACAAAATAGATCTGATTTCTATGAAGTGTTTAGAGGGCGACTGGCGGCTTGCAGTCCATGTGCTGGAAACCACTTGGAGTCTAACCTAGGAAACTCAGGGGATGAGGCAGGGAACATTGTTTATTTGATGTGTTTAGTTTATTTGATCTAATAATATCAAATGAGAAGCATGTTAGTATTCTTCATTTTCTTGCATAGATTATTTCACCATGTACACACAGTGCATTGATTATGACCTCATCGGCACCTAGTTTGTCAGCAAAAGTAATAACTCAATTTCATAACTAATTCACCTGAACTTCTATGTTCCATGCATGAGGGATGAGAGTGTGGATGAGATGTGCCCAGCACTTGGGGTGTGCTGGGACCAAGCGTGCCTTGAGGATGGAATTGAAATCAATGGGTACAGAGATTTGGGCCAAAGTTACAGCAGGAACTAGAATATTGTCAGTAATGGTCAGCAGGGGAAATGCCCTCACTCACTACTATCCCAAAGCAAACCCAGCACTATGGTGAAAATATTGCAATGGGGGGCAGAGAAAAAAAAGATAGTTTATTTTGTGCCGTTTGTACTAATCCTGTCTCCCAGTCATCTAGCTACAAGCCAATGACCCACCTCACAGCTGAAACTTTTTTGTAAGGTGTGTTGTTCTGAGTGTCCTCCATCAAAGATGCCATCCACACCTCTCACCCCCCCCCATACTGGGTGGGGAAGGTGACCAGGAACTCACCGGAGCGTGAAGTATCCCCACTCACTTCCTTTCATTAGTCAGAGACAGCCCAGAGCAATAGAAACTTGGGTGGACATTATTACAAATGACATCATTCCAAAGGCATAGTCCTGAAATGCCTCTTTCACTGCAGAAGCACGTTGCCCCATCTTCTGACTTATCTATCATCAACACTTATACATCCACGCTTCTATGACCCTGGTCTCCAGTCATTTTCTGTTGTATACAATCATCATCCGTTCATAAGTATTGTGACAAATGCTTTGGTACTGGCTGTGGTTTAAATTATTTGACATCTGTCAGAAACTCAATTTCGAAATACTTTGTGAACATTGGAACGTTACGAAGAACCACACAAATAATGTGAGGTTAAGGAATCCAGTGCAGGGAGATGTAAGAACCCAGAGCAAACCTTTAGCCTGGAGAAAGTCAGACCAGCTTTGATGGTGGATCAACATGCCATAACATCAAGGCAACTTAAAAAGCAACGTGCGGACCATGGCAGCCCAAAAACCACTGAAGTGTTTTTCAGCAGGATCGTGCCAGTAACCTAATATAATCTCAGGGGGGAAAAAAAATCTGGAAAAATAAGCAAAAGCCCATGGTTAGTTTGTTTTTACATTTAATAATAAAAAATAAAACCGGACACAAGAGCCAAAATTACGTACAAGCAAAAAGAGGCATCCTTCAGGGTGCTTACACTCTGCATTTCACAAAAGCATGAGAACTGGGGGGAAAAAACAGGTGCAGGCAATGTTTCACACCCTCCCCGATCAAGCAATCAATTAAATGGGAAACAAGTCAATAACATACAGCTGTTGCATGTGATGTAACTGAGCAGTAAACATCATATTACAAATTACACACTCATAATGTAGTGGAAAAAAAAATCTGACAAATTAGCACTTCTTGAAACTTGCAGATCGATACGCGAAATAATATAATTTTTCCAAATTAACCATTTTGGACTCTTCCTCGGATTCGGACGGGATAAGAAGGAAATACACACGCACGCACACAAAGGGCAGGTCAGCCATCCCACTTGCAACATTACCAGTTTGGAGTTTTACATAATTTTTCTGTGTGTGTGTGTGTATTTTATAGGTGTTTAATTCTAAAAAAATGTACAAGGCGTTGCACCAGCCTCCGTGTTGTGACAAAAACAAAGTGATTCAACTGAAATGCATAACTGTATAGCAGATTGTACTGTGTGACTTGTAATGAAATACTGGCATGCAGATGCGTGGAAACCCAAGCTGGCCACTGAATTATGTCATGGACCTTTGAAGAGAATTGCTCATGTGAGGTTCAGGCATAGAACAACACACCTATCATCAGGGATTTGAACCTGTTTGTTGCCTTTAGAGCAGGACTATTCAAGTCTGGACCTCCATTCCAAATCCAGGCCGAGTTTTCAGCTCTCCCAGGTAGTAGTTATTAAACTGATTCTGACTGGCCAGAGGCTTCACACCTGGCTCATGGGTGAAGGAAGGGCTCGGACTTTGAGGACCGTGAGCTGCATAGCCCTACTTTGGAGGCTGCACACCTTAAAACAGGGTTTTCAACATCATACATTCAAACGACGATCCAAGGCCTTCTGGGTTAAGAAAACCACTAATCATTTATTATTTATGCAGCCCAGGACTTGGTAGCAAACGATACAATTTATAAAAGGTTAAAACTTGAAAAAGAGAACTAGAACACACAGAAAAATTCCTCCTGTTATTCAAAAACTCAGCAGGTATGGTCACAAAATCAATTTTGCGCATTAATCATAAGACACTGGTTGCATCAGTACTGTTAAAAAGGAGTATTTGACCGTAAAAACAATTGTGAATAGAAAATGACAAGATATTCTCCAATTTGCTGACAGTAACCAGTGACCGGCACTAAATTCTGTATCATTACAGTTCATTTTTGGACCCAAGCCTCATATGCATACCATGGCATTGAGGTTTATGGATGTCTGCAATCTCGTGGACGTTACAGGATAAATAAAATGTTTGTTCCATGGAGCGCAGGCTGTGTTGTGATCTCTGGGCACATACAACTCTGCTCCGAACAGTGAAAGAGCTTCATCACATGCTCTACATACGGTGTCATTCAGCTGTAACTCATACCATGTAATACACAAACATGCAAATTAGAACATCCAGTATACAAGTGACCCTCATAACTGAGGGTTCAAATAAAAGAATATTTGGGGGTTTCTTGAGTTTTATTACAACAGCAGACTTTGGAAATGATCTTTTGACAACAGGCATTTTGTACCATTTTACTCTGTGAATGCTGCCATTCAACAGTTACTATAAAACCAATGGTTTTAAGAAAGGATTTCAGAGATGTTTGAAAAGCAGGATTTGTATGACAGATGCCTTTGCCAAGAACTACCATTAAAACATCAGGAACTTATTCAAGATGATCAACTTGGGTATCGTTAAAAGGCAAGTTCAGGTAACTGCTAGACTTTCTGAAATCCATCAAAGTCTGTAGATGAGTCCGCTAGGGACACCTCCAGCCCAAAACAGCAGCACAAAGCAGTGTCTGGAGATGAGTGCAACAGACAGCAGGATCTCATTCACGTCTTCATACAAATTCACCAGAGAGCTGCCCAAGTTCAAGACTCCATCGTAGCACCATCCCATTCCCCAATTCAAACTTTGCTCATACAAATGACAGACAAATTAAGCACTGTTATGACACAGGTACAATAACTCATGAAAAACTCATGAAATTTATGTTAAGGAAAATACTTTTGTTCCCCTTATGGTACCTGAACATGTCATCATGGAGTATGGATTAAGGACAATATGACATGCCTGTCTTCCTGTTATTAACTATGGATGTGAATTCTTACAAATACTGTTAAATTCACCATTAGCCCATATGAACATTCAGACATTGACATGGTATAGTGAGATGATTTTTAGCACAAAATTATGTAATTACATAGTACGAACTGGCAGTGCATTTATTTTATTTGGTTAATAAAAAATACGTTCAGAATCATACTGCAATGTGGTAATTTTCCAGTTTAGTATTAGTGTAAGATCACAGCGATATTGACTTATTAAATGTTGCTTTTAGACCAGTTTAGTCAAAATACTGCCTTTACTCAAATTGAGACTAAAGTCAACACTCAATGACTTTACATCTTCAAGCCAAGGGAATCAAACCATTACTTATTCAATAGAATGGACATTGTATTTTAGCTTACCAACCCATTTCCAAATTTACCCTGCCACCTAGTGGCCAACGAACAAACTTCATGCATCAAATTTACAAAACCACAAAATTCCAGGAGAAAATAAATATTGTAACACAACTAATGGGCTGTAAAGGTCAACATATCTGTCATTCATGTGGAACCGATAATTGTATAAACAGTTTAAATCTAAACTCATTACCGACTGAGCTGAAAGTTCGCTCTCAGACCTAATGCAGCAAATCTGTCCTGATAAATGTGAGTTAATGCAAATAAAAGCAAAAAACATGACCAAAAATAATGAAAAATGTACTAAAATTTAATCATTCATAAAAGCTCAAAATTATTTTGTGACAGGAAAACACAAGAAGCAATATTAGAGTTGGTTTAGTATAATATATTTAGCTTCAAGAGACATAGAAATCAACTTACTATTTTCCCAATGTCCTTCTATAAAAAGAACTGTTTCAAAGCATTATTATGCAAACAAGAACTGGACCTGGAATATATTATGGGGAAAATATGAAAGCTGGTGATGCAAATTATAAAACAGATGTTATTTGCAGATGTCTCTGTAAGGACATATGGACATAAATCTATTACTGCCAACATAATTAACGCAGAAGGATGGGTTACGGTTGTAAAAAGGCTGATTTCCACTTGATTTCACTTGCAACAATTAGACTGATTTGAACTCCAGGTCATTTTAAGATTAGGTGTTTAGCACAATGTCAATGTCTTCAAATAAGCTATTGCCAAGATGAAAAATACTGCAGTCTTATGTTTGCATTTTCCAGAGATCGGGAGTATCTGGGGACAATTATGAGGTGCCATTACAGTGATTGCGATGTTCTGCTGTTGGAGGGGACCTTTGGGGAGGTGGGACATTAAAAAAGGAACCCCCCCCCCCCAAAATAATTCTTCACGTTGTTGTAGGATATAAAAGCAGAGAGGAGTCTGAGATATGCCGATCCTTCTCTCTTTGTGGTTTATGGAAGGAGAGCGACATGCTGTTGGTGTCACTTTAACACCACGTCATTGTTGAGGACTGAAATGCTGGCATTCTGATTGGGCAACAGTTCGTCATTACAGCATTCTGTGGGAAGCGAGAGAGACAAAAAAAAAAAAGAGAACATCAATTCACATAGCCTTGGGGAAACTTACGTCACACCACTACTGCTGGCTAAGGTTCTGAGATTACAGTTTTTCCACACATTTCCAAACCAAATTATGCTTAAGAGCCAAGCTCAGGGTACAGCAATGGAGACCATGAAAAGGACCCTGCACCAAAAAGGGAAAAACCTAACTTCACATGTAATCAATATGAAGATCTGCGCATGGACCACAATTATTTCCATAATATATGCCCCACCATCCTTTTTGAAATGAGTTGATGGCCGTCTGGCACTGCAATGCCCCTTACACCCTGCGGGAGGCAGCATATCCCCTCGTGATGTCTCTCACCTGGCTCAGAGCTGCTGCAGGGGGCAGGTCTACAGGATTGTGCAGTTAGACTTCCTCTTTGCTTTTTTCTTTTCCACTGGCGTTTTCCTATTTATCTGTCTGACCAGGTCATAGAAGATCTGTGATGGGCACAGAGACGCAAGTGAGGACGTGCTGGTGAAACTGGCAACCTGGACAAGTGCAGACCCCGTAGACTCCTACCTCATTAACATTGATCTTTGACTTTGCCGAGGTCTCTAAAAAGGCACAGTTGTTCCACTGTCGGGCCAAGTTTTGGCCCTGCTCCTTGCCTACAACACGCTCCTCCTCCAGGTCACACTTATTGCCTACCAGGATCATAGGCACCTGTGGGATGTAGGGAGGGGAGACAACCACCAATGAGGAACAAGCACACCAAAGGGAACATCGATCCCTACCCACAACCACGCAGTTCTGAGACATTTACTTAGCATAAATAATGCAGGTTTAATTCTGGATAAAAGGACGACGATTAATGATTTTGTTATCTTTGCTTTCAATCAGCAGCTTAGAGAAAATAAAAATAAAGACAATGACTCTCCTGGGATGGGAGTGATGGAAAGTGTGTGGTATTGCAGGGTGGATCCATTAGTGATGTCTTCCCCCAGGTAATATTAATGCCTCAGACTGAAAAGTACATTTGGTTTCTCAGATTACTAAATATTGCCAAACAGCTCAGCAATGCACTGGCAGGAGTCTTAAGTGTTCTGGGCTCTCAGATCACCTGGCATATTCAGAGTTCTCGCCTCATACCCTGCCAGACATATCACATGTTCCCCATTCTCAGGCCACAAGACACGCAGAATATTTCCGGCTCGCAGTCCGCCAAGGAAATGTAGTATCCCAGTCTCACAGATCCAGACGTAGGTACACATCAGCTGAGGCCAGCAAGGGTAAATGAGTAAGCGAAAGCGCTTTAGAGCGGCTATCGTTTAATGAACAGGCCATTAGCTGCTCACTGCGAGCACTTGTGTTCCCTTGGCAAACTGGGTGAAAAAGCATTTAGGTAAAAATAAATGACTTGCACCATCCATCCATTTTCTGTGCATACTTGTCCTATATAGAGAGCGGTCTGGAGGGTATCCCAGAAGCTAAGGGCGCAAGGCAGGAAATAAGCCAGGGCAGGGAGCCAACCCATCACAGGGCACACAGATACATTCACACCTATGGACAAGTAGGCAACTCCAATTTGCCTCCGCATGTTTTTGGACTTTGGGGAGGATGCAGAGAACCTTGAGGAAACTCCAGGACAACTCTGAGAGAACACGCCAGCTCTACACAGAGTCAGGATGGAGACTTGAACCCTGGTCCCAGAGGTGTGACACAACAGTGCTAACCACTGCACCACCCAAACCCTCAGCAATGCCCCAAATGACGAGCTTGGTTTGTCTTTCTACTGTGTTGTTCTGTGTTTCAGCATTATGGCTGCCAAACACTTCTGATAATGTGTGCGACATTTCATCATCTCAAAGGTCAACAAAGAAAAATTGCTTTCTTTTATATGAAATTGTAAACAAAGCACCATTTTAATTGGCTTTAAAGAACACCATTTTTGAGGGGCAATGCACTGTACTGGTTCAGGGACCTGAGTAGAGCCTCGCAGTTACACAGAATGGGATAAATTAATAGAGAGGAACACAGCTGCATGCACACAGACACACATGTTAACAGGCTGTGGGCACCAGCTTACACAAAGTTAAAGGCAGGACACAGACAGACAAAGAGAACAAGCAGGTTTCTGTACTCCTGAACATAAAACCACTGGCTCACAGGTGTCCAGGCATCTGTCCTGCAGAAAACAATGTGAGAGCGGTGAGATACTCACATCTTCAGTGTCCTTTACTCGTAGGATCTGCTCCCTTAGGTCCTGCAGGTCATTGAACGTTGACTGTGCCGTTATAGAGTAGACCAGAGCAAAGCCCTGGCCATTCTTCATGTACAGGTCCCTCATCGCTGTAAACTGTTCCTGTGGAGGGCAGAGGGGTGTGGGGTTACAAACTGCCTTTACACCATCCATTTTGCTCAGGGGTAGAGCTGGTCAGCAAGGGCCAAAGACACAGGCACTGTACTCTGAATTTCTTAAGATCAGTGGATAAAATCCACACTGGCAATAGTACCATCACTCATAGAGCAGTGTTGCGGTTGGAGTGTTGTTTAACAAAGAGAAAAGGGCAGTACAGCAAATACACCAAGGCTTCTGCACACACAAGGTCTGGTTTCCAAAAGGCTTTTGCTCCAGTGGAGCTCTTCATTTCTTCAGTCTCATTTGATTTTTCACAAATGTCTAACGTGTTAGTTACATTATACAGGGGATAGAAATGCTAATTGATTTTATTTTTACATTAAAATGAAAAGGTCTATTTATTATTTGATATAACATGAAAACTGCAATACCTGCTAATAAAATTTCCTGTATTCCCACCTGATTGTTAATGTAATGCAATGAATGATTCAACTTGAATGGAAATCTCTTAGAACTGAAAATTAACTTGGTCACCCAACTGTTCAATATAAAATGCGCTTCAGTGAAACAAAGTGGCCCAACAAAAGCAGGATTCAAAAGCCAACATTTCACTAAGTAAAAAGCTGGAACTCAGTGCCACTAGAGGGCACACACTCCTCAAATGTTCAGTTCTGAGCTTAAAATCTGAGTGTATTGTTCCTTCAAACCTGTTGTGACACATTATATGTCTATGTGCAAAGTAGACACAAACAGAAAACTATGCTAAAAAGTTCACATTTATGTATTTAGTAGTTGCTTTTGTCCAAAGTGTTATACAAGCGAGGCAGACAATAGAATACAAGTATTTTAATTTTGATTTATTATATTCGAGATTTCTGTGTTACACATGCACAAATGCAGAGGTACACCAGCAGTGAAATGAAACAGATGCTGCTCCAGTCCGTGCAATAAATAAAGTTGAAGGAAAACAATATTAAATATAAAAAATTAACAAAATAAATATTAAAATACAGAAACATAAGTATAAAGATAAGTTATACGAAGATTAGAAGTTTTGTTACAGATGGTTTTCGGTACATAAATATCCCATTGTAATAAGATGTTGGAGTGGCTTACCGTCCCTGCCGTGTCAAGGATCTCCAACATACATTGCTGCGCGTCCACTTCCACTTGCTGTTCGGGGGAAGGACAAAGTAGTGTCAGATGGGCCCAGTGATACGCTTACGACGGGACTCAGGCCATACCCCCTCCCCCCTTACCTTTCTGTAGGAGTCTTCTATTGTGGGGTCATACTTCTCCACGAAAATTCCCTGTACAAACTGGACTGTCTGTAATAGATGAGATTAGTGGGCAGAGTGATGCAACATCGACCTCAGCCAACCGATAAAGCAATCCTGTCACTAGGTCACCATCACCCCGCGAGGAGCCTGCCATGCTACCCCAAGGCATGCAACGCTGACCATGGCTACCAGGGCAGTCTTCTGCTTCACTACTTGCGTGTCAAATCAAGTGTTCAAGGCTAACAGGAGCATCAGGATATTCACGACTTCAATCTGCCTATTTAAACAAGCTGCCCATAAAACAGTCTGGATGCTTCGTGACCTCAACAAAAATGGGCTGGCAGCACAGTCAGGCACTGCGTAATGACGTTTTGGTCAATGACAAGCTGCATGTATGGTGGTGACCCCATCAATAAGATTAGCTGAAAAATTCCTACTGCCAGTGATGTCATAGGAATTATGTCATTTTTTGCAGTGCTGCTGGTGTAAATACACTTCCTGCGCTGCCCGCTGCATAAAGGTTTACCAGATACAATAACATACAGTATGTAATACTTCATAATGATAACTGTTTCTGGTTTATACTCTACAGTGTTTTAGTGTTGTTTTAGTGTGTAATGTTTCTATTCACAAACAAGGTAAAGAAAATGTTCCTGTAGCCCAAGTATGTAGTAGGCTATACAATCTAGGTTTGTGCAAGTACACTCTATGATGTTCGCATAACAACAAAATCACCCAACGACATTTCTCAGAACATATCCCTGTCATTAAGCGTCACATGACAGTATTACAGTGCGAATTTGCTTGAAAATCCCCATACAAAGCAATATAAAATTCAGCAATAACAGAACAGCTGCATGTGACAAAAAACAAGGAGACACCAAGGAGCTGGCTGGGCTTGTGGCCAAAAGATGGAGATCTGAGGTAATGATGAAAGCCGGGACACACCAGACCACGCCGCGATCACCCCCAGGCATGTCCTTCATGGTGGGCAGATGGACTTACCTCCAACCCATCAAGCAAACTGTTGAACACTTTTTCAGTTCTATGTAAAACTCCGAGACAATATGAAGGCGAGTGCAGCAGATGGCCAGCCTGCAGTTAGCAGATAGAGGTACTCGTCACAGAAGTACTTACCAGCGCAGATTTCCCTACGCCTCCCGAGCCTAGCACCACTAATTTGTATTCACGCATGGTGGGGTCACTTCACCAAACAGACCAGCAGTCTAAAAAGACAAAGAGGAAGAGAAAGACAGAATAATTGTTAAGAAACGCATCGGCACATTAAGCATCATTGCAGCAGCGACCACAGATATACTGGGATTCCAAGACTGACAGAGAGCAGCAACGAACAACCAGACCAACAGATTCCTTCAGTCATCATCATTCTGATACTAAATACTATACCACATGAAACCATGTTTAAAACGGCAGAGTAACAGCCACCCCACCCTCCTGCCCCCCCAGTAGAAGTGTGTTTGTTCTACACAAGGATAGTTCAAAGCAAACTTACATGTTCAGCATAGGCTGTTTATCTTTGGTACACCAATTTCATTCCCACAGAAAAACAAGGATACTCTTTCCCCATTTTACTGCAGATTTCTCGCTGCGTTTCACAGTGACAGACCAAGTCAACAGTCCATGACATGAGGGAGCCGATTCTGTTCTAGGCTGACAGGGGTGGATTCACATTCATACGTGGAACCTGCAGACATCACTGCACTTCCTCTGATTCCAGGTGTTCTCCAGAGAGGCATCTTGACAACCACAACCCTTTGCCACACAAACATTAGCAGCCCACCATAGTTTGAACAGATAGATGATGTTCCTTAGGAAAGGAACAGTGGGTTCAGTGCTCTTTAGTCAACTGACTTCACACCTAACAAGGAATTACCCAAGTGTGACAGACAGGAAGTTCATACAAGCCTGAAGCAGTAAAATCAGAATATACTGGAAAATAACCTGGATTTAATCAAGAGACTGCTGTTTGAGGCTATGCTGAACAGGTACCGATTTTTCCATGCATGCCCGTATACGCCTTGGCAGTACCCACCGTGAAATCAGCACTTTTATTCAGAACACGTGCTGCCAGACATGAAGGCCCTTTACAGCATGGAGCGTTTGGACAGATTTGGAAGCATTTGAAAACTGGATCACCTAGTTTCTGTATTCACAGGAGGGGAGAATAGTTTACATGGGCAGCCGGTGGTAGAGTTTCTGACACACGAAGACACTGAAGGTCAGCGTGTCCGAGCAGCCCCCCCCTCCCCCCCTACTCCACATAAAGCTTAACTGCTACGTAGCATCAGACGCTGAGAACTCTTCAAGCCGTCTATTTGCCTGACAAGTAAAGCTGCTAGACAGGAAAAGGCAAGAGGTTGACCCCAATCCAGTGAGAGCGCCTTGTAGATGCCAGAAGTGCGTATGATGCTGCCGTGACTCCAGTCTCCTGCTGTCGCACCCAGCAGACGGCACTGGGAAAAGATTCAGCACCGAGCATGTTGCCACCCTTTCCCTGCTTTGCTTTTTCTCATTACACAAAGGCTCTGACAGTATCACCACCTGAAACAGATATTAATCCCAAAATCGGCTTGTGTTCATGCCAAACTATTGCCTTTAACTCTCTCAAAACTACACACACATATGAACACACATTATACACTAAACAGTCATTTCTCTTGCAAGAACACAAATGCATAGTTTCCTGGACACTATGACATCACCTTATAATTATCCATTTTTTCCCCATGAAATAAGCTAGTAACTGGATGAAGAAAACAGCACGGATTTTTACAGATGTTTTGTATCTTTCCTGATTAACAGTAAGGGGAGTGTTGGAGCTAAAAGTCCACTTCAATAACTCACAGTAATGAATATCAGAAATGGTCATGAGAAACATATAAAAGTGATAAATGGCTTTGCTCAGAAACTTCCACTTTAGCTTTACTTATGCTGAACCAAGACAAGTCATTTCAAGTCAAACTATTTAAATACTCAATGTTAGATACAACGTGCTTAAGTATATAGCTGAAACCAATATACTGCTAAAACTGACCAATCCACAATCAGCGGACAAATATACTGCAAGCCCTGTTCTGCACTGTTCCTGTAGAAAAAGAGTATACCTTGCCCCCCATCCTTTATCCTGATGGGTAAGCCATTCGTTGAACTCTCATTCCCAAACACAGGATGTTTTGCTAAGGTGTACGTCTTTTAAGGATGAACTAAAAAATGGGCGAGTAGCACCAGAGGTATGTAATCCTACAAAGGAACATGAAGCGGTGCAGAGTGGTGCAGTGGGGCAAGGGAACAGATCCGCATGCAGAACTTTACACTGCAGAATGAAGCTTACAAGACAGAGGATGTTCAGTGTCCCAAACTCGAGGTCCTCCTCAAGATTAAATTGTGTGTTTCTCATCGTGTTGGGGGTGCAGTGGGGACACCTGACAACCCCAATGCCACAGCCTAACCTATCAATTTCACCATTGTCAAAGAGGTAGGACCTAGGCCTGAGAGTTGGTGAATGATGGAACAACTGGACACAAAAATCAAACAACTCGGAGAGAAGCAGTAAAGTAGTAAACCTTAAATAGCATTTCTGTGGAATGGAATGGTGTTTTCAGTGTGGGGAGAAAAATGCAGCCCTGCGATGGGCTGGCCCCCCATCCTGGGTTGTTCCCTGCCTCGTGCCCATTGCTTCCGGGATAGGCTCCGGACCCCCCGCGACCCAGTAGGATAAGCGGTTTGTAAAATGGATGGATGGATGGATGGATGGATGGATGGAGAAAAATGCAGCCAGAAGCACAGAAAAAACACAGGAGCCAAACATGCTGCTCGGCATCATTCAGGATCAGTGGAGACCTCACAGGCAGCCACCTAATGTTACCTAATGTTATAATTTACTGAGAGCTGGGATATGGTACACTAAAGAGGAACCCTATACTACTCTCAACCAGTGAAATGCAGTTTATCGCCCATAATAATATTTGCAGTACAAGGCTGAAAACCTGAGTATGAGCAAGCGTACAGACTCATGCATAGCTACTGACTGTTCTTCCTGCCTAATTCCCCAGGTATTACAGGACGAAACTGGGAAAAAGTCCTTTAAGTGAAGTCGGTCTGGTCCTTGTGCTCCATATCAAGTACATAGAACTGTTGCTTTTAATCATGGCACGTCTGTTTAGTCAAATAGCTCACTGATCGCTAATGCTAACAAAAAATGGCTGTGCTGAAAATATACTTTAAGTTTTTGTGGAAATCATAAATATACGTTAAACACTCTTTATTAATTGCTGGAAATAGGTTGGAACTAAAAGGCCATGCAGGAAGTGAACACAAATACCCCAGGGTGCCAAGTTAACTACTCCCAGTACACACTCCGCATTACCAGAACTCATCAGCCGGCTGATGAGAATCCTGGAAAGGGCAGCAGCTGCTGGAGCGATGGCAGCAAAATCGGCAATAATCTGTGAAGCTTTTGCCATGTCTCTGGTGGGAGCTGACAGAACCCCTCACAAGGTCTGCAGAGTCAACAGAAACGCCAGCAGGAATTTTATAATGGGATGGCCACTGGGTGACCATTGATTTTCATGGGGTGACATACACCAAGACATAACAACAATAATAATAAATGACTAGCTACACTTGCTCCATTCCAATGTGTTTGAAGTGGAACATTACTAACTGATTCGAAATACATGTACTTCATTTAAAAAACAAAAGAGAATAAATTAAGATAAACGACATTCACAATCAAATCAATTAAAGGTTTTATTAATCTGTTCATTCAGGAGGGCTGTGAAGCAAACGAGTTAAACATGCAAACTTAACAGTCCAGCTGTGCACTGTTGTTTTCAATAGTTTTGCTTCTGGAATAAAATCTCTACACTTGGCGGCGCCCTCGAGAGCCAGGCAGCAGAAACCATAACTTTAACCCGTTCTAAACTACCACAACTTCAATACAACCATTGTCTGTTGTGGCACCATACCAGTGTGGTACTGTAACATTCTGCTGTATTCTGTTAGGAGACATACTGAACACTGCCTGCTAGGGGAAATTCATCCTGGCACGTGGTCACTGACTCATGCCACTGCACAGTTCTGAAAGGGCAACATTCCACTTGCACAGCTGTGTCAATATGGCAGTAAAAATCAGGGGGAAGGGAAAAAGAACTATGCATGATATGCATATCGGTATCGGCTGATATGTTGCCAAAATATCTGTATTGGTCTGATGTGTTGAGCTTGGCCAATATTTAACCTTTATCTATATTCAAAGTTAACAGCACATAAAGACATATCTACTAAAACAGTGGGGATCTCTGCACTGGAGAATCAGCCATTCTCCATAGTGGAGGACAAGACATTTTGCCGGTTTATTCAACACTAGCTGTAGCGTTGCCACCCCCCAAGCCGCCACAGCGATACTGTCCCCAACAAACTGGATGTGTACTCCAAAAACACCGAACAGCATTCTGCTTTGGTTAGAGGGAATAGGGAACAATCCTGTACAATACAGGATGGGGGGCAACTCAACTTTGAAACCTCTAAGCACCAGCCCACAGCATATTTTTAAATCATCATTAAATCTGGCCAACAGATCGGTCTTTTGTTTTCCAAAGAATAAAACAATGTAATGTCATTTTGCCAGTTTCACTTTACATTGCATCTCATATTACTTTACCCTTTTATGTTCCTGGGAGTATACGGGGAATACTATAAAGGCATCCAGGTGGTGTTTGGTTCAACGAGTTAGGTAAGCGATCAGAAGGTCGCTGGTTCAAATTCCGCGGCCAGCAGAGTGATGTCACCGTTGGGCCCTGGAGCACAGCGATTAACCCCAATTGCTCCGGGGACATGTTGACCCTGCTTTCTCAATTGTACGTCACTTCGGATAAACACATCTGTCGTGACGTTAAAACCACAGTCGCAAAAAGCAGACTGCACCTGCTAAGCGGTAAGGGTACATTTTTAATTCGGCTCATTTCTTCCCTTTCAGCTCCAAAGCACAAACCTTGGTCCTTGTTGCAATAATGAGCTGTGCTATTGCAGTCACAATAATCCAACATGCTCCTTTCCCTCTGACAACTCAATCTGACTGCTGATGTGACGGCCAACTCAATAATAAAGTGTTACCTCCTTCACAAAGCAGGAGAGCCAACACTAGAGGGAATAATGACATATTTTATCAGTATATATTACATAAAATTACACTGACACACGCACAGCATTCATGCTATTCGACCACTGAAGTTTTGTTTGTTTATAGCTTTAGCCAACAACAAGAATATTTGTCTGAAAGGATAACGCTTACAGGTATTAGCAAATCACCAAGACATGGGCTAAACAAAGGGGTCCCCAACTATTTTTCCTGAGCGCCAAATTTCATCAGCAAACAAAGCTAAGGTCCACTGCCTCCTGGGCAGGCGGAACCCCCTGACAATGCAATTTAGCAGCTTTATGGGCAGTTCAATCACTGCTCCATAATCAAGATGACAACCTCATCAATTTATAGTAATGAACATATCAGGCAGATTACTTCAGCTAAACTGAGACAAGCTCAAGAACCTGGCTTACAGTAAGAACAGTGGTGATCTTACCAGGATCGGAACCCCCAGGCACTAATGACAACCGGTACGATAAACTATACAAATGAATCATTTATTAAATCTTAGGTTTTTAGACTTTACTGGATTTTTTTTAATTCATCGGACACAAAGATCCAAATAAGTCATGCAGGTTGTTCGGACAGACACTAAGTACTTAAATTCTTCTTACGCTTTTTAGACAATACAGACAATGATTCAGTTTGAAGTTGTGAAGATACTGGTTTCATTAAAATTCTTGGTTCAGACCAAAACAAAAAAAAAAAAAAAAAAAACACACATTTGGGCTGTCGTTGTTACAGTAATCTTACAATCATCCAGTGTTTCAGATAGGCAGCACACAAATCTGAAATCCAGGCTGTGGCTGTCAGATACAGTACGTGTCTGTAAAAGAATTCAGATCCTTTTGGAATTTCATATTCTAGTTGAAAGATTTTCCACTGTGTGATCAAATAATTCACTTATTGTGGCCACACAAATTCTTCCATTTGGGAGAGTAGGGATGGGTGTACTTGTGACAGAGGGGAGATTGATGATTTGTGTGTGTGTCTGCATTTGGACAGAGAGAGGGAAATACTCCACTGCACTGATGAATAGCTAAGAATGATTACGGTATTTCCCAAAAAGGATTAAAATAAAAAGCAGGAAAGCAGCCCCCTAAAACACTACAAAGCCACATTGATCATTCTGCTTCACTGCAGATGGTTTGATTTAAAAAGCACTACAATGAGGTTGCATGTTCTGGAACTGGAACTAGTGGGAGTTTAAAGCAGCCAGATGTGTAGATAAGCACCAGTGAGGCACCTGCAGGTCGCCCACTGGCAGCAACGAGAGGGCACATCTTCCCAAACCAATAGCACTTCTCCGACAATATGGAGTTGATCAATAATAGGCCTAAAAATCTAAATCCCCCTCTGCCTTCCTAGATCCCTCTTCCGGAGTGTTCTCACGGAATACCTTGAAGCATCCAGCATAAACCTCTTCAGCCCCCTGCCACAACATATTCCAGGAGCAGCTCAACCATTCAGCATTACCTTAGTTCTAGGCAGCTGGTGTCCAGTTATTTTTAAAAGGGGAGCCATAACTTCCACTAGGCCTGTCTGAACAGGACAGTAAGCATGGCATTTAGACACATCTATGCTGCCCTTGGAGAGGTTATGGAAAATACTCACTTTCAAAACCCAAGGTTTGTCACCTCAGTATGTCCTAAAAGATTTGCCACCAAGTTCCCAGATATGCTATTAGCAGTGGTTACACTACACAATCACTGATCAGTGCAAAACCATAGACAATGATGATTCAATATAGTCATCAGCAACCAGTCACCCTTTGAGAAAACAGCAGACCAAAATTCCTCAAGGCAGTGCTTAATCTTTTAGTTTAGGGTCAGCATTTCAGTTCGGAAACCTCATTTTACACATTTCTGATAAGGGAGCCATTAAAAAGCAAAATAATCAAATATGTACATTACCACACAATTCAAAAGTAGGAAATAGGCATGTGCAAAGGGCCATTCCATGTGACAAGTACTTCAGATACATTAGTATTGTATGTTCAAACCAAATCCCGAAAGGGTCAAATAGCAGACAGGCACAAACAACAGCACCATTCATGACAAAATGTGGCCATCTTCACTTTTATAGGGGAGACAGATATGGCAAAAATGCATTTAAAAAAATCACTCTCTCTTCAAAGGTGCTGAAGAAGATGTGTGGGCTCCTCCACCACCATGGAGAAGAGCCAGATGAGACATACTGAACACTGCCTGCCAGGGGAAGTTCATCCCGGCATGTGGTCACTGACTCACCCCACTGCACAATTCTGAAAGGGCAACATTCCACTAGCACGGCTGTGACAAAAGTGTTCAAGGCATGTTGCCCAGCACTGACAGCAGTGACAGGGCAAACAAATCCAACAACTTCAGATACGGTTAACAGTAAAACCTTTGGCATAAAGGACGGTAGCAGGACTCTGACCAGGATACATAATACAGGTAAAGTGGATGGATAGTCATGGGCAGCAAGATGAAAGACTGAGAATCGCCGTGGAAACTCCCACCCTGTATGAACCAATGGACTCCAGGAAACATCTGAAATCAGTCACATATTAAAAACACAGGTGTCCACAGGAGGGGTAACACCTGAAACAAATGACAGCACACCCCTACCTTGCAAACATTTTAGAGATGTATGTCAAGCCATCAGTCATCAATTTAAAGATAGTAATTGTATCACCATCAAGAAGCTACATGAAAACTTGACTAAGATGCAGCAGTTGGGGTGGGAGTGAATCAAAGTTGACTGTACATCACTCCAAAACATGCAGGAAGTTATATTTACTGTTATAAACGGGCAGATAGTGCTTTGATGTTGGAAATTCTTAGCTGAACACAAATCTCTATTGTAAAACATAAAACCATCTGATTCTCACCCATGTCCATTAAACTGGAGTTATTGGTCTGCCATCTTTTTCTGGCTGAAAGAAACTGCTAAGGAGCAGAAAGAATATAAAAAGCCACTTAGAGTTAAACAGTGAGCAAGGCTGCTATTAAACTTCAGTTCCCCCCGACTTGCAAAAGCACTTTCTCTAGTGTCTAATTAAGTAATGAGGTAGATAACTGGAAAAAACAGGAACAGGAGAACGGTTCAGTTTGTGTTCCTGACGATGACCTGTGGCTACTGTCATACTATGGAGCCAAGGAGTCTACTAGGTAAATGTAGAACTAGGCCGAGCTTCCAGTCAATGCTGAGGTACGAGTAAGCAGTATTGAAGTAATATCAGAACAAACATCAAAAAACCAGCCAGAAGTCCTTTAAACATTTTAAATGGTATAATTCAAATAACGGAGAAAAACAATATTTTGTGATATACACCACATTGCCAAAAGTATTAGGACACCCCTCCAAATCATTGAATTCAGGTGTTCCAATCACTTCCATAGCCACATGTGTATAAGATCAAGCACCTAGGCATGCAGACTGCTTCTACAAATATTTGCAAAAGAATGGGTCATTCTCAGTGGCTCAGCGAATTCATGCATGGAATACGTCCATTCGTGAAATTTCCTCACTACCAAATATTCCACGGTTAGTGGTATTATAACAAACTGACACAATTGGGAACATCAGCAACTCAGCCACGAAGTGGTAGGCAACGTAAAATCACAGAGCTGGGACAACGCATGCTGAGGCGCACAGTGTGCAGAAGTCGCCAACTGTCTGCAGAGTCAATAGCTACTGACCTCCAAACTTCGAATGGCCTTCAGATTAGCTCAAGAACAGTGTGTAGAAAAATTTATGGAATGGGTTTCCATGGCCGAGCAGCTGCATCCAAGCCTTACGTCACCAAGTGCAATGCAAAGTGTTGCATGCAGTGGTGTAAAGCATGCTGCCACTGGACTCTACAGCAGCGGAGATGTGTTCTCTGGAGTGATGAATCGCACTCCTCTGTCTGGCAATCCGATGGACGAGAATGCAGTCAGGCAAGTAGCAATGTGCCAAGTGCAAAGTTTGGTGGAGGGGTGATTATGATGTGGGGTTGTCTTTCAGGGGTTTGGATTGGTCCCTTAGTTCCAGTGAAAATGGCATTCAAAGCCATTTTGGACAATTCCATGCTCCCAACCTTGGGGGACAGTTTGAGGATGGTCCCTTCCTGTTCCAACATGACTGCACACCAGTGCACAAAGCAAGGTCCATAAGGACATGCATGAGCGAGTCTGGTGTGGAGGAACTTGAACTGGCCTGCACAGAACCCTGAGTTCAACCGAATACAACACCTTTGGGATGAATTAGAGTAGAGACTGCGAGCCAGACCTTCTTGTCCAACATCAGTGCCTGACCTCACAAATGCTCTCCTGGAATAATGGTCAACGATTCCCATAAACACCCTCCTAAACCTTGTGGACAGCCTTCCTAGAAGAGCTGGAGCTGTTATAGCTGCAAAGGGTGGGCCAACTCCATATTAAAGCCTATGTATTAAGAATGGGATGTCAATAAAGTTCATGTGTGTGTAAAGGAAGGGGTCCTGATACTTTGGGGACAATAGTGTATGTATGCATTCAGTTTTAGAAATAATATACAGGTTAAGGAATGTGATAACCAAGAACACAGTTAACTCAGATCCCTTATCATCAACCTAAGTTCCATCTCGTATTGCTTTAGGGTTGACCAATATCAACCAGGTTTTTTGCAACGAGAAAACTGCGCCCCTAATAAAGTTGAATCCCAACACAAACATTTTGTTTATTAAAATAAACAAAATATTTTTGCTGTGGTGAGCCTCACACAGTGAAAGCCCATTAATAAGCATAAATGACATCATGCTCAACCACGCGACCCAACCTTGGATAAGCAGAAGATGATGGATGGATGGATGGATGGATGGATAGATGGATGGCACCACGCTCAAATTATTTCAGTCTCTTTCTGTGGAAAGATCATAGCTGTAGATTGCCTGAAAGACAGCTGTAGAGCTACAAGAAAACTGCAGCATGTATATTCCAGAGTTTGTTCACATCTGTAAACACTTTACACAGATTTCTAGTTTAATCAGTCTGATGTTTTGGGTGGATTTTGGCATTGGCTCCATTTTATGATCAAATCCATACAAGCCCACGTTGAAACATAAGGCCCCAGATAATCAGAGGAGAGCTGAGGCTCCACAGATGGCAACTTACCAAGGCCGTAGCCTCAGTTACACAATGGCTAAGCTTCAAGCTACATTACTGACCACTCAAAGATTGTCATTCCTTTTTTGGCTGGCAATGTTGCACGATTATTGCGAAGAACAGGGTTCAAAGTCTGAACAAAAAGTGGATAACTGTTACCACTCTCACATCCTGTTTCTCTCACACTCCCACACAAACGCTCTAACAGAAAAAAGAAAAGATCATTACATTCACAAAGTTAACATGACTGATTAGTTTTTGCTCTTCAAATGGTTTGGTTGAATTTAAAGTCTCATTTAACAACTGGTAATTGTTGCAATAAAACTGATCACTGACTGATAAATATGGGTCTTCACCCCTTAGATCTGCCACACTGATTGAACTGCACAGCAGATAATGTCTTTCAATTAGAACAGAGGATTTCCACAATAAAAATGATGTTGCAGAATTGCGTCAACTGCCAAGTATATCAAGGCATGGTGTGGGCCGTTTATAAAGCAAATTCAAACTGAATCCATGTGTCAAAAATAAGATGACATTACATTTGCTAGCAACAAGTGATACTTTGCTTATTCCTCTTTATGATATAAACCACAATTTCCACACCATCAATCATAAACCACGGATCCCTTTATCAGCAGTATCAAACCCAGCCATCCAATCAGAGACATGCAAGCCTGTTCTGTTGCATGAAGGGGGGACGTACAATGCCCTATTTTAATGACATAGGGGGAAATCCTGGTCGCATTGGTCACATAGCAGGAAAAAAGAGCAAAACGCCCTAAATATTACACGAGGCAGTGAGAATACTGCATTTCATAAGGCTCATCAAGGATTAATGGGCACATGGCCACAAAGACGGGGGGGGGGGTCTCCAGTATCAGCAGGCATCCAACAGCAAATGCTTAAACTCAAAGACTGTACGAAAGACGGTGCAAAGTGTGCCTTAATGGTCCAAAGCGGCCCTGAGAGGAGATGGGGAACAAGGCACAGGTGCAATCAGACGGAGCACAAACACTTTCAGATCGGAAACACCAGCTGCCAGCTCCGAAACACACTAAAATAGACAGTCAGGACAGGAGGCCACGCCTAAGTCAGAAGAAGGATATCCTTTCTACCAGCAGACAAGTGCAAGAACACTACAGGTTCTGTAGGGCGATGCCAGCCCCCCTCCCCTCCCCTCCCCCCCCACCACCACCACCACTTTCTGACTCCCATTTTCCTGTGATCATTACGTTTAATCACTCAATGGGCATTCATCATCCAAAGAAAAACGCCGACTGTAAATTAATCGCATGATGTCCAAAGTAGGTCAGACCAGACACAACAGAATACACACCAAAAAGTTTACAAAGGTTTCCATCCATGAAGCCAGGTCCTAAGCAATGAGCTACCACTGCCTCATCTTCTAGGTCAGTGATTCTGAATCCGGTTCCTCAAGTAGCTGGGAGAGACCATACATGTGGGCTGTCTGGGGGAGGTCCCTGGGAGCAGGTTGAGAAATACTGTTATAGGTAAATTCACTTTCTAATGCTATGAAAAGAACAGCCCCCAACATGGGTCCCCCCACGAAGCAGGACCCCCCACCCACAGCTCTCTTTCAGTTGTTACTAAACAGTAGTCCTGCTTTTAAAACAGCAGAATTTGCTAACGGATAGGAAACCTACATGTGTTAAACCAAAACGAGAGAAGTGAATCATCACTCAAAATCAGTTATATTTTTTTCCCCAATCACTTCTAACGTCCCATCTGAATAACATTTCAAACACTGAGCTCCATCATAATGAACGTTTCACAATCATTTACAATACTTTATGTAGCTAACAAGTTTAAATCCTAGTCTTCTAAAACAAACAAAAAAAACAAAATAAAAAGTTGTATAATTAAATAAATGAGGGGACATAAGCTTATCAAGGTGTTTCATCAGATTTTCCACAATAGGCAGTTGCAACCAGGAGGATTTTATCAGGCTATTACGATCTATACACCTACAGACTTTGTTGACAGTTTCAGAATTAATACAGCAACCGTACTATAATCTTCCCATGGTAAAACAGAAGAAAAATGCCATCTCTGAGTAATCACAAAACTCCATTAGCGTTTCTGAACTACCTTGGCACAATTTTGTGAACAATCTATTTTCTTATATTTACAAAGCTGAACGTGCGTGCTCCGTGTTCAGTGAGGATTTTCAAAGTTCTACTCACCTTTGTGGAAAACTCATGGGACAGAGGGCACAAATAGGTACAGAAAGATTCCGAAGCAAGATACACAGGCCGGCCTTCTGTGGTCATGAGCGATGAGAAACCAGAGGCATTCCCTAGCGTGTACATGCGGGTGTAGTGACGCCTCTGGCTACCTCCTACGAAGCGAGCTTCGCGTGGTCTGCCTCACATACAACAGCCTGTTTCTAAAAGTCGCAGGCTGTCATTAGTGTGCGATGACAGGAATCCCCGACCTGACAAATTGCCTCTGACGACAAAAAGCTGAGCCCAAAGTTACATTTTATACGTGAAGACAGGAGAGAAGCAGTGGACTGTGCTTTTTACCTGTGACAGTCAGTTTCAGGCTGGACATATGGTTCCCTAACAAAGCCACCACGGGACTCGGACAGTCCCTCGGAGGCATCAGACAAACCCTTTTTGCTCTTTATTGCTCTTCCTGGCCCACTGTCGGCTGAACAGACTCGGGCCTGTTTGAGCTGCCAAAAGGAAATTGGTTTCTCATCACAGGTCGTTTGACAGCATTAACACCGCACTGAGAGAGACATATTAACAAAAGGAGGGCAGCAGAGAAAATGCGTCTTGGACTAAATTGTTTCCGCAGCAAAACAGCACAATGAAAGCAGGGGCAAACCTTATGGACTCCCCAGGCAACTTTTAACCAACCCCAGAGCCAACAGGCAGAATAAAGGAACTGCAACACACAAAAGGAGCACGATTTACCAGTTAGCCTCCCTCATTACTTAACAGTATTACAACTTATGTTATTGAACAAGAAACTAATATTTCGCAGGATGAGGAAAATCGTCTAAAAGGTCAAAACAGAAACGAACAGTCATGTGACCCTAACAATCAGAACCAGAATACTTTTATTATCCCAGAGGAAATAGTTTTGTGCTTAAAGATTGCATAGTACATCGATACACAAGAGAGAAAATCATAAATACACACACGCATCCCACATACAGCACATTTAACGTAATTTTCTACACAGATCTGTGTGCGATGGTTAGTTTTCAGAAGCTGCCCAAACTCAGAGAGCATCCTGACTGGAAAATAAGCAAATGTCTCATCATCACATGAGTGTGGCCAAATTCATCAACACTGTACGCAATTTCAAACCATATTCTGAGCCAAAGTGTGCTACACAGAGGTGAGGGAAAGGTGTCTGGGACTCTAAAGACCTATTATAAATAAAATCGCTTTTATGCTGTTCCATTTTACTGTACTTTCATAAAATACGTAACTGTGAAACAAGTGCAAGGAAAGGTAATAACACAATAAAAATAAGCTAAAACTGCACAGCACAAGCATTATTCTCTGGCTACAAGCCCATGACTACCATCTCTTAAATGATCATTGTTCTGTGGTGCAAACTGGACACACAGATATATTTAGCCATGTCTGCAGAAGCAGTCAGTGGACTCCAGAGAGTGAGTCAACTGGCAGGGGACAGGGGTGAGGACCAATTATGGGTGTCTCCCACAAAGTATCTTCATGTTTTCCCATTTCCATTTTGCAAGGCTACTGACGCAGCTAAACAGCAACAAGCACTGTTTTCAAGACACCTTCACATCCAACTTAAAATGAGATCAACAAAATAAGATACTAGTGATTTTTAAACATTCTGTTTGGTCCCACTATACAGCCACAAATTTTGTTAAGTGCTTTTTTTTTTCTTTCTTCCAATCTACAGTATAAAGAGACAGACCCCAGGGTTACCAATAACTCACTCATGATCAACTAGATGATCCCTGCAAACATGACTATAGAATGGATAAGGAATTATGCAGCAGGATATACATAAAGAATAAAATAAAAAGTGTCAAATTTTTGGCATTCATAAACATTACTGTCGCCTAGATACCAACACAGCTAATGGACTGCATTTAAGTGTTAGCAAGACAACAGGGACAACCAAAAAATATATATAGTTTTATGTAACAATAAACAACAATAAAAAAGTAAAGCACCCTGTCACATTTTTGCTGAGCCAACAGCAATGGAGATTTTGTATTACAAAGATATGGTCAGTAGGAGTAGGAACAGAAAGCTCTGCCTTTCACAGTTCATAACCCCCCCCCCCCCCAAAAGAAAACAAAAAAATATATTTCCATAATTCTCTACTACCAAGCTGGAGATTTTTTAGCAATATATCCAGGAAACAAGAAGCCTGAAAATGTCATAAAACATGCTGACTGAGGCCCAGCCTAGGTACCCACACACAAACACCGCAATCCAGACAACCCCTGGTCATCACATTTCATAGTAGGGTGTAAATCTACCTACATGGCTCACCAAGACAATCTGGGTTCCCCAGGTGCACAATGTCTATCAACATATCAGCACTGGCTGATATTCATAAAAAAATCAAGACCAAATTGGTCTGATGCGTCAGTCCTGGCCGATATTTAAAATTTAATCAGTATTAAACATTAGCAGCACCAGAGCTAAAGACATTACCGCCAAAAAAATCCAGCTGACTGCATGAGACTATTAGCCATTTTCTATAGTGGAGGATGAGGGGTTTCATCGGCTCATTGACCACTTACGTAGAAGTAGGGTACCACTTTCAATCTAAAGGAGGACACTGCTGCCACTCTACTGTGAGGGGGGTGATTACACGGTCAGAAAATACAGGACAAATCACATTCTGTATTGGTTCAAAATGAGATATAGCAAATTATTTTACGATATGGAGCTATCCCATAAAATATAGGATGGGTTACAACTCTACTTAGAAAAGTTCTCAAAATACAAGCCCACAAGATGTTTTTATACAGATTTACTATGGAATTATAAACCGATGGCAATGTGACTAGCAGATCGACCTCTTCCTTTCAACAGAATTAAAAAATGCTGTAGCGTTATTCCACTAACCAGTGTGGGCCAATTTCACTGCCAATGTCGGGACACCAGTGCTCTTCCCAAAGGCAGTTCAGCTTCAACCTACATGACCATGCAAATCAACTCTAATAGAAGGTGCACCTGAAAAATTGTAAAGCATTTGCTTTTAGTTTAAGCCGATAAGCCAACCAGTTGTTTTTTTTCCATGGACATGCGACACACCTCACTGAGTGAAAGGGACATTTTGTTTAGTATGTTTAATTTATTTGACAGCTAAGCTTTTGGGGATCCCCTCTGGTTTGTGTTCAAACTGAACAGTGTTGATTAGCATTAAAAAATAATACAAATGTCTAGGGTTATTAACAACTTACCCATGCTCAACCCATGCAGTCACTTTTGCACATGACTATAGAACTGCTTAGGAACTGCCTGTTACACAGCCAGCACACAACCACTTTTGAAGGAAAGTTTTGCATAGGTATGTGTCATCCAACTGGATCAGACTTACGGTTACTGTGTTGCCAGTGTGCTTTGCCTCCCACACTACCCACAAGCCAACTCAGAAGAAACCAAGTCTTCCTTCAAAATTATGTTGCTTTTAGAGACTGTTTACATTTTGTATAGTATTAACAGTTCTGAAAGTCTTCACAACAATAAACCCCCTATGGGTAAACACAGCAGTACCTATTTTCTTTTGGAGATTCCCAGTCGCTCCCAGTACACCTGCCCACAGAAGACAACTACCAACTAGAGGCAGGAAGACAGCCAGAATGCCACAGTGCTGCTGACCTGGAGAGTCACTGGCTACAAACCAGGGTGATCCAATTGACTGAAGATTACTAGACGACATTAAATTTCCCAGTTTGCTCTAGACATGCATAAAATACAATGCCCAGCAAGCTCTCTCAGTCAGTCACTGAGAACAGAAATGGTACAGAATTCATTATAGTCTACAGTAAAATCACATGCAATGTTACAAACAGTAATTCACAGTTACCCACATGTATGGTTATATGTTTCATGCAATGGGATTCAAATAATTTACCGAACAGACCTGTTCACATGCATAACTGCTAAGGTTTAACAACTGCCTTCAAAACAGAAAATTCATCTAATAATGAACAATTGCAAAGTGGGAAAAGTTAAAGTTAACAAAAGCTTATACACATACAAGATTTAAAAAAATCCCAATTAATCTCTCATCACCATAACTTGACCTCTTGCATGCATGCAAGAATGTAATCCTTAGATAGCAGAACTTCTCCATTTGTAAAGTTTATGCTTATCACAGCAACACTCTGGATGCTCTCCAAGTTGACTCACGCAGTTGGCAATGACGAAGTTAGTGTGATTTTATTCAAGGCCTCTCAAAGATTGGACAATTTCAATGAATGAACAGAATAACCCACAATAAAACCTAACAGGAAATATAACATGCGTACAAGGGATCAGGCACTGTGGTAAACAATTAGCATAATTGTGATTCAAAATCCAAGCAAGGAATGAGTCAAGTTATAGGTTACGCTGATCAAATACCACAAAGAAAGGAAGTTATTCATCTTTAAAGTCAACGCAGCCCGAGTGAAGGATTTGAGCAAATATATGCATACTTGGATAAAACAAAGAACGGATAGTTCTTACGTTAAAATACTATGTATGCATTCAACGAAAAAGAAATATTTTCTCAAGTCAAAATCGCGAAAGGAGATATTATCACCATTGACTTATCCCACTCCACAACACTACCCAAATATATCAAACGAACCCGGACACTTATGCAATTAAAAGAAAAACATTTAATTAATGTTAACAGCAAATATGAACAGCAGCAAATAATACTAGTTAATGCAATGCCACAAAAATAGGCTTCTAGAAAAAGATAAAACTGTTCAATAAATATATTTAAAATGTAAAACTACGCGATGACATTTATTGAGTTAACATGTTACTGTTGTTAGGGGAGTCAAAACTGAGAAGTTATCGATATTACTGCAAAAAGGGGGGTAGAAATTGAGGCGTTTCCTGCGTGTTTCACGTACTTTGAAACAAAAGTTCGCGTTTAAATTTCATAATTAAACATCGAATTAAAGAGTGTCAAGTTTAACTCCTGTCATGCGTAGGACATGTGGCTTCAAAAGCAGGCCAGAGTGACTGCACTGGCTCACACTACACCTAAAAATTACACAGCTATGCGAATGAATGAGCAACATATAAACAGCTAGCTGTGAATTGTTTTTATATTATTATTATTATTATTATTATTATTTTACATTTCAGCACATCACTGTTAAGTATGATATTTGTTAAGCGCAGGCGGCAGATTACTGCACGGTGAAGCTAGCTAGCTAAATAAATAAACACAGCTTGCTAACGACACCCACAACAGCGTAAAATGTTCCTGTCTTCGTGCTGAAGGCTGTGGGTTTTCCACAGCTAACTGGCTAAACAGAACAAATGAATACAAGTTTGTCACGCACAGCTAAGTCACTACGTAGCAAAACTTGTGTTAGCGCCTTTCCGTCACAGAGCCCCAACTACATCCCCTTAAATGGTCTTATACTACAGGAGCGAATCTTCTTATATTTGCGTCTAATCACATCGTATAGCACAGGGAAGCGCGCGCGACACTGCGCTCAATTCGGATTCACACTTAAAAGTGCAGAAATCGATTTCCTTTCACCGTGTCCTGTTTTCAGACTCTAAAGTTACACAACTAGCCGAACAGCGATCGAGCTGTTAAAACCACGCACGACATGGGACATGCTGGCAGCTAACTAAGCTAGCTCCCTCCCTTCCGCCCGGCCTAGGCGGTGTGAGTCTACTAGCTAGCCGCCGAGAATGCGGGCTTACTTCGCCTTCGACTAGGTAGTGTATTTTCCAACTATACCGTCGGCTGAGCCGTTGCCTAATCGTAAAATGGCTTAGAGGGGAGGTCGAGGGATTCAATCCGCCGTCATGCCCCCACTACGTTGCCTCTCGACAGGCACTATTGTCGTAGAAAGTTTGCTCTACTACTCACCGTCTATCGCGCTCTCAGCCACTCCACTAGTTACGGATAAACTCCTGTCTCCGAGATGCGGACGTCATCCGACAGCCGCTGACACGACGTTCTTAAAAGGGCAACGTCACTTAGCCCCTTGCCCTCCTGCATAAACACTCGAAAGCAAGAAGCACAAGGTGGTAAAAGAAAATCGTTTACATCAAATTTCAGTTATCTGTGATTTTTTTATCATGTTTGTTTTGCATAACGATACCATAGTTTGTGTTTCGACGGTTTTAAGTACTGAGACCCTTCTTCGGACGGTGCCGCTTTAAGAAATATGCCGTGTCTGATAGCAAATAACTCCCCTAATAAGTGGTGCGATTGTGTCTGTGCATGTGTATCAGCTGCTAGAATGTCGGAGACCAGGCATTACCTTATGGAAAATTATAATAGGCGATTTCTACAAAGAATAAATTAAGTTTGATAGCTAGTTCGACTGACAACGCTTTTAATTGTTTTATTAATTTTTGGTTATTCTGACGCGTGCGTACTCTTGTGTCGTATGTTGTTTCTGTCCCATGTTGATGTTCCATACTTGTGTTTTTGTTGTAATTAGCTGTTATATTGTTGCTTTTTCGCGACAGATTTTTTTTTATTTTCAGAGGGATGTACTCCTTGTTGCATTTTGTTTTCATGAGTACTGCAATTGTTAGTTGTTTTTTTGAGATGTGTATATACCTCCGACATCTCATTTCCATCTTTGTAACCTCCTATTCTGAACCGGGTCACAGGAAGAACCCCATTCCCCAAAGCCTAATTGTTTCTCCCCTCTGGGAACTTTCAGTTATATTCATGCAATTAGCTGTCATGTGGTTATTGGGTGGTTAGGGTTTGTATGTGATGTGGCACTCCTTGAAAATTGATAGAGCAAATTAGGCCATCTTACACCTGTGGCTGTAAAAGACAGTCACAGAAAGCACTAGATAAGTTGCATTTCTCTTCTACATGTGGAGATACCACATGAATCAAACAAATCAGCTTTTTGAAGGAAGCTTCTTCTAAGGCATGTTCTATAAAGTAGGGCTGTGGTTGTCTAAAGCTGCAATGTGGTGCTGAGTTGGGGAAAAAATGAGTAGTGATTTCAAACTCTCACTGATCTCTTGAGCCTGTCAAGGATTACATCATATTAACTTATTTAGCAGAAACTTTCTTCGAAAGCAACGTACAACTAAGAAAGCAGGGGCAGTCAGTGCCTGGAGCAACTGGGGTTTAGGGTCTTGCTCAAGGGCGTAACAGTGACATTACTTTGCTGACCATAGGAGCCAGTGACTTTCTGATTATGGTTGTAGCAGAGCCACACTGGTTAGATTTGTATGGGTAAAAAAAACTTAAATCAACGCCATATCTTGCATCAAGTCAGAAGCTGCTTTTTTTCTTACTTTCAGCACAAAATTAGCACATGCATTTCATGTATGTCATATACGCAAAACAGACAGGCACAATATTGAGTCTCAGCCTTGGAGCTTATAGTTCGGTACCAGTGATGAGGTACCAAGATACAGGAGGGTCCAGTGTAAAGAGGAAATGAAGACAGATGGGCTCTCTAAAGACCGTCAGTCATTCAGATGAATCAACAGTTATAAAGGCAGTTTTAAAACTCCCAGTTTTTAAGGCCAGAAGTGCGATGTCATTCTTGTGAAAAGGCTGCTGTGGTGTCACTGTCTGACGAGAGAGCACTCATGAAGGTACACATCAGCATAAGCTAAATTCTGCAAGTTTTTGACACTTTAGTTCTATACACAACATCACCCATGAAAACTTACGCCTCAGAGACACTTTTTAGTGGATGGTTGTCAGCATCTCTTTCACCCATTTTAACAGATCTGGGGGTGCTGACCCAGCGAGGTGGTTTTCTACTGACATAAAGCCCACAGTAAAAAGCTGAAGTAAAAACAGACAGGAATGTCTGAACCGTGTCTGAACCTTGGCACTTTGTTGTTTAACACCTGTCAAAACGCATGAGAGGTTTCGACCTTCTTAAGTTCAGCCATAATTGGTAGACAGTTCAGTTGGTCCATAGGATACTGTGCTATATTTACTTTCCCTTACATTTGTGATTCACATTGCTTCCTCAGTCTCATCATAATGTATGGCTGTTTTTATGCTTTTAATATGGTTAACCACTTCTCCAGTTTATTATTGATAATGGAATTTTACTAAATGGAATTTTAGAACTAGATCAATCAAAGGTTGCAGAGTCACTGGCTCAAATCAGCAGAGTGATTTCACCTTTGTGCCCTGGAGCAAAGCCCTTAACCCCAACTGCTCCAGGAACTGGCTAACACTGCTTTCCCAAAGGTACGTCACTTTGGCGGTCTTCTGTAAAATGACTGAAATCTACCTTTCAGTTGCTATGCTAACATTGTGTACGACAAAGCATGGTATCTGTTTACCGCATGTGGACACTTAACCTTATAAAGAACTATGAGAAAACTGTTTTTCCGAGCCATCAGTGCATGCTGTCTGTTCTAAAGACATGTGAGCAAAACAGCAAACATTTTTGCACAACAGTGAACCATTTGTCTTTGTATGTGGATCAGTTACCAGCGCTAATGGACTTTTTGCAAAACACTAGACGCAGTGATGATTTCATAACACCAAAGTCGCATGATAGTCCCTGAACAAGCAAATCGCAATAAACTGGCCTCGACTACTAAGGATCTTGCACAAAAAAACTAACTCAAGTTGGCCTAGTCTTACACCTGAAGACACGCTTGTTGCAAATCTATCTTAAACCAATCAACATTCACTACAATACATAAAAGGGGTGGGTGGCATGGTTTGATTTTTAATGCAAAATAGAACAAGTAAACAACAAGGGGTATCCCAGTACTTTTAGCAATATACTGTATGTGTACTCATGTGTTTAGCCAGTGATGTTTATGGTCGATTAAACCAAATGTAAGAAACACTGCTATTAATCTACCACAATATTTTTCTCTGCCTCAGTGAGGGGACTGGTTAGCATTTTTCATGTGAATATCAAGTGAGTGCGTGGATGTGTTAATGTTATAATGCTTCCTGTAACTAAGTGGATTATGCAGTTTTGCAATGTGTGTTTATTGTTCTGATTAGAGTATTAAGTTTTGCAGTGAAAATGAAGTATTTTTCCAAACACATTGTTTTGCAGATTTTGTTGATTGTTAAATGAATGTGGCTACTGTTTCCATCACGGGTAAAGCAACAGAGTAAAACATGGTGTTTTTACCATGGGAAATATGTGCAGGACAATTCCTTTGTGACGCATAGATGCTTCTGCATCTGTGTGAGCAAGTCATTGCATCAATATGTGTTATTTTATCTTTGTTCTAAATTTCTCCACTTAGCAGAGCATGAGCACTATAGGTAACAGGTTACTTATCTTGCTTTGGACAACAGTGGATGCAAATATTGCTCAGAGAGAAAGAGGTATGTGGGGTTAGGAGGACGTGGATGAAGGAGAAGACTAAGAAGGTCCACGAATAAGGAAATATGTGCCACCCTCGTTCATCTTGTGGTCAACCACGGTTTGAGAAAAAAGGAGGCTTGGCCAGGAGTTCAGCCAAACCGTAGCCACTTCACGGTACCTGGTATCATCCACACAGTCATAAATGAAAACAGGCAAGTAACCTACCCACTTCACAGTGATATGATGCTTTTTTTACATCACTACATACTATTGTAGATCTATAGTCGGTATTGTCTATACATAAAAATTACAGTTAATGTACGGTATTTCATTTCGTGCTTCAGAACATCGTACACCCACCCTTTCGTGTCATGATTATGCAGAATTGAATGACTGCCACTTGCTGGTGGATGAAACCGGCTCTTTACCTCACAGCATTTGACTGAGAAATCTTCAGAATCATATTCTCTCAGACCCCACGACCGTTAGTAATATCAGGTGGGTCAGTTTGTCCAGTCTCCTGTAACAGAATGTTCTCCCCATGTCCCACCTGGGAGGAACTCTGATAGGGAAAAAGAATTACCCTATAAATATGTGCAGGGGAGCCTTTTCTGTATTTTTTTTTGTCATTGTTGTTATAGGAACTGTATAACAGTATATTGGAACACCCTACAGTACTGACTGCTCCACATCACTTTAGAGTGTTCTGTAATGCTCTTGCCTGGTCTGTTCCAGAGAATCATGGAGCTCGATGCTGCCAGAGTGCATCGCAAGTACATTTATGTCAATGTGGTTGTTTTTAACTTGAACAAAAAGCACAAGGAAAGAAATGTTATAGGGCATTGTGCCATTATCAGTGTTCCAGGGCAGCGAGGGGGTAACATCGCTATGTGTGCTGCCATGGGACAAAATGGGGTCTTTCATCACCATGCCATTCTTGGCCCATACAATACTGACCACATTCCTCAACACCCTATACAACGTCCTGCTTCCTGATGACCATCAGAAGGGATCACAGCAGTCCAGGTTTGTCATTAACTGGTATAATGTGAATTTCCACTGGTCTGCTATGGTCAAAACTTAGTTTATCAACCATCCACAAATGCCTGTCCTGTATCATAGTCTCCATTTTTAAACCTGATTGAAGTATTTTTCAGATAATGGAGGGTGAAGGTATATCATTGGCAGCCTTATAGACCTGTGCCACTTCCACAGGCAATGGAGACGACCTTTGGAGATATGGATGGGGGGGGGGGGGGGGGCATGCCAGAGGTGTATAAGTCACTCCAGAAGATGCTGTCTTTCTAGGGAGAACAGTTCTTGCGACGTAGATGAGGGACAGCATGCAGCCTAACTTTGTCCCTTTGTAGACCTTTCCTTTCTTTCCTTCTGTATTTTTTTCCTAGAAGCATAAAATACAGTAATGTTCCTGCCCAAACATGGGAATAAACGCATTTATTTTTGGAGAAATAGACTTGATTTTTCCCTTGTGTGTTTATTGACTACATGTATATACTGTATATTGAAGAAATGCCTAAATACTTTTGGAAGCATTTACAGAAGACTGCGGTGCGTTGCACGTTGAAAATGCAAAATGGATCGCAGTGTTTTGCGTTTATCCCATTAGCATGTAGCTTGCGATTAGGATGGTGTACTCATTTGATAGTATGTAGAGATTTGATGCAAATATATTGTTTTTATAATGGTTTATATGGGTTATAATGAAATTTGTGCTTTATCAAGAGTTTTGTGATGATTTTCATGTTGTGTTAGTGTTTTCAGGGTTTGCGTGGAAAAGTTTGCAAAAATAAGCTATAGATTCAGAAATTGTGTATAAGCAGTCAGAAGAAAATGTAGTATCTGGCTCCCTCTAATGGCCGAATAGGAAATGTTATTTTTGCATCTTTTCAGTAAAGGAGATGCCCTCAAATCAAGATTTAGGACCTCTGTGTATAATGGTTTTTACTCAAATCACCCATTTGATTAGCTCATTCATTTTCCATACATACCTATTAGGGGCACAGAGGAATATCCCAGCGAGGCCCCAACCCATCTCAGGGCACACACACCGTTCACAGCTCCAATGATGTGGCACCTCCAATTCACCTGGGGAGGGGGGGTTACACTGGGTAGCTCGGTTGCCTCACACCTGCAGGTTTGGCGGTTTGAATCCTGCCTCTGATCAGTGTGTGAGGTCTGCATGCTCTCCTGGCATCCTGTAGGACACCTCTAAGTGCTACACCTTCCTCCTGCAGTCCCAAGACAAGCAGTTAGGCTGGCGTCTCTGAATTATATAGGTAATAAACCAACAACGCTCTTCCAGGGGAATTGTTTAATAAACATTACAATGATTATTTTTCGTAGTGTAATGAAGGTCAACCAGTTATGGACGAGTCAGGCACTTCAGTCGATTTTTGAAATAATAGAGACGTTTCTGTGTGTTCTGAGTAGAGGAAGTGGGTGTGCGGTACTTTGCATAAGCTTTTTCGATCCCTGATTTGCGTCCCAGAAGTTTTCCGTGGGTAACTATGACATCATCACAGGAACCAACATGAAGGGTACCAAGACCATCAGCGAAAAATTCTGCAAGAGAGGAAAAAAAAAAGAAAAATCAACAGACTTGCAGCAGGATTGAAAAACATACATAAAGATTCTCTTCTTGAGCTGGGCATTTAAGCATTTAAGTAGAATAATATCTTGTTCGTAAAACTGTATGCAATGATGCCTGGGGTGACACAATAAAACTACATAACTTAAATTTTCCCATAAGACATCTAAAGGTGATGATTCACAGAGCACCTTATTGAACAATGTTAATGGGCAATTGGCAATCAGGTAAGACAAAGAAATTTGTTGCCCAATATTAATGGCAAAGTGCTTGTGCAACATTGCTCAAAAATCCATCCATCCATCCATTTTCCAAACCGCTTATCCCACTGGGTTGTGGGGGGTCCGGAGCCTATCCCAGAAGCAATGGGCACGAGGCAGGGAACAACCCAGGATGGAGGGCCAGCCCATCGCAGGGCACAGTCACACACCATTCACTCTCACACATGCACACCTACGGGCAATTTAGCAACTCCAATTAGCCTCAGCATGTTTTTGGACTGTGGGGGGAAACCGGAGTACCCGGAGGAAACCCCATGACGACATGGGGATAACATGCAGACTCCCCACACATATGACCCAGGCGGAGACTCGAACCCGGGTCCCAGAGGTGTGAGGCAACAGTGCTAACCTCTGCACCACAATGCCACCCCCCTTTTTGACCATTAAATATAAAATTTGTGGCAACCAAGCCATGTTCCTTTACCTTTCCGAATGGCATTGTATAATGGTCAATGTAGGGACCAGTCACTGGTTTAGGGTGCTCACTGTCATCTGCTATGGCTATAGTGACGGTGGGGTAGAACCCCAAGTTTGTAGTCTGTCATAGCAGAAGAATGTCTTAGTAGCTATGGTCACGAAGGCACTGATGTTGTATTCTACAAGAGGACAGACATAAATTAAAAATTTATTACAGAATGCATAAAGAACAAGGAAGGGCTATAGAACTAAAGAAACAACATGTTCAGTGAGACACTGTATTAGTAAACTGAATGGAAATAAGAGTCCATGTTCTGCTTCCTGCCAAAGGGTGTAACCCCTTAATTACGCCTCTCACACAGCTGTGTCTCCTTATTCCAATTACATGCGGTGGCTGTGACCGTGTTGATGAGGGGAGAACATGCATAACTCAAAAGCTTGTAACTTTTTAGGAGAATAGACCCCAATATCAGTAAACCGATATCAGGGTGTTTTTCAGTGGCGGCTGGCCCATAGGGGGCGCTCAGGCACCGCCCTCCCAGATGTGGGGGAATATAAAATATCTAAAAAAAGGAAAAAAAAAATAAATAAATAAAAAAAAAAAATATATATATATATATATATATATATATATATATATATATATATATACAGTATATATTTAGCAATGTCAGTTTTACTTAATAGTGTGTGACTACATGCAATCTGAATTATTTAAACAATATTTGCACCACCGGACTCTCATTCAACAGTGAATTTCCACCGACAGATTTCCACCAATCATTTCTCTTCTTGGGCGCTCATCAAAGTGCCCCAGAGGTGCAGCGAAATAGCCAATCGTGTATGGTTGCTAGGCAAAAATAATAAAGATTTCGCCTATCAGCATTGCGGAATTAAATGGTTTTGGGGCGCTAAAAATGTATCCGTAAATCCCTTGCCCCTTACTCCAATATAAAAGTGTCTGCTTGGCTTGTGCTCCCCAGGCTTGTCATTGTTGTCGTCAGTATTGTTTCCTGTGCCCATCCCTGTGTGAGTGGTTTTAATAAGTCAGTGTAAGTCAAACCTCCCCCTTAGGTGTCATTAGTTCCTTTGTTGTACCCACATGATCCTTTGTTTTTAGTTCGAGTTTGTTTTTGTTAATGAAGCTGTCAGGGTCAGCATCCATCCAACCCTGCCCTTTGTGTCGCCTCCCCATTTGGCCACCAGGTGCTGCTGGCCATCCTGTCCTCCCTGTCTCTAGCCTTTCAATCTCCATATGTCTATCCCTAATGTGTTTTATCTGATCCTTGAACTGCCGCTTAGCTCAGTGGGCTGAGTGCGTGGCACAGAGGTTGTTAACTGTACAGTTATGGGCTCGATGCTAGTCTTACCTGTTTTACTTACTTGTTTTTTCATTTTTCTTAGTGTTTAGTCCCTGTTTTGGTTCATCCTTAATTAGATACTATGTATCCGTCTGTTCAGTCTTGTTTATGGTACTCTGCCCCATCCTTGGTTGTTCTGTTTTACTTGTTTCTCTGCCTTTTATTAGTCCTTGTTATCATTGCATTGTGACTCTGCCTGACTTTATAATCCTGTGACTTGTTACCCTGTTTCCTTCTTTGGTTACTTTATGATTTTTATAGTTCCTGTTCTCCCACCTGGTTTTTTGACCCTTCATGGTCCTCTTACTTTGTGCCCTTCTCGGTGTGTTCTGTTTTATTAATAAACCCTTGTTTGTCTCTGAGCCACAAGTGGATCCTCACCTTCCTTTCCCCGCCTGCACCATGCCCTGCATCCATAACAAAAGCTCCTTTTAAGTTCACCTTCCCTCAACGTGACAATTGTGATGCATTATGGATGCATTTTGAAGGTATCTATAATGCATTATAAATGAGAACTTCAAGTAAAGTGTTACCCAATAGTTTTGTGACACCAGTCCAGAAAATCAAGGGACCCTTTGCTACAGTATAATGGGTTGCATCTGATGTGGGACATTTACTTAATATATTATGACATTTAATGTACTATTTATAATTTAAAAAATAACAATACACAAGTTGAGGGGTGACCAAGCAGTTAATGAGGTCATAACCTTTATTCATAGAACTACTGACTCACAACATCAATGATCAGGGATAGATGATAGTCTAAATCCTTCTCTTCAGCTCCAGTGAGGATGGACAGCTGGGGTGCCAGCATGCAGTTAAATCGGTCTACCAACCCACTGCTGTTAAGATGCAAGAGAGTAGAGCAGGTCTTTTTAATCAGAATGCACTGGCACACCAGCTCCATTACTGGAGCCTCGAAATGCTGCCCCTGGTTGCTTCAAGGGCCCAAAGCTGCAGAACAGCTGCTCTTCCACCAGCTTGGTTGCATTTGTAGCCACACTCTAATGCAGCACTGCATATACACTATATTTGCAAACATACTGGGACACCCCTCCAAATCATTAAACGTTTCATTTGTACTTGTAGTCAGCACTGTGTTCTCTGGCTCAGAACCAGAGTGACCACCAAATGCAATGCAGAGGGGACAATTTGAGCTAGGACAGCATTTGTGAACTACCATTTCAACCAATTTCAATTAAAAAGACCCGGATTTCACTTAAGCACCGAATTCTTGCTGTGTGCTGTGTCCTACAATCATGCATGTGCCACTAATGTTAATGTAAAACAGCTGAATGAGTCTTTCAATCAAGTAAGTAGAAATAGAAGAGAAATACAAGACTAATCAAATAATTTAGCCAAGCATGGGAGCCTTTCAGGTTCAAGTAATTTGAGAAAGCTGAAGTAGATGATACTGTTCCCCATGACATGGATGAGGTGGTCACCCTATTCAGAGCAGTCAGCACTGTGGCACTTTTAATGCAAACAGAACTAAAGAAATGCATATTTGTAAAATTGTTTGTGTTGTATTATTATTTTTTTTTTTATTGGGAAGTGCAGGAAAAATGCACTTTTTGGACATTAAAACTGACAAGGTCACACACCAGGTTGTTAGAGCAAAATAATTTTTATAAATGTGGAAAAGACAGAGCAATATTTTGCATTTTCTGGCAAAGCAACAAAGCCATCGCTACCAAACAGAGCAGAAATTCACCTGAAAACCTGAAAACCAAATTTGGCCAGAAAAAAAAGTAAAAGCAAAAAAAATCACCTTCTTTTGTTCATGAAATATCTGCATTTACGTCACCATCACTGATTTGAAGGTTCCTGCATACACTCTAATGAAAATACGCTATAATGGAAATAGTTATAATTAGAAATGGTTTTTGGTTTGTTTTAAATGTACACCTGTAAATTTTTCAGGACTTTGACATTGTTTGATGTTTTTGGCTTGATGTATAATGTCTGTAATATATGTGCTGTCCTTCAGTCTTACATTAAAATGTTTTAACTCACAGTACATTAAACATGCACGCTCAATCAGCCATCATATGAGATGTCCAGGAAACAAAGTGTAGGCAACTCTTAAAACGGTCTTATACTCATTGATGAAACAATCACAGCAGGCAACTGTGTTTCAAAAACAGCTAGCGACTTCTAAAATACACTTCATTCAAGGTACGTACATTGCAGAATGCATTAATATCCTTGGGTCTTCTTCATTCTAAAACACTACTCCTGTTATCTTATACACTCTGAAACAGTGTCACACCACTGAGGCCTGTACATTCCATTACACATACCACATCCACACCTGCCAGTCTCCCCCATAACTGATGGACCACAGTGCTCAAAAATATTTTCTTTCGTCTTCTATTCCTTCCCTTTCCCACTGTCATCTACCCCAGCTGGTTTGGCACCTGAAACCTGCAAAGATATCACTGTAAGTATTCATAGTTAGGCCTATATTCATTGCTTTCATTTAAATTCAGGTCATTCACATATTTTGGAATCTATTATAACACTTTCTTACAAATGGAACATGTGTGATTCTGAAAATTTAAGGTCTCGAAAGCTTTTAATTAATTTATTGCAGAAATATGGTGGTACTGTGCTCGATTCCCTGTAAAGATATTTTCCAATATCAGGCCAAGCAATAACAAGGACAGTCTAGGTTCTGATGATTCCCAGTATGGGATAGGGATGAATCCTTCCTGTACTGTCTTGCTTTTTTATGTGGAAAATGGTAAAGGAATCACAAACTTTTACAGAAAGAGGCATTCTGTAATTCCATGCTCTAATTATTTTGGTTGATTGCTGCTATGTATTAGTCACTGCTATGTTCTGCTGTTACTTCCTGACAACTAATATATTTGCATGCTTCACAGGCAAACCTGTTTCCCTACCATCAACATATATTCCATTGGTGGGACTGTATGAGGGATATTAACCCTTATGTACTGGGTATGTTATGTTAAAGATACTGAGAAACAGAAGTCAACCACAAATTCAAACAGGTCTCTAGCCACTTGGATTCTGTAACAGTTATGAAGCAAAAGACCGTTATTTGATATTTTCTGAACCCCTCCTGCCCTGTTGCATAATTTTTTCATTACCTTTTTGAGTTTATACATATTGCTGCTGCGAATTGAGGCCAGTAACTGGTCCCTTGGGTTCTTCTCAACGCCATGGTTGCCACTTTGGTTGTCCAGCTTCCTCTCTGTGCTGGGCTTCAGAAACTTCCGCAGAAGTTTACCATCCATTACAGTACCGTCCAGTACAGGGGCAGGTTGGGGCTGTGTCAAACATATTGTAGTTTCAGTTTTTGTGTCACTTTTGCTTCGGTCTTTCTTCCTGGGCGTTTTTTTGGGTGAGGAAGAAGGTGACAACTGCAGAGATTTGGGGCAAGCTTTCTGAAGGCCATCTGTCGCTTCTGACTTCTCAACCAGGCCCTTGTTCTGAGCATCACACTGGGCCTGCTTCTGGTGTCTCAGGCGCTGCTGCCGTTGACGGTCCATGTTCGAACTAAGGATGCTGGTTACAGCCATACGAGGTCCTGGCAGTTGAAAGTGATAGCCTAACTTAAGCAGTGTGGTGTTCTCCCTCAGCACCCCAGCCATTTCCATTTCAGTCTTACCTCCACAAATGTGCCGCTGGTTATGGAAACGCAGCTCTGTGAGGGTGGTATTGTGTTGCAAGGCACTGATTAGTGCAATGATGCCCTTGCCTGTGAGATGGTTTGAGTCCAGATTGATACTGGTCAGGGTCTTGTTGCTGCATAGAGTGTTAGCAAGAGCACAGGCTACATGGTCATCTGCTCGAGTGTTTGCAAACGCTAAGATTTTGATGTGAGTATTATGTTGCAAAGCTTCAACAAACTGTATGAGCATTTTGGGCTTGATGACTCCTGAGTTGTTGACGTTAAGTTCAGTCAACTCGGGAACATTTTTGTGCACCTTCTCTAAGAGCTCGTCAAGCTTGCTGCTTTCTTCCTCTCTTTCTTCTTCCTCTTTTTGCTTTTCAGTCTTCCCTTCTGTACTGCTAACCTCTTCATGTGCAGTAGATTTTTGAGATTCGTCCGCTGATTTCTCCTTCCTCCTATTTTGTTTCTCATTTAGTTTGTCATTCTTCTGCAAGATGGTTTGTTCCTCATGTTGCCATGCCATGTTTTTCTCACTTAGTTGGGACGCCTCATTCAATCTACAAATTGCCTTTTTCTTATCCTTGTTGTCTTCATGCACATTTTCATCCTGCTGTTGGGAGACTTTCGTTTTGCTCTGAAGTCTTCTCTCATGTGCCTTGCCCTCCTCTTTTCTCACTGTTTCAACCCCCACCTCAGTTTTCAACTTGCCACTGCTCTGCACTCTCCTTAAGCTACTCAATGAACTTAGGCAGCTGTCATCAGAATCCGTTGGCCCCCACTGGTTCATGTGCCCCATCTTCCACCTGGATTGACTGTGGTCTTCCAGTGCAACTTCTTTCAAGCCACTAAAGCCTGGATCATCCTGACCATCGGATATGCAGAAGCTTCTGTCTTGGTTCTGGCCTGTGTTCTTAGCCTCTTCCTGTTTTGTAAAAAGTACAGGTCAGGTCAGGTTGGGGAGCATGCGCTGATACAGCGCATTGCCACACCCACCACACAGCGAAACACCTCGGGATCCCGGCCGGCGACCCCCCAGGCAGACACACGGTCCAGCCCCACCCTCTGAAAGTGGCCGGAGGGTGGGATTGGAACACAAAAAGTAGCACAAAATTAAAATATCAAAGAATGCTTGAATAGAGATGATTTTATTATCAGAGTTAAATACTTAAAATGTTACATGATCCATTGCTTTGCACTGAAGACCACCTAGTGGTTCCGATATATCACCTGGTAAGGACTCCTCTCCATCTCTTGGTTGAACATGTGCAATAGTTACATGCAATGCTGCATCAGAGGTTTACATGTGTAAATTTAAGGACATTAACAGATATTTACAGAGCCAGAACACTGATATGCTCTACGTATAAAACATAAGTATTATGTTATATTCATAATCTCAGATTTTTTCATAGTGGATTATGCTGAAGATATCATTATAAAGGTATATTAAATATTATATTTTTTATATACACTCTCACTACTTCTACAGTTAAATATTGCTTATGAAATACTACTAGAGATTAAAAAGAGTATTCTTGCATATCAATTGAAAAGGAAATATAGCTATAATTCATGGCAGTAAGGCATGCTTGCATTGCTCCGAGTCATTTTTAATCGTTGTTGAATAAAACTAAAGTATTTGTTTGCTAGAACAAATGGCAAAAAAACAAGCCTGGCAATGTACAGTGACGAGGCTCCTGTGTCTGGGTGGCATTTTGCTACTTTGGATGAACTGTCCACAGCCATCCTCTGGATCTCTTTCAAGCAAACAACAACAACACGTCTCAGTCGAGATCCTGCACTGGGAGGGTCCATGGTGGGGGCTCATGTTTCTGTTTCTGAACAACCTGTCTGGCAGTTCAACTGGTAACATCATTTTGGATCTCTTTGTAGATCCAAAGATAGGTCGAGATGTAGGAAAGTATGACTGCATAATATCGCACAAACTGCATCAAACAACTATGTATACCACACTGAGAAATGCCTGCATGTCTTGCTGTTAATATAAATAGTTGTAGTAAAATTAATATCTGCTGATAATTACAGTGCTATACAGCCTGATCCAAAATAAGCAGTGTTTAATGGACAAACATGTCTCTTTACTAATGCCTCGCTGTTCCATAAATAGATGTATGAAATGTACTTTGCAGATCAGCAATTAAGACAGTAGGTTGAGTATGGCCATATAAGCCAAAAGTACGTATGTTAAATTCAGGCAATAAACCAATTATTTTAAATTGCCACCAGGAATGGCCATGAATAATAACTAGACCAACCACAGGCAGTAATTGTTGCAGGTCACATGTTGGGAAATGTGAAAATTTGATTGACTAACAGCCTAAATCTAACCCTATTGGCTCCCAACATCAAATGCTGCTTCTAGTGATATCTCAAGTCTGTAACTCTCCACAGCCCTAATTCCACAGGTAACACAAAATGAAATGCTTCAGATAGTGAAGCATAACAATGTAAGATCAACTGATCTTCCTCAAGAATGAATAACATGTTAACCTGCAAAAGGAGGTTAATATTCTATATTAAAATACTGACCTTATAACATTTTATTATTCACTATATCACATATGGTGGAGATAATTAGCAATGCAATCAAATAAGCTTTTTTAGAAGGCGATACCTTGGACGACAATTCTCTCTCAATGAGTTTCTTGGTCTCATGCTCGCAGAAGTCCAGCAAGGCTTCCCTGTTGTAGAACGTCGATGGTTCTTTTTCTGTCTGGTTCCGTTGTCTGAGACCAACTGGAACATTTGGGTCAGGATCGATCATTGTGAGCTCATTCTCCAGTTCCTTCACCTCCTCAGGTGACAGATTGGCGAGTAAGTTGTCGATATCGAGATCTTCACTTCTTTGTCGCCTAGTCTGAGCTGTTCCCTTTTCTTTGCTTATAGACATGATTGTTGCAAACAGTAACTACCTACACAGCAGAACGAGTCTCTTTTATTCAGTATATTCAGATGTTTTTTTTTTCCTTAGCAGTATATGTATATATTCAAAAAAGACAGTACATATTAAAACGTTAACTGCAGTTAAGGTCAGGTTAATCTCAAGACTGATTTGTGTGTAGTCAAGCTACATTGCTAAGGAGGCACTGAGTGGTGCACATTGTGAAACTCAGAGATGCTTGTTCATTTCTTGAAACCATCTGCAAGTGCATGCCCAAATTTAGTTCTGAGCATTTTAACTTTAGCCAAGAGGGAGAAGTAAGAATAGAACCATAACAGATGTTGGGGGTCTCCTTTTCTGATTAATTATGAGGCTTCTTTAACCCTCAGCAGTCTGTGGCCTCCCAGGCATTTTCGAGGTAGTCTTAAATTTAAAAAAAAAAAATTCACCTATCTTAAAATCGTTACATGTGCTTTTATTCGGTGCAAACTCAGCACCAATAATCGGAGACCACTTTGAATGTTATTCTTCTATTTTTTGTTAAAATCAACTTTAAACATATACTTTTCAAAAACCTATTTTCAGACATGCTGAGAAATTGTGAAAAATCACATTATAAACATTTCTAGCCAAGACTTTTGAGCTCTGAAGCTTACAGACATAGGGGTTAAAGTGAATGTCAAACATTAAAACATTATGAAAATTCAAGTGACTTGTGGGTAATTCAACTTAAAAAAATGTTTTTACATAACAAAGAGGAATTCCAGTTCTACTCAGAAAAAATTGTATTCCAATTTTTGTGTTTATACTGCTTTATATTACTTCCATCCACTTTTTTTCAATTGAATTAATGCATGTTATGTTTTACAGTGTTGCTTAGACTCTGACAATGCATCCTAATTGTGTATTATATCCTTTCCTTCCTTAGTTAAAATTAAAAAAATGGATTTCATCAATTAAAACGTTCATCTGACATGATGACATGCAGTTCAGACTTTATTGAATGTCTTACAACAACATACTATTACAGGATGCTTAAATTCAATCCTCTACCATAAGTAAAAGTTGCCCGGAATGGCTGAATATCATCTGGAGGAATGTTTACATGACGTTACATCCCCAGACTTTATCAACTGCAAAATTAACGATGTTACGCATGACTGCCCATTTTAAATACACACAGAGATTAGTCATTAAAACTGAAATTTTACAGGTCTTTAAGAAATCCTGTCACATGAACACAATCGGCTCCTGGTGTAACTTCTGGACTAATGATGTAATATGGAAATCTGATTTAAGATCTTCTTTTTACATCTCACGCTTCAGAGCACATTTTAAAATGATTGCTTAGGCTACTTTGTCTACAGAAACGGTAAAAGCACCCTTTGAAGATCACCTACCGGCTACAACGCTACCGGCTGGCACGCATTTAACATTTTAACATTTCTATATACGTGGACCCAACATCATAGGTTCCTGTAAGGTTCCTGAATGCCGGCAGAAACACTTAGCTAGCTGTGCAATGTTGTGTTCTGTGTAAGGCAGGGAACAACCCAGGATGGGGCGTAAGCCCATCGCAGGGGACACTCATCCACCAAATATGTTACATTTATTTATTGTGTTACTTTAGCTACATTAATCCTGTGGTTAGTACTTAGTCTTTTAACACTGTATTACTGGTCCTCTGTATTGAATTACCATGCTGTGTACAGTTTTGGTGCCTGCTAGATTCTTGACTGGCTTTCTCTGCTGTGAACCTAGAGTGGGACCAGTTCCAAGCCCACTTAAGGCTGTCCGTTCTGGAGCAGCTGGGAGCAGGAGAAATATGAAGCAGCACACTCCCTACGTGTCTGTGTGAGCAGTGGTGATGGCAGCAAGAGGAGTGCTGGAAAAGTTCATATTAAACGTCAGCAACCATGCTTCATAGCGAGTTTAATTTTTATGCTTTAGTCTTAGTTCTTGATTGAGCTCTGGTTTCCAGTTCTATATGGCTTCAGCAAGACTAGGGCACCACGTGTAACGAATGGTTGAGGCAGGATTCTCTGCTAAATATAGATATGTGCCAAACAGTACAGAGAAACCAGAAAGCTGTTAGCTTCTGTCTCTCAGGATTACTTAAGCTTCCTTTGAATATTCCACAATGACCTTTGTGTATGAAAACGTGCTGTTCAAATACACTTGACTTGACTCTCAACCTTCAAAAAATGCTTTAAGATTCATCAGCTCCAGGAACATCTCAGCTTCCCCCTAACCTCTGACCTACTGTTGTGATCACTTAGCTAGTCTCTTTGTATCGTAGATGCTCTTATTTTCATCCTTGTCTTTAATTTGAATAACTCTGTAATTAAGATCTTGTTATGTTCTTTGTAATGTATTGTGATTGTATTGGTCATTCACTGGAAGCTCAGCCTAGTCACATATATGCCTATTTCGCTCCTTGACAGCTGTATGCTTCTAATGTACTATCTACCTCACTTGAATGTCACTTTAGACAAAAAAATGTTTATTAAATAATTAAATGTAAATATCAATAACTGGTGAAACAATGCTGTCTGGATCTGTAACAATGTGTGGGAGTCTTGTATGCTTCCCGAAATAAAGATGTGCACTTTAAGCTCTCCTTTATGGCGTTTTGGCTGTGTACTGTGTGTCAAAGTTAGCGCTACCGGCTGGCACGCATTTAAAACATTCGCACACTAGGGGGCAATGTTTCCTCCTTATTGGCTTGTGCCTCCATTTATTCTAACACATTATGCACAGGCTAGAGGAAAGCTGGTTATTCAACCAACCACCTAACTTCTAGCCACTTGCTCTGGTTAATGTTTGCGGCGGGAGGGTGGGGCGGGGGGGGGGGGGGGGGGGGGGCTTCTAGTCTAGGCACTTGTTACCCAACAACTTGACTACTGGCAGGTCTACCTGCTTGTGCTGTCAGGCCACTGCAGCACATCTGATATTCTGTCAGTCCAATCGTTCTCATGTCAGACCCTCCTTGTCTCTGTCCACTGAGCCCCTATCAGCATTCGCATCAAGTCCTTGTTGCTGGCTTACATATCCATTAATGGATCGGCACCCATCTCCATCAAAAGGCTCCTGGATACCTATGTCCCATATCGCCCCCTCTGGCCAGCACAGCAACACCACTTACAGCTCCTTTGGCTATGTGAGAAGTGTAACTCCAGGCGGTTCTCTTGTGTGGCTTCACGATTGGTTGCACGAGCTGCCGAACCATGTCAAGTCATCAGACTCCACCTTCAAGAAATGCCTGAACACCCATCTGTTCCCTGAATTCCTTTATTAGCCTGATTGATCTTTGAATACTCTTTGTCAGGGTCAGCACCCATCCAACCTTGCCCTTTGTGTCGCTACCCCCGTTTGGCCAGCAGGTGTCGCTGGTCATCCCGCCTTGTCACTCCCTGTCTAACCCTTGTTTGTTCCCTTACTTCCGGGGCTGCTGCATGCCTCAGGGGGATTGTGCAAATATTGATTTTGGGATTTGTGTAGTCAGCCAGCCTCCCGAGTGTCTGAATTTGCTGCATGTTAAGCTTCTTTGGTTTCATGCTCATTTAAGTGCAATCTGCACCTGTTCCGTCTTTGCCCTGGTGTTCCTGTGCATTTAAGTGGCTGCCTGTGGTCAGCTGCTGAATCAGCCATTGTGTTTCATTACTGTGTGTTACTCTGCTGGTTCTCCAAGTTCTGTTCCTGGTGTGTTGCCCAGTGCCTTTTTTGTTAGTTTTCTGTTTTTTATGTTATATTGGTTTATTGATAGTTAATTGTGGTCCTTTGTTTTGTACTTTTCCTGAGTGTGCTCAGTTTCTTTAATAAACCCCCGAGTCTCGAGTCCACCAGTGGATCGTCACCCCCATTGCTGCCTTCACCATGCCCCCCCCCCCCCCCTCGCCATGACAGCTCTTATGTTGCACTTACTGGCCGTTGCATAGCCTTAAAAGGTTCTTTCTTTGTTATCAGTTAGGTGTAGCTGTTGTGTAGCTCCTGTTCCAAAACTGCTTGTACCCAGGGACGGATTACGGACCGGGCCAGCGGGGCCGCTGCCCAGGGGCCCTTGGGGTGCAGGGGGCCCGTGGGGCCCCTAGCCCAAAACAATTTGCAACGCTTATCAACAATGTATTTTCGTTTGTCTATTTTAGAAGGCCTACATTCTTTGATCCTCTGCCTACAAGGGCCCCTGACGCTATAGGGAGGGCGTTTGGTGGTGGTGGTGGTGGGGCTGGTGGTGGTGGTGGGGGAGGGGCCCTCGCCAACGTTTTGCCCAGGGGCCCACACAACCCATAATCCGTCCCTGTTTGTACCTGTGCATTCAATGGAGACTAAGCCTAGCTGCACTTCTGCATTGTTGACTCCTTGACAACATGAATGTTTGCAATATACTATTTGCCATGCTTGTACTTCCCTTTGGACAAAAGCATCTGCTAAGTATGTAAATGTGAGCTTTGGGCACAAGGCTGGAGGGACACCGTGGACAGGATGCCAGTCCATCATAGGACACCGTGGACAGGATGCCAGTCCATCATAGGACACCGTGGACAGGATGCCAGTCCATCATAGGACACCGTGGACAGGATGCCAGTCCATCATAGGACACCGTGGACAGGATGCCAGTCCATCATAGGACACCGTGGACAGGATTCCAGTCCATTGCCGGGAACACACGCACACAATGCCATGGGAAGCTTAGAAATGCCAGTTACCTTAACTGCACGTCTTTGGACTGCGTGAGGAAACCAGTGATACAGGAAAAACAAGCAGACTGAATATATACGGAGTGCAGGTGGGATTCAAACACTCAACCCTGGAGGTCTGAGACAGTGTGAGCTACTTCAATATTTCATAGACAGCCATTAGCTTATTTTATGCATAAACAAGAAACAATTATGACAGATGCGTGTGGGTTTTACCTAAACATATCATTGGTCCATATTTGCTCTTTTGCACAAACATAAAGTTCTAGCTTCAGAACTCTAGGAAAAAAGGACGAGTTTATAGTATAATTGTAACTTGTATAACATGGATCTCTTAAGTCTAAAGACTTTCATATCATTCTTACGGGCAGCAAACCAGGCTACTGTCTCCTGTGAAATATTCATATAGGCAGACAATAGACTACATAAAGTGTCTGTTAAGTAATTAGTGTGGATTGCTGTTGAACTTTGCATTAGGTTTTGGGTTATGCATGTTTTTGGCTTGTTAAGATTAAGGTAGTTTGTGGGAACTGACATGAAAGTGTGTTTTTCTTTTGTTAACTGTAAAAATGGGGATCTTTTTCTTCCTTCTGTCAGATGGATGAGATCACAAAGAAGGAAGCAGCCAGCCTTTTGTATTATGACCAGCTGTGGCATGCTGTGCTTTGTGTGGGCAGAGAATTACTGTTACTGGTGCAGAAGATATTGACAATTTGAGCTGCAACAAATATTTGATAGTTTTAATAAATTCAAAAATGAAAATGTTTGAAATTAAAAAATATACAGTGTTTCCCAATCCAGTCCTCAGGGATGCACAGTCGTTCCATGTTTTTGCTCCCTCTGAGCTCCCTGCCAGACAGTCCATGTTTTTGCTCCCTCTGAGCTCCCTGCCAGACAGTCCATGTTTTTGCTCCCTCTGAGCTCCCTGCCAGACAGTCCATGTTTTTCTCCGCAGCAAAAACATGGACTGTCAGTGGGTCCCCCGGGAACCAGATTGGAAAATGCTGCATTACAATAATCTCTAATGGTAGCTTATCCATCAATGACAGAACTACAGAACCTTCCAGTTTCAGTCTGTATTCTTAAGACAGAGTGGAAACATCAACACTTACCTGCATACCAGTTAAAAATGTGTGGGAAAATTGTGGAGGGAAGACAAGAAAACCAAGTGTGCAGTCAAAGGTCATAACAATGTAGTGAGTTCTGGCATTTTTCACACAAGTGGCTGATATTTTTATGCAAATACAAACTGCCATTGCACCACAGCACAATTTGCATTTGAAGCAGAAAAACAACAGTGAGTTAGTTTCAAATTTTCAATTATCTGATTTCCAGCAAATTTTCAATAAAACTGTGAAACAATTATTAGCAGTCTTTGCATTTTCATTACGCTATCTGAATATTCCAAATAATCAAAAATTCTCGTCAAAATTCTAATAGTTGCAACCATACTAGGTTTCATGCTTAATTTTTTTTCCCTTTAAGTGAACATTATGTGCCAGAAAAGTATAAATTCTATGAAACCAGAGGTCACATTGGCGCATTCAGAGACCTGAATGTAAATGACCATTTTTGTACCAAACAAAATGGCAGACATATGAATCCATGTCTTTTTGTTTTAATTCTGCTGAGACTATTCAGACGGAGAAGAATAGCTCCTATTATGCAAGGAACACTCAATGTCCACTGGATCTCAAGCTCTCACAATGCAAGGTGTTCGGTTCAGATGTACATTTTTCAATGGATAATTAATTTAGTAATGAAGTCCGCTTTGAGAACAGTCCACAGTAAAGCAGCAAACAGAACCAAAGGAAAATGTCTTCAATGCCCATAGAAAAACCCAGAATCTCTGCGGTTTTGATATTCTATTGTTTCTTTGTTATTTCTCAAGATCTGATGGTTTTTCTTTTACAAACCATTTTGGTAATATATTTTTACATATCTATGTGTTCAGTATACATTCATTGGGAACAAATAAATGCAAATACTACAAAAGATATGGTCTTAAACCTGGTTCATAATCCACCTGAGATAAAACCAGGTTTATTTCCAAAATTGTGTCCAACAGTCGTAGGCCACGAAACCTGTGGTAGGTCATTAGACAGGTACAGCCGAGCATGGAAAACTGGTCTATGATCTGAATCTGTAATCCAAACACAGGCAGAAGGTCACAAAGTTGATGACAACATGAGAAGTAAGAAATCCCCAACAACAAACAGAAGTCAGGACCTGAGCAGCCACAAGAGAAATGCTCAGCATGGTGAAACACTCAGTACTTTACAGGGATGTAACTGAGCACCATTATACCACTCTAATTAAATCAAGCCAATGATCTACAGGCATCCTTTTAGTATTCAGGAGGGACTGAACATTAAACAGTTTAGGATTGACTGGTTGGTCATTTGGTCGGCATCACATTGATTATGATGCTGCAGAATTTCTACAATTAGAGCTGCTCTTTCCCAGGGTATCTCCATGGATCCAGTTGGTTCTATGTGGCACAGAATTTTTCCTTCATCTTCTGTCAGACCTGTCAACATTAGATGAGGTGGAGGTACCAGGTCAGACAGTTCTTAGAGGTATGTCCTGCAGTGTTATGGTTACAAAATGATAACCCTCAAATTTTCTTGGAGATACATTTTTGAGGAACAGCAGACTTGTGTCTAACACACAGAAACATTTAGCTACTGTAGATCATCAAGCAGGATCTGTGGAGGTTACAAAGGCCTCTTACTCTATCCATCCATCCATCCATCCATCCATTTTCCAAACCGCTTATCCTACTGGGTCACAGGGGGTCCGGAGCCTATCCCGGAAGCAATGGGCACGAGGCAGGGAACAACCCAGGATGGGGGGCCAGCCCATTGCAGGACACACTCACACACCATTCACTCACACATGCACACCTACGGGCAATTTAGTAACTCCAATTAGCCTCAGCATGTTTTTGGAGGCCTCTTCCTCAGCATGAAAAATTATGAAATTTAATTCTGGTGTTTTTCAAGTATAGATAAGCACGGAAAACGGAAAAAGTATGGGTATGTACCAAACCAAGGCCTCTGTGTGCATGCTTGATTCATCTCCAGCAAGAAATATTCATGATGACTATGTTGCAATTTATAACTCTCACAATGTGGAAAAGCAAGTTTTCACGCACTTGGTTTGCTGTTTAGAACATAGGTGAAGCAGCAGTTGTTAGCCTTAAGTGTACCAGATCCAGCCCAGTTACCCAAAGAAGCATCTTCTGAGGTGGAGAATGAAGGGTTAGTGAATGAAGAAGACGTGATATATAGATTGCATTGGCATACCTATAAATAAACAATCACAGTTTCACAACTGTTAGCTCAATCTCTGTCTTTATGACATAATAGAATAAGGTATAGTAGTTATTGACTACTGGAAAGCCTTTACTAGTTATACTCCACAATTTATTTATAAAGGATAAAGGTAAAGAAACAACATTCAATTCAGTTTATTTTTATATAGTACCTTTCATAACAGAGTCACTCAAAAGTGCTCAAAAATGAGTGTTTCTAATACACTCCTGCATCATTTTTACAGAATAATTCAAAAACTGGGAATATAGAAGAGATTCCAAAGGCAACCTAACAGAAGTGATGCTGAGATGGTTTGATACAGCAGCAGAAGGCCCTGTGTTGAAGGGTAGCCATCCCACAATGCCAGTACACTCACAATCCATTCTCATTTAACAAAGAGCCATACTGTAGCTAGTCCCATCAATAGCATTTTGCCATGAATTTAATTACACCCCTTGTTTTCACATACACACAGATTGTAGTCAAAGCATCAGCACTTCAATCTGTATAATAATTGGGGATCAAAAGTATTGATGATTTACACTGGAATCACATTTGCAACAAAGATTGAAGAATTGCTGGAGAATGGAACTCTCCAGTACATTTTCATTGATGGTTGGCAACGCTGTGAGTTGGCTCTCTGTATTTGTAAAACACAGAGAAATGGACACAAACCTCACTGCTGTGGTATGTGTGCAATGAATGTCAGAATAATAATTGTTGTACACATGTGAAACGTTTGCAGCTTGACCGGAGAACTATGAACGTTTCCACATATGCAGTGTGGATACACAAGTGTTGCATTTATGCAGAGAAGTATGAATCAGCCTTAAGAGTTTGTAAGTCGTATCCATTATGTCACACTTCCATGGAACGGTTGGGCAGATCTCACCTGCACCAGCAACGGAGGACAGGGGTGGGTCCATCTTTCCTGGGCTGGATGCAGGTGGAGCAGGCGAAGTGGCCTCTTCTGGGTCGGGCGCTAGTGAAGCAGCATAGAGCCTTTTCAGCCTGCGGTTCCTAGCCGAGGGTCTTCAGGTCATTGCTGCTGGACCCAGTTATCGATGGCGGGAGGCCCACGAGAACCAGGGTTCTGTTTGGGTCAAGAGCCTGGAGCACTGACCCAACGCTGACTTCAGAACAGGAAGCCGGAGGCGCTAGGACAGAAGGTGATGCAGCCAGGGAGTTATCTGGTAGGCTCTGCTGCTCCCCCCTCGCTACTGGAGCCAGTGAGCAGAACGATGGCCGGCGGAGCATTGGGGTGAGCGGGGCATCCTCCTCCGGAGCGGAGGACAGCGTCGTCCTTCTCAGCACAGCAAATATCCGCCTCACCTTCTCCACCTAGTACAGATGCGGGTTGCTCAGGTGAGCATTCTCCAGGATCAGCCTTGGGACGGATCCTTCCGGATCTGCCACGGGAGCGAGGCGTGTATTCATGGGGAACACTGGACCTAGCACACGACGGTTGGGAGTAATTACCTTGAGGGTAGGGACATGTGATGAGGCTAACAAACCTCAGGCGTGGCTTGTTATGACCACGCCTGGGAGGAGAACTGGGGGGCAAGGCTGACAGGAGGGGCAGGGCGTGACATAGGCCTCTGTGTCTGTGGTCAGGAAGACAGGCCTCAACACATCTGCATGAGCAAGGCCCTTAGCCCCCAGCCTCTCTGAGGCAGCAAGTTGGGGGAGCCATAAAGAGAATTTTCCCACTGGGATCAATAAAGTATTAATAATTACTCCTATACCTTATTGAAGGAACAAGGACATTGAATCAGACAATTGTGACTCAACTGATCTGTATTCCTGGAGTCAGACAGTCCACATGTGGGTTATTCCACCCATTCTGATCTGCCATTATGCTATGTGGTTGTTCAAACCCTACAATTAATAAAGAAAAATAAATTATTTTTAGACCTCCTGTCATAGGTCTCTAAGATACAAAAAAATGCTTATCTGCACCTATATATTAAGAGGATATTGAGTTAAGATTGCTGTAGCAGCCAATAATGGAATAACTACTGTTAATGTAGTAACTGCCAATAGCGTAATATTTTTTCCGTTCCTAATGTAATAAAAATCGATAATGTAAGCACTGTCTAATAAAGTGATACCTTTTCTGAGATAATAATGTAATACGTTTTTACTCATAATGTAATAAAAGTTATTACATTATTGGCTGGTTAATATATTATTGACTTTTATTGCATTAAGAATGGAAAAATTATTATGTTATTGGCAGTTATTAAATTAATGGTAATTACATTATTGTATACTACAATTGCTTTTTTACTGAGATTTTTTTATCACATTATTCATACAAGAAGTGAATGAATTCAACATCCTTTTCCATTAATGGTGATTCTCATTGTGTAACATACAGTATGGATAAGTTATTTGATCTTAAGAAACTACATACCTGATCAGCTGTTCAGTTTCCCTGCCAGCTTTTACACCGTGCAGGTAAGACTCAGCTGCTTACGCTGGTCTGTGTCACAGGGTGGCCAAGAGTATAGCCCTTGCAGCTAAGGGGACAAGGTAAATGTGCTCTCTGTACGGGATGCCTGCACTGTGAAAGCAGATGTAAAATCTACCACTTATCAACTGCCTTTCCAAAACTCCATAATATACCAGATTTGCATAATTTAGGGTTTAAATTCTGATATGTTGTTTCCAGATATTTAACCATATTTTTAAAACAAAACAAGATATTTACGATGCCAAAAATTGGCCTCAGCACATCTGCATGAGCAAGGCCCTTAACCCCCAGCCCCTCTGAGGCAACAAGGTGAAGGAGCCATAATATATCAGATTTGCATAATTTAGGTTTTTAAAACAAAACAAGATATCTAAGGTACCAAAAATTGCTGTTAAGTAAGTAGTAAAATACAGCCATACAGC